>NC_132860.1:8590612-9214362 GCF_048164855.1 Canis lupus baileyi | reverse complement strand
CCTGTGGCATGGCAAAATGCTCCCCGTGGCCCGTGGGCTCCCCGACTGCCTCCCCCACACAGCCAGCCCTTTCCCCATCCTCCTACTGGAGGGTAACCGGAGCTCCACCCACACTGCATGCATTCTGTTCTCATGCCGGCTCCCTTCTGGCCCAGGGTCCTTGCAAACACTGTTCCTTCCACCTCCTTGCTTCCTCCTTTCTCCTCCTTTGGGGCTCCCCTCCCCTCTTTCACTCTGTCTTTGGTGATCCTGAGTGCAGGCCTCTTGCAAAGAACAGGAGTTCCCCGTGAAACATGGTCTGGATTTCCAGGAGGAAGAGCAGGATGGCCCAGTGGTGTGTGTCTAGGTATCTCTGGGTACCAGACATTCTGCTGCTTTCTGTCACGATCTGGCATTCACAGGAGGCAGGGCTGTGGGCCTCGGGAGAGCAGAGGCCACTGCCAGCTGCCACTGCCATTTCATTACTCATCTGCTAATTGTGGCAAATGGGGATTTTACAGCTCCCCCGGCCCTCATTGGGAGCCGTGGCAGTGCTTTGATGGAGGGGGGGGGGAAGGAAGGCCGGCCTGGGAATCCCTTCAAGATGCCCATGTGTCTGCCTGGCTGGTTCATTTGGGTCCTGCAGGCCTGAGTCTGGGTCCTGTAACCATTTGGTGATGAGGCAGGGAGGGTGGGGACCCACAGATTCCAGGTCAAATCGTGCTTCTCCTACGTCTTAGTGAAATCGGCAGCTTGGATCATTCACATCGGGCGGTCAGTGGTTCCTACTGGGCTCAGAAGAATGGTTGGGTCACGTGTGGCTGCTGAGCTAACCATCCAGAGGAGAGTGTAGGACCGAGGGCAGAGAAGGGACTTCCCTTCTGGAGACCATGGGCCCAGAGGCCAGTCCCCAGGTGCTGGGTGGCCACGGGGAGCCACAGCAGCAGGCAGTGGGGCTCGGAGGAGCACAGGCTCAGGAGCCTGACAAGCAGGAGCAGGTAGCTTTGAGTGACAGGTCACTTCATCTCCAAATCTCAGTTTCGTCATTTGTAACATGAGAGTAATCCTTGCCTCCCTGGGTTGTGGGGAAGATGAAATTCCATAATGTGCCTAGGTGCTTAGCAATAAAGGATGGCTTCCAAGAGCCCGTTGTGTGTGTGGGGGAGAAGGTTCTCCCGCCCTGCTCAGCTCACAGTTCCATTCTTGGCTTGTGTTGCATGTTAGTGAGGCTGTTTGAGGAGCCCCCATCCTATCTGCAGCTCCGCACTACTAACCATTTGTCAGAGCTGCCATTAGGGAGCACTTTTTGAAGGCCAGAGCTTACAGAACATACCTCTGATCATTGCCAACACCCTGCAGGTAGGTCCTCTGAGATCCATTTTCCAGATGAGGATCCAGGAATCAGGGAGGGTAAGTAACCTGTCCAAGGTCACTCAGGAAGGTGCAAACCTGGGACTGTCCCTCTGCCCGGCTTGGAACCAGAGGTCAGCTGGATCCTTCCTTACTCTTGGGCCACTATCATCTGGTTCTTTTTCTGAAGAGCTCTAGCCAACATTATCTGTCCACCCCCTGCTCTGATAGGTGGAATGCAGCAGGAGTTAAACCAGGGCTTTGGAGTTCAGACAGCTGGGGGCTTGGATCCAGCCCAGCTCTTCCTAGCTACATGGCTCAGACAGTCATTTGCCCTCTTTGGATCACACTTCCCTATTTGTAAAATGAAGATAAGGTCTGCCTCACAGAGAGGTCACAAGGGAGCAGAAGAATTCAAAGATGTGCTAGGGCCCGGAGAGATGCCAGCTTTTCCTCAGGGGCAGCTGTGCAGCTTGGAGTTCTCCACAGAGCCGCCTCTGCAGGCCATGAGGAGGGCTGGGGGCAGACTGGACATGAAGCCAGAGAGGGCCCCTCACAAAGGCCTGCCCTTCATCAACCATCTCCATTCCGAGGACACAGCATCTTACCCTTTTTAATAGAGAGAGGGGTGGTCCAGAGAGCACCTGTTTCTATGGTTACAGGAGCGAGGCCTCTGGAGGCTTCTGATTTGGTGATGAGTGGCCAAGGGGAGGGTGCCTGACACCCTTACGAGGCTCACAGAGTGGGCCAGTTGGCCAAGGGACATGGAGATGCCTCCTCCTTCCCTTTATCACCAGTTGGGGGCACCCGAGCCCCCAACCCCCACAGGAGCCCCCCCCAGCCCTTCTCGTGCTCCCTGTGGTATGCACCCAGACAGCCACCAACCCTCCGCTGGCACCATATGGCCTGCGTTTGCAGGTATCAAAAGGGCCTTTCTTCACTGCAGCGCAATCTTTCCACGTTGGAGAAAAATCATGAACTTCTGAAGCAGGGATTGCTGTGTCATCCTGCAGGAGAGGAGAAAATGTGCTAGTACCCTTGTGGTTTCATGTCTGTGCTAAAGACCTTCCCCCGCGGTCCCCCCACATCAACAGGATCAAGACCACGTGCCGGCGCTGGCACTCAATATTCCCCACGTACCCCGACCTACCTCTGAGGTTGTGCTGCCAGTTATTATTATTATGGGGAATAATGGTGACTGTTGATTGACATAATCGTCCACGTTTGAGGACTCACGGGGCTAGAGGCAACCTCCGAAGTGCTTTACTTGTGTTACCTCACTGAATGCTAAGGTCAACCACAGGAAGTAGAGGTTAGGTCCCCATTCTCCAGTGAGGAGACTGAGGCCAAGGGAGGCCAAGTCCAGAGGCTGTTGGACTCCAGAGCTCAAGCCTGGGTCACTCTGCGTGACCATCACCCCTACATCCACGGCCCCAATCTTTTCTTCCTTCTCTTGACTCCCGTGGTCTCCCGTGTGCCTTCCGCCAGCTTCCCTCAAGCCAGCTCATGCTGTTCCTCTACCAGGAAGTCCTTGGGAAGCAGCATGGTGTAACGGGCAGGGCACAGGCTCTAGAGTCAGGCACACCACGGACTGGGATTCTGGCCATACCGCTTCCCAGCTCCCAACTATTTCAGCTCCCTGGACCTGAGTTTCTCCACCTGGAAAATGGGAGCATGGCATGACCTCCTTGATTCCATGAGTCAACTTTCGCAAAGCATCTGGATGGTGACACTGACCCCCCCTGTCCAAGTTCTGCCTAGCGCTGGATGCCTGGTTCTGGCATCCACTACCCTGAGAACTTCACCGTAATGCTGTCTGTTGACATTTCCTCTTCCACCCCACTCTGTGCCAACACCCTGTCCCTTGCTCATCCTCTCCCTCGAAGGCAGAGGACAACATTGACCTAATTCTATTCTCAAGCTCAGGATTTGTGGAGTGATTGCTCTTCGGGGTTCTTTGCCACCTATGCCTTCTCTCCCTCAGCACTCTCACTCTGCACCCCCGGTGTCTTCACCCTGCACTCCCCCATCGCACACCTGTGCCCCACCATGGCCAACTGCCTGTGCTTCCTCAGACATCAGTGTTCTCTCCTACCTCCTACTCCTTCTGTCTGTATTAACCTCCTCTCTCCTTTTCCTGGGTAACTTTTGCTCCTCCTTTGAGATTTGGCTCAGACTTTCTCTCCTCCTCCAGGAAGTCTTCCCTGCTATTCCAGGCTGGTTAGAGACCCCTCTTCCATATTCCCCTAGCTCCTCTGCTGACCTCTCCTAGCTTTGTCACAACGCATTTCCTGTATTTGTCCAGTGGTCTATCTTGACTGCTAGGCTATATCCCCTGGGGGCAGGGACTAGGTCACAGAACTATGCATTTGATGCAGTGTTCACCATAAAGCCAGTGGTTGTTGAGTGGATAGATGGATGAATGGTCGGATAAGTGCCGGGCTCAAAAATTCTCAACACTTGCTCTTTGAAGTATGTGCTGACTGAGTTATACAGCGTCTGTGCCTATGATGTGACTCGGCCACTTTTGCCTTTGCATCCTGGAGACTGTGCCAGGCTGTTAGGGGACAGGACCCAGAACTGTGGAACTGTGTCTAAATCTGCATGTGCATTTCGTGCTTCCAATTCAAACCTTGTTCATTAGCACGGCAATTAACAGCGGTGCCTAATGACAGATGGTCCGGCTGCGTGCCTGAACCCCTGGCTGCACGGTGGGCTTGGAGTGGGGCAGACACGTCTGGCAAGGTTGATGTTTTCATTGATCTAGCAAGTCTGAGCTCCCAGGGCTGCCGGCTGTGGAGACAGGGAGCTGACGTCAACCTCGGCATTGGTGGGGGCTGGGCCTAAAAGGGCCAGGCCTTGGAACTAGCACTTGGAAAGGTTAGGGAGGGTGTCCTGCTTCCATTCTAATCCTAGGACTTATTTTTTTAAGATCTGAATTTCATATTTGGAAGCCCTCGCACAGCACCCCTAAATTTTCTTAAGCCACGTAGCTCTAGGAAATTCTCCAGATGTTGGTGTCCCTTTCCTATTCCTTAGAAGCTTCTGGGCTTTCTACAATTATTATGTAGAATTGTAATGACCAGGCCCCTTGGCTTAAGTAACAGACACTTAGAATTTAGTGTTTCAGAATCGTGTAAGGCCTGTGTTTGTGTAAACACAATTATATTTAAGCGGCTATGGGGAGAGAATTTTTTTCTTCCTGTTAATCCCTGCTTTGAATTGGCTCAGGGGTTATTACCTTGTAAATGATATTCATTTCTCCATGAAAGAAATATCAAATTGGCATTCAAATGGCTGTCTTGGTCGTAAATTCAAGCCCGAGTGCAATGTCCTAAACCAGAGTAGATTTCACAGAACTGGAATCCATCTCAGTGTTATCCTGCTATCCCAAGATATAGAGCTAGAAAAATCTTCTTGTCCAAACCCCACACACGGGGAAACTAGGACCCAGACAGGTCCATTCATTTGTCCAGGAGCACCCAGCAAGCTAGTGGCCAGCTGGAACCTCTTCCCTACACCATGTTCCAGATCATCAGAAATGCTGTCAAGCTTTGCCATGTGCCAACCCCAAACCACTCTAGCAGAAATTCTTGAACAGGTACAGGCTATGCTTCCTTCATGGTCCGTCAACAAACTGAGTCTGAGTGAAAGAGGGGAGGGTGTAGACTGAGGCAGGCTGTGGTCTGTTATTAGCCATGCAGAAACCCCACATCTTGTTTTGAGAAGTGTTGACAAGGAGCCCCGCTGGAGAAGAATGTGAGCTAAGGTTGAGAAGTCCCCTGGTGGGAAGCCTTGGCAGTTTGGCACTTCTCTTGGGTGGGGGCCTGCGGGCAGATGGGGGCCTGGTTCCCCTCAGTGCCAGGAGGAGAAATACACATGGTGTAATAACCTGCCCTTGACCTGCCTCTTCTTACCCAGCAGACCGGCTCCGCAGAGAGAACCTTCCTACGCTTCCTGTGCTCTGTAGGAGGTCTCACCTTCCTCCCTCGTTGATCTGTAATCCGAGGTGTTTATGTGATGACCTGCTGAGGTCACTGTGAGCAGGAATCTTGGTCCTCCTGCATCTTGAGGCTTACGTGTAACTGGTCACCAGGGCAGAGAAGAAGGGATTCCTGCGATGAATGTCTGAGAGCTAAGGTCCACGTGGTCTCGGTGACCCATGGACAGGTCCCACCTCTCCTGCTAATGTTGCCCACCTGCCTGTCAGAGGATGCCAAGGCTTAGGTGGGCATTGTAGAATGTTGGCCTGGAAAGAAGAGTTCATTCTCTCACTCATGCTAAGAGTGTCCACGGCCCCATTTCCAGTTGTCACCGGGACACACCTGTCCTTCCTATTTTTGTCTTTTTATTTTTTATTTTATTTTTCTTAACCTAAAAAATTTTTTTTAAGTCATCTCTATACTCAGCATGGGGCTTGAACTCACAACCCCAAGATCAAGAGTCACATGCCCTACCAAATGAGCCAGCCAGATGCCCCTCTCTTGGTCTTTCTATATTTAATTTAATTTAATTTTTTTGGTCTTTTTCTTCTTAAAAATTTGTCCCAGGGTGCTGCAGTAGAAGGAGGGTTCAGGCACATGTTTCCCTCTTAGGGAACGTGATCAAAATGTATCCAGTCTCAGGGACACTTTCTTTTTTTTTTTTTTTCTTCTTTGCAGACAGTTTTTTAATCAAAATATATAGGTAACAGGAGGAAATTTCAATGGGAAAAATATTTCTCCTATAACCCCGCCTGCCATCTTATCGTAACAGTTTGTCCTTCTTGTCTTTCGTGGGCGTATATATTTCACATAATTCTAACTGTAATAGAAATATAACCTTTTTGTATCTTTAAAATTTAGAAAATTCACTTGCATGCTCTATCAGGGCTCAGAACAAGCTTTTGTTACTTTGTTTAACAAAGAAACCCTAAAACCAGTGGTTTAAACAGAACAGAAGTTGAGTTTTCTTTGATGTGAGAGCCCAGAGATGTCTCCCTTTACAACCACCACCACTACTGCACCGCTCTGCCACGGCGACTGCTGCTATTCCTCGCTCGCATTCATTGCCTATGCTGTGTGCCAGGCCGTGTGCTCTGTGCTTGAAATGTCGTACTTCCTTCTAGTCCTGACATTATCCTTTGGAGGATTGGTGTGCCCACTGTACAGATGGGGAAGAGTTCTTGCCTCATTGTCTTTGTGTGACATGGTCACCGGGACAGGAAGGGCCAGAGGTGGGATCCGGGCCAGAGTCGCCTAAGCAAAGCTCCAGCCTGGGTAAAGGTGAGATCTGGGGTCTCCAGCTGGAGGAAAGCAAGACAGATGGCTGGGGGTGCTGGAGGAGGACTTGAGACCGGCTCCGGGGGCAGGTGTAGAGGAGCTGGGGAGGAAGGGCACGCTGGTCAGGGTTCCCGACAACAAGACACAGAAAGTGCTCCTGCCGCGATAAGGAAATGAATTCATTGATAGGATTTGAGGGAGCCCGTGGACCTGCCAGGCTTGGGGAGGGCAGGCAGGGGAGAGCCAGGGGGTGGCCAGGCCCTGCCAGGTGCCTGCCAGGGCTCCCACAGGGTCCCCGATCGTAGCGGTTTGCACGACCACCTCGCAAGGGCAGCCTGGGCCGGGCCACTGTCACGGCCGCCGCGGGACAGCCGGCGGGACGCTCCTCCTCAAGCACAGCCCTTGGGATGAACGGAGCAGCTTCATTTTTGTCTCGACCCCGCCTTTCTCCTTCCCTCGAGTGTCACAAAGAATAGCCGTGCGTTGGGGGCACGCGGCCCCGGGGTCCAGGTAGGCGTCGCCTTCCCCCGGCGCAGCCTCGTCGTGGGCCGTGGGGAGGTCACATTTCTCTCTCTTCTTCCTTCGGCCTCGGTCTACTGACCGCCAGCTCCAGGAGGGGCAGGAGCAGGGAAAGTTCTCGCTAAACTGCCGAGGGCTGGGGGTACCTGGGGGGCTCAGCGGTTGAACGGCTGCCTTGGGCCCAGGGCGTGACCCCGGGGTCCTGGGACCGAGTCCTGAGTTGGGCTCCCTGCAGGGAGCCTGCTTCTCCCTCGGCCTGTTTCTCTGCCTCTCTCTGTGCCTCTGATGAATGAATGAATGAATAAATGAGCAAACAAGCAAGCAAGCAGGCAAGCTGCTGTGGGTGGCAGCGGCTCCGGCTCCTCCGCGGGCCCACACTTGAGCCCCCACCAGCCGGGGGGCGCCCGCTGGCTCTCACTGCCCCCGGGGTTGCTCCTGCTCCAGTGCTCCTGGCCCAGGCGGCCTGCACTGACCCCGAGGTCCCTGCTGGCCCGGCGCCCGACGGCAAGCCTGAAGCCTCCTTTCTGCTGAGGTCGCAGCCGGGTTTGTACCCACCCACCGTGGGAGGAGAGCTGCAGGGACTCCCCCTCGGTCTAGCTGGTCCCTGAGGTTCGTGCCTCCTTGACCGCTGCGGGACGGACAGTTGGGTTTCGCTGCATGCAGCAGCAGCATCTCTGTCTGTCTGTCTGTCTCTGCTGACAACCCTGCCCCCTTGCCTTCAGTTCTCTCGAACGGCCTGCATCAGGCACCAGCCCCGTGAGCCTCCAGTCCCCACTGGCTGGACACACTGCGGGCTCTCCAGCACATTCCAGCTGCTTTCCCCAAGCGTGAGGCCAGGGCGCCCTCCGCCTGCCCCGCAGCTCTCCCCGAATCCAGAACCCTCTGGAAGTCCTCAGACGCTGACCACGAACGTCTGCATCTTGGCCTTCACCGCACTGCGCAAAATACATGCTGTCTTTTCGTCTGTCTTGGGGTCTTGGCTGAAGTGTGCCCCCAGTCCCTGGGCTGGGCCGGTGGGACCAGAACGCCCACAGTGGAGACCTCCTCAGGCTCCCTGAAGTCTCCTCTGAGGGGAGAGGAGGCTGAGCAGCCGGGGCACAGGAGACGACCCCCACGTCCCTGTCCTGGGCATCGTCCTGAGGATCGGGCCACAGTTGTTGCTCTTCACAGATGGTTGGCGCACGGATGGGGCATGTCTGCAGGAGCTCGGTGAAAGCGAACCGTGGCCACTCGCTGCTCCGTGGCACGGTGGCAGCCCTGAAGGGTCAGGAACTTTGGCATCAAGGAAACAGCACGCAGCACGCTCTACTGCCTGCCCCCCCACACCCCCAGCTGCACTTTTCTGATCTAGGAGGGGGCCAGGGAGCGGCAAAGGGAGTGATAAAGCAATGACAGAACGAGAAAACAAGAAGGGGGTGCTTTAGAGGAAGACCTTTGGCATGAGCCCCCTATAAATCTGCCTGGGGGACTCGGCGTGTCACCCTGCCCCGTGCTGGGGAACGATGAGGAGTGTTTTGCTCAGCCCGCAGAGGACTGTACCTCTCACGTGCACCGGCTGCCGTCACAGGCCTGCAGCCCCAGCGGCCCGGCCCCAAGCCAGGGACAAATCTGGCAGGTGCGCAGAGGCATCCAGGAGCCTTCACCGTCGCCGTCCAGAATGGAGCCTGTTTCCTCTAACCTTGAGGCTGCCAAGGAGAAGGGCTAGGAGGGCGGGGGTTCCCCTGTCTTTGGATTTCACAGACCCATAAATTTTTTTAAGAACGGGAAGGAAACTTATTTTGCCAACCAAGGACATCGAAGAAAAAAGAAGCCTTAAAAATGACCATTTCCTAGCACCATCATTTCATATAAGAAAGGGCATCTTAGAACACACACACGTACACATGCACACACACACTCGGACACCAAGGAGGAAGGAACCTAGTCTCAGAGCAAACAACAGCCCTTTACGCTAAGTAGAATTTAGGTTTTTGTGTGAGAACTCCCACCACTGTCCTTACTTTTCTCATTTTGTTGGCGACACGTTAAGACTTCCCTGGAGCCTGTTCTTGGATTAAAGCTTGGAAAGCACGAGCTGGAGTTGCTACATTCGTCACTAGGTTAAGTGTAGTCAGGTTTGCAAACAGCTGCTTCTCGCTCAATTTACTGACGTCAATGTTTAACATGCGGGCGTGGACTGCCTGGTTCTCGCTGGGCCCTGGGCCGGCGCGGGGACACACCTGGCTCCCTGACCTCGAGGGAGTGCGCACTTAAGTGACGGATATGGAAATGTCACCTCCTTAGGGAGGCCCTCCCAGACCCCCCCACGCAGAGTGGCAGCTGAGCCCCTCACCCCTCACCATTCCCAGTCATTCTCTAACATGTCACCTTTGTTGTTTTTCATCAGAGCTCTTGCCTTCGTGGACATTTCTTTGTTTATGTCTTTGTGTCTTCCTTTGTGGCCCATCCCTGCTCTCTAGAATGTAAGCCCCAGGAGTGCACGAATCTTTCTTGCCTGATTCACCGCTGGAGCTCCCTTGCAGAGGAAGGGGGGGGGGGCTCCAAGGGGGAGGCTCCCCTAGGGTGGTTGGGGGAGGGTGGGATCCTGGGGTTGGGGCACGGCTTGGGATGCAGGGCTCCAGTCCCCTGGGTCTCACACTGTGCACAACCTCCTCCAATCACCCAGTGGTCAGGTGAGGAGGTTGGGAGACACTCTCCTTTAAATGTCTGACTTGGTTTCTGAGTCATTGGAGTTCCAGTGAGGAAAATAATTTGGAACAATAGTGTTTCTTTAGATGAAGGGGTGGGGGGGATCTGCTTTCTGCCATTTAGCTCCTTTGCTGAGGGTGTAGAGGTTGCTGGAAGGTCATGGGGAATAATTTAGAATGGAAAACTCAGAGGCTCCCCACTGCCCTTCCTCCGGAGGAAGTCGGGGAGCCCAGCGAAGCACGCTGGTGGCAGCAGGGGGACCACCCTCACCAGGCTGCTGCCGGAAATGGTGGGGGAGGTCGCAGGCAGGAGGACCAGAGCCCAGTATTCGCATCCCTGCCACCCTGGCAAGGAGGCAGGTGTGGGGGCTGCCTCTGTATGGGGGGGGCCTGGGGCCGGGGAGGTTGTCTCTCGGGGGATTGCTGTAGCTACAGAAAAGTGACCGCAGGCTCCTTCTACCGTGGGAGGTCCAGGAAGGCAGGCTGACGGGGAGGTCAGAGCCCCGCCCTGGGCATCAGGTTCCAGGGAGCGGGCTCTGTGTTTGTGGGAGAAGCTGGTTAGATGGTAATAATGTGAGTAAATGTTTGCTTAGAATTTGCCATGTGCTGCGTGCGTGCACCAGCGATGCTCGTAACAATCGGAGAAAATAGATGCGGTCATTATCTCCTCTTCATGCGTGAGAACACCGAAGCTCAGAGGGGCGAGACAGCTCCCCCGAGGTCACGCTGCTGATGTATGACATCGTGGGGACCCGAATCCCAGCCTGCCCTCCCTCCCTCCCACTCAGGGCACGCACACCTCCGGGCTCACCTCCCCCTAAGATGTGCCCTGGTTTGGTGACAAGCCCCAGTGCTCCAGCTCTAGAGGTTGGAATAACAATAGTAATACTGGTAATAAATGACAAGGGGGTGCCTGCTGAGCGTCAGGCCCTGTGCAGATGCTTTGTGAACATTAACTCAGTTAATCCTCACGTCGGCCCTGAGAGGTCCGTATTCTCATCCCCGTCATGCAGGTGAGAAACAGGCTCAGAGTCCGAATGAATCGCCCAAGTCCCACAGTCACAGAGCGGTAGGTTCAGAATTTGAACCCGGGTTGGTCTGACTTCAGTGCTCCCTCGAAAGCATCATCCTGTGAGAAACAGTTCATTCAAGCAATCTTTATAGAACACCTGCTACATGCCAGGCACTGTTTCAGAGGGTAGAGATTAGGCACTAAACAAGGGAGACAAAATCCTCATCTTTGTGGAGCTCACATTCTGATGGAAAAAATAGTAAATGCAAAAAACAATGACTTTGTGCAATCTCAGCTAATGATGTTAAAAATTACACAGAGTAACGAGACAGGGGTGAAGGTGGCACAGAGCTGGGGAGGTTGTGGGGTGGGGGGCGCTGTCTTAACTGTAGGCCCCCTCTGGTTGCTCACTGAGTGGAGACTGGACATGGTCCCGGACAGAGGCGATTGCCAGAATCCAGGTAAGGGACGGGCGTGGCTTGATCAGGGCGGTCGGAGGTGAATCGGTGAGAGGTGGGCGGATTCAGGATTTATTTTGAAGTGACTCAGTAAGACTCGTTGATGGATTGGAGGTAGATTGGGAAAGAAAGTGAGAGGTCAAGGGTGACTCCCAGATTTTGGCCTGAATGACTGTAGGGATGGAATTACCGGTTGTTGAGATGGGCAAGGCCAGCAGGTCAGGAATTCAATCTTATTATTTGTGTTTGAGGTGTTTATTCCCCATGCAAGGGGAGATGTTGAAAAGCCACCGTGATTTATGAGTCTGGAGTGCAGACGGCGATCTGCAGTCAATATGCACCACATTTCATCACATATAAGACGCCGCTGACTGTGGGACCACCAGTATGTTACGGACTCCTATGAAAGAGCACTGCTAGTTGAACTGAGGCACATCCCAACTTCAAAGATATTAGAATGTGTCTCAGAATCAACAGGATATAGTCAGTTTGGGAGTTTCCAGTATAGAGGTGGAACTAAAGGTGGTGGGAGGGAATGGAGTCACCAAGGGAGGGATGGAGCCCAGAGAGACCAGAAATGGAAATATGAAGGCTCCGCCCACTGGACAGCCACGTTCCAAGCCGGCGTGAGCGTGGCCCCCTTCCAGCCAAAGGCCAAGTTGGGCAGCTAAAGCTCCTCTTCACAGGCAGATCCCATTGCATCCCTCCCTGAGAGAGGTTTTAGCCCCAGAATGTGGAGCTCAGGGTCAGGGCCCGCGGTACCACGCACGACATCACCTGGCACCTGCTACGACGTGGTGTCATCCAGGAAGGCTCCCCTGGGGTCAGGCTTGGCCTCGGTTTCCTTACCCGTGCTACATGCATATAACATCTGCCCTACCCTCCTCAAACCCAGAAAACAAGCCCGTTTCTTCTTTTTCTGGGCCTCCATTCCTGCACCAACAAAATGAAGCTGTTGGACAGAGTGAAAGAGTAAAACATTTTTATTGTATTTTTTTTTCCTTTGAGAGAAACAGATGAACACTCAGTTCATTGCCGGGCAGCATATGAGCCTACAAGTGCCTACACTCTGCCCGAGTAGCCCCGACGATGCGTGGGCCCCCCTTACCCTGTGTCCCCATCAGAGTTAGCACTTGCTCTCTCTCCTCCCACTTTCCCCTATCCTGCTTCGCTGCATGTCCAGATGCACTGGCTCCCTCCCTCCGAGGCTCCCTCTCAGGGCTGGAAGGCCTGAAATGCTACGATCCAGGTGTGCAATGCTGGCTGCAATCTGTCTGGTGGGTATTAATGCAATCTTCAAGGGTGGCTGCTGTTCTCAAGCTGTTCTACAAAACTGGAGCATGCTGGCTTGGAAAAACCCTGCCCAGTTTTGATCCCTTCAAGACTTTGCCACACACAGCCTTTATCACACATCTGTTTTTCTCAGAGGAAAAAAAAATACAATAAAAATGTTTTACTCTTTTACACTAAAAAAAAAGGGAGGGGGGCATTCAGGATATATTATTAGTCTCATTTCACAAATGAAGTAGCTGAGGTTGAGAAGCACCAGGTTGCAAAGCAAGCTATCTCAAGCCCGGGGCTCCAGAGGCACCTGGTGGCTCAGTTGGTTTAGCCTCTGCCTTGGGCTCAGGTCATAATCCCGGGGTCTTGAGATGGAGCCCCAGGTAGGGCTCCCCCTCTCAGTGGGGGGTCTGCTTCTCTCTCTCTCTCTCTCTCTCAAATAAATAAATAAAATCTTAAAAAAAAAATAAAGGCAAGAGCTCTGGATTCCAAACCCCCTGCCTCCCTGCTAGCACTGATGTGTAATTCTTTTTTTTTTTTTTTAAGATTTATTTATTTATTCATGATAGACCTAGAGAGAGAGGCAAAGACACAGGCAGAGGGAGAAGCAGGCTCCGTGCAGGGAGCCCGACATGGGACTCGATCCCGGGTCTCCAGGATCCTGCCCTGGGCTGAAGGCGGTGCTAAACCCCTGAGCCACCAGGGCTGCCCTGATGTGTAATTCTTGAACTAAACTTAGTAGTAGCACTGCAGGCAACTTCTTGAACTCAAGAGCACCAGGGCAACCCCTTCCCATAATGTGACGAATCATGTTGCCCTTCATAAATGAGGAAGATAATTTGTTTCAGGGTCTCCTATGCTCTTATGGGAAATGGAGTGGCCCCTGGATAGGTCAATAGGAAGAGAGACCTCTGACATTGGGTGTGGAGGTAACTCATACCCAATCCTGTGGACTCAGAGTCCAGTGATCTCTTAGACCACATTTTTGCATGTCAAGGGCTGGTGTCCACCCAGAGTGGTGCTAAATGGAGTTCCCTTGATCAGAGAGGGGCTGGCAAAGGTTGTCTGGTCTTCTCTGTTACCATGAGAAGACTTCTTGAGCAGGAGGTGGGAGGAAAAAGTGAATTTGAGGGAGTTTGAGTGATGGGACAGAGCTGGCTATTGGCCCAGGCCTAGTCACAGAGCTGACCAGAGTCCGTTGCTGTGAGCCCTTCAGTGAGTTAAGGCTGTAGTGTAACTCTTGGCACTGGGGACTGTCCTGTACATTGTAGGATGTTTAGCAGCATCTCTGCACTTTACCCACAAACCCAGGTGAGAGAACAAAAAAATATCTCGAGACATTGCCAAGTGTTCCCTGAGGAACCAACCCCTTCCCCAGGCTTGAGAACCATTGGTGTGAACAATTTCCTCACCTTCCTAAGAAGGTCATCAGCTAACCGCTTCCTTGCATGTCCCAGGGACTTACTGGGAATTCTCCGTGTGGCATGTGACCACAGGGCTGAGAGAAAGCTGGACTCCAATATAACCAGGTTCTGTCTATCCTCTTGATAATTGTTCCCTGGAACCAGCTCACAGTGGAACCTTCTCTGGGACAGGTGCTTTCTCTCCCTCTTCTCTATCCCTATCAGATACCTTCTTCTTATCCTCAGGCCCACCAAATGTGTTCCCACCCCAGGACGTTTGCACTTGTAGATCCCCCCACCCTGCTGTGTGTCTCCTTCTCATCGTTCAGGTCTCTTACTTACATTGCACCATCTTGTGGTCCCTTCTTGGTTATTATTCTGGTTACAATTTATTGTATTTCTCTGCTTGACCTCCTACAGAGCATTTTCCATCCTCTGGTATCATCTTGTTCATTAATCTGCTTATTTGTCTCTTGCATTCCTCCTCCCACTGTCTGGTAAGCTGCCCAAGGACAGAGACCTGGTCTAGTCCGTTCCTTGCTGTATCCACAGTGCCAGCTGCAGTGCATGGCTAATTGTTGGTTGAACAATTTTGGTGAACACTTACAGAGCACCTACTCGGTACTGGGCACTGGGCTAGGGGCCGAGAATGCCAAGGTGCATAGCACAGTCCCTGCCTCCTGGGAACTCTGCGCCTTGTGGAGGGAGAGCTGTGCAGGGAGTGAGGGTAGGGTAGTATAGGAGCATGGAAAGGGAAAGGGTAAACCTGCCTGGAAGGTGAGGAAAGATCTCTGGGGAGGAAGTTAGGGGGAAAGTGGGAATGCAGAGCATCTGCACAGTCCTGGAGATATGGGGGGTCATGGATGACACCGAGGCCACAGGGCAGGAGCATAGCCCACAGCTCTGTGCTGCAGGAGCACCAGGCAATGTCTGACCCACAGGAGGTGAGGGTGTGGAGCATGTGAGGCCAACTGTGAGAGGCCTGGACTCGCATATGAGGAAACTGTGACTTTACCCCATAGCAAAAAGCAGCCACAGAGACAGCATAGGCTAATGGTTAAGAAGGTAGGCTTTGAAGTTCATTTCAGATCTTGGTTCAAGTCCTTACTCTGACACTACCGAACTGCGTGACTGTCCCAGAAATGTCACACCTTTTAACCTCAATTTTCTCATTTTTGAAATGGGATTAACATTTATCTTGTTAGGTTGTTGTGAATATGAAATGAGTGCTTAGTACAGTGCCTGGCTCATAGAGAGTACTCAGGAACTCATTGCTATTCCTACCGGTGTGGTTAACAAGGAGATACTAGAGGTTTTCCAGACAGACGAGAGATGTGCTAGATTAGCACGTTAGCAAGATCGCTCAGGCAGCCACGGGAACAGCAGGTGAGATGGGAAGCGGGGAGAACAGTTAGGAGCTTGCTGGAATGGAAAGGGAGGCTGGGGAGGGGGCATGGGGCCCCTTAGGACCTGGAATATCTACTGGGGCATGAGGTATGGCCATACTTTGCCCCTCAAAGGAAGGGCGCAGGGTAGAGGAGGAGCCCCCACTTCTGACCTCAGTTTAATGGACACCTCGGTGAGGACCAGGTGGGGACTGCTGCTCGGCCCGATGTGGGCAGCTGATGGCCTCTGCGTGCCTGGAAGACGCAGCCAGCCCTGCACTTCAGACAGTTCTCACCGGAGAAGGGGTGGCTTGCCGTTTGCATGGGTGATATACTTTTAATTAAAATGGTAATCATTTGAGCATTCCTTAAAGTTTTACTGTGGGAATTCGCCTTCTTGCAAGCTCTGCCCTAATTAGCATTCTCTTTATCTCTTATTAATAAATTATATGTCAGTAGTTTCATCCACCTCCTTTGATCACAGAGTCTCATCATTTCTGAGCTGAACTCCATTCCATGTTGACATTTAGGGTGTAACAGGCCCAAACTAGGGGTTTGAAAATTAGGGTTCTCAACTCAGCTCCCAACAATGCAGAGATCCATCTTCTTGCTGCCCAGTAGGGCCCCAGGTGAGCATAGGGCATATGTGCCTCTGAGGTCAAGAGCGTGGGCTCCTTCGGGGCAGACCTTTTGAGGAAGTACCTAAATTAGGGAGATAGGCCTGAGGCTGTAGCCATAGGTGTATTAGGACCCAGGACCATAGCTAGGAAAACAGAAGCAGAGAAGCAGAGAAGCAGAGAAGCTGTGGCATAGCTCACAGGCTTCAACCCCAGGCCAAGAAAGGTTAAGTAACCTGATTCAGGTTGCAAATGCAGGGAGTCGAAGGTTAGGGATTCAATAGAGACTAACATTTCCTTGGGCATCTACTATGTGCCAAGTCCTATGTTAAGGGCTTTATGTACATGGTCCCTGGGACTCTTCCAAGCCATCTAATGAGGTGTAGATAGTTTTGTCTCCAGTCTCCAAGAGAGAAAACCAAGTCTTGGTGAAATTAACCAACTTCCCTAATGTTACCCAACTGGCAAGAGTTCTACTGGTATTAAAATCAAGGTCTGTCCAATCTCAAAGACCTCTCTCTCTGTTGACTGCACCATGCTGTCTGAATTAGAACCAGGATCTCCTGGATTGAACCCCACTGACCTGTCTTTTAAGACCCTATCTGGAAGTATATGGGACCCTTGCTACCAAAGCTGTGGCCCAGGGACCAGTGCCATCAGCTCACTTGGGTTCATGTTACAAATGCAGAATCTCTGTCCCCAACCCAAACATGTAAAGAATCTGCATTTTACAAGATCCTCAGGTAGTTCCAATATTCACTAAAGTTTGGGAAACAAATTGGAGATTTGATATTTGTTTGGTACCTACTACTAAACCCTCATGAGCCTTCCAAGGTCAGTGTTATTCCAGCTGAACAAACATGGAAAAGTTAGGCGACCTCTCCCAGGTCTTTGATGCAGTTAGTGTCAGAATCCAGATGTGGTCCCTAACCTTGGCCCTGAACTGGATTCTAGAAGTTAAGGTCTAAGATTATCCCATATTTTTAGGTTGGTGTCCTTGGGCTTCAGGATGAAGGCAGTGGCTACTTGAAACCATCTCTGGCATTCCCCAAAGCCCAACTGGTATCTTCTACTTTATCCTAGTCAGATTGTAGGGACATAAACTTGGGCGATAAATGTCTTTGCTTTTGGCAAGAATTATAACTGGCCAGCATGGAAACAGGTTATTCCCTGGAGAGCAGGAGTTTGAATTGGCCATCGTATATCCTTGATTAATGAAAAATGGAAATATTAGTTAATTACCTTCCAAAAATTGACTTGTTATAGGAGACAATGGCTTTCAAATTGCAAGGTTCATAGTGGGAAGGAGATTTTTATAAAAGGAGTCTCTAGGGGTCTAGTAACAACTTCTCATTTGTGTTGAAGAAGAAAGCCAGTGGACCAACTTCACTAACCATCAGGCCAAATGCAAATCAAAGCCACAATGAGGTATTATGTCACATCTGTTAAAATGGCTATTATCAAAAAGACAAGAGATAACAAGCGCCGGGAAGCATGTGGAGAATAGGGAACCCTTGTGCACTATTGATGGGGATGTCAACTGGTATGGCCACTATAGAAAACAGTATGGAAGTTCCTCGAAAAGTTGGAACTAGAACTAACATATGATTGAGTGATTCCACTCCTGGATATTTATTCAAAGGGAATAGAAGACATTGACGTGAAAAGATATCTGCACTCCCATATTCACTTCAGCACTATTTACAATATACAACCAAATGCTTATTGATGGATGAGTGGATAAAGACACACACACACACACACACACACAGACACAAACACACACTGGAATATTATTTGGCCATAAAAGAGAAGGGAATCTGCCATTTGTAACACTGTGGATGGATCTTGAGAGCATTATATTATGTAAAATAAATCAGACAAAGACAAATGCTATATGATCTCACTTATGTGTGGGATCTGAAGAAATCAAACACATAGAGAACAGACTGGTAGTTAGCAGATGTAGGGAGTGGGAAATGGGGGATGGAGGGAGGGAGGGAGTGAGTGAAGGTGATCAAAGGGTACAAACTTCTAGTTCTAGGATGAATAAGTCCTGGGGATGTAATGGACAGGGTGGTGACCACAGTTAACCATGTGGTATATCGTATAGTAGACAGCTGCTAAGACAGTAGATCTTAAAAGCTCCCACCACACACATGCAAAATATAACTACCTGAGATGATGGATATGCTAACTAGACCTATCCCGGTAATCATGTTGCAATACATATGGATATCAAATAATTACATCATACACTTTAAACTTATATAATGGTGTTTGTCCATTTTAGCTCAATAAGGCTAGAAAAATAAAATGAGAAATTTGAAGTTAAAAAAAAAAGAAAGCCCACAGAACCACAGGAGAATGCTGGTATAGGTGCTGCCACATGCAGTATTTATTTAATTCTCACCGACACTGTAATAACAGCAACATGTAATATTAATAGTAATAATAGCATCCAACATGAGGAAACTGCCCATTCTGGGCAGCTGATGTTCTAAGCCAGCTTCCTAAAACTTTATGAGGAAGGTCTGTAATTAGGTCTGTTTATCACCCCCATTTTACAGCTGAGGAAAGGGGGACTCAGGGAGAGTAAGTGACTTGCCCAAGGCACCTGACCTGATAAATAGTGGAGCCCCGACTCACACCCTTCTCCCAAGTGTCCGTCCTTCCTTCCTTCCTTCCTTCCTTCCTTCCTTCCTTCCTTCCTTCCTTCCTTCTTAACTGCTGAGCCCCCCAGGCGGGCTCCAAGTGTCCTTTGTTTCCACAGCACCCTGCCCCTCCTGCCACTTGGCTTCTGTTGGCCATGCCATTGAGGCTGACAGTCACATTTCAGTGTTTCAGGATTGGGGCTTTAGAATTGGCCATGTGTCAGCAGCCACCGAGCAGACTCTGTCTTTTCCCTCCCGCTCTTATGTGAATTCTGGATGTGGTCACCTTTACTATCCATTTCCAGGTTGACTTTCTCGAGTTCTGGACAAACTCACAGCTGTATCAGATCTAGTCCGCAGGTGCCTTTTTCAAGTCAAATCAACCTGAGTTCAAGTCCTGGCTTTGCCATTTTTTGGTGTGGCCTCAGCGAGTTACTTCTCTGTCTATGGAAGTATGGAAATAATGAGAGCACCTCCCTCAGGGGTGCTATGAGGATTGAGAGGTAAAATATATGTGAAAGAATTGGCCTGGGGTTTGCATTTTGCTGGGAAAGCACATGAGTTCCAGAGAAAGGAGCAACTTGGCAAGGTTATGAGACTCCTCAGAGGAGGGGCCAGAACCCGGACCTGGGGCCCTTACCTTATAGCACCTTCTGTAACACTTGTGCTCCGCTGTGGGTTTGATGTGAAAATGCCATACAGAAAGCAGCTCAGCTGGTTGGAGAATCCTGCTTTGCTTTTTCGTTCCCATTGTCTTTAAATATCATTGACATTGGAAGGGCCCAGGTGAGGTCCAGTGACCCAGCCAAGCTGCGACTTCTTGAGAGTGGCCTGGCCCGGATGGCTCTCATCTATCTTTCAGCTTAACTGTGACCTTTCCTGAGAGGTCTCCTCTGGCTAATCAATCTTTGGAAGCTCACTGTTCCCATCCTAATACAGGCCTCTGTTTTATTTTCCAATTACAGCTTTCTTATTTATACTTTTATGCTTCATGTCATAACGTTTTATTTATTTAATGTCTATCTTTTTTAAACTTGTTATTTTGAAATAATTCACATGCTGCTCTAAGAAATAATGCAGAGAGGTCCTCTTTGCCCTTTATCCAGCGTCCCCCAATGCTCAAAACATGCAAAATTGTAGTGTAAAATCAAAACTAAGATGCTGACATTGCGTATTTTTTTTTAAAAAAAGAATATCTTTCTGGGGCACCTGGGTGATGCAGTTGGTTAAGCATCTGACTCTTGGTTTTCAGCTCAGGTCATGATCTCCGTGTCTTGAGATTGAGCCCCGCATAGAGGAGAGTCTGTCCCTCTCCCTCTGCCCCTTCTGCTTGTGCACGCTCGCTCTCCCAAATAAATCTTTTAAAAATTTTCTTTCCCTTAGCAAATAAGGCCATTGCATCAGTGATTTTGACTTGTTCAGAACAATATTCTCAACATCTGGAACCGTGCCTGACATGCGGAAGGGTATTAGTAAACGTTTGCTAACTAACTATATGAATTTAAAAATGTAACGCAAGAGCCCTGTGTCATTCTTCATCTGTTCCTTCTCTCCCCTCAGTCTTTAAGTGTCTCCTCTGTGATACCCAGGCAGCCTTACCTCTGAAAAGTCACAAGTTTCTCTATGTTCTGTGTGCTGAGTCTCATTGTGATAGTTAGTCTTCAGGCTGGGGTAAAGATTTTTCCAGGGGTAAGTATGCACAGATCGCTTGAAGGGCATCAACTGCCAGGTACTCAGCTTGTTTTTTCTACTCTTCCGAGACTGATCTGCCCAAGAAGGAGACCTACCAAGAAGGGTTCATGGAGGCTCTTCTCCCGCTTGACAAAAAGTAGACCTCTCTCGTCCCAAATCTTACTAGGATGTTTTGCCCTTGGATTTCAAACCATTGGTAATACTAATACTAAGTAGTTAATACACAGTTAAGTGTGTTAATACACAGTTAAGTATTAGTATTAGTAATACCAATACTTAATATTAGTTAATCAGAGCTTCCTGTCTTTCCCTGAACTGTGCACATTCCTGTTGTAGGCAAAGCATAGTGCTGGAAATAGAGGTCTTTGAGCTTGTGTTGAGATGCTTTGAATCCAGAACACACAAAGCAGTACAGGTTGGTAGTATTGATCTTCTCCAGGTGCTTGGATGTTTTTCAAGACTACCATTTTCTTTTAAGCTATAATGGTAAAATCCATGGATAAAAGTATACGTGATCTCTTTCCTATTTGATGTGCTTTATTCTGTTAGGGTTATTCAAACTTACTTTTTTTTGTCACAACCCGAAATACTTATTCCAATTATACCTACTTCTGTTTTCATCTTATAAAACACATACTATTTTCTCCTTCCTATTCACACAAAGTAAACCTGTGTACATGAATGATGACAACTTTTAGATAATCAGTCTAATAATTCACACTTTTTTTTTTCAACATTCTTGTATGGGGAACGGGAGCAAAAAGATTGAAGACTACTGACACAACACAGCCATTTGGAAAGCCATTATCAGCTGCCATTTTGATTCGAGATTTAATGTCATTGGCATTTTGAAGCATTTTTACTGCATCCCAAATTTGATGCAATTAGTCTACTCCCTGAGAAGTTATCAAGAAGCAGCCAGGCTACAAATGCTCAGGGTTGAATAGTTCTCTTGAAAGAGGCCTCACTGTGTTCAGCTGATAATCAAACGAATGGCTACATTGAGATAGGTCGCAGGGGGGACCCACTGCACCCCCATCCCTTATCCAAGCCTGGGCTCTGTTTCTTGCCCGATAGGAACGCATAATCCCATCAGCGCCAATGGGAGTTATGTGCTTGTGTTACTGGAGACAATAGGCCGTCTGAGAGGGACAATTGTTCCCAGCAACTGAGAGGGTAAACACGATTGGCTATTCCCAGCCACCATCCATGAAGGGCCCGGCTTAGCCCCCAAAGCCCTTTCTTTGTTAGGCTGCAGAGCTGAAGGATGGAGGACGTGGCCTGCCTTCTTCAGAGGCTGCCACCCCTCACCTCCAGGGGCCACCTGTCTCTGGGGCATCTCCAGAAGTTACAGCCAAGACTAGTTGCAGGAAGTCCTCCCACCCCCTGTCCTCCTTGCTTCTCACTCTTTCTAAAGACAAAACCAAAGACCCTTTTTTAGTTTGCTTTCACAATGAAATCCTACCAGTATCAACAATAGGAATCGCAACCATTTATTGAGCACTTATTATTAGCCCGGGCACTAAGCGTTTTATATACATTGACGCATTTAGCTACAAATGCTCCTGGTAATCTGCAGGGTAAATACAGTTGTTCCCATTACACAAGGTAGAACAGAGCCGCAGGTAAGCCAGGTATCTGGTAGGTTGTCGGACTGTTTCAAACCCCCAGGGCCACTCAGTGTCCAAATGCCACTCCGCATTCTGCTAGTGTTTCCCTCAAGACACTCTGAGACAAAGTTTGAGAAAGGCTCTGCAAGAGACCTGCTCGCTCTGCCCCAGTCGCTTTCTTGGAGATTCCCAGTGCACTTTCGTTTCTTAAAAGTTCTGGAAGTCCTGCAAGAAGGAAACCTGTGAGCTTGCTGAACTCATCATATACCAGGTACATATCCCTTTTTTTGCACAACCCCGATCACCCTTGGTCAAGCGCTGGCCCACACTGTCTTCATGCAGGGAGGCCAGCCAGAGGAAGTTCTAGCTGGGTCCCGCTCTTGCCCTCAGAGCCTTCCTAAGCCAGCAATGGAGGCAGAGCTGCCGCCTGATGCTTTGGGTTTGTGGGGCTGACGAGGGCAGCACAGCCACGTCCCCTCACGACGCTCTGGGAGTGCACAAAGCTCCTCCTTCCAGCATCTACTGTCCCACCCTGTACACCCAACACGTGACCTGCTTTCCCATAACGGAGCAGAGGCAAATTGTTCCAGAATACAAGGGCGGAGAGATAGAGGTTGTCCCGAGACTTCACGTCCCTGAGAAGGAGCTAAAATTCACCGGGGCCAGAGTTGTCCTGCAGATGACAGCGTTGGGTCCTGTGGTCCCCCTCTGGGCTGGTGGCCCACAGCGGAGTCCCAGGTGGGCCCGGCTGTCCCTGGGCTCTCGACAGCAGCAGGCTGAGGCCGGGGCTCCTCCGCTGTGCCCGGGGGCTCCCCCTCTACACTGGGAGGCACTCACAGCTGAGGCCCCACATCTCTTTGTCCCACCGGAGGGAAGGGACGGAGCCTCCGGCGTCAGGCAGAGCACGAGGTCCGGGCTGACGTGGGACATGCCAAGATGACATGTCATGGGGATTTGTGGGCCTCGCTGGAGCCATTTCCTCCAGGGGGTCATTTTATTTAGTTCCAATTGGACCCTGTGATTGGTCTCAGCCCTGGGCCACCTGGTGTCCTGACTCCATATGGCAACAGCTAGGAAGATGCCATTTTTCAATTGAAATATGCTTCTCCCTTACTGCGGATCACTCTGTAATTGCCTTTGGCTGAAAAGGGGGCTTTGATTTTTAAAACTAAGCCAGGAAGTGATTTCTCCACTTCGGATTTGTTGGACTGATGGGTCGGTGTCTTCTCTATTAATTCAAACTGAGAGTCACAGCATGGGAGCGACAGGCAGGGTTTCAGAGGTCAGCGAGGCCCGCCGTTGACCTCGTATGGGAATCCCTTCCACCTAACCCTCGGCAGATGGTCTTTAGCCCCTGGCTGAGCACCACCACTGACAGGGAGCTCACTCCCTCACTGTGCAGACCTACCTGCTGTTGGCCAACTTCTCAGTAACTTTGACCCCATTGGAGTTAATCATTGTGCTCTTTAAGGAACACTCACCACCTACCAGACTATGCTAGGCAATTCATATGCATGTCTTATTTAATCTTCATAATAACCCTCTAGGGCAGATACTCTCATTATCCCCATTTTGAAGAGTGAGTAAAACAAGTCACAGAGGGTTAAGGAAGTTGTTCAGGGTCCCTCAGGCAGTACGTGATGGGGCTGGTAAATTCAGGAAGGATCGTCCCAGGGCTCTTACACACTTTGCTTTCAGCCTTGGGTAAGAAGAGCGGATGGGCACCGAGCGTGTACTAGGAGGCAGGCCGTGTGTTGAGGTATTCCCTCCATACGGTCCCCTTTCATTGTAACAGGCTGTCAGGTAGTCCGTAGCACACCCATTTTAGAAATAAGGACTGAAGTGCCCAGAGACTGTGATTCAACCAAAGTCACCAGCAGAGCCACTGTCAAAAGCTATAGTGCTGCTCTTCTAGAAACCGAGACTCGGGAAATTCAGGGGTTTGCCTAAGGCCTCCTCTTTTAAGAAAGGCTCGGCCCTTTAACTGTAGGAGTTAAAATCGACGGGCCTTGGAGTCAAGTGTTTTTGCCATCTTGGGGTGTATGATGTCATACAAGTCAGTTAGCCTGGCTGGGCCTGCCTCCCCAAACGAGAGTCATTCAGGGTTAAAGACATATTTAAAGTAGTAGCAAAACATTATTTCTCTTTCTATTCCTCGCCCTCTGCCCTCTTACTTTGGCTAACTCTGGGGCTGACCTCGCAGTGGCATGAAATACCATTTGTCACCTGCGCTTCCTCTTGTGTTTCCAGGCTTACACTCTCAGTTTGAGCTGAAGAATAATCTATCAAGTGTTATATTGGACACCAGTGTACTTTATAGTCTTATAAAAAAGTATGGGTCCAATGTAAACCACTTCTTTTGTCCTTCCAGGCCAACTCTTGTGAATTAAGTACATTGGTATAGCAATATGATTTGCACTGTGCATTCAGATCAATTCAGATCATATTTCTTGAGTATCTTGGAGGTGTGTAGTGATTGGTACCTGCCTGGTATATAGTAAGTGCTTGCTGAATAAGTGAATGAATGCATTACTGCTTCTTCAAGGTAGCAGTGACATGGGCAGAGCCGGCTGCCATCTAACCTAGGTGACTTAAGGGATGTGACAAGGAGAAAGACTTTGGTTTTAGACCCTCAAACTCTTGACTTCTTTCTACTGTGAGTTTCCAATATGAGCAGAATGGGATCCATGATGTAAGCCAGCCACAGGTTTCAAGGGTGACAGTGTAGACAGAGGTCACCATAAAGGCCAGGTTCAAATCTGTCATCCCCAGTGCTCACTGGTTCTGGGGCCCTAGTTAGGCTGTGTTGGAAACCGAATGTTTCGAGTGACCATTGAGGCTTTGGCTGGGTTCTGTCTCCCGGGAGTCACCATTCCACACATGGGAAGTCGAAGCCGGTCAGGAGTTGGGTGGGCCGTGTCTTATGGGAGGTACCACTTACCTGGCCACTTTATCTTCCTGGAGACAACAAAGCATGGGAAGCCAGAGCGGGGAATTGAGTGCAGCAGGGTGAGCCCTGACTTTGGAGCCAGGCAGAGCTACAGGGAGCCTGGCTTTGCCACCTGCTAGCTGCAAGACCACAGGCAAATCTTCCAACCTCTCCCTCAGCCTTAAAGCCTTGCAAATGACTCAAAGCAAAGGGACGGGAATGGAAATCCTAATGCCTGCCTCATCAAAAGTTTGCAAGGACGACTCGTGTCCACATGTGCAGAGCACCTAGCACATGCCTAGACGGTAGTCAATGCTAGGTTCTCCACCTCTCCACCCTGCTTTCAGCACAGGAGGCTGCGAAGCCAATTCAGGCTGGAGAAGTCACCATGTTCAGACCCTTTCCTCCAAGTGAAGCTGCTCTGATGGTTCTCATCCATCATTTATTTTCTCGAGGGCTTAGAGAGCCCTGATGCCTGGCCCTCTCAGCTAAGGTGGGCATTTATTATTGGGAGCTCCCAGGGGGCCAAGCTGCTGCCCGGCCCTAACTGGCAGCTGTCGTAAGGTGTCATAAGGTGGGCAGATGGGTGTCTCAACACTGCCTCCAGGGACCTCGGTTTGGGCATGGCAGCCCGCGGAATTATTTGCTGCACGTGTGCTTTATCTTAATCTCTTTCCCTCCCTCGGAGACTCTTGTTTGCTGTAACGACTGACCTTTGTGCTGGGTGTGGCCTCCAGGGACAGAGTTCCTTCCTACAGGACACCTGCACCACCATGTGGATGGTCCAAGGAAGAAGGTCCTGGCAGTGGTGTCACCTTCGCAGTGGAGCTCCTGCCTGGACCAGGAGGGGCGGCAGTGAAGAGCCAGGAGTCAGTTCCTTGTCAGTTTAGCTTAGAATGAATAGGCCAAAGTGCCATTTTTTTTTCCCCTTGAAGGTACTAAACATTTGGTGGAAATGATCTAATAGTTGTTACCCTTTTTAAGCAGAAGAAGCCTTCTGTTGTTTGTCCCCAAATAAAATGGTATGCAGTCGTCACGGTGTACAAATCTGTGCCGCAACTGAAGGCAGAGCAGCTCCAGGTGGGTTGGGCATCTCCCCTCCGCTGAGAAGTTCCCAACAGGTGCTTCCAGAGAAACCTAGAATTCCATGGAGCTCTGTTTCAAAACCAATGAAAGTCCTTCTCCAGGCAGCCACACCAAACTGTGTTCAAGCAGGCATGGAAACAAATAGACGTTTTCTTGAAAAGAAATCTCATCCCCATTTGGTCTTAATTTGGAGTCTCTAACAAGGCCCGACGGGTTTCTGAAGAGCAGATGACAGAGGAGGCTGAGCCCCAGCTCAGCCACTTCCTCCTCTTTCAAGCTGGGCTGTTTTATAACTGAGGCCATACTGAGGGCGGGACGGCCTGGCTACCGGCGGGGGTCCGGCTGCCGTGACTAATGCAAGCCCTGTGGTGGCCCATGCTGGGGGCCCTGGGTATGGGGCCTGGGTGGCGAAGGCTGAGCCGCTGGGGGCAGGTAGGAGGACAGCCTGGCAGCTGGGGAGTGGAGCCTGCCCGACTGCCTCTGCTCAGAATCCCAGGCTCTCCAAAGCCACCTGCAGGGTGGGCTGACTTTGCGAGAATGGGGGGAGGGGGATGCACCAAAGGAGGGGTTGGTTCCCATGGTAACCACCCTCTGTTGTCCAAACTCCAGTGTTAATTACCCTGGGCTATTTGGAGGTGTTTTCTATAATTTAAATAGCCTTGGGGAATGTAGAAAAGCTCTTATTTCCCAGGTTTTGAGCAATCTCCTCTCTCTCTCTCTCTCTCTCAAGTTCCCCCAAAGTAAATGTGACCATGTAAACTCATTTTTTCTCCATTTTTCTCCTTGCAACGGGAAGCTCTAGTCCTAACACATCTCACTTTCTAACCCCCAGGTGCAAACTTCTCCCCATCTATACAATGAGCAGCCTCTGGGTCCCCTCTAGCCATACAACCTCTGACTCATTTTTAGGTCAGGGTCTGGGAAATCAGTTGAAATGTGGGCCATAGTTGATACCTGGATTCTAGAAGCTTAGCTTAGCCTTTGTACCTTCCTTCTGAATGGACCGTAAAGAATCAGGGGTGGGTGCACCGAGACTGTATCCTGCATGCTGCCCTGGGGGCTGGTGATCCTACTGTGACTTTGGAGGCCAACCCTCAGGTTGGGGAGCCGTTGATAATTAAAGGTAGGCGAGGCCCGTGAAGCCATCTGTGGAGCCCAGGGAGGGCCAGAAGGAGGCCCGGCAGATGGGAGGCTCAAAAGAGGCTGGAAACACTTGAGCCCCCTGGCCCACCTCCCATGTAACGCCAAATCAAAGCGGCACTTCACCATGAAACACACTACTCTGACATGAAAAGAGCTTCCTTCTGCTTCTTCTGACTGCGGACTCTGGATGAGTGCTCGGAGCTGGTTTCCCTGCCTGTGTCCCTCTCCCACCAGGGCTCTCCCAGTGTCCCCCTTGGGGGCCGTGGCTGTAGGGTGTTCTCGCTTTGCAGGCCGGGCAGTCAGGCATGGGCAGTTCCCGTCTTCTCTCCCTCTTCTGTGGCTTCCCAGGTTTTTCTTTCTTCTTGCCTTCCTTTGGGGCCCTTTACAAGGAAATGGTGGGGGCTGAGAGGCAGGAGGGAGAAGGAGGACCCCACCCCGCACGTTCTCCCTGGCTCCAAGGCTTGCCCATCCTTGCTTTCGGGCTAGCCAGGATGGTGATGATGATGATGATGATGATGATGATGATGATGATGGTAAAGGAATAGCAAAGGGCGTGAGAACTCACTTTCATGGCAGGACTGGGCTGGCCGAGATGTTTCTGGCCTCCGATCCATTGCTGATTAAAACAAGCAAGGGAGCCTGGAGAGTAACCTTTCAGTGTCTGCAACTTGGTGGGTCCGTAAGAAACGTCTGAGATCTGGGGTGCCAGGTCTGGCTGCCATCGGTCCTCCCCCAGGTCCTGTGTTCACAGGGTGGCGTTAGCCCTGCCGTCTGTACTTGACGATCCCGTGGCTGGCTGTAAGGAGGATCTGGAGGAGCTGTTCCCCAGGAAGAAAAAGGAAAGAAACTTAAGCAAAGGGCATAACAATACAGTGAAATCCTGAACCCGCAAACGTGAGCAATCAAAGGGAAGGCAGATGAAGGGGAAATTCAGTTGCTGCCCTTTGCTCCCACCAGCAACCCCCCCCTTGCAGTGCATCCGGGGTGCCAGGTCTAATTCTGAGTGATGTGGCCTCCTCTGCCCCAGGAGGTGGGACCCGTTTTCTTCTCCGTCTTGCAGATGTGCTAGCGGAGGGAGAGAGATGTCGAGTCATTGTCCCAAGGCCACGCTGACAGTGGAAGAGTGGGGCTTCACGGACTCATATTGTCTCGGGCTACAGTTTGCCCTTGTAACCAAAGAGGGTGCCCTTCGCCAATTAGCTGCCAACCGTGAGTAATAGAAAATTCAAAAACATTCTAAAGGAGAGTGTTGAAACATGTGTAAGCTCCTCGAAGATGAGATCCTTTGTGTTAAGTAGAGGTGACTGTCTTCATACCCCCTTCTGGTCTGAGCCAGGGTGACAGACCAGAGAGGTGAGACGGCCTCTCTCTCAAAATGACCGGTGCCCCAAGCAAGGAGGGTTCAGAGGCCTTCTGGGCCCCCACGCAGGTGAATGTCTCAGCTTTTGGGACCCAAAGTCATTCTTCTCTTTGTGAACATGAAGGGATGTTAAGAAGGATGTTTCTTATTCTCTTGGAGTCTTGTCTGAGGCTCCTGAGCTGAGGCCAGGTGTCTACACTTCGTAAAGCAGGGACTGAGCTGTCCTCACTGGACTGGCTTAAAGGGGACTAGTGCCACCCATGGGGCTTCTACCCCAGGGTGAATAAAGGCAGCCTGGGGTGAGTAATAAGGGAGGTCCTCTGGAACCATTCAGAGAGATGGAGGTTGCCTTCAAGAAGAGAGACTGGCATCTTATTCCCAGCCAGATGACGGCCAGGCCTCATGGATACTCAGTGTCAAATCTCCACCTTGTGCTGTCTCTTGGGATTGAAGGTCAAATGTCCTCAAGAGCTTGGAGGTTCACCCTGACAAGAAGAGATGCCCCTGCCTCCAGAGCTGGGGGGACAGGAAATATGAGTGAGTGTGATCTTTCCTTAATCCTGTGGCAGGTGGACAGCGAGTGGTAGCCAGGCTGAGTCATATTTCAGGACCCTGCCCTGGAGGGAGGGCTGCCCATGGGGGGAGAGGAGGCTCTAGGAGTAGCATTTCCGGGGAGTGCTGAGGGCAGGCTCCCAGGGGGCGTGAGAGGCCACCGCACAGGATGTGGAGGCCCCAGGGGAGCCCCCCCACCCCCCCCACCTCACCCCGTGAGCGCTAGGTCATCTCAGGGCTCCCTGAGCCAGATGACAGTGTCAGAATCTGCCCTTCCCCATGGTCTCCCATCCCCTCGCCCCCAGCCCTGGGGGGTGGGGCAGAACCAGGAAGGCAAGCGGAGGGGAGATGGGACTCGGAAAGCAGAACAGTAGACCCCTCTTCTGCCTTCTTCTGCTGTCTGGATCCACAGCTGACACCTCAGCTGGGGACGGAGGACACCCAGAGTGGGGAAAGGAGCCACGTTTTGATTTAGCTTGCACTAGACTTTTTATTACCTGAAAATGAGATTGTTCAAATACCCAGAGGTGACCAGAAAAACCGTGGGACCTGCTTGAGATACTGTCGGTGGACGAGGAAGGGAAATTGGACAGGGCAATATCTGAAGGGAGAGAAGGATAAAGCTCTTCCTGCTTCGTTTAATAACGGGCCACATGAAGGCCATCAATGAGAGGCTCTGTACGTCCTTCCACAGCCCCTCAAGACCTCTTCCTTGTAATAGGAGTGAGGAGCAGAGGATGCACATCCATTAACCACTTACTGAATGCAGGCACTAAATGCTAGAACCCTGGTCCTACAACACCCCCCCCCCCCATCCTCCCAACAGTCCCACGGGTTTGGGCTTCACAATTCACAACCTCTGTTTCATAGATAAGGAGACAGAGCCCTAGGGGTCGGGCGACTCTCCTGAGGGCAGGTCCACGGGACTGGCCCCCCACACAGGCAGGAGCTCCGTAGGCGCGCTCACTGCTCTGACTTCTCGTGGGTGCTCGGCAGGTAGGTGCTTAGAGCGGCCCGGTGGGCACTCGGAGCAGCTCCCGTGTCCTCCTTTCTGCAACTTGCACAAGGCCATGCGGGTGGCAGGCTCATTCGTGCTTGTGATCCGGGCTCTTCGTGCTGCGGGGGGGGGGGGTGCACAGAGCACGTGCCCCCTGACGCCGGGACCCCTTACTGTCACCCCCAGGAGGGTGGGAGGCCAGGCTGAGCCTGACAGGTTGCAGGACCTGCCCTCCCCGCCCCCGTCAGTGGGGTGTCCCCCCTGCGCAGCTGAGGACCCGGGCAGCCCCCCGGGTGGCCCCCCTCCCCCGGGCAGCCGCCAGGTGTGCCCGCCGTCAGCTGCCCTGCGCTCGGCTGCACCACATTGGACTTGGCAGGGCTGGCGCGGCTCGCTGCGCGGGCTCCGACTAGTAGCTGGAGCAGATGTCCTGTCAAAACAGAATAAGAAACTGTGAAGAAATAGTCTGTGAAACCCAGCCGTGTCCTGCTTCCTCTCGTTTCTGGGGGAAAACAGCAGTGGGGGGAAATGTGCTTTGGTCCCTGGGGAGGGTACGTTCCCGGAACCCTATTCCGGGTCGGTGGCCTTGCCTGCCCTTCCTCAACCTTCCTTCCTCCTCCCTGCACCCCCTCCCCCGCTCTCTCTCTCTCTCTCTCTCTCTCTCTCTCTCTCTCCTGGCTCTCCCCACCTCTCCCCTCCCTTGGAGAGGACTTGGGCCTCCTGACTCCACCACCCCGGGTTCCAGGGCCTTCGCAGGCCTGCAGATTCCCCTTCTCTTTGTCTGAGGAGCAGAGGGGAGGCTGGTGAATAATTGATGAGGCTCCGCAGTGTGGAGGCCCAGGCCCCTGGAGCTGGGGAGCCCGCGGGGTGCGTATGGCAGGGGCTGGCCAGGGGGAAAGTGATCGTCACCCATGGTTTTCTGGTTGGGTCACCTGGGGTAACTGGGCATCCAGGGATGAGGGAGCCGGGGGAGGGCAGGGGGTACGGGATGCATCTATGAGGAATCCACCGTTTACAGCCACGGAGTGTCAGCGTGCTCACTGCACCCCACTTCTGCTTCCCTGAGCCGATTCTTAGAAACCCAGGGGCTGCACCGTCAGGGCTAGGCGGTTCTGGAAGCGGGGGCCTGCCTTCCCGGGCCTTGGGCTGCGGCGCTCAGGAGGTGTGAGCCCCAGCTCCCCAGCCCCCCCAGCTCCCCAGCCCCCCCCCTGCTTCCCCCCCCCCCTGCTTCCCCCCCCCCCCCCCCCCCCCCCCCGGCCACAGCGGGGCCTCGGCCTCCGCAGCCAGATTCCCACTTGGGTCAAAGAACCAAGAGGAGGCTCCATGTGTCACAAGGCCGTGGAACAACATGACCTGGAACCACTTTGTGGCATGAAGGACAAGCAGAACCGTCAATTATTCAGTCCTGCGGGTATTATCAGCATTTTGGAGAGAAAGTGGGGGGAAAAAAGATGATTTCAGCACTGTAGTCTGAAAGAGCCGAACCGCATTCATTGGCCAGCGTGCTGCGAGGATTTTCTGCCTGAAAGTAGCTTTCTCCGAGGAGCTGTTTCCTGGGCAGCAGTTCCACCCAAGGAAGAATTTGCTTACTCCTTTAGCGTTAATGTTGCATTGTGGATTGTGGGTGTGCGTGTGCCTGTGCGTGTGTGTGTGTGTGTGTGTGTGAGAGAGAGAGAGAGAGAGTGTGTGTGTTCTACTCGGGATGGCAAAATTAATGTGTAAGCAGAAATTCTTCCTGTCCGCCGCATCAGTGGAGTGAAAAAGAAGGCACATTTTGGCAGCCCTGCCTCTGCCCTCTGCAAGGCCGTATGAGATGCTCTCCATGGACACACGGTACAGGACAATGTCACAGGGTGAGGGGGAGGCTGGCCCTGTCCCTTGAAAGAGCCCTGCTCACATGGATTCTCGAGGGGGGCAGCACTCTGGGTTGCTTGGCCCTGGCCCAGCCCAAAAGGCCCCTCAGCCAGAGCCTCTTCCTAGAAGGTCCCCCAAACCTTCCTGCCACCCCTAGAACCTGAGCTACAGGAAGTCACCATGCCCTCCCTCCCCAGCTCGGGGCTTCTCACTTATTAATTGCACCGACCTGAGCAGGACTCTCCTCTCTTCGGGGAATGTGAGGGCTCTGCTGCAGAGTTTGTCCAAATTCCCTGTGGAAGGAGGAAGAAAGGGTTGGGGGGCGCGCCTGCTTCACGCCCTGCTCCCTCCTGGTGCCTTCCACTCGGGGCTCATGGCCTGCCCCGCATCGGTATGCTCACATGAAGACAAAGCGTGCACTCACACGCACACACACTTTGTCACTCCCTCACCCCCCGCCCCTAGGATGGCTGAGCAAAGCCATTGACCGCCAGGATGCCAGATGCCCAGGAAGGCCTGAGCTGGGGCTGCTGGTGGCCTCAGTCGGCTTTGGATCTCCACGGCCGGGCTGCACTGTCCATAACAAACGGATGTGTTTAACGGAAGGGCACACTCAGGCACACTTTGGCCTGGCAGGTCAAATCCAGCCTCGGCTGCTGGAGACACGCCACATAGCGGCTCGGCTCCGCGGAACGAGGGGTTCAGGGCTGACCCAAGCTCTCTGTGGGAGTCTGGGATGCAATCAGATGGTGGAGGCAGGGGTGGCAACTCCTCTGGGCTTTCGGCAGAGTGGGGGTGCCCTCTGCTGGCGAGTCTGAGCTAAGTCACTGCCCCTCCTGGGCTCCGCGGGCCTTGCCCTCCGAATACAGGGAGGCTGCCTTCCCCCAGAAACGAGAGAGGGGCCAGAGCATTTGCTCTAACTGCCTCCTGAGAGGCTGCGAGTGTTCCCTCCTTTTGCTCCGTGCCTAGGAGGTCATGCAAGATGGGGAGGGGGGCGCCCAAGGAAACTAAGGCTGGGTCGTGCCCTCTGAGCGTCTGGAAGTTCTGAAAAACCTGCATAGAGGATTTTATTGTAACGTTTGGCTCAGTGAAGTAACTAAACTGTCCTGAAGACACCCAGCTAGCAAGGAGCAGAGCAGGGCTGAGGTCAGAGTGTCTGATACCAATGCCCACACGAGGACCACCTTACAGGATAGTATTTCTCTCTGGATGTTGGGGTGAGGGCAGGGGAGATGCTACATCCTTTCGGGGAGACACAAGGCTGCAGGGCCCTGCTTCTCCCCACTGATGGAATAAACTGTCTAGATAATGGGTTATTTTGAACAAAGCGAGTGAGAGGCAGCCTTGTGGGACAGAAGCACTGCCAGCCTGGCTTTGAGTCCTAGCTCTGATGTGTATAGGCCACGTGACCTTCGAGTCCCTTGTCTTCTGGCATTCTGTTTTCTTATCTATAAATGAGGGACTGGGTGAGGCCTGGAATAAGATACTGTTGTTTTAACCAGCAAGGACCTTTCTAAAAATGATTTTCTACTTTGGGGCACCTGGGTGGTTCAATCAGTTAAGCATCTGACTTTGATTTTGGCTCAGGTCATGATCTCAGGGTTGTGGGATTAAGCCCTGCATTGAGCTCTATGCTTAGTACAGTCTGCTTGAGATCTTTTCTTCCTCTGCACACCCCACCCATTGCATTTCTTAAAAAAAAAAAAAGATTCTCTACTTCATGGACACCATGTTTTGAAAAAAAAATCTTCTCTACCAATATGTGTTGTAATAATTTATTCCTTCTCTCATTTTAATTAAATAAAGATCTGTAACTGTCTTAGATGGGGTTTGCAGAGAACACAGGAATTTGGGGCTGGCCCTGGCAAGCCATCCATCCATGAGGGAGTAAGGGACGGCAGTGGGAGAGGGCCCAAGAGTCGGATGAGACACGCTTAAAACAAAGACCCCAGGGATGCCTGGGTGACTCAGCGGTTGAGCGCCTGCCTTTGGCCCAGGCCGTGATCCCAGGATCTGGGATCGAGTCCCACGTCGGGCTCCCTGCATGGAGCCTGCTTCTCCCTCTGCCTGTGTCTCTGCCCCCCTGTGTGTCTCTCATGAACAAATAAATAACATCTTAAAAATAAATAAATAAAATGAAGGCCTCAGCCCATCCGCATGCAGTGTTGAGCTGAGGGGCTGCAGAGCTGCCTCCGCTGGGTGAGGCGTCAGGCCTGTGGACCCAACATCAATCAGGCAAGGGTCGCAAGCTTGGGTAAGACAGGTCCCTTCAGGCCGCCACAATTCCTGGGGAGATTTGGGCCATCAGTGGAGCTGGGGACATGAGCACCTCTGTCCTGGGTCGGGCTCTGGGCAGCACAGTGTAAGATCCACTACAACTGTATGTTCCTAAGCAGCAAGAGGCAGCATGACCTATAACCTATAGAAGATGTACACATAAGGCCTAATTTAATTAATTTTTATTCGATGCTTTGGAAGTAAAACATGCTCATGAGCCCACATTTTTGCTTTCCCAGATACGATAGGCCCAAGGACCCCAGGCTGGAAATATGATTCCTCCTTTCTAGCATTCTCTGAGGATGTGGTTTTGATAAACCAGAAAGCCTAAGGAGATGCCACCACCAGGGAGCAATGGTGGATTCCTCCAGTAGGTCTGCTTCTGTTCCCATGATGTCTTTGGGAAAATGTGCCTTCCTCTGGGCTGCCAGCCCCAGCCCCATTACATAGCTTGTAGCGGAGACCGAGTGGAGCTCAGCCCATGCTTATCACTTGGATCAGACACCCTTGATCAGGGCACAGGCTGCACACCTGTCCATGCAGCCCTGGCCTCCCTTTCCTCTACCTTTCAAAGCCTTCTCTCATCTCCCTTCCTCCTGAATGTCTGTGCGTTCGGCTCCCTGGGATCCAGGGAGAATGTCAAGGCTTTGAAAATGTTACTTTGCCACTACTGGAAAACTTGCCGAGGGAAACAATCTAAAAAATGGAAGATCCTTTATGCAGGAAGATGCTCATTCCGATCATTTATAAGTGACAGACTCAAACCATCCTGATGGCAGCAAACTATAGGGGAATGGTGTGTTATGGTGCATCAACAAAATGGACTATTAGACTATTAAAAATTATATGGCAAGAAATATCATGAAAACATATTTGTGGTTAACAATGCAGGCTGCAGAATTGTATTACACAACCAGATCACAACAATATGAAATAAGTAACAGTTAAAGACTGGGAGGTGAACCTAAACTCTTCATGGGCTTGGGTGGAGGCACCATAGCAGGTGGGTCTTAACTCTCTATGCCACAAAAAGTCCTTTTGGCTGCTTGGTGAGCCTGTGGGTCCCTCTCAGCATTATTTTATTTATTTTATTTTATTTTATTTTTTTATTTATTTTACTTTATTTTATTTTATTATTTATCTTATCTTATTTTTAAGATTTTATTTATTTATTCATGAGAAACACAGAGAGAGGCAGAGAGAGAGGCAGAGGGAGAAGTAGGCTCCCTGCAGGGAGCCCGATGTGGGACTCGATCCCAGGACCAGGATCACACCCCGAGCCAAAGACAGATGCTCAACCATTGAGCCACCCTGGCGTCCCTCAGCATGTTTTTAAATGCATGAAATATAAAACAGAGAATCTGAAGGACACCAATGATATTGAAAGACGAGTATCAAAATATTAAAACAAACTTGCAGTTTAGTAATGTGTGCACTTCTTTTTGCTACCTTGAATAATAAGGATTATCTAGCAGGAGGTCAAATAACTACCACAGGGATGAAGGAGCTGAGGAAGGCAAATAGGATTTCAGGTACCTGCAAAGATGAAAATGTGGCATAAAAATGCCTGAGATTTCTATCAAAGACAGTGCAGCTCGTATAGCTAAGACTCACTGTGATCTGATGCCTGTATTCATAATGGATGGAAAGGCTGCATTCGAGTTAGAGCCTGATGAAATACCTATGTCACTTTTCCCATCCTCGTTCACGTGCCTCTGAATGGATCCTGATTTTCAAACCCATCCAATGGAGTCTTTCCTTCCTCTCTCTTTCTTTCTTTCTTTCTTTCTTTCTTTCTTTCTTTCTTCTTTCTTTCTTTCTTTCTTTCTTTCTTTTTTCTTTCTTTCTTTCTTTCTTTCTTTCTTTCTTTCTTCTTTCTTTCTTTCTTTCTTTCTTTCTTTCTTTCTCTCTCTCTCTTTCTTTCTTTCTTTCTTTCTTCTTTCTTTCTCCTTCCTTCCTTCCTTCCTTCCTTCCTTCCTTCCTTCCTTCCTTCCTTCCTTCCTTCCTTCTTTCCTTTCCCCCTCTCTTCCTCTCTCTCTCTCTCCCCCTCCCTCTCTCTTTCATTTTCCAAATTTTATGTAATAAACATGCATTACTTCTATAATGTAAAATATTCGGGGGAAAATTAGAACTAAATAAGCAAATGAACAAAGCAAATATGGTCCAGACCTCTCAGTCACTTGTGTTCTCAGGTGTCATATCATCTACTCCCCGATTTGCTCTGTGAGAGCGATGCCATCCATATAGCCATTTGGCGGATGAAGACTTCGAAGCCAAGGGAGGTTGAGGGACTTGTCCAAGGTCGCACAACCAGATGATGGAACCAGAACTTGAACCCCCGTCTGTCTTCCAAGAGTCCAGACTTTTAGCTGTGAGAATCTACTGAATCTTACAGTCGCAGCTAATGATGAGCAAGTTGAATGCTGCATTTGTGTTTGACTTATCGTAGCCGATGATTTCAACGTGAACGTCTCCCGTGTACACACAGCTCCCTTTGATCGAAAGTTGTCTCTGCAATTCCTGGACAGCTGATGGTACTCTGGGTTTGGAATAAGAAAACTAAGGGGGCTTCAAACTGCTGATGAGTTGAGTAGGGGGCATTCTCGTGCCTCAAAGGCTCTATCAGACCTCCCGTAGGAAGGAGTCCAGAGGCACCTTGGCTTGAGCTTCAGGTGCGATGCTTTCTTCTGAGCAGTGAACATGACAAGCCGTGGCTAAAGCAAGATCCAAACAGAACAGAAGGGAGCTGCAGCTCCAGTTGGAAAGGATGGGGTGGGGTCAAGCGGGTTCCAGAAAGAATGACGGATTCTTGAAACTGCCTTCTTTAGCTCGCGGGGCCACTGGAGGGCAGCATCGAGTCGGGAATCGGGGCGCTCTCGGCCTGGTTAACCCAGGAGCTCGTGGGGAGCTTCCTCTGGGAGGCGGGGACGCCCCTGGGGCCACCCTGGGGACGGACAGTCTTTAATGCCTCTGTAAGGTTTGTCCTTTTTTTTTTTTTTTTTTTTTTTTTTTTTAATTGGTGTTCAATTTACTAACATACAGAATAACACCCAGTGCCCGTCACCCATTCACTCCCACCCCCCGCCCTCCTCCCCTTCTACCACCCCTAGTTCGTTTCCCAGAGTTAGCAGTCTTTACGTTCTGTCTCCCTTTCTGATATTTCCCACACATTTCTTCTCCCTTCCCTTATTTTCCCTTTCACTATTATTTATATTCCCCAAATGAATGAGAACATATAATGTTTGTCCTTCTCCGACTGACTTACTTCACTCAGCATAAGACCCTCCAGTTCCATCCACGTTGAAGCAAATGGTGGGTATTTGTCATTTCTAATAGCTGAGTAATATTCCATTGTATACATAAACCACATCTTCTTTATCCATTCATCTTTCGTTGGACACCAAGGCTCCTTCCACAGTTTGGCTATCGTGGCCATTGCTGCTAGAAACATCGGGGTGCAGGTGTCCCGGCGTTTCATTGCATTTGTATCTTTGGGGTAAATCCCCAACAGTGCAATTGCTGGGTCGTAGGGCAGGTCTATTTTTAACTGTTTGAGGAACCTCCACACAGTTTTCCAGAGTGGCTGCACCAGTTCACATTCCCACCAACAGTGTAAGAGGGTTCCCCTTTCTCCTCATCCTCTCCAACATTTGTTGTTTCCTGCCTTGTTAATTTTCCCCATTCTCACTGGTGTGAGGTGGTATCTCATTGTAGTTTTGATTTGTATTTCCCTGATGGCAAGTGATGCAGAGCATTTTCTCATATGCATGTTGGCCATGTCTATGTCTTCCTCTGTGAGATTTCTGTTCATGTCTTTTGCCCATTTCATGATTGGATTGTTTGTTTCTTTGGTGTTGAGTTTAATAAGTTCTTTATAGATCTTGGAAACTAGCCCTTTATCTGATATGTCATTTGCAAATATCTTCTCCCATTCTGTAGGTTGTCTTTGAGTTTTGTTGACTGTATCCTTTGCTGTGCAAAAGCTTCTTATCTTGATGAAGTCCCAATAGTTCATTTTTGCTTTTGTTTCTTTTGCCTTCGTGGATGTATCTTGCAAGAAGTTACTGTGGCCGAGTTCAAAAAGGGTGTTGCCTGTGTTCTTCTCTAGGATTTTGATGGAATCTTGTCTCACATTTAGATCTTTCATCCATTTTGAGTTTATCTTTGTGTATGGTGAAAGAGAGTGGTCTAGTTTCATTCTTCTGCATGTGGATGTCCAATTTTCCCAGCACCATTTATTGAAGAGACTGTCTTTCTTCCAATGGATAGTCTTTCCTCCTTTGTCGAATATTAGTTGACCATAAAGTTGAGGGTCCACTTTTGGATTCTCTATTCTGTTCCACTGATCTATGTGTCTGTTTTTGTGCCAGTACCACACTGTCTTGATGACCACAGCTTTGTAGTACAACCTGAAATCTGGCATTGTGATGCCCCCAGATATGGTTTTCTTTTTTAAAATTCCCCGGGCTATTCGGGGTCTTTTCTGATTCCACACAAATCTTAAAATAATTTGTTCTAACTCTCTGAAGAAAGTCCATGGTATTTTGATAGGGATTGCATTAAACGTGTATATTGCCCTGTCCTTTCTACAAAGAGGCATAGGAAGCTGTGCTCACACACGTGGACGGTGGAGTTAACCTGCCTGGGTTTAAACACAGCTCTGCCATCTATTGGGTGTGTAGCTCTAGGCAAGTTACTCAGACTTTCTGTGCCTCAGTTTCTCCATAGGGTAGCTATGAAGATGAGAGGAATATTACAAATTAGGCACTGTTTTATTTGTCTACTTTTGCAAACAAACCACGTGAAACAGCAACTATTTATGTGCTCACGGTTCTGCAACCAGGGCAGAGGTCTGTGGGGCACCACCGTCATTGCCACACAGGGTTGGCGGGGACAGCTCCAGCGGGGCTGGATGAGGCAAGAGGCCTTCCTCAAACTATGGCACCTCAGCTAGGGCCTTGGGGGCCTCTCTTTCCAGCAGGGTGTGTGTTTACGTGATGCCTCAGGACTCCAGCGGTAGGAGTACGAAAGCTGCCACCCTCCTAAGGCCTAGACGAGGAGCCAGCCCAGAGGCACTTGCACCAGATTCTGTAAGTCAAGCAAGTTACGAGACCAGCCCAGATTCAAGGAGAAGAGACAGGGGCTCCGTTGCTTGCTGGGAGTAGTGACTTACACTTCAGCGACGGGAAGAAATCTTGGTGGCCATCTCCACAAACAATCCAGCACAGGTACTTAGAACAGTGCCTGGCACAGGGGCAGCGCGCCATAGACAGTGGCCGCTGTTGCCGCTGAGCAGGCCAAGGCTGAGGGACACTTCAGAGATTTTTCCCAAGGTCACACAGCTGGGAAGGGTAGAACTGGAATTTAAACCCAGGCCTTTCTGAATCCAAAGCACATTCACTTAACCACATCATGCATACAAGCTCTGTGCCTTTGGCCAAGTCACTTAACCTCTCTGAGCCGCTTTTTCTTCATGCGATGTCAGCTGGATATAGTAAAGACAGCCACCTCCTAAAACTATCGTCAAGACTAAAGCAAGGCACGCTCAAGAAAGCACCTGATGCGCTCTGAAGCACTGCAGGGGCCTGTGTTATTTTAAGATTTTCCTCTGAACCTCATATATCCGAATTTGTCTCTTGCTGGTAGGATCTGGATTCATGTTGACCTTCCTTGACAGGAGCAGTGAAACCGGGGTGAGTGAGGGTGGACGGCAGTGGTGGGGTACGCTGCTTAGCGCACGAGCAGTGGGCATCCCCAAGCCTTTGGGAGGCAGCCGTTGACACGAATGTAATTACCGGCGGCTCGGATCTGTTTGGTTAGGAAGTTCTCAAGAACCTCTTGATATGGAAGATGAGTCTGGAGACAGGAAGTTGCTTTCCTGTGAAGCCTCTGGCCTTTTCTCTTTCCCAAGGCCGGTCTGGTTTTTGTAGCATCTCGCCTGGTGAGTCTCCAGAGCCTCCTTGTCAGCCGACCCTGTGCCCCGGGCCCTTCTGCTCTTTGGAGGGCGGACAGACGAGTGGCCCTCCAGCCTTGCCCGGTCTACCTGGAGTCTCCAGGTCTTGAATGGCCTCTGTGTTAGCCATGCACCTCACGTGCCCGCTCTGTGGTAGCTGCAGGAACCAGAAGCTGTGCTTTTATTAAATTTCATCCTCATCAAAATTGCATTTGGTGGTTTTCCAAGCTAGGACTTCCTAATTAGCTCTTCGCTGAAGCTGTTTTTCGTTGCTTCACTCAGAATCAGTGGTAAAATAGCCCCTGCTTTCTTGATGATTTGGCCTCCTTTGATTATTGCCCCCATTTGAAAAGAATAAAAGAGCAAGGATATGCTTCCTGAGACATCTGATAACTCATCACAGCTTTGGAAAAACCCTGGTATTCCCAGGTTATCAGCAGTGCAGACATCTGCTTCCTGCACACAGGACAACAACCTCTCCTTGGGCTGGGCTGGGGTGGGGGACCCTGGGGGTTGGGCTTTACAGACCTTCTGGGTTCAAACCTTGGCTCTGCTCTCTCCCAGCTGTGTGATCTCGGGCACATCAATCAGATTCTCTGGGCCTCAGTGCCTTCATCTTTACAATGAGAAAGATAAGCACATACTTCCGAGGTCCGCTGTGTAGCTCGACAGAGGTCCTACCTGTAAAAGCCCTGCCCTGGAGAACGCCCTCAACACTGACAACTCTTATTACATTCTGAGGATAAAATGAAATACCGTGAAAAAGTGGTATGAGTGCAGGGGAAACTCGAAAGCACTATGCAAACACTGGTTTTTATTACTATTAAGAATAATTAGCTGCATGGCCTTGGGTAGCTCACTTTAGCTTTCCAGATATCTGGGCTAGATAACGGGTCGCCAACTCAGTTGCCTTTGACAGGCAGGGAAGTTCTAGAAGTGAGTAAAGTGCAGCCAGTAGAAGAAATGTTATGTTAATAGATATTACTATTTAAAAAGGGGGGGGGGCGCATAGGAGAAAAAGTTTCAAAGTCAACTAAGTTTGGGAAACTCTGAAGTAAACAAAATTGAACAGGTATCTTTTTTAAATTAGATTTTATCTTATTTGTTCATGAGAGACCCACAGAGAGAGGCAGAGACACAGGCAGAGGGAGAAGCAGGCTCCATGCAGGGACCCTGATGCAGGACTCGATCCCAGGACCCCAGGATCACGCCCTGAGCCCCAGGTGCTCCACTGCTGAGCCACCCAGGCGTCCCAGAACAGGTATCTCTATAGGACTCCTCTGAACCTTGGAAATCTCGCCTGCGCAGTGACTAACGGAAGGAGAGCAGATGTGTGTAGTGTTTTCCAGGCTTCTCTGACCGCAGACCCCTTTTCCCACCAAGACTAGAGTTCTACTGAATGCATCCGGCAAGTTCCCCGCCTCATCTCAACCATCCCTTCCAATTCTGACGTTTGGCCAGCCCTCGATTTTGCTTGGGTCTGTATGGCCAGAAAGAGGAATTTCTCCTAGATGATAAATGGCAGGAAGTGTGGGTTTTTCCCTCTTAGTGTTGATTTTCACCAAAATTACGACTAATGCTACTCATATGACAGGAGAGCTTGGTGTGGCCAGCTATCGGTGAAGACATGTCTGGCTGGAGATGATCCCAACTGAGCTTCCATCGGAGACAGTCATGGGGGGAGTCGGGTGGGAGGCCAGGATGGGGGCAGGGTGCTGGGGCCCATCTGTTCTTCAGGGAAATCCAGCAATCACCTGAGCTTAGTAGGTGCTGGGCTCAACGTTGGCACAACAAGGGTGGGGTTCAGAAATCCGAGGCCTGCGCCAAAGGCCATTTGAGGCTGACTTTTGCTTTTATTGCACTAATGCTTTGACTCAGTGTCTCCCCTTGAGTCAAAGAGGAAAAGTAAATCAGTGAACAACTTACAAGCACCCACTATTACTAGGCATCCCAAAGTTACTTCATCGCTTTCATCAGCTTGTTGAATTCAGATATATGGTGGGGGAGTCCCTGGGATCTCAGTTAAATTGCTCTGAACCCCAAATTCCATAGCCTACACGCAGCTAATGGCCTTCCCAAGATTTCTGCTTCTTATATCTCTTGGACACTGGGTGGAGTGGGACCTCTGCCCTGAACCCTCTTTTAACCTCCTTGGGTCTGAGACTTGGCTGAGATCCCACAGCCCGTAGGTAGGTCAGGCTGAGTCAGCTTTGGCGCCGAGCCGGGCCTAACCTGAGAGGCTTCTCCACCACCCCAGGCCGCCATCCCTGGGGGAGGCTCCTGGAGATGTGAGCTCAGGTCTCTGACACGGCTCCACTCCATTCTTCCCTTCCCTTCTGCCCTCACCTGGGCCGGGGTGCTCCCCATCCAGAGATGCAGGCATCGAGCCTCCCCGAAGGGGATAACCTCGTGCCTTCATACTTTGTTTCGTTTAATATCCCAGCCATTTCCCTGGCAGTGGTAATACAGGTGGCCCCTGCAATCCCAAAGTAAAGCGCTCCTGGGAGACCCTCCCCGAGCCAAAATGGGGCAAAGCAAAGAAGCGATTAGCATTAATTTATAAGGAAACATATATAATTTATATATATATATAAACATATAATTTATAAGGAAACATTTCTCAGCATTCCCAGACCCCCAAATCACCTCTCTTAGGCTTTTCTGATAGCTTAGGGCACAGCTTGGTAATGGCTGCACGAAATAAATCGAGAGAGAGAGCACAGATGCTTGAGGACACAGTTCAGAGCTCTGGGGCTGGATGCCGAGATGCGGCGCCGAGTTCCCGGGGAAGGGGCCTGGTGGCGCCGCTCTTGCTGGCGGCAGCGTTCAATGCCTCTGTGAGGGCTGCCTGCTAAGGAGATGCTGAATGCTGTTTTCGCTTTCCGTCTTTTTTCGTAAAAGCAAAAACCCACCTCAGATTTCTTTCAGTTAGCCCGAAGAGGTACTAATGGAAGTCTTTTGTGAAAGCAAAGCGGTGTAATGCAAACTTTCGAAAAGCAGAGGATGCCATTATTATACCATCAAACAGGTTAACTAGTAAAAATAACAAAAATACCACCACAGCTGACGTTTAGGGCGCTCTGACTTGTGTACCGAGTGTTAATCTATATTGTCTCATTTCTCCTCCTGCCCCTTTACAGGAAACACAGCACTTCCTAGTGAGCAGATTTAGCATGACAGTGACCAAGTTAGGCCCAACTCCCAACACTTTGGGGCCAGATCTCTTCCTGGAGGGCAGCAAGCCTTGTGGACAATCAGAGTAACCCCCGATGGTTCCATACAAGCTTTTGGGACATCTCGGGGCGGGTGGGTATCAGGTGTCCTTTAGGGAAACCCAAACCTTTACAATAACCATCCTCTTTGAGACATGGGCTAAGTCTTCACTTAACCTCTTTGACCCTTGTTGGTTTGGAGTTGTCCCCCACCTTCCCTTTTTTCCATTTCAGGTTTTGGTGGCCCTGGAGCTGAATGGGGGTGGGGCACTAAATCAGCAACAGGAGAGGATTCTAAGATGTTTGAATAGGGATTAGGTCTGCTAGAGCTAGCCAATGTAATCTCAGAACCCAGGAAGGAAGGAAGGGACCATGTGAAACAAAGCCCAGTGCCTCATTTACAAAGAAGGGAAAGGAAGGCCTAACTCGGTGGAGGTTCACCCAGCACCACAGCAGTAGTTCTGGGCGGGAGCTCAGGTTGTCTATCTCCTGGTATATCCACCTGCTTCACTCAGAGCCAGAAGACAAGGCCGCTTCGTAATCCCGTTTCCACTCAAAGCCAACCGTATGGTTGGTGGTGCGATTGGTGGGATATCAAGGAGTCACTGGCCATCCTTCCACTCCCTTGACCACTGATCTAATCCAATGAGTTCACCCTGGATTCTGAAATAACATCACCCTTAAAACTTGGCGTGGGTCCTGCTAAGATGCCTTACCTACCCAGCGAAGGTATTAACGGCAAAGCCCTAATTAACTTAGCATCTGGACCCATCAGGAAGCAGAAACTGAGACATTGGACAGCTAACTGTGATTGCTCCAAGAACTGGCAGGATGCCAAAAGAAATGCAAAGGCTTGGAATGTGGGCATATAGAATTTTCAAAACCTAGAGATCTCCAATCCTCTTATTGCTTAGATGGATAAACCAAGACCAGGAGGAGAAGTGCCTTTTCCACAACTACCCGGTTGTGGGGGCTGCTCTCTATTACTTTCTCAGTCTCGCCCCTCAGGGGCTGCCTTCCTGGTGGATCACTGAGTGGGGTGGAGGGGGTGGGCAGGACTCTAGCAGCAGAGTCCCAGCACAGTCTGGGTAGATTCTATAGATAGACATGGAGGCCGAAGGTGGAATTTACTCATTGTCCCCTTCTGACACCGAGGGACCTTTAGAGACCACAGTCCATTTCTCTGCCCGTAACAACCATAAATTAAAATAACCGGGGATCCCTGGGTGGCTCAGCAGTTTGGCGCCTGCCTTTGGCCCAGGGTGCGATCCTGGAGTCCTGGAATCGAGTCCCACGTTGTGCTCCCGGCATGGAGCCTGCTTCTCCCTCCTCCTGTGTCTCTCTCTCTCTCTCTATGTCTATCATAAATCAATCAATCAAAATAAATAAAATAAAATAAAATAAAATAAAATAATAAAATAAAATAAAATAAAATAAAATAATAAAATAACCACCTTGGTTGCTGGTCAAGCCCTGGGACAGTGAGGGAGCCCCACGCCCTGCAGTAGACCTTGAAGTAGGGTCTATGAATCCCCGCCCCCCCGCCCGGAATTCACCAATGTGCTCATTAAAAAATGCAAACTCTTGGATTTTCCCCCCAAGACCCTCTGAATCCTGATCTATGGGGATGAGACCCTGGAACTGGCATTTTGACACGCACCTTAAGTGATCTGCTTCCGCCCCGAAGTTGGAGAATCATCACTGTGATGGGACACAAGCCCTGGAGTCCAGCGTCCCTGGGTTCTAACCCCAGCTCTGCCAGTTACCAAATGTGTGGCCTCAGCACCCCGTGAGCTTTGGGATCCTCACCTGTAACATGAGGGGATAGTAATCCTGATTACCACATGGGCTTATTGAGAGAGTTCAGGGAGGTAAAGCAGACCAAGTGCTTGGCGTCTAGAACGTGCTTAATAAGTACTAGCTGCTACTGGCACTTATTAAACTAGTCCCTGTTTTCAGCTGTCCATCTGGAGGCCACATGGGGGTCCTGGGGGTCTCAAGAGCCAGTCCTTCACTCTATCCTACTCCACCCCTCTCAGGGGAGATGTGCTAGTGCAAGAAGTCTTGGAAACACCCCCCCCTCCCCCACTGCCCACCCAGCACCCAACTCTGTGGCCAGGGTCTTGGTGGGTGCAGTGACAATGGACACCTGCAGGGGGAGCCACACACCCACATTTCAGCGCTCCGCTGGCGGGAATCCCTGAGGGGAACGGGCTGAAGCTGGGACCAGTGTGTTTTCTAGAATCTTCCTCCCACTGCAGAGAGGACTATTCGCAAGACAAGGTGCTGCTTTTCCTCTTGCTGCTGGGACAGTGAGATCTCGAGCTGGCTTGATGCTGGGTCTCTCCCCCGAGGCTTCAGAAAGCACCTCCTTAGCTGTTGATTTTATTTTCACCACCCAGTCTGGCCCTGGCAGGCCCGCCGCAGAGTGCTGGCCGCGGCGCCTCTCTAAGGAGACTCTTGGCAGAGCAGTGATCTGGGCCTCGGGTTCTTTTTTCCATCTGAAGGAGCGCAAGCGTGTGGGGTGGCTCACCATACTTAGCAGCCTTCCTGCACCTCAGAGCGGGGGTGAAGAGTGGGGTGGGCGTGTGAGGGTCTAGAGAGACTCACAGATTGGGGGCTTGGTGGCAGTCACATCACATACGTCCAGTCCTGCAACAGCCACATTTGCAAACCCCGGTGTCTGTGAACCCTAAAGCCCCTGTTCTGGCCTCGACTCCACACTGCCTCGAAACCCTTCAATGGACTCCCAAGTCTCCAGTCTTTCAATTACTAAAATCCCCATTTGTCCCACAATTTGAAGTCCCCTCTTCTCTCTTACCCAAGAGTACGTTGGTGAGAGTGGCAATGGGGCCTCATCCTATTCCCAGTGTTCGCTTTGCCTGAAATCCCTAGTCTTGAAAGTGCCAATTCCTTGCTCAGCTCTGCCCCCCGAAGCCCACAAGTCAGAGCATCTTGAGAAGGGGCTACTTTATGGCCCGAGAAGCCCGTTTCCTGGTGCCCCCGTCTCCTGGCTCTCTGGCGTGGGCTCCAGCGGGAGTGACTACGGTGATCGGTTGACAGTCCTAGTTTCGCAGTAGTTCCTGCAGCGCAGGACCGCCCGGCGCCCGCTGCCGTGAACGCTCCGCCCAGACAGCCTGCGTCGCGAGCAGACGTGCTTGCCTTTGCGAGCTGCCCCCGAGATGTGTTTTTTGCAGGGGCAGCAGCGAGGTAGCCACCAGACGTTTTCAGTTTTCCTCCTGGCGGTCTCCATCCACCGGCGACGCCAGCTGTGGCCTGATGTGTGATGGCAGCTGGAGGGAAGGGGCTCGGGGCCTTGGTTTCCCCTCCTGGGCTGCTGGGCTTGCTCCAGTTCACGCTGGTGAGCCCTGACGTTGGTCCACGGAGGCGGTGCCCTCGTCCCCTCATTATCATTTGCAGGTGTTACCGGCGGGAACACAGACTCTGGTCTGTAATGAATGACCTCTGTGAATCCACAGGGGTCTGGGGCAAGTTTATCTGTAAACTCGAGTTCTGGGAACACCATCTGGCTCGGTTACAAGATTCTTCCTCTCATCGTGACAGCCACCCCTGTGCCGGAGAGACCGGGAGCCCCGGCCGCTGGTGGCAAATGGCCCAGCCTTGGTAGTGCCCAGGGTCACGTAGGAAGTTCATGTGGCAGAGAGGAAGAAGAGCAGAGGAAGAGGACTTACTCCAGACGTTATTCTGGGCGTCCCATCCTTATAGTCACATCCTGAAGACATTTGTATAAGCTCCATCTACATATCAGATGCAGGGAAACTGAGGCCTACGGAGGCACAGTTATGAGTCTGTGGGCAACTGAGTAGCCCAGGAAGGTTCCAGGAGCAAACCGAGGTAGGTCTAACTCCAATCCATGCATTTTTCACTACCGCCCGTGAGATGGAATTTGCCAAGTATCCCAGAGGTGTCTCCATTTGTTCTATGGAAAGGGTCCCAGGCTTCTGTTGCCGTCATTCCTGCAGGCAGCGGGAACGCCCTCCTGGGGAGGGAAAGCTACGTCAGACCAGAGACTGGACGACGGAAGGTTGTTTCTGAAATATTTATCCCTGCAAAGTAAATATTTCTGTCTCCATCAGTCCAGAATTTCCCAGTTGACAGCTTCACAGATACTGCTTTTTTCTTTCCTCCCGAGCATTTCGCCTTTGCCGGCCACAGCATGGCCAGGCACAACTGGCTCTTTTCGCTTTTGACTGTGGACTTCTTGCAGCCCAAGGAAGAAAGGGCAATGGGTGACCCCACCGGGTCCAGCCCTGGGGAGGCATCAGGTTGGTCCCCCGTGGGAATCCTGGGGGAAGAAGGCTCAGCTGCCCGAGAGCCACGCTGGGGGGTCAAGGCACACGGTCCTCCGGCGTCGGCTTGCACACTTACTACTATAAGGTGCCGCCCTCCGTTCCCTTCTCTCCTGCCTCATCAGCACCTCTCGGAAGGTTGACTGGCTTGCCCAAGGCCACACAACTGGGGAGCTCTGCCTTTCTGCCACCCCCCCCCCAAGGGATGGCCTTGCCACTGCTCTATAATCCTAAGGCCCTTGGTGAGCTGCGCCTGCCCTTGTCCCAGGGCTCATCCTTGGGCTTCTCCCTGTGGCCCTCTCTGCTCTGGCCATGCTGTTTGTCGGTCCCTCCAACAAACACTCTTCCTTGTCTTTAGATCTTGCACAGGCTGCTCCTGTAGCCTGGGATTCTCTTTTTCGTGGTATCCTCTCTGAAAAAAAAAAAAAAAAAAAAGTCTTCATGGAACCTTCTTGCAGTCATGCTCAGCTTAAAGGGCCCGACTTTGAGGGGTCTCCTAGCACTGATCCACCTGCCCCCCTTGTACACATACCCTGCCCTCTGTCTCACTCCTGCACAAATCCCGCTCCTCATCCTACCTCTGATTCACTTAATGTGAGTTCTTATTTCCTTTTCTGATCCCCCCTGTGAGCTCTCTGAGGGCAGGGCCTTCCTTACAGCCGCAACCCCAGCACGGACGCAGGGCCGGACCCCTAGGAGGTGCTCAGCAAACACTGAGTGGACGACGGTGTGAGTGAGCAAGCGAGGGAGTAAGTCTCTGTACTCATTTGCCCCCGTGGTTCCTCGGCCTGACGCACCCACCCCCATGCTTCACGCCTAACAATCAGTGTGTGTCTGGTTAAAGGGCTCGTCTCTCTGTGCCTCAGTTTCCTCATCTATAAAGGGGAGGTGGTAATGGCGCACACCAAAGCTTCCCGCACCATGCCTGGCACGTGCTAAGGCCTTAATAAATGACAGTGATTCCGTTAAAAGTCTCGCCATGATCTTAATTAGTGTAACCACCTGGGGAAGCCTACACGAACATGCCGAGGCTTGCCAAGAACAGTTTCCCTCCCAGAAACAGCAAACCACCGAAGCAACAGGGGACAACATTATTCCTTTTGAAGAGCCGGCCACAAATCGCATTTTGCAAAATCTAATTTTCTCCTTGATTTTATTTTTGTTTGTTTGTTTGGGCAACGCCTGGTCTTTGAAACCCAGTGAGGACAATGCCTTGGCGCTTGGGCTCAGGAGACAATCCCCTTTCCTTCAGGTGTGCACCTGCTGCCTCCACTCTCTGGAAAGTACCCCCACTCCCCCTCCACACTGAAGTCTGAGACCGCCTTCATCACTGCCTCTACTTCTCTTCCCAGGAGTCACCTTCTCAGGGGGTCATCCCTGAGTACCCTCGCTGAAATTCCAGCTGCCTCCGCTCTGCTTCCTATCCACCCTCTCAGCTGTGCTTTTTCCTTCTCGGCACATTATCTGACACACCGTATTATCTATTTCTTTATCTTGTTGATTGTCCCCTCTCCTTCTTCAGCCCCCGAACTACATGGTAAGGGCTTTGAAGTCAAGGACTTTTTTTGCCACTTTGCTCTTTGCCTTTTCTCCAGTGCCCAGAACATGCCAGGCACAGAGCATGGGTTCCGTGCATGTTTGTTACGTGTTTGAGCGTACAGCTGGGAAGGAGGATTTATTGGCAGGTCCTGAATTTGGAACTCACCTGGTGTGGGTCTATGCTTAATAGAGAAAACCAATCTTTGCTGAGCTGTCTCTCCGGGCCAGCCTTGGGCAGTGCTTGACATATGTCAGTTCATTCCATCTTCACATTAGCCTTATGCAGCAGAAGGTTGGGGCTTGGAGAGATTAAGAAACTTATCTGTCACTGAGCAACAGAGCCGAAGGACTGTGCCCTTCCATCCTGGGCAGAAAGCAATGCCTTGGCCCTTCCCTGCACCCCAGCTTGTGGGGGAGGCCTCCCTGGGTGGTTTCTGAGCTGGCTGCTTTGCCGGGCCAGAAGGCCCATCCCTCCTCACCTGTCTGTATGCGTAGGCGCTTTTGGCATGTGCGCGGAGTCAGGTGGCCCAAGCAGCTTTCAGCAGTTGGAGGTGGCAGGCTAATTATCAGCTCCAGGAGCAGCCGGTGGATGCACTGGGGATTGTCTGAAAAGTCTGCTGAGAACCATGGCCAGGCCAGGCCAGGCCAGGACAGGCAGCACGAGAGCATGAAGGGTGTTTTCTGCCAAAGGAAGATATTAGACAAGAGTTAGAAAGATCTGGGTTCTGATCTTGGCTCTGCCACTGACTAGTTGTGTAAAACTGACTACGTTGACTGACTATCCCTGCATCTCCCCACCCCCAACTCATACGGTCTCAGCAGGAGTCCGTGTGTACCTCCCAAGCTTGTGGGGATGATCCATGAGACCATACAGGTAGCAGGCTTACCTGTGCAAAATAAATGGTAGCTATTTTGTGTTTATTTGTTGCAAGCTGCCGCCTCCTTACCCGTAAAACGTAAAATGAAAGGTTTTGTTCAGCAGAATAGGCCCGGCACACAGTAGGTGCTAAATAAAAGTCAATCCCCTTCGTCTTCCCCTTCCTGTCCTTCAGCACCAAGTTCCAGACCTATATTTCCCCTGGAGATGTGACACCCCTGGCCCTGCTGGAGGTGTTCTGTGGGCTCGTGGTTGATGGGCCATCTCCTCAGAGCAGTGTGGCTGGGAGCTGGGATGGTTATTTTAGGACTATTGTGTTAGAAGCCCCCTCCTTCTTCCTTCTTTTCTCTCTCCCCTCCTTCCCCCCCCCTTTCTTCCTTCTTCTCAAATCATTTTTTTTACTGAGTACCTACTAAGTGTCAGACACTGTGCTAGGTGCTGTGAGCAAGACAAGATCCCTGCTATCATGGAACTTAAGTCTACTTGGGATCCGATAAGGGGGAAAAAAGTAAATAAATGTACAAGAAAATAAAAATAAGCATTATGAAAGCAGAAAATAGAAGCATATACTAGCAGCTGATGAAGAGGGGATAGTAAACCTCCTTTAAGTGGGGAACCAGGAAAGGGATCACTAAGGGAGCAATATTTGAACCAAGACCTGAAAGATCAGATAAGCCAACCATGCTCAACATTGGGAGGAGGGGTTTCAGGCTGCAGGAGCAGCACGCACAAAGGCCCTGGGGAGGGATGTGCTTTTTGAGTGGGAACGGTGGGCCCAAAATGCAGCTGCAACCCTGCTCCTCCAGCTCAGGCAAGGCAGGCGGGCTTCATCTTTAAGTGTTGGCCACACTTAAGATCCTGCTCCCAGGATGTCCTTTCTGCAGCTAATTTGCTGCAACTGGCAGAGGTTAATCATGTTCACGTTTCTCGGGGCCTGTGCCAAGGCCCGCCCTTCTCACAGATGCTGGTTTAAATTAGAGGGATTGTTTGTTCAAGACTGGATTCCAAACTGGTCCTGTTTCCGAGCCTTCGTAATGGGCAGGTGAAAGAATGCTGGCCGAGCCTGGCATCATCTAGTGCAGGTGAGCGATGCCTGGTCCTGCCAGTCCAGGGAGAAGCAAGTCAGACCCCATCAACCTCCCCCAGCTAAGCCAGTCGGGCTCCCTGCTGCAGCCGGAAAGCCGGCCTCCCATCCGAGGCACTGTGTGCTTGGCCCCCACCTTGCCCCTGATCCTTCCTCTCTGTGTGCACCCTCCTCCCTGGCTCGGTGCCTTTGCCTACTTTGCCTTCTGTCCTCACAGGGGAGGGTCTACTCATTTTTCTGGGCTCTGCTCAAATTCTCCTAGTTTCTCATATGCCCCTAAGACATTGGCCATAGTATCAATTGAGTGGGGCATTGGCCATAGTGTCAGTCGAGTGGGGGAGACTGAGTTCCACTTACAGTGTGAGCGCCTCGAGGGCGGGGTCTCTAGGTGTGCATCTCTGCTGGTCCTGGGCCATGCACAGGCTCACGGGTCATTCAGTCATTCGTTCTGCAAATGCTTACTGAGGGTTTACTCTGTACCAGGCACCACGAGAGGCGGAGGGGAAACAGCCGGGGGCAGAGCATGCCCCTTGTTCTTCAGCTGTTCCAAGCCTAGTACCAGGGACAGGCCACTAGGAGACCGTTGTAACACAGAGGCCTGAGCACATCAGGGTGCATGCTCTTGTAAGGGGTGCCCGGGAAGGCTTCTCAGAGCAAGTGATGACTAGCACCCGTGGGCCTACATCGGGACCCCAGTGGGCTCCCCTCCTCTGTACACCTCCAAGTTAGCACACTCCTATCTGCTCTTGCTCCACAGAGTAATATGGGAAAGTATTGGGCCCACTTGCCCAAAGCCTGGGCAGCCTTGCCACATTCCACTGCAAAATCTTCTATTTCCAAGCTACTTCAAACTCTTGATGACTCACCAGGTCCTTGGAGTCACAGAGACTGTCAGCAGAATCCAAGGCCAGCGAACAGATTTCCCACCACAGGGGATTGTGGGACAGCTTTATTCTTACTCGCGGTTATTGCTTTTTTTTTCCCCCCTTATTTCAAAATAATGCATACTAATTGTAGAAAATTTGGAGAGAAAAGACAAATTGCCCATAATTTCACTATCTCGAAATAACCATTGTTAATGTATTGGTGTATTGAGATAGTTATTTTGGGATTTTATTTAGAAGTTGCTACAATACATAATTCCTGCTTCTTAATTTATGCAAATACATGAATATGATGGACTTTTATATTTAGCTTGTAAAGATTTGCACACTCTAGTGCCTGGAAATCTCAAAGAAAGAAAGAGGGAAAGAACTGGCTCAGATTGCACAGCTACTGTGTGCCCGGCTGTAACTAACACTCGTCATACTGACAAGGCAAGACCAAAACCCATGTGATAAAACAGACGCTCTCTCACTTATCCTGATGGTGACCCATCAGAGGATTATTGTTCTTATTTCCATTTTACAGATTTAAAAAAGAAAAAATAAAATAAAATCAATGAGGCAAGACCAGTAAGCCCTGTGACCAAGAGCATGGAGCTAGGATGGACTGGGCCTGGGACTGAACTCCTAGTCGGCCTGCTTTCAGGGTGTATGTTCTTTCTCCCTATCACAGTCTCTGTGGCCTTATCAGAAGCCTCAGAGAGAACACCCATGTTGCCCTTAGAGATGGCCAAGCAGGGATGACTGAATGGCCATCCACTGGGTGCCACCATCATTTCTTTATCAAGCCCTCTGATGGACCAAACCCTAGACCAGCCCCTGGAAGACTCACAGGGAGTGGGCTTATCCCTATATTCCGGATGCTTCTCTGGTTGCTGCGAGACCTCAACGTTCAGAGGAGGGGAAGGGCCGCAGAAGATCAGCTAGCTAAGAGCTCTACCAGTCACAGCAGTTGAAAGAAAGAAATAGGATCTGAGGTTGTGGAGTCCCCAGGAGATACCCATTATTGGCTGCCGGCCACAAGGCCTCCCAAAATAGATCTCTTGTCACGATTACGGCAGCCTTGGCCTGACCCTCAGCTCGTAGGGCTCAGAAGTGACTCATACCAACCACCTCCCACAAACCAGTCGATACTGCAGACATTGATCTGCAGGGTGTTGCATGCTGGATTCTGCAGATTGAGATGGGATAGGAGGTGTAAATGGTGTCCCAGGGTGTGACACGTTGAAAAGGAAAGGACAGAAAGCATGCTTGTGCAGGGGGAGCCTGGATTGTGCTGCAGATGGGACAAAGCCTCTGACAGCCCGGGACAAAGCAAGTGCCCCAGCAGAGGTTGCCACCACAGGGGTCCCACATTGGACAACAGTAGCTGGGCCCCGGTTTCGCCTTGCTCAGGGACTGGTCAGGGCTGCCCAGAGGAAAGCACGCCCGAAATCACACCACACTCCCTGCCGCTGGCCATCAGGTCCTTTTTTGCAGGAGGATTTGAGCCATGCATCTCTGTGTCTGTCACACAGGGAGAAATGTAACCATTGCAGGGTCTGGAAAGCTCCCTTTGGAGCTTGGCTTCATCAGTGAATTCACGCCGCATAGAACAGCAGTGTGGGAAGCTAAATATAATCAGAAGGCTGCTGGCTGGGCGTGGAATCAGACCATAGGAATTCTAAACCCAAAATTCTTAATGGAATCGGGCTAAGGCAGTCTGACAAGGTGACAAGCTCGCTACTCTTCCTTTAGGCTTTTATTGTCGCTTGTATTAATTTTCAAGGGCTGCCATAACAATACACCAGAAATAGAATGGCTTAGCCAATAAAAGTTTGTGTTGTCTCCATTCTGGAGGCTGGAAGTCTAAGATGAAGGTGCTGGCACACTTGGTTTCCCCCGAGTCCCCTCTCCTTGGCGCGTAGATGGCTGACCTCTCCCTGCCTCTTCACATCATGCCCCCTGATGTCTCCCTGTGTGTCCTCATTTCCTCTTCTTAGAAGGACAGGATTCAGGTTAATGAGTTTCTGGGGGGACATAATCCAGCCCATAACAACCCCTAGCCCCTCTTGGATGGACAGAGTCCGCGTGCTGTAACTGACCCAGACACAAGTCTTGCCTTGATGAGGCCATCCCGCCTCAACCCGGCAGGGATGGTTGACATGGGATACACTTTAAAGTGACACTTGGCCATGAAGAACCTTGGATGTCAGACTAAGGAAGTTGTATTTTCTTCTGAAAGCCAGGGGAACTCTTGGGGGGCAGCGGTGCAATCAGATGCATATTTTTGGAAGATCACTTTGGCCATCGCTTGGAGCATGGATTGAAGGAGGCAGGACAGGGAAGAGGAAGGCTCACCGCAAGGAGAAAATAATTGTGCTGGTCCAGAGAAGAGCTGACAAGGCCTGAACTGGGGTGGTTGCCGTGGGAATGAAGAAGAAAGAATGACTTTAGAGCCTTTTGAGATACACCCTTCCACGGCATGGTGGCAAAGGCTGCGGGAGGCCATTCAGATGTCCAATATGCTCAACAAAGAACAGAATCTATGTTGCACGAGTCATCTTTTTAACATCAAAATGCTTCCTCTAGGTGAAATCTGGAATGGGAGATCCACCTATAAACAGGTTCTCTGTCAAGGTTTATATTTTGTTTTGGCAAAAGTCATAGTGGGGGGTCCCAAATCTCTGCCCCATTATCTCCCAGTGGGTTCAGGAGACCCTGTACCCATCCTTAGGGTTCCTCTCCCTCTACTTCTTCCTCCATTTGGGGGCAGACACTTGGCTGGCACACATCGGTATAACACATCCCAACCAGTTGGTGGCATCTTCTGTCCTGAGCCCTCTACCTGCCTTCCTGCTCAATAGCCTCCAACCACCCAGCCCCTGCCACAGCGCCCTAGACCTCTCAGCAGTCCAGCAGCCAGTGGGGCTGGTCCGCGCACACGGACGGGCTCTAGGACCGTGTTCTCCAGCACTGTGGCCAGCACCTGTTGCCTGGTTGGTCCCTTGCCATGGCAATTTGAGAATGTTTTGAGTATCGCCAGTCCTTGTATCGTGCACACCAGCCATCTCCAGCTACAGACACTGTTCTCAGAAACACTATGCTGTCTGTTCCTTCTCATGGGAATGCTTTCCTCTCCTTTCTGCCTGGCCAGCTCCTGCACGTCCTTCAAGAGTTGGCCCATGTCACCTCCTCCGTGAGGCCTTCCCTGCTGCTCCCAGTGTTCACGGTGCTTTCTTAAACTTAACTCTCTTATGGCCCTTTTTGTGCCCAATGACATGTATCTGTTCACCTGCTGTTTTAAAAGGACAAACCGAGACTTTCTGTTATTCTTTCTCCAGGACATAATGCATATGTAGAGTTGGAAGGAATGTCTCTGTGGCCCCAAAACGGTGTTCTGGGGCTCTTCATTTCAGCTGTTTCAGGGCAAGCAGTGCTGGTTCTATATTCCAAAGGAGGGCTCTCTGTTCTCTGCTGTGTCCCCTAAGGAACTGAAATACCTCACAGTGGGGCTTTATCTTCCGCATCGAAGTGTCCCCGGCTCGCAGCACCGTGCCCGGCACACAGGATGTCCCCAGTCCACGTTTGTGAGAGTCTAAATGATCCCAGGGCTGCAGCCCTGGCACTTAGAACGCAGGTAAGGGCGGCACGGCCCCGTGACCTGGGTCGAACACTGTGTTTATCACAGCAGGGGACTGAGGCCCACGGTCCCCGCGTGGGTCAGTGGGGGTTAGCCCGGCCCCCGTTCTCTACCTGCGTCCCCGTGGGGCTGAACTTGGGACCCGCGGCCTCCGCCGGCCGTCCTCCGTGAGCAGAATGGCCCGGAGGCCGGGTGACACGGCACAGGCCGGGGGCCACCGAGGGCCAGCGCAGTCGGGCCGCCAGCAGCCGTGCGGTCGCGGGGCTCGGTCCCTGCCGCTCCCGGGTGCCCGGCCGGCGCCGTGGGCTCCGCGTCCCGCCCGCGTCCTTCCCGCCTATCTTTTTCGCGGCTCCGTTTCCCCTCTTGTCAACAGACCTCTCCACAGAAGGTTTTCCAGCGCCGCGGGCTATTTTTACGGCCTTATCAGAGCTATTTCCTTGGGTCACCAGCTCCCTGGCACGGGCTGGGCGGCGCAGCTCGGCGCCTGCAGGCTGGGCGCGGGCAGGAGGCCGGCGGCGGGCACCTGGGGCGCGGCCCGGGGGGCGGGGGACGGGGGGCGGGGGGCGGCAAGCTGCTCGTTCAGGCCCCGTTGCAGCTGGTCGAAAACCGTCCTCCGAGACGGCGGCGTGTGCCAGGGCCTCGGAGCGGGCGACCAGCGACAGGCGCCCGAAATAGCCTCGGGGCCAGCAGCGCTTTGTTCTCTGCAGCTTCTCATGCCTGGAGGGGAAAGAAGGGATCCAGAGCGTCTCTGCGTCCAAACACACATCTTTTTTACAATAAGACAAACGACTCGGATTCTCGCCATTGACTCCGGCGGCGGCCCCCACCGACCACCGCCTCTCGGAGTCCTCGCCAGCACTTGCTCCTGCGGCTGCGGCTGCGGCTGCGGCTGCGGCTGCGGGAGGGGCGAAGGGCCTTGAGCCTGGGCGGCCAGCCCGGCCTCCTCCTCCATCCTCCACTCCTGCGCCCTGCGCCCTGCGCCCGGCTTTTCTTTTTTTTTTTTTTTTTTAATTTTTTTATTTATTTATGATAGTCACACAGAGAGAGAGAGAGGCAGAGACACAGGCAGAGGGAGAAGCAGGCTCCATGCACCGGGAGCCCGACGTGGGATTCGATCCCGGGTCTCCAGGATCGCGCCCTGGGCCAAAGGCAGGCGCTAAACCGCTGCGCCACCCAGGGATCCCAGGCCCGGCTTTTCTTAAATTAGCACCAGGGCGAGCCTGCTGCAGCTGCTGTGACAGCAATCCAGAAGGTTCCGGGAGGGCCGGGCCCGCCGGAGGGAAATGAGGCGGCGGTTTGCCCCTGGGCCCAGGCTATGCCAGCCTTTGCAGAGATCCCTAGCTGCTCTCCGGGGAGCCTGCCACCCCCCTGCCCCCGGCAGGGACTTGCAGGCCGGGCCTCAGCTTCCAGAGGAGACTCCCCGATGGCCAGGGAGGCCACGGGCGCCAGGGGGAGTCCCAAGGGAAGAGCAGGACCCCTGGACCCCTGTCTTAGCCCTGGGTGCACTCACAGAGTGCCCTCATCCAACCTCATCCCACCCTGAGACGGGCTCCCGGAGAAGAAGCTCTCAGAGCTCAGTGCTCCCTCTTCTCTGGAGCACTTACACAGTGGGAATTTAGCGCTTATTTGTGGGATCCTTTGGCCATGTAGATCATGGCCAGAGTTGGCCCAGCCAACGATGCATCTATTTCTGTAGGGTTTGTGGCTCACAATTCAGTGGCAGAGCTAAGCAGTGGCCACGCAGAGGTTGGCTGGACCCTAAAACCTAAAATATTGACTCTTTGGCTCTTTAAAGGAAAAAGCTACCAACCTTTGGTCTATCTGGTGAATCCCACGAAAGGTTTAGGAACACTTTCAAGATTACTCAGCCGGGAAGTGGCCTAAAGGTAAAAATGAATGTGCCTCAATATCTTGGACCTTCAGGGGTCTTCTCAATGAAATGTGCACAGGTAGAGTTGGAATTTGCTAAGAGAGAAATCCCTCCCAAGAATAAAAGCCATTTGATGCAGAGGTGGGTAAACTCAGTGTGCAGCATAACGGCCCTGAGCAAGGTCTCTATTCAGGTAGACCCTGTACCATGCCCTAGCCATGTGGCTCCAGGAAAGCACTTCACTTTTCTGAGCATCAGTTTGACATGGGTGTAATAATATTTCTTTTGTAGGACCGTGACGAGGGTTTAGCATTTAATCTAAGTAAAATGCCAGGACAGTGCCCGACAAATATTGGGAGCTCTCCCTCTCCAGTCCTGGCTCCTCTCATTGGTCACACTTTTCAGTGGAGCTCTCACTGGTAATGACATGCTGTACCCTGGCCTCTGTCTGAATGTCCTTCCTGTGCAGCTTGCATGGGGACAGAGAGAGTAAGGGTCCTGGGATCGGGAGTGGCAACAGGACGTCGGGGTTGAAGTGCTTTAGAAGCAGTAGTTCAGATCTTGGCCTTGTTACTCACTGAGCCACATGACCTTCAGCGTGTCGGTTGACCTTTCCGAGCCTCACTTTCTTTACCTGAAAGGTGGAGGGGAAAACAGACCCTTCCTTGCAGGGTAGTAATAAAGATTAGATGCAGTAATGTGTGCCGTGTATTCAGGAGAGGACCTGGCACGCCAGAATAGCTAACAGTCGGCCCTCACTTCTTCCTCTGCTCCCAGGTGAGCTGCTTCAAGTCGGGTCCAGCTTTTCCCCAGTTGTCCCAAGAATGGTGGCTGTGGGTGTCTCTAGGCCCCTGGTGGATGACACCTCGGGGGTGAGAGTCTCTCTGAGAAGTCCTCTGTGTTGTCTCACTGAAGTGGAAAGTTCTATAAAACCCAGAGGCACCGCACGCCAAAGCAGCCCACTACACTCCTGACATGGGGACCAAATAGTGACTTTGAAAATGTGTCTTTTCCTGGATAAAACCTCTAATTGGACAATTGTAGGTCTTCTGGCTTTATGTAGACTTTATGACTTCGAAAGCTCTTAAGCTGGGGTGAGAGAAAATTTATGAATGGGATTTCTTTATTTCTGTAGCACTCTGACTCATGCTGTTGATTCAGTGGCGGGGCTGGGCTTCCATTACTCGCTCCTTCCTCTCTGCCAGGTGGTCCTTCCTTTGCCTGCTCCCTCAGTGAGCCACAGCCAGTGGGTCCGGAGACCCAGGAACGGGTTTCTGGCTGCTTAAAAAATTGTCCAGGCTCCAGACTGATTTCCCAGGCAAAGGAATATGGTGCTTGGGAATTTCTCAGGGAAGCTTTACAGTTCACTCTTAAATTTTGAAAGCTTGTTTTTCCTCAAGCTGCTTAAGCCCCTTGCATAGAAAACACTCATAGTCTGCGTCAAAAGCTGATTCCTGGCTGAGGGACGTTTCCTTGGGTGCCTGCATCCAAGAGCTCTTTTGAAGGTAGTCAATGGAGCTATAAAAATATGTCTCAGTTGGTGTAGCAGTGAGACTGACTTCACTTAACAGTTGTGTTGGTTAGGGTAACATAAGTTTCTATAACAAAAAGATTCCAAAATATATAAAGGCTCAAATGCAATAGAAATTGATTTCTTGTTCAGATCATAGTCCAAGACTGATATATCTGATCACAGTGGGTGGCTTTCATCCACCCAGTGATTTAGGAATCCTGGCTCCTTTTACCTTATGGCCTCACCATCCTCTCTAGAGCCTTGAAGTAATCTGCATCTAGCCAATGGAAGGTGAAAATGAACTCGGGACAGGATCACCCCCTTCATATAAACCTCAGCCGAAAAGTGACTCTCGTCACATCTTATATTCCATCAGTGAAGGACGTGGCTACACCTAGATGCCAAGGGGGCCGGAGCCTGATGTTGCTTGCTGGGAAACCCCTTCACATGGACAAATATGTGCAATGGAACAGAGTACATGAATTTTAGTGGACACTGAGCAATGTTTGCTATAGAAAGGAAATGTATCAAAATTGAGGCCATAAAAGATCAAATATAGATAGGATGCCATCGGGTCTAGCACCTGGCCAACAGTGAAGACCATAACTATCTTTGTGAATCCCCATCCCTTAGAGCAGTGCCAAGCAGGTCGTAGATGCTCAGTAAATGTCTGTGAAAGGAATAAGTGAGTAGATGAATGTCCTACCAATTCTATTCCTTTGTTACCTAGCTTGGGCCATCTAATAGAAAGGTCAGATTCCTGGTCAACTGGATCCATTGAGGGTGTACCTATTGGGCCTGGAGTGTAAGGGTTGGCCAAATATTGCCCCCCAAAGAACCCAGACACTTACAGTTACTTATTCAATACTCTATAAGGTGCTTTTACTGAGGAGAGTAAAAATCATATACATTTGGGACTATCCTACAAGATCTAGTGTATGGATGGTCTACCCAAGGATCCACAGGATTTCTGATTAGAAGATCCCTTCAAGGACATCTAGACCTATAACTGCAGATATGACCCAACTCACAAGCTAACGCACTTGGCAGTGGCTGCCTGGCATTAGATTCTTCAGGAAAATATGCTGGGATTGACTAGTGATTTGTACTACAGGCAAGGGGAAGGCCAATGGAAAGCTAAATTTTTGAGAAGTCCTATCAAGCCTAAGATCCCCATAATTTATATATAGGGGTGAGGCTCAAGAAATGAGAAATGGTGGAGAAATGGTGGGCAGCTGCCTTTGGAGATTTCCATCTGAAAGCCTGGATGAGGAGGTAATTAGAGCCAGGAACTAAATAGATGATAACAGAGATCAGAAGAAGGTATGTTGGAAAGTCCTCTTGGAAATTTAGGGGAGCCAAGGGTGAGGGACTGGTCTATGGTGGCTACTTCTGAGAGAGAAAAGTGGAGGCAGAGCACAGGGTGAGGCATAGTTTGGATCTTGCGGCTGACAGGCTTCCTACTGAGCTTGATCAACCTTAGGGGGGCTGTTACGGTCCAAACTGTATCCCTCAAATTCATATGTTGAAGTCCTAGCATCCAGTACCTTAGAACATGACTGTGTTCTGAGATAGGGTCTTTGAAGAGGTAATTAAGTTAAAATGAGGTCATTGGAGTGGAGTCTAGTCTAATATGCCTAGTGTCCTTACAAGAAGAGGAGATTAGGACGCAGATAAAGGAACAGAGGGAAGACCACGTGAAGATGCAAGGAGTAGACGGCCATCTACAAGCCAAGGAAAGACGCCTCAGAAGAGACTAACTCTGTTGACACCTCAGTCTTAGATTTCCAGCCTCCAGAATTGTGAGAAAAGAAGCTTCTGTTGTTCAAGCCACCAAGTCTGTGGTACTTTGTTATGGCAGCCCTAGCAAGCTAACACAACGGGGAAATGAAGTCTGCTGTTCTTGCCTGTCTTTCTCGCTAGGGCATGTACCACAAGGGAGTTGCGTGAACTCAATGGGCAATGGGCAAATGGCTGGAGTTTAAAGCCCTGCAGGCATCCCATGGTGACCTAGACACAAAGTCACCACACCTCACCACCAACGCTCCCTCCTCTGTCCCTCCCTGTGCTGCCTGCTGGGGGGGATCCAGAAACACAAGGGTTATGACCCCAACCCAGGTGAGCTCAGTCTGGAGGGAGAAAGAGAAGCCCTGTGTTCCCCAGATCCTAAGATGGCACTGATTCCAAAATACATTATCGATTCAACCATGGTGTTCAGGAGGCAATAAACACCCCCAAATTAATGAGAAGCATGGATTGTCAGAGCCTTCCTGATTTTAGTAAAGTAAAAATGAGATCACCTGCATGTCTTTGAATCAAGGACGTGGAGTCAGTCCATGGTTAGAATGCCAGGTGGCGTGTGCTGTTACAGGGAGGGCATTGGGGGGTTGTGATTGTTTCCGCCTTCGCGGGAGGTCAGGACGCTAGAGAGGGGACATCTGAGAAGGAGTACACCAGGCCAACAAGTCAGGGAGGGTATTCTCAGCAGAGGGAATAGCACCGGCAAAGGGGCAGGGTATAGACTTAACTGCAATGGCTACAGTGTGTGTAGAAGAGCAAGCAGAGGTGAGGATGGACAAAGCAGCTTGTGAAGTGCCTGGAAGGCCATGCCCGAAGCCTACTTCATTTAGAGCAGAGGGTGAGAAATGAAGCCACAGGCCAAGAGGGAGAAAGCCCCAGCCCTGTTCCCTGAAGCAGACCAGCCATCGCAGCTCCTCTCCGTCAGCCGCTCCCAGAATGGGAGCACAGATGCATGGCAACCAGGAGATGGTCTATTTAAAGCCACTTGTGAGTTAGTTCTAGAAGGCGCCCTGAGGATGAAAAGGGAGACAGAGAAGGAGCATGTCAGGGGGAAGAAGCTCTGAGTGGGAATGGCTCTGCCCCCGCTGAGCACACTATGGGGTTTGGGACAAGTCCCTGCCTCTGTCTGGACCCCACGTTCCTCATACCGGGTAGAGGAAAACCGTGGGGGTGCAGGAGCAAGTTGCATGGGTTCAGAGCTGGGCTCCATTGCTTATGATTTGTGTCCTTTGGCCAAATCCCATACCCTCCAGGCTAAGTCTTCTATGTAGAATGCGGTAATAGTGGTACCTACCTTTTAGAGTTGCTGTGAGGGTTATAGATAAGGCATGCGAAGCACTTTTAATGGCATCTGGCACACATGACATGCCCCAAATCCGCTATTGGCAGAGATGGTGGTGATGGTAATGATGGTGGTGGTGGTTGTGCAGGACTAACTTAGTGGGGTTTGAACCTTAAATCACGGAACCTTTCTTTCAACCTATTTGGAACGTCAATGTGCAAAAAAGGTTACACCGAGCTGTTTGGGTTGAGGCAGGAGACCCTGAGCCCAGGCCCTCAGCATCCCCTTGCCCAGAGCTCCCAGCCCACCTGGAACCCTGAGGCTCCAGAAAACCAAGGTCGAAAGCAGTTGTCCTGGGGGATCTTTGAGGTCCCTGTCAGCTGCTCCTTTTTAATTTAATTCTTCCTTCTGTAGCTTGGGTGTGCATCGGGAAAAGCTATCCATACAGCTCAAAATTATTTTCCAAAAGCATCAGCTGAGCCGGGCCCCAATAGTCCAGTAAAGGCAGAGCAAAGTGGACATTCGGACAACAATCCTGCCTGCAAACACCCACAGACAACCAGGTACCAGCTCCACTCCATTGAGTTATTTTTTAACTCAGTACATTTTTATTTAAAAATTATTCTTATTCGTACATGTTATGATTCATTCCATTACCCATCAAAGTCACCTTAGCTCCTGCAAAGGCTGAGTCAACTTGTCTTCAAGGTAGGCCTTTCCGAAAGAGCTCGTGTTTCCCCCGACATTGTCAGGCAGCCTTGTCACGGTTCTCTTAGCTGAGCTTCTTTTCTCTCCACTTGAATGTGGACATAGTGACGACAACTTCATCAGTTTCCCACCTAGAGTCTTTGAACTCCAGTTTCTTCAAATGACTCACCTTAGAGCTCTGGAAGCCGGATTGCAGGAAGTATCGCTATTTTGGCTAATGATCTAAAATGCATTGTTCCTTCACACGTTTCTAATATGGAGGTCATGTTACTTCCAAATTTCACTCACAACCTGAGCAAAAAAAAAAAAAATTACAGGTCTCATCGTCACCCTTGCAGTACATTTCCTGAGCTGGAAACATGGTCTATGGTCTCAGTTTAGCCACATTAGGAATTCCGTGACACGCAACCAGCAGTGCCCATTCTCGTGGAAAATGAGGCTTCACCTCCACATTTTAAAAGATAAGTTGTGCAGATGTGACTGTCTTCCCTGGTCACAGTTTGGATAGTTTCCTGTCCCTTTGCCACTAGACCACTGGCACTGACACGGCCCAGTGCGTGGTGCACCACAGTTGTCTCTTCTCCGCCAAGGGACTGCGTTTTGTTCTTTGACTCCAATCCCTAGCGCAGTCTCTGCGTTTAGCAGGTGCCTGATAAATCAACGCTGGATCAATTGAATGGAATCGAATCTGGACACCGCTAGGCAGTCAACTCCAAGCGGGGCTCAACGACGACACAGATAGTCTCGGATCCTGACCGCACAGAAGTTACTGCCAGAGAAGAAAGATAAATGAGTCCAAGTGGGATAGGGTTCCTAACTTACGGTTAAGAAATGAAATTCCCAAGCCCAGGGTAACTGTCGTGGGGCCCCAGGACACACAAGATGCAGAGGTTGTCATCAGGATCTACTGGGGCCGGGCCTCGGAGGGACCTGGGAAAACTTTATCCTGAGGTCCTTAAATAGATCTGAAGGACCCCCTTGCTTCCTGGGAGCCCAGAACCCCTTGTGTAGCTCGGCCTGACTGTTTCAACACAACCAGAAGCCTGGCCCCGTGTTGTGTACATTGTTTTAACTGCACATTAAACGCTTCTTTCTTGGGACGCCTGGATCGCTCAGCGGTTGAGCTCCTGCCTTTGGCCCAGGGCGTGATCCTGGAGACCCGGGATCGAGTCCCACATTGGGCTCCCTGCATGGAGCCTGCTTCTCCCTCTGCCTGTGTCTCTGCCTCTCTCTCTCTCTCTCTCTCTCTGTGTCTCTCATGAATAGATAAATAAAATCTTTAAAAATAATAAAATAAAATAAATGCCTCTTCAATGTCCACTGCAGACTTTGGAGCTTACAGTGAACCAAAGCTGGGAAAACAAGCCCAGTCCCCCGCCTATCATTCAGAGGTCATTTTCGTCGACTCCTCCCTGCATTTCCTTAATCTGCATCTGACGCTGGTCACATGCCAGCTGCCTTAGCTACCTTGGGCTTGTTGCTCTTCTCCAAGCACTCCCACGCCTTAACGATCGGGTTCTTTCTGCTTGACATGACTGTTCCTGCACCACCACTCCCTTCCACACCTACTGAGCTCCTACTCATTTTTCAAAACAATCCCATATGCCGCCTCCTTCAGGTAGCCTTCCTAGATCTCTTCTTGGATTTTTTTTCTCTCCTCCACCTCCTATCCTCCCACAGAACTCACACAGACTGTATGACATTCTGCTTGGGTTTGAATTATATCTCTTATGTCAGTCCTGTATTATAAGCTTGACTAGAGCAAAGATTTTTATCTTACTGGCCTTTGGACCCATATGTATATGGGAAGTCTGTGGATTTCAGCTTTAATTTCCGGGTCTTTCTGGGTATGTGAACTTGAACAAGTTTTCTAAATATTTTTTTATTTATTATTTATGATAGACATAGAGAGAGAGAGAGAGGCAGAGACACAGGCAGAGGGAGAAGCAGGCTCCATGCAGGGAGCCTGACATGGGACTCGATCCCGGGTCTCCAGGATCACGTCCTGGGCTGAAGGCGGCGCTAAACCACTGAGCCACTGGGGCTGCCTGAGAAAGCTAATATTGATTAAGTACTCACTTAGGCACTGATCTAAACTCTTTACTACTCACTTAAAACATAGATTTGCAGGGCACTCGGGTGGCTCAGTTGGTTGGGCACCTGCCTTCGGCTCGAGTCACAATCTGGGGGTCCTGAGATTGAGCCCCGTGTCAGGCTCTCTGCTTGGCAGGGAGTCTGTTTCTCCCTCTGCCACTCCCCTGCCCCTGCTTGTGCCCTTTCTCACTCTCTCTCTTTCTCTCAGATAAATAAACAAAATCTATTTTTTAAAAAACATTTAAAAAAAATCATAGATTTGCAGGACATGGCAAAATCATGCAGAGACTCCCTCATCCCTTCAGCAGTTTTCTGCGATGGTTACATCTTATCTTTGTAGCTCAGTATCAAAACTAGGAAACTGATGTGTGATGATGACGTGTGCATGTAGTTATGTGTGGTTTCCTCCCTTGTGTAGACTCGTGTCACCACCACCACATCAAGATGCAGATCTATTTTATCTTGATAAAGACCTCCCGTGGGGATCCCTGGGTGGCGCAGCGGTTTGGCGACTGCCTTTGGCCCAGGGCGCGATCCTGGAGACCCGGGATCGAATCCCATGTCGGACTCCCAGTGCATGGAGCCTGCTTCTCCCTCTGCCTGTGTCTCTGCCTCTCTCTCTCTCTCTGTGACTATCATAAGTAAATAAATAAAAATTAAAAAAAAAAGACCTCCCGTGTGCTACCCCTTGATAGAAATACTCAGCCGTCTCCCCTCTACCATCCTTAACGCCTGGCAACCATTAGTAGATTCTCCATCCTAGACTTTTCTCATTTCCACAGTGTTATCTGAATGGAATGACGCCCTATGTGACCTTGTAAGATTGGACTTTTCCCACTCAGCATCATCTAGCCAAGTTGTTGTGTGTAGATCAATGGTTCATTCTTGGGTTGTCGCTGAATAACATTCTGTGGTATATGGATGTACCACAGTTCAACCACTGAAAGACATCTGGGTTGTTTCCAGTGTGGGGCTATTACAAATAAAGCTGCTATAAACATTCATATCTAGGTGTTACTTGAACATAAGTCTTCATTTCTCAAGGATAAATGCCCAGGAGTACAGTTCTTGGGTTTTTTTGGTGAGTGTATGTTTAGTTTTTGAGAAACAGTCAACTGGTTCCCAGAGTGGCTGTGCCATTTTACATTTCCACCAGCAGTGTGTGACTGATTGAGTTTCCTCACATCTTCACCAGCATTTGGTGTTGTCACTATTTTTTTTTTTTAAATTTCAGCTGGTTCTACTAGTAGCATCTCACCATGGTCTTATTTTGCATTTCCCCAATAGCTAGTGATGCTGCATACCTTTTTGTGTGCTTATTTTCCACTATACTTCCTCTTTGGTAAAATCCGCTTTGTCTTTGATGTCATTTGCTCACATTCTAATGAATTGTTGGTTCTTTTAGTGCAGAATTTTGGGAGTCCTTATATGTACTCGATAGGAGTCCTCTGCTACAGATGTGGTTTGCACAATCTGCTCAGGTAGACCTCATAACATTCTCATGAAGAGGTTACTAAGGTTATTTCAATTTACTAGAAGAGGCAGTTGAGGCACTGAGAGGTTAGCATGATGCCCAGCACACAGCAGATGTCTAGCAAATAATCATGGGGAGCTTTACGCGGGTGGAGCCACACCGAAGGCACATACACTCCTGGTACTTTGGTGGAAGTGGTGGGGCTGCTGGAGATAAGGATAAGAAGATGCAAGTAGAAGCCAGCAGTGAGTGGAGGCCATGATACCTGCCCATGAGCCCCACGGATCAGGCTGAAACATTGAGGTATGAGCATTAGAACAGGCTTCTCTGGAAATCTGTCTGGAAATCCCAGTAAACCTGCTAAGATTTTTCTTTTCATCTGCACCCTACCTCTCTCCTGAACTGCAGGTTTAATGGACAGCTGGCCAGTTTCCACCTCAGGTCCTGTTTATAAGGAAGGGGATTTCTCCCAAGCCTGCCCTTCCCAGGGTGCTGGGAGGCAGCCTGCTGTCATGGGAAGCACAGGGCCAAGGGTCAGAATGCCCAGCGCTGGCCCCAGCCTGGCAGTGACTAGTGTGGGAACCAACTGCTTCTCTTCCCTGGACTTCACACCTGCACATCTGTCAAATGGGAGAAGCAATGGCATTAACTGGCAGCCTGGTTGTGCAGATTAAATGGAGGGCAGAGGTTGAGAACGAGGGCTTTGGTAACACTCATGAGTTCGGAATGGAGCTCTCCTCTTTCTGTGGATTCCTCTGGAAGGTTTCTATGTAACCTTGATCAAGGAGCCTAAGTTTTCTAAGCCTCAGTTTCCTTATCTGGAAAATGGGGACAATCACAGTTTCTACCTTATAGGGTTCAAGATGAGATGATGCCTATCAAATATTTACACAGATCCTATCACAAGATGAGCAGGATTCATACAAACTAATTTTTTTTTTTTGAGCACTTGCTTTGTACCAGATCTGCTTGTCTTAAGTTAGGTTCATCCAAGATAAGATTACTCACCAGACAAGGATATAGATGTAAGAAATGGATTTGGGAGGGGACCCCAGGAAGCAGAGTGAGTGAGGGGCAGGGAGACAAGGAAGGGAGTGCTCCTGTGGGCCACGGGGACTCAGCCCCACTGCACACCCTCTAAGAGACTGGGAGGGGGACGCTCAGAATCAGTGCAGGGGGAGGTGTTCATCCACCATCTCCCCGTCCTCAGAGGCTGAGAGCTGCTCCTGGGGTATCTACTCCACCACACTTTTACCTGCCCCGTGCTTGGGCTGAGTGTATTCCCACAGCCAGAGAGCACCTTCGAGAGAGAAAGAGAGAGACTCAGGATGCTGTTGGTGCGCACGGGGAAACTGGACTGTCTCCAGGGGGACACGGACGGTGCAGCCTCCACTCCACTGCTTCAACCACTTAGAGCATTAACTCGTTCAGCCCCTACCACAATTCTATGAAATGGGCATGATTTCCATCCCCATTACAACACAGTCCCCAAACACACACCCACTAAAGAAATGCAGCTTCTGCAGGAAAATACTAATCCTCACTCTGTGCAGTGCACTCTGAAATTTCCTGGGCTTTTTTTCCCCCCGTTTCTTTTTTATCATGTTATTTTTAAAATGCTATTTGTCACCCACTAAACTGTTTTCATAACCCAGTAATGGGCTGCAATCCACAGTGTTGGAAAAGACGGTGCCCTAACGTTCTATTTACGAGGACAATGTTGATGGCAGTGGTGATGTCATAAGGCTGGCATCGGGCCTGGTGCCCAGAAGGTGCCCAGAGAATGTTGGTTTCCTTGCTTGCCTTCCTGGCACACCAGAGCTTGCGAGCAGCTGCCTCCCAGGCTTGCAGACAGAGGCTTGGGCTGGCCCCAGTGTTGGCCCCAGTGTGTCTCCCGCTCTGACCCAGGCTTGCTCCGGTGGGGTCTGCGCAGCCCCCTCCCTGGAGATGGGCACCGTCCTGGGCTGTGACCTTCAAGTCACCAGCTTTCCAGAAGCCAAGCCCTCCTTGGGAGGCAAGGTTATGCCCTGTCCCCACGACGCTGTCACTTCCTTCCCCTGAGTCTTTCTGAGTGAAGATTGTTCCCCTAATCAGGATGGAGACGCAGCTCATTACAAGCTGGTGAGGCAACGGCTCTGTGCTCCCGGCCCGAGACAGGCTGTCTGGGAGCTTGGCCAGCTTCCCGCTGCCCCGAACACCAGGGCAGTGGCCTCAGAGCAGAGCCAGCCCTCTGGGTTTGTCTGCCCCCTTCCCAAGAGACAGAGGCAGACAGACACTCTACTAGGACCTCCGTGGCCTCCACTAGTGCAAAAGCTCCGCCACGCTCAGAGGATGCGTTTCATCCAGCGCTCAGTGCTGCTTTGGAGAGATTCTGAGCAGCACCTATAATACAGCTGACGTTTATTGAACACTTATCCTGCACTAAGCACTGTGCTGAATGCATTATATGCAGCATGTTGTGTGGTCTTTACCGCAAACCCCCTAGAGAGGCACGATTATCCCCGCTCTGCAGATGCAGAGACTAAGGCATGGAATGTTTGGGTGGCTCGACGAGAAAGTGGTCACAGCCAGCTGTCCCCACTCACTCTACACCTGCCTCACACCGCCGTGTTCCCCTTCCTTCTGGGTTCCAACCCTGGCTTCCCTCTGTGTCGCGGCCAGGTGACATCGCCTCTCTGAGCCAAGTGCCCTCACCTATGAAGCAGTTCCTAGAGGCACCTCCTTCCTAAGGCAGTTAGGGGAGCGAATGAATTGATGTGTATAAATGCAGCTCTTGGAGCTCCTGATCCGTTAGAGGTGCTCAATAAATCTATTTATAAAAGGGCCAATTCGGCTCTTTTCCCACTGACTTGATAGGACCCTGCAGCCATCTCCCAAAGGCATGATGTCATCATCCTGAGAGGGATGACAGCCCAGCTACAAGCCTCCGTGTGCTCCTAGGCTTCTCACCCCTGCTCCAGTCCCACCCGCTGCCCGGCCACGCTGACTCCCCCGGCAGAAATCCCTGGGATTACTCAAATCTCGTGGAGGACTATGAAGAGGCCATTCATCTGTCCTCTAACTACAGACCCCTGCGCCGGAGCCGAGGGCAGCGGGGCGGTGGCCGCGGAGCCGGTGCGGAGCCCCCCGTGAGCCGCAGTGTAATTACCGCCCGCAGTATAGGGTTTTAATGACAGTGAGTCCCAATTAGTTGCTCGTTACTTCAGACATAATTACTGGTCGTGGCCCTTGGTCTTTGTTCAATTCCAGCTTCGTTCTCAAGCTACATCAGGCTCGATGAAAAGAATTGGGGTTCGGGGGGGGCGTGAGGAATGATTGCACAGAACCGTGGCTTTAGCTGGGGTGCGCGCGTCTGTCTGCAACGGCCACTCATCGCCCCTGAAGGTCGCCCCGCGGGGAAGAGCCCGGGGGCTTGATCTCCGCGAAGGATGGAGCCGGGGTTTGCTCCAGGGGCGCCCGGGCCCGAGCCAGGTCACCGGCCACGCAGGGAGACCAGGGAGCTGCTGGCCTCCGGCTGGGAACCGTGCCTGCGCCCTGCCCCTCTGCCGCCCCTGGGCCCGGGATGCTAACAGCGACAGCACAGCCCGATGGCAGAGCTGCCGTCCCGGGCAAGGAGGACAGTGTCCGCTGCGGGGACAGAGCCCCGGGCCGGGCCACACTCCCGATCTGCAGCCTGACTCGGCCTTTCTGCAGCCGCGAGAACTTAGAAATGCCGGGGAGCCCTCCCAGCCCCCCTTGCACCCGCAGCCTGCATAGGGACCCGCCGCCCGTGCTCCCTCGGGGTTGCGAGCAGGTAAGGCCGTCGTCTGCGGCTTTGTCTCTAGCTTCCCGGAATCCTGCTTTGGTCTGACCTGCTCTAGTGCCGCTTTGCCTTTTTGAGACTTTTATTCTGTTGCACGTGTGAGAGTACTGTGGGGCCCAGGGGCCACCGTCTACTGGGACCGGGTGGTAGTGACAGCTAGCCCGCAGCAGGTGCTTCTCGTCTGTCCGCTCCTTGTGGCGGGGCTTTTGGCAGACTCGCTCATTGAATCTTCACAGGTAACTCTCTGGAGTAAGTACATTTATGATCATCAGCCCCGATTTGCAAATACAGAAACGAAAACACACAGAAAAGTCAGGCATTTGCCCAAGGTCACCTAGCACATCAGTGGCACAGCTGGGGACTCCTTTCCAGGCGGTTTGACCCCACAGCCAAGCTCCTGCCCACTAGGTAATCCTGCCTCCTATTGGAAGAACTGGAGCCACTGGGGAAGGGGTAATATCCTCACCCTGAGTTTTCTTTGGTCGGTTCTTTTTTTTTTTTTTTAAGATTTTATTTATTCATTCATGAGAGACACACAGAGAGAGCAAGAGGCGGAGACACAGGCAGAGGGAGAAGCAGGCTCCATGCAGGGAGCCCCATGCAGGACTCGATCCCGGGTTTCTAGGATCACGCCCTGGGCCGAAGGCAGACGTTAAACCCACTGAGCCACCTGGGGATCTCACTTTTTGGTCAGTTCTGAATAATATTTTCTTTCAAAAAAAAATATTTTCTTTCATGGCCAGGTTTTCTTCCTTCCTTCCTTCCTTCCTTCCTTCCTTCCTTCCTTCCTTCCTTCCTTCCTTCCTTCCTTCCTTCCTTCCTTTCTTTCTTTCTTTCTTTCTTTCTTTCTTTCTTTCTTTCTTTCTTTCTTTCTTTCTTCTTTTTTTAATTCTTGTGCTGATTTTTCACTCCAGCTATGTTCTCTGAAAGCTTCTCCCCATGTGGACCTTGCAGGGATGTTCCAGCCGGATACCCTCTGTTCCCAGTGTTTCTGCAGCTTCAGTGATGAACCTTTTGGATCTAGCCCAGGGGCTGGGACTCAAGCCACCTTCACTGTGGGGTGACAGTCGCCTTCCCCGTCATGCTGGCCAGCTCTCAGCCCCCTTCAATGTGTCCCATCCCTGTTCCCTCACGACCATCTTGTCAAGGGAAGAAGCCACATTGCTGAGCCAGTAGTTTGCTTTCCTCCCCACCCTGCCCTTTGGTCTCTTTCCTCCTGAGCATCCTTTCCAGTGAAACTGCAAACTGTTCCTCTGGAGGAACCTGCTGAAAATGCCTCCTCTTGCCTCCTGTTCGTTTAATCCACCAGCCCGGATCCTGGTGCAAGCCTATTGTTAATAATCTGGGCTCTTCTGTGTTTGGAAGTTCATTTGGAAAACCACGTAGGCAAGGCAGGAATGCTCCGCTTCATCCCAGGCACAAAGGGGCCCTTTGAAGGTGCAGAGGGTTTGGGATTAAGGATGTAAGCAAACAAGCGTGGCCTTTGAGCGGAGGAGTGTGGGTGGGTGGGGAGAAAAGAAAACATCCACATGAAGCCGGGCCTCAGTTTACTTACACATGCAGAGCTTATTTGTGCGTATTTGATGCCCATTCTATGCTCATGTCCCAGAGTTCCAGGAATGCCCTGAGCGAGTGACTGCGGGCCTAGGCGTTGGGTCAGTGATGCCAGGGGTCAGGGTGTCTGCTCAAGCAACCAAAGGGTCTGATGCCACCACGCACATGGGATGAAAGAACAATCATGGCCAGTAGTTAGGTCTAACCTCTAACTAGTTCTGAGTGCATTAATCTGACCGATCCCCCAAAGCCTTGGAGGTAGGGCTGTGTAGCACTGCAGCTGAGGACACCGATTCTGGAAGCGGAATAAATGGGCTCAAATCTCTTTGGCTGAGCAGCTGTGTGACTCAGGCAAGTTACTTAGCCTCTTGGGGCCTCAGGGTTGACACCTGCAAAATGGAGGTAACAATAGTCCCTAGATTTTATAGGTTGTTTTGATGATCAAGATAGCTGGTGCAAAAAAAAAAAAAAAAAAGATAAAGATAAAGTTAGCTGGTGCACAAAAACGCACTTACAACAGTAGCCGGCATACATTAGGTGTTCAATAAATGCTAGCCGTTGGTGGCAGTCTACAGACTAGGAAAGGGAAGCTCCAGTGGGCTATCGTACGCTGAAGCCTCCACAGCCACCAAATGGTGGACGCAAGACCTTACCTCGGGCTCTCTGCAGCAACAGGCACCACTTTTCCACTGCGCCACTGTGACGTATTCATTAATAATGTGGGAAAGCACTTTATAAACTGTAAAGTGCTCCACAAAGGCTTTGGTTGTGTGCTATGTCCTGGTCCTTGTAACAGCAGATACAGTCTTGTTCTCTTAAGAGCTCCAGTCTGGTGTTTGAATTCTGCTTTTTGTCACCGCTCCATAGCTGGCACTGGGCACAGAGCCTGGCTGGACGCCAGCTAAGTGGATGGGTTGCTGGAGGCCCCAGGATGGGCCTCCCTGACACCCCCCCCGCCCCCGTCAGAGCTCCCACCTTAGGACTTCTGCTCAAGTCAGGCCCTCTCTGCCACTTGCCTCCAGTGCTGCCTCTCCCTCCTCCCAGATCCTTCTGCCCCCTGCCACCCCCCCGCCGTCAGAAGTCCTCCCTGCTCCCCACTGCCTTCTGGCCCCTCCAGTGGCCATTGTCACCCATGCCATCGCCCCCACAGTTTCTCCTTTCCCTTGTGACCCCCAGCACTGACCGCCCACCCTGCCCCGACCACCCTCTGGGCTCAGAGCGTCCCTCAACTTGCTCCCACCCCCACTCCCATGTGTACCCCATCACATGCCCCCCAGGCCCTGCTCACTCCCCACCCTCAGCCCAAGTTTGGGGACAGAGCTGAGTAGCATTCATTCCTTTGTTTGTCCATCCATTGCGGTACCAACCACTGTACCCTGTTGGGTAATTAATTGGGAAATTGGGACACACACAATAAGATCATTCCCTGACCAGAGGAGCCCAGCCTGCAGGGAGAATGGCAGGGAGACATCACTAACCATGACAGTGAGTGTCGGTGGGGACACAGAGCTGAGGGTGCAGGAGTCTAGGCCTCTGTCCCCATGTGGTGGAGTCAGGGAAGCCTTCACAGAGGTGACACTGGAGCTCAGCTGTTCCTTCAGGGTGGATTTGGCTGCAAGGAAAAGCAGGCTTCTCAAGGCAAAGCCAGGTCAAGGAAAAGTAGGGCAGAGGGAGAATGGCTATTGGAGAAATACAAGGGAATCTTCTGGAAGCAAAGAGCAGGACTTGCTCTGTGGGAGCCAGAGAGCGGTCAGGACCCTTGGCTTCCTCTGCTGTGTGTCCATCCTGCTCTTCTCTGCTCGGCTCCCTTTCCCCCGCACGACCCCACGTGGCCCCGCTCTGAGCCTGTATGACCGTCCCTCACTCACCAGCACCCTGGGGCCTCACCGCACGGTTCCCAATGCTGGTGACACTGACCAGCCCAGCCTGGGCCACCTGTCCATCCTCGGTCTAGCAGCTTTGGCCCGGGAGGCAGGGGCACCTAAGTACAAAAGTGTCACCTCAAACCCTGCTGGGCTGGGAGGCAAGGACTGCATCTCTACAACGGTTTGGAAAGGGAGTATATTAATTTCCTGGAGCTGTCATAGCAGATGACCACAAACTTGGTGCCTTAAAATGACAGCCTAGCCTCTCACAGTTGTGGAGGCCAGAAGTCCAAAATCAAGGTGTTGGCAGGGTCCTGCCCCCCATGAAGGTTCTGGGGAGGTGGCAGTTCCATGCCTCCTCCAGCAAGATGCCCCCACTTACTGGTGAGGACACTGGGGCACAGAGAAGTGAGCCCAGAGAAGTTCCCGACCACTACACAGGGCTGCCACTGTTTTTTTTTTTTGAGAGGCCCAGGGGAGGAGGGAGGGCAAGGGATAATTTTCTTTTTTAAGATTTTATTTGTTTATGCATGAGAGACACACACACAGAGGCAGAGACACAGGCAGAGGGAGAAGCAGGCTCCACGCAGGCAGCCCGATGTGGGACTTGATCCCGGGTCTCCAGGATCACGCCCTGGGCCGAAGGCAGGCGCTAAACCGCGGAGCCACCGGGGCTGTCCAGGGCAAGGGATATTTGGCAGAAACACGGCCGGAGGAGGAGGTGCTGATAGGCCTACACCCAGCCTCCCTGCATCCCCCGCCCCCCGGTTCTCATCTAGATCTTTCCATCTTCGGGAGAAACTCCTGACCCTGCATCCCAGCCCCATCTAAGATTCTCTCACAAGGAGGGTAAAGGAGCATTCCTCTGTGCTGATTTTAAGTGTATTTATCATCATTCCCTCGTATTCTGTTTGTGAAATGCTGGCTTTGTTTCTCTCTACTTTAAAAAAAAAAAAAATACACCGCAGGGGCGGGAAAAATGACTCGGTGGAAATGTTTAAGTTTCCGGGTCCAAAGCCCTTTCTAAATATTATTTTTAAAAAAGAAAAGAATAATGAAAAGTGGCTGACCCTCTGCCTAGCTCGGGAGGCCTGAGCAACCGAGCGGCTGAGGCTGGGAGAGCAGAGAGGAGGCCTCGAGACAACCTCCTTCCTGGCAGCGCTGCCTCCTTTGCTTTATGTGTTTGACTGGAAAGGGGTGCATTCTGGAGGCTGCCTTTTTCTGAGGACCCTGCAAAATGGGTCATTTCTTTCTTTAGCTTCCTCGGATTTCAGATTCAAGGCCCAGGGCCCAGGCTGTGCTCTGTCCCCAGGATGCCCTGTTCCTGTGCCATCTCCTGCAACCCGCTGCTCATCTGGGAGGCTGTTAGCTGAGAGGGCTGGCCGATTGTTCCAGGAAATCGGGGTCTGTGGAAATCACACCAAGGCAGACAGACCAAAGCAAAAGATTAATGAGAATTAGCGAGAGGTCTGCATTCAGGACTGGTTTTGAATTCTATAATTTTATCTGTTTGAGTTCCATTTAAGTACTCATAATTGCTCAGAGGCAGTTCAGCAGGGATGAAGGAGGGGGGCTGGCTAGCTTTATTGAAGAGTTGGGAATAATTTGTGACTGCCTTCTTGGCAGCACAAGCCAAGCTCCTTTGTTTGGCTGTCAAGATCCTGCATGGGCTTATTTGCTTTTTATTTCACAATGTATTGGATATTGGATACTATTATGGGCCAGGCAATTCGCTGGCTACTTTCACATTTGTTGCTTTATTTAATCCTTGTTCTAATCCTGAAGTCTAAGTCTTTATGATTCACTCATAAAGATGAGGAAACTGAGGCTCAGAGAGTCAGCCTACCCCAGGGGTCACAGCTGCTGAGGGTCAGACCCCAGTGTTCCTCCGTGACCCCACCGTAGCACCTCTGTCCTTTGCACCTTTCTCTCTCTTTTCTCCCTCCCACCACCACCCTCCCAGCCCCCGTCTCTGCCCCTGGAGCTGCTCCCAGCAGGTACCTGATGTGAGTCAAATCCAAATCCAAATCCCTGAGCACTGCCCTGGCCCTCCTCTCTCTCTAGAATAACATATCGGGAGCCCCAAAGGCCAGGAGAAGTGAGAGCCCTCTAAATTACCTCTGCGGGGATCCACTTAGAAAGAATCTGCATTTTAGCAAGACCCTGAGTGATTCAGAGCATACGCCCTGCAGCTAGAGGGGAGCTGCTCTAGCTGGTGTACTTACTGCCTTCGCATCCACATGCGGTCAGCCCCAGACCAGGGGAGGGAGCAGAGCTTGGCCCACAGCTAGGCTCTATTCCCCTCCTTGCAGGTTAGAGGCCCTCACTTGTTTTGTGACCCTTGGCATCTGGTGAGGGCACAGTGGGGGCATGACCCCAGCCTCACAGCCCTTTAGCTTTTGCTCAGAGGGGCCCCTGGGGATGAGCATGACCCCTAATCCTGACTTCTTTCACAGATCTCCCTCTTGTCCGGCCTTGGATCCAGGAGCCTTCCTGGCCCAGAGCAGAAACAGGATGATTCTTCTCAGCTTTCCTGCTGCCTCTGAGCGAGGCACGGGGACCAGTTCTGCAAGGCAGCTCCACCTGGTGAGCGCAGAGGCCTTCGTTGCCTTTCTAGGCAGAGCTGGGACAGCTGCCATTTGAGGTTGCGGCCCAGGGATGAAGGACACTGCATTTAAATGTACCTGCCACTACTTAACCTCATCCCGAAAGGTTTCCTGCCCCGGCGGGCGGCAGATTGTACTTCTTGCTCCAAAGGCAAGAGGAAGTGGCTACTTCTTGCAGGCTGACTTCTCCACTCATGGCTCAGCCCTTTCCCTTATGGGCCTCAGAGCCTCTGATGAAGGGGTACAGCTGGCCTGAGAACACTGTTGGGGGGTGAGAGAGAAAACAGGCCCACTGAGCAGGATGCAGGATGGGAAGCTCCGATTACAGGCTTCTAATCACAGCATGGAAGAGATACTTCACGCCTAGAAGGAACCAAGGAAAAAATATTTCCTGCCTTTCGGAAGCCTTTCAGCAGAGATTGCTCCACCAAGATACCTGCCCAGAGAACCCTCGTCTTACTTCTTTACCATCCTTCATTTTGACACCAGATCAGGGGACCAAGTGCGGGAGGCACCATGTACTGAGCTATTTCACCCGGCGGGAGGCGGGCTGCGCTATCCACATAAATGCAGCAGCTTGTCCTTGTGTGCCCCCTACCACCCTGTTCTCACATTGCACAGGTGAGGAAAGAACAGGGACAACCCCAGGGGCCACGGCGAGTAGGAGCCAGTATTCAAATCCAGCTGTTGGCACCCTTCTGCATCACCATGCTCTACTACATTCTGCATCCCAACAAAGAAAATGGGCTATTTTAGGACTTTTCAGAATTCCACTTATCAAATAAGAGATCTGGGGTCCTTCTTGTGGAAGGCGGGTTTTAGCAGTGAAAATGCAGGTACGTTTAGGAATGGGTAAAATGCCACTGGGACCGCTGCCTCTCCTCGGGCCCCCACCGCGCCCACCCTCATGCCCTCTCTTGCACGGTTCCCGGGATGCCAGCTGAAGACCCGCAGATGTCACTGCGAAAAGAAAGCACAAGACGAGCAAAGCCAACTGCCCGGCAGTGCTTATTAGTGCGTGAACACAATGATGCCCTTGACGTTTTTCAGGGGAAGGGGTGTGCAGGCCAAATCCACTTCAGCGTGTGAGCCCCTCGCACACAAAGGTTCGATTGAGATGAGAGCTTCCCTTTATTTTGAGGAAACCTGTATTGTGTCACCCGCGATCTGGGGGAGAAAAGATGTCCTTATGCCACATGGGCAAGTCCCATCACACAACGCACATGCACACAGCCTGGTTGTACTGACACTAGGACGTATGAACTGTCCTGTGAGAAACAGTCTTCATCTCTCTTCTGAAGCAGCTGTATGGGTTTCCGACGGCTACTGTGACGAACCACCACTAACTTTGTGGCTTAAAGCGACACGAATTTATTCTAGATGTCAGAGTCTAAAATCAAGACGTCAACAGGGCTTTGGGAGGCTGTAGGGGAGACTCTTTCCTCGCCTTTCCCAGAGTCCTGAGGCTCCCCACATCCCTCTTCAGGGGTCCTCGGCCTGCAATCCAGCCTATCAGGGGGACCTGTGTTGTCACGGCTCCTCCCACCTCTCTCTTCCATCTTCGAGGACCCTTGTGATTACACTGGGTCCACCTGGATAATCCAGGATTTTCTCCCTATATCAAGATCCTTAATCACATCTGCAAAATTTCTTTTGTCCTATAAAATAACATCTTCCCAGGTTCAGGGAAGCAGGTCGTGGGGACCTCAGAGGGCCGTTGCTTTTGCCTCCCACACCAGCATAGGCTTTTGTACAAGCAGATAACACATGAGACGGATCAATGAATTCATAAAATGCAGGCGCGTTTTAGCCATTTGCGTGACCACCAAAAGGACAGTAACCAATTCCAAATATAAAATTGGGACAAATAGTTGGCAGAACGGAAAGGAGAGGAGAAAGAGGAAAGCATCGCACAGTACATCAAGAACAGGTGTGTAGAAGCACAAGTTAAGGAAGACTTGCAGAGGAGAGAGATTTGAAGGGAGAGTAGAGGGACGGTGTTAGAAGTGGAGGGGACGCATGGGGCAAAGGCCTAAAGGCCAAGTGGAGCCCCCCAGACAGCTCGGTCCTCCTGGGGCTGGGGCTGGTGGTTTGCAGGTTGGTCTCCCTCTGCAGACACTGAGCTCTTTGAGAGCAGGGACCATGTCTTGACTTCTGTGTGCCCCCGAGGGCTTAGCAGGCAGCCCGACCCCTGCAAGCCTCCTCCAGCCTTTGCCAGGGAAGCTGTTACCATTCACTATCTAGGACTGATTGAACAATTGGTTCTTGCCCATGTGAGCCTCTGAGCTCTCAAAGATTCTACTCCTGCTCTACTTTCAAAGCCCGAGTGGAAGGGAGAAGGCGATGCTCAGACTGTACACATGGGCTCTGGTGCAAAGATTTATACTTGGCTTAAAGGGTCATGGTCAGCTGAAACCCACCGGCTATAACAATTAGCCCTTACACAGCTCTTGCCACTTCTTCTTCCCAGCAGTCCTGTGGGCCGGCAACTACTAGAATCCCCATTTCACAGTGAGACCACTGAGGCAGGGGCCTCCTCCTCAGATGCCCGCAGTCACGTCTCTGACTGTTGCTTTTGACAGGCTGCCATCCCTTGGCCAGCAAGAGGCCATCCTTCATGTGACAGCAGTTATGTCCTCAGGGACACAAGTTACAAGGGTAACAGGGAATGTTGAAATCTCCATTTGGGGGTTTTTGCCGGGGAGCGCATCTCACTTCTTGAAATAAATCCCTTCTTTATTCCATCTGCATGAATTTAATTCAGTCATTTTCTCTCTTTCATGATTCAACTTTATTCCAAAAGGGATGGGAGGAAGCTTAAAATATATAAGCTTAAGGCATGGTAATAACCTATATGCAGTCAAGAAAGTCAGAGTATTGGAGGAAAATAAAGAGAGAGGAAATCAGGAAATTGTTTCCAAGGCAATGAGTGCTCATAGGCTCAACCATGCTGCATGGATGTGGGCTCTAATTGTGGCTCTGAGCTTTCCATAAGATAAACTCCCTTCAAAGTTCCAGAAACCTCCTCCTATTGCTTTATAAAATGTACATAACATAACCTCACACAGGTAAAATGCCGCATCCTGTGGAGAGCTTTGTCATAGCCTGGCTACATCCAGTTCTCAAATGGCGGCCTATGGTCTTAGAGAGGAGGCCCAGAGATCAACCAGCTTAAGAACAGACATTGGCACTTACATCTGTAGTTCCATCAGCTGAATGGGTGGATGGATGGATGGATGGATGGATGGACAGACGGATGGATGGATGCAGTGTAGGAGCCTAGGTCTCCCTGCCTACGTGCCTGGACGTTAAGACCACCTCATCTCCCTCTGGGCTCAGATCAGCCCCCTCCCAGATCAGAGGGACCTACCCAGCAAATCCCACAAGTGACTGAGGTCCACCCAGTGTCTGAGCTGAGGCTGTGGATGGGATGGGAAGCTTTAGGAAAAGAGATGTGTTTTTAATTTTTCTTCTTTTATTATTGTTCTGAATATGTCTTCCTGTTTCTTTTCCCAGCTTGTTGCTGCATCAGACAGGCCTTGGGTATGGGTGGATCTCCTGGAAAGCGCCGCCCGTGGCCTCCCAGGCTTGGCGTGTCCTGTTGTTTACTAGGTGGTGGGGAGCTGGCCATCCCCTGCCCTGCCCGGGCTGTAGCCACAGCGTCATGTTGTGGTGAGAGGACATCTGAACTGTTCTCGGGATCCAAGCCTGGGCCTCACCAATAACCTTCACTTGGACCTGCGGGTCCACTACCACTCTCCCAGCCCAGGTTTTGCTGGGTTGAAAAACAACTTTTCGTGGTAGTTAAGAGCCAAGCTGCCGGAGTTGGAATCCCTGCAGTTTACTGGCTGTGTGACCTTTGGCAAATCAGTGAACTTTGCTGTGCCCTTGTTTTACCAATAATAATCTTACCTCACAGGTTGGTAATGAGGATTAAATGAATTAATTGATGTGGAGCGATCAACACAGTGCCTGGCCTAATGTCAGCAACTCAATAAATGTGACATAAGATGGGTAAAAAAAAAAAAAGTGCCCCAAATTGCCTTGCCCACCTCTTAAATTTGCTGTAAAACTCAAATGAGCCATTCATTCATGCAATAAATAATTATTGAACACTTTCTATGTGCCCCTACCTGGCCCGAGGTCCTAGAGGTGAGCTGCCTGCCTTTGGGGCCATCTGGTAGAGGGCTTTGCAGATGTCAGGTTGTACAGATCAGAGGAAGGGGTGTGGTCTCACCCGCATTGGAGCCTCTGAAGCAGAGCTCTTGAAAACTCCACCAGCAGCACAACCCTTCTTCCATTGGAGTTTATGCAGAACTCCAGTTGAATAAACAAACAAAAATAGGGCAGCTCTGGCTGCTTGGGTAGGAGGGAGACATAGCAAGGGGCTGCATCCTGCTCCCCTGCTGGCGCTGTTGCTCTCTGCTCCATCCCCAGCCCTGGGGCCCAGAAACCCCTTGGCTACTTAGAACCCGGTTGAAACCCTTGGACCTGGCGTGGCTTATGTCTTTCTTTGGGCTCCACAGACATCTCTCTCTCTCTCTTTCATTTCCTCTCTCTCCTTTCTTAATTAATAAAGTCTATTTTTAGAGCAGCTTTACTTTTATAGCAAAAATGAGAGGAAGTACAGAGTGTTCCCATATGCTCCCATATACCCGTGTCCCCACATATAGGCAGCCTTCCATGCTATCAACTTTCTGCACCAGCGTGGTGCATTATCACCGAAAGTGCATCATTTCCATTAGGGTTCAGTCTTGGTACCCCATTGCCTTTAAACATACATCCCATTGGTATAGTGGGTACATGTCTGAACGCTAGGGGCCCTAGGCCCCCAGCCCTGTGGGCCAGAAGGCAGAGGTCATGCTAAGTAGAGGTGCCTATGGCTGTCCTGTTCTCAGAGCCTCTGTCTGGAATTTCCCTTGGCTCCTTTTATATGACGGATGGCCAAGCTCTCCAGGCCACAGTGAGAATTAGGATCAGAACTTTCCCCATTCCCAGTGTGCCCTCTGTTTTTTGGAAGTTTTCCTTAAAGACCCCTCTGGCCACCACAAAGTTCTCATTTTTAACATCCAGCATGGTCCTCTCCTTCATGACTTCTGGACTGCCTCCTGTACCATGTCTTCGTGCTCGAAATCACATCCAAAAGAGAACTGTAATAGAGTCACCAGAAGGGCTGCATGTCCCTAAACTGAGGAAAGCTCAGAATTCATTGCCTGAGAGGCTGGGATTGTCAGTGCTCACTTGATTGTTCTGGTTGACCTCCTGGACCATGAGTATGTCCTCGACATGCACACACATGCACACACACACAGAGTTTCAGCACTTAGGTGGATTTACATTCATATTCAAACTCCTCTTGGGAAAATTTCCTCATCTGTAAAATGGGTATAAAATAGTACCTCCTCCTGTGGTTGTTGTGAAAGTCAAACATGAGAGCACATAGAAAGCGCTCAGGACAATGCCTGGCACTGAGTGACTATTCAGTAGATATTGGTGGTCGGTTTTGTACGGATTTGCTATTAGAAATGCATCTCATACACATAACCGTTATATAAAATACTTCTGAGACATACAAAGCTATAAGGAATCTGCTCAAAAAGGGACAGCATCAAAGGCGACAGTGGAATGATCCATGTCCTTATCACCTGTGGGATTGTGAGCTTCATCACACTCACAGCTTTCATGTATGCAGGGCCTATAATGTGCTGGGCGCAGTGCCTCAAAGGTGATTCCAGTGACTCTTCCCAAAGCAACCATCAGGGAAGGCTTGTGGGTTTTTGTGTTTTTTTTGTTTTTGTTTTTTTTTTCCTTTCAGGAAATTGAAGCCATAAGCCTTTCAGCTGGAGGCTCCAGCTGCCTCTGTATCAGCCACTGGGGGGACCCTGCTGTCATGCAGCCCTTGCCCCAACCCTGTCAGCAAAGTGCCGTCCCGCCCCCACCCCACGTGCCCTCGGAGCCGTTTGTTTGCATGATCCCCACTTTATCTGACAGTCCACACGTAGCTGCACAGCTCTGGGGGCATCTCCCCTGGCTGCAGAATTTTTATAAGCGGCACACAGTGGAAACATTGGCAGGGTCCTTTCCCCTATTTTCCAAAATATAGCCCTGTACACTGTGTATGTGTCCACATTTAGTCTTGCACGCCCCCGCTGGGGGGCCAGAGGCCCGGAGCACGTGGCGTCTGGGTATTTACGTGTGTGTGTTTAGTGCCCACCTCTCTTTATCAGTATTCAGAGATAACCATTTCTGCCTCTGTGTGTGTGTGTGTGTGTGTGTGTGTGTGTGTGTGTGTGGTCACTGTGGGTCTGTGGGCCGGCCTGCCTCCTCCAGCAGTGTCCAAGGGCACACTCATCCCCGTGCGTGTGTGTTTGGAAGGCTGGGTGCATGCCCACCTCTCTCCCAAGGGTGTCCACAGACACGTGTAAACTATCCCTCTCTTCTGCTGTCGCCCTGTCCCAGGACACTCGGGCCGGCGGGGCGGGGTGGCTGGGAGAGGAATGTTTAGTCTGGCAGGCAGGCCGCAGCCGAGACTCCCTGTGGAGGACCCAGGAGGGCGCGCAGCCCAGGGCTGCTCCCAGGGCCCTGGACCATGGGGGAGACGGGGCTCCCCGAGGCACGGGACCTCCTGCCTGGGCCGGGCTGGGCTCAGGGCAGCTCCCCTGGCATGAGTACCGGGCCGGCTCCGAGCCAACCCCGCTCCCGTTGAGACAGGTGCCTTACCTTCCTTCTTTTCCTTTTCTTGGTTCTTTTTAGTCCTCTGAAGAATAGATTTCTGGGCAGAATTGAAGCTGGGCTGGCGTCAGCATGTACTGAAGGCGGCAGGTGTTTGGCGGAGCTAAGACTGAAAGCTGGTTCTGTTGTTAATGGACCCATGATCTTGGGACAGGGACAGTTGCTAAAGGTCTGAGCCTCGATTTCCTTATCTGGAAAATAGGTGTAAACATACCACATCTCAGACTCGTTCAGGAGCCTACGTGATGAACTCTATGGAAAGCACTTAGTAGGTTCTCTATGACTTCTTGCCCCCCCTTTTGTTGTGGAATTCTCGGGGTAACAGCTTTATGACTGGACCAGCAGGGCAATGCCGTGGATCTCTAGGAAGAGAGCTGTTTATTTCTGATGACCTAGTTGAGGGGCAGAGAAGGGAGGCTCAGCTTTGCAAATGGCTTCTTTGGACTTACTGTAACTTGAGTTTAAACTCTGACATTGGATTTTAGTGGGTGTTGGGAGGGCATTTTAGGAGGAAGGTGGCAGCTGGAGGAGGGGCAGGATGGAGTTCCTGCAGAAGGCATGCACCTGCCTTCCCAACAGGAGCCAGGTTGATGAGCTGGTAACCAGCCCCCCTGGGGAACGTCACGCGAGTTCATGCACTGGGAGCCGGGGTGACAGGCGACTTGGTGCGTCGCCGTGCAGCACTCTGGTGCTGGGAGGAGCTGTTCTAGGCCGTGGGCCTTCCCAGTAACAAGACAGGTGTAAGCCCTGCCCTCCAGACCCTGGCACCCTGGTGGATGAAGACACGAGATAAACACAGGAACCAAGAAAATCCACATTGGCTAGTTTCCAGAACAGCGAGTGCTATGAAAAAGACTAAATATGGTGGTTGTTGGTGAAGAGTGAGTGGTGAGATGCGGGGTTCCACTTGGATAAGGTGGTCCTAGGACAGGTCCTGAGGCGATAGCTTTGGTGCAACCTGAATGATAAAAAGACAGCAAAACGAAGATCTGGGGAGGGGGAGCTTCTAAAGCCCTCCTCTTCTTCAGAGTCAGGGCCAAGTCCTCACAGTGGCTGTCAAGTCCCTGCACCCTCTGACTTGCTTCTCTATGACTTTCCCCCAGTCATGCCACTCCAGCCATCCTGGCACACACCTACCTCAGGGCCTTTGCACTTGCAATCCATTCTACCCAGAGCATATTCTCATGGATAGCCGCGTGGCTAACTCACTCCCTCTGTGAAGTGAAGTCTTCCTTAAAGATCTCCTTCTCCATGGGCTCTGGATCCTCCCTTACCCTGTGCTATTTTTTTCCCATAGTCATCATCTTCCAACGTACTCTTTACTTATTTATCATTTGTCTTTCTCTCCCTCCTATAAGGCCCATAAGGGCGGGGGTTTTTTGGTCTTATTTTTGTTTTATTCTTTGATGTTAACGAGTACCTAGGACTGCACCTGGGGTATAGTAGTTATTTAATAAATATTTATTGGATGGATTGATGGATGGATGGATGGTTGGAGAGATGGGTCCCTGGTAACTCAAGGCTCACCTTTGTCATCAGGAGAAGCAGTGAGTACCGTCTGAGTCTCTACCATGGGCCTAGCCCTATGCTAAGCTATGGTGATGGGGACACCCATCAGATCTGACACAGAGATGGGATAGGACAAAGAAAAACCAGCTGAAAAAACTTGCGTCGGGTTGAAGAGAACAGGGCTCCGAGGGGAGTTACGTGGTCTGAGGACCATGAGAAATGTGAGAAGGGGAGAGAGTTAGGGGTGCGAGAGGGACAGAGACGAGCACAGTGAGGAGGAGGATGGGCTCCCTGGGACCCAGAGGAGAGAGATCCATCTTGGCTAGAGCTGAGGGGCCGGAGTGGCAGGAAGAGGATGGAAAGATCCCCACCCCCACCCCCACCCCCACCCCCACCCCCCACACCTGACCACGTTCTTCTAATGCAGTCTCAGATGTCTGGCTACAGGAGAGCATTGCTGTTCCCACAGGCCTGGGTTCCTGTCCTGTCTCTGCTCCTTACTCAGTATGTATCCTTGAGCAAGTTACCTAACGGTTCTGTGCCCTGTCTCTGAGCCTGGGCCGAATATTCCCTCCTTCACGAGTGTATCGTAGGGCTGAAATGCAACAATCTAATTGTTTAAAAAAAAACAACAACAACAGGCTTTGGAGTCAGGCTCAAGTTCAAAATTCTGGGTCCGGCTTTTACAAGCTGTGTATCCTTGGGAAAGTGACGTGACCTCTCTGTTCCTCGGCTTCTTTCATGGTCAAGGGGAATCGCATCCGCCTTATAGTACAGGTCCGGAAGATGAGATGAGACAACCGGGGAGAGTGTAGTATGTGTCGTTTATGCTATGAAAGGGCTCAGCCCGTGGCCTGGCCCTCAGGGGCCTGCAGGGGCCAAGAGGACATTTGGAAAAGGTGAGGCTGGCTGAGGCGTGTAGGATCGGTTGGGGCCACAAGCTCGGTGCCTGCTGTGCTGGGCCGGGGCTGGGGGGCCGTGCTGGCTGTGGGAGCGCACACTTCGCACCTGCGCCCTCCCAGCAAAGGGGAGCCCTGGACTCTCACATGTGGCCCTTCCCGCCTGGGGAGGTTGATCACCCTCCAAGGTGGGGTCTCCAAGGCTCCCTGCGGCGGTGCCAGCCCACCCGTGTCCAGGACCTCCTGGAGGACAGCCCAGAGAGGGAGGCAGCCCCTGGTGACCCCCGGCTGAGCATTCGGGGCGGGGGGGTGGGGGGAGCTGGACGGGAGGTCCTGGTCCCGCCTGCAGGATCGAGAGCTTGGGCCCCATCCCAGCTCTTGCCTGTACCACATTGTACGAGTTCCCTAACCTGAGCCTTAGTGTCCTCATCTGCCAACAGGAGGTCGCGGGAGCCCCCAGCAACCACGGCTGGGGGGAGGCTTAGGTGAGCCGATTCACGCGAAACGCTGCGCGCGGGGCTGGCGCATGGCAAAGGCCCAGTAAATGCCGCGCGACCTTAATCTCCCCGGGAAGATCTCCCGTTGCTGACACCCCGGGAGCCGGTGCGTCTCCCGCCCACGCTGCCCCCGGGGTTTGGCTCCCTGGATGCTCCCTGTCCTGGTCAGGAAGCGCCTCGCCGCCCAAGACAAGGGAGTTGGACTCGTCAGGCAGGAGCCGAGCCAGTGGACATTATGTTCCTTCCCAGGAATGGGAGTGGGGATGTTCCCGGGCAGGGAGCAGGGCTGCGGGGCAAGTGGGGCAAGCGGCCCGCCGTCTCGGCCCTTCCCCGCTGGCCAGAGAGGGGGCCCTGCGCACACGGGGTGTGGGCCTCCCGCATTTGCACATGTCCCCATGGTCCAACACACGCGGTGACACAAATCTGCACTCACACCCACACCCACACGCACATGGCCAGGCTTCATCTGTATTCGTTTGCACCCACGTCCCTCGCACGTCCGAAGCCGAGGGGGGGGAGCGGTGGGGCCCTATGCACATACTCACACACACGGGGGGCATTTCTCCATCCCCGTGTGCTTACCCCGACTCACGGGTCCCCACACGGGGACGGGCACTCACGAGCACACTTACATAAATCTGCATCCCATGCACACACACCCACATAACCAGGTACACCAAACCCCCTCACCGGTTAGCCTTCTGGAAGCATCCATCGCTATAGTCTCCAGATAACACAGCACACGCCCTGTCCCCCCAGCACTCCCAGGCGTTCTTCTGCTCCATCCCGGGGGCATCGGTCTCCTGACCTGGCTCTCAGCACCCTCCTCACCTGTGCCCCCAACGTGACATGGCCTCTATTCCCACCAGACGTCCGCTGGAAATACAGGAGTAGGCAAAACCAGCTCTACCTTCTCGGAAACAGGGTGGGCCTTCCCTGTCTCCCTTTCCGTACGTGCCTCCTGCTCTGGTTTGGGGCTCCGTGTCCCTTTCCCTTGTCGCCCTCCTCTCTCCCTCCGCCTCTGAGCCCCGGCGCCCAGCCCCACTGCCCAGCCCACACCCACCCAGCCTCCCTCGGGTGCGGGGTTCCGGGGAGCAGAGCTCAAACGTCCTCCTAGGCAGAGCGATGTACCCTTCTCCGGTGTTTCTCCTTCCCCTGCCAGGCCAGGGGGACCAGAGGGGCCGTCACGGCATTTTCCTAGAAGAAGAAGAAGAACAGTAATGTTGATAATTGAGCCATGTTGGAGCAACTCCCCCAAAGGTGATTGTGCCTCTGTCTGAAAGCAGGGAGAAGTAGCTTCAGGGGGTGTTGGCTGTCACTGGCGTTTTTTCTTACCTACACTCACACTCACACTCACACAGCCGTCTTGGAGAATTAATTTTCTCTTTTCTTGCTCTCCCCCTCTTCTCCCTCCCATCCTCAGGACAGTTGCTGGAAGGGAAGAGGGTGCACACAGATCCCAGAAAGGCAAGGTGGGCTCGGGTGGGAAGGACAAATCCTGTTAGCCAAGGGGACAGGGCGGAGGCTGAGCTGGTCTGTTCTGGACGGTGCCAGTGGATCGGCCATCACGCCTGGCACTCTCCTGCCTTTGCTCTCGGCACCCCTCCCTGTTATGGTCCCATCAATGCTCCCAACTCTGCTGGTCCAAGTACCCCCTTTTCGAAAGCCCTCACCCCTGTGTCAGTCCAGAAGGACTCTCTCCCCCTCGGCACCCCGCATGGGCGGTCATGGGCACTTTGGGTAAGATTTCCTCCACCTTCCAGTTTGAGGGGCAGCTCCTGAGGAATAAGGCCTGTGCTCCCCCAACCTCGGGCCCCCTCATAGCCTGGCACAAGGAACACTCAATAAATTATGTACCTTTATCTTCATTTCTCTGGATCTGTACGTGATAATATCTACATCATCTGCAGACCATCTGCAGAGTATAGTTCAGAGCAGGGAGGGCTGCCCTGGCCCAGCCAAAGTCCTTGACCTGCACAACAGGAAGCCTGATTCTTGGTTCTGCCTCTATCACTCGTTGGCTTTTTTGACACTGGACACATCACTTAGCTTCTCCAGATCTCTGTTTTTTCACGTGGAATAAGGAGAGACAGGAGTTGAACAAGGACAGTGGTTTTTCAAACTGGATTCTGAGGAACCGTAGGGTTGCAGAAAGAGATGACGGAGAGAGCAAAGGCGAGAAGGGAAGAGGTGATGGCTGCTGGGTGGGGCCCGCTGCTGCGAGGGCAGCTCCTCCTTGCTCGGTTTTATCAACTGCGGTTCCACACACAGGATTACCTTCTGACAAAGGGTCCTGCTGCTAAAAAAGGAAAAAGAAAACTTTGTAAAACCCTGGCCTACATGCTTTGAGAGGGCCTTTCCAGCCCTGACAAGCCAGGATTTGTCATCTGGGTCACCCCATAAGATGCCCATGCAAAGAGAAAACAAAAATAATTCTTTCTTTATGGATTTAGGGATATCTTTCCTTTTGTTTCTGAAAGTCAGTCACCTTTCACACACCCCCCCCCCACCAAGACTAGGGGGGTCCTCTAACCTCCCCTTGCCTGGACTTCCTCATCTCCAAATGAGGATGCTTGAGCACTTCACTCTTGGGGTTTTGTTTTGGTTTGTTTTTTTTTTTCCACTCTTGGGGTTTTTAAGGAGACTTGTATTCAGTGAGTGATGCAAATCCCCAGCACAGAGCATGGCACCCGGAAAGTGTGCTCTGAGCGGTGGCTTCGGCGACCACTGCAGCCCCAGGAGCCTCCCTGGGCGTCACGCCTGGCTCGTGGCTGGGGTTTGCAACCCGGAGGTAAAGATTGCTCCATGATTAGGAACCAGTGTGCTGTGAGACATCTAATTAGCCATCGTCTTCCCAGGAGACAGCTCAGTTGTGTAATTTTTATTTCCATATTTTATACACCCTCCATCAGCAAAAAAGACCCGGGCCAATCTTTCACCAGCCTCATTGTTTGTTTGCATTCCAGCTGTGCCAATTGCCCCCTTCTCGTCTTCCCACGGTTCCCACCCACCAGGGAACTTGCCTGCTGGCAGGCAGGGTGAGGGTGCAGGGGATAACTTTGACATGTTGCTTCAAAGACCCATCTCCAAGACCAGCACGCTGAGAGCTGCTGTATTGGTTGGAGCTCCCGTCTGGCTCAGGGGAGGGCCAGGGACTGCATTACCCCCTTGTACCATCTGGTTGTAGGGAAGGTGTGGTGTGGTGTGAAGGGCACTAAGTTTGGCATCGAACAGGACCCACCTTTGTCTAGCAATTTCATTCACCTCTCGGAGCCTCGGCTTCCTCAGCAGGTAAACCAGGATCCAAGAGACTGTTGCAAGGTCGGTCCTTCAACACATATTTACCGGGTCCCCCAGATGAAATGATGCCCATGGTAGAGCTCTGCAGACTGGAAGTGCTGTCCAGATAGGAGTAATTCTCATAATTGCAGTCTGTCCTCAATTATTCAAGGTTTTATCAAGTTTGGATTGTGCAGACTCATTATTATGAGATTATTAGACCGGCCAACCCCTTCCTGCCTGCTGTGGCCTGTTTTGTGGTTTTCATCTTGGTCAGTTCAAAGAGGCTGATTCCCTGGAGCAAGCCCAGTAGGGATAGACTTGCACCCTGAGGTTATCATTGATGGCGGTTGTTTCTCTCCCTTTGGGATACTCATTCAACCTCTGACTTACTTGGGAAAATAAGTAAGAGACCGGGGGTGCTGTAAAAGAAATAGAAGCTCAGGTCCCGGACGTCCACAGAATCCATCGGATCAGGAGGGCAGAGACCCCATAGCAAGCACCATTCTGGGAGCAGAGCACTTAGGCTCACATGCTTTTAAGTGGATATTATTAGTCCTACTTCACACCTGAGAAAACTGAGGCCCAGAGAGTTTGTCCCTTGCCCAAGGCCACAGAGCTGGTGAGCTGTGCAAGCCTGAAGAAGCTGCGTCCCTTTGACACTGTACTGAGGTTGTCTGCCCTGCGTCCACCTCCCCTTCCAGGTCTGAGCTCCTCGGGGGCAGGAGCCAGCTCTTTTCACCCTAGTGCCCAGCAGAAGCCCCCTCCTCAGACGCTGACCACTGAGATAGCGCATTCTGGGGCCCAGACTCCTCCCAGTCTCTCCGCGCTAGCCTCCCCTCCTAGTCACATCCCAGAAGGACCTCTGCCTTCCTGATCCGCCTGCCAGAAATTCAGGGGCCTCTGCTCAGCTGCCAGGTTGTTGAGGCAAGCGAAGGCTTGACCGGGGCCTGGGGCTCCTGGCCGAGCTCCTGGATCCGTCTTCCCAGACAGAGGGGGAGGTCCCTGGCAGGCAGGACCCTGGCCTTACCTGCCAGCAGGGCCGGGGGCCGCTCAGCCCGCCAAGAGGCTGCGCCACTCACAGCTGCCAGTGGAGACAGAGCCCAGGAGGCCTGGTCGCTGGTTGCCTGAGGGTTGAGAAATGTGCTGGCTCCAGTCTGGCTCCTTCATCTGAGAAACAACGGAACCTGACCCAACAGCCTCGTGTTTGTTTCTGCAGTGTCTGGAGCAGCCATACAAATCAGGCCTGCCTGACAGGGCCTGGGCCCAGGGAAAAGCGGCCTGTTCTTTACCCTCGCCTCCAGTCCATGTTCAACAGGCTGCTGACACGGGAAGCCTTCTGTGTGTTTTTGCTGGGACCAGGACTGATGCACGGGCCTCATACCTATGCGGGGCCCAAGCCCTGGGTGTCACGGAGAAGCTAAGCATGTCTGGTTTCCACCTTTGTCTGTTGAGATGCATTGGGAAGAGCCCCTGCTCAGAAGACAGACAGGCCTGGCTTGGATTCCAGCTGACACTTACCAGTGGTGTGGCCTGGGGTGAGTCACTTAACTTCTCTGAGCCTGTGTCCTTATTTGCCAAATGGTGTTAATAATAGCAAACTTACAGGGTGAAATAATGTGTTCAAATTGCCTAGCACATAGTAGATGCTCAATAAAGGTACATTCCTTTCTCCTTGCCCATCACACCAAGGTTTCCAGACTTTCTCTTGCCTCTCACTTGTGTCCACAGGGTGCAGAGAACCCAGAGCTCCTGCTTCTAAACCAGCCACGGTACAGCAAGTTTGCTACGTAGGCTTCCCTACAGTCTGGCCTGCTGCACCTGATTGCCCCCGCATTGTCCTCAGCACACACAAGTGAGGGAGGCGGCATTATGTGAACACACAGGCTCTTATCAGGAAGCAGCCCAATAACAAATCTACGTATTGGCCTACTCCATGCGTCCATCCATTCGTTCATAAAACATTTACTCACTTTTACCCTGGGAAGGGATCCCAGGAATGCAGACATGAACAAGACACAGTCTCTGCCCAGAATCTAGTTGCTGGAGCAGATGGACGCGTGAAGAGAGAAGATTCCTGGGTGAGGTACATTGGGAGAAGTACAGATTTATGGAATACTTCAGAGATGAGGCTCCACACTCACCCTGGAGAACCAAGGTAGGCTTCCCAGAAGAGGTGCTGCCAGAGTATTAAGGGATAACCAGGTACTTTCTAAAGAGAACATACAAAGGCCTTTGGGCTCCCAAGAACATGTGCATATGTACTAGTTAGAATTTGCCACCTACCATAACAAATGTCCCCAAGTGATGTCATACAATAAAACTATGTTTCTCGCTCATGGGAAAGGTCCAGTACTGGTGTTCCCAGTTAACTGGGTGGTTCTAGATGCTCTCTTCCAAACAATGATCCAGGGACCCAGGCACCTCCTGTCCATGACTCTGCTATCCTTTAGAGCCTCAGAATCTACCACTGCTAGCCATGTCCCCAGGAAGAAAATGAAGGGCCTTTTAGTGAGTACAGAGTCGTATCCATCAGCCCATGTGAAAAATTTCCAGGAGCTGGGGAAAGTTGGAAGAAGTTACGCAACAGAGTGGCGAGAGATGCAGTTGTACTTAGGAGGAAGACCAGAGCGTGCAGGTGAGATAAGCCAAGCTGAGGAGTCTGGATTTTATCCTGAGAGTAGTGCAGAGTCACCAGAAATTTTTAAGCAGGGAGTGACACATCAGATTTTGCTTTTTAGACTAATTACTCCAGCTGCAGTGTGGAGGAGAGAGACTGGGGGGAGTGGAACCAGTGAGATAGGTACTCTGGTGATCCAGGCCGTCCTGCCATAAGGATAGCGGGCAGATGGGGGTTGCAAAGAAGCGCGGGGATTGGAAGTCATCCTAGGAGGCAGTCTGGGTCATCGATTGGCATCTGCATCGGGGCAAAGCTTCAAATAGCTTTCAGGTCCGTATCTAGTTCAATGGCTAATTGAACCTCATGCTCATGAAATTATAGTCAATACAGAGCAGCTTGTTTGAGTGCTGTTTCCACCAGCCTGAATCTCATCTGTTAGGGATGCGGTCAATAGATTTGGACAACACATTTGCTAGCTTTTGAAGGCATCAGACATGTTTGTGTTGTTCTCTGAACATCTGTGTCTTTCTTTCTGGGTCGTGCTCTGTTCTCTAGGTCAGTTTCTCAATACCTTTGTCTCCCCCTAGAGAAGCAAGGACTTGCCTCTGAGTATCTGTAGGAAGATGGAGGTTTGCTTGCCCTTGGAAAGGGTTCTGGGTCCATGGCTCTCTATTCTCCAGAAGGCTCCCTCTAACTCAGGGACACTCACCAAGAAGGGGCCCTGTTGCCCACAGTTCTTGAGTCTGGGAGGCTGGGCCACTTGCTTCATGCTGGAAGAAAGAAGAGATCCAAGTCCCTGCAAGTAGTTTTTTTCTTGAAATCTTTGAGTCTTTTACTCACCCTGAAGGATGCTGAAACTTCAGGTTGTCCACACTTTCCAGGTTAAGATAAAAGACCTGGTCGGTCCAGAGCCACTTGGTATAGACTCATACCTTGTGAAATGCGATCATGAGTTTCCTCTCGAGAAAAGGGAGCTTCAGCGCTGGGAGCTGAAAATATTCAAATGGGTCAAATGTGGTCCTAGTACAGCTCATCGGTTCGAAAGTATGGCTTCTTGGAGGTACAGGTGAAAGGACTTCTAAACCTTCTTGTTTCTGTCCATTCAGGAGTTGGGGTTTGTTCTCCTGGCGACATGAAGGGCCATGACTTCTAGCTTCTGTATTCCCTGGCTACCGGCCTTGTGTCTGCCTTCAGACTCTGCACTAGTCCCAGCTTACCTCTGTGCTCATGACCCCTGACGCTGTTCCCTTTCCCAACCTGCCTGTCAATGCCGACACCTGTAAGGTGATCTGGGGTCCTTTGCAACTAGTGAGGGTTTTGTTCTCTTCATTTCCAGGAGACTTCTTAAGCCAGGCTAGTGAATTACTTTTATTTCAGTTACAAATTTGTGGCAAAATAAGAATAGCTGTAGTTATCATTTATTGAACACTTACGGGGTGATGCTAAACACGCTACACATGTCATCCTATCAAGCCCTCACGGTAATCCTGGGGGGGTACATATCGTTACCCGGCTTATAAGGGACACTTAAAGGATTGTGTGCTTCAAGCCCCCTTTTCTGGAAGCTCCTTCTGCAAATCTGTATGGTTTCAGCAGGAACTACCTGGTTTCTGTGTGACCCACCCCTTGCGCCCACATGAGTGATCCCAGAGTGAGCAGTGGAAAAAGGCAGAGCCAGTTGTTCCCTTCCCTGGGAAGTTTGGTACTGGGACTGAGAGGAGATCAGTCTCTCTCTCAGTGTCTGGACAGTAATGAGTGAAACACAGGGACCTTCCATAGCCATGCTTTCTACTGCATGAACCAAAAAAACAAGCCTTGGGCTTGAGAAAACAGAACTTTCTGGAAGCAATAATGTGGTAGAGTAAGATAGATGTGAGACAGACCGGGCTTTGGAGCTTTGCTTTGCCAGTGACTAACCGTGTGGCTTGGACTGATACTATTAACACTCATATTATCGAACACTTATTAAGTCCTTGCTACCTACCAGGCATTCCTCCAAACGTGGACTTATATGCACTCTGCATTTGTCCTCTTAAGGACAGAAGGTAGTTTCCGTTATCCCACAAGGACACTTTTACCCACAAGGACGCAAAGGCCCAGCAGAGTTGACGTGCCTGAATGTACACAGGCGGTCAGATGCATCTCTTAAGCCTTAACCTACCCACCTGGAAATAGGGAGAGTACTGGCCCTGGTGCAGAGAAGAGTTAGCACAGCAGGCTGAGACTGCTGACCTTCTGAACGTTGGCCTTTGTCTGGTGGATTCCTGGAGGGACCCCTCTATTCCTTGATAAGGGAAGGGTGGTTCACCATGCCTAAAACATTTGTGCAAACAACATGGCTTTTGCTTGAGGCTCCTGACCCATCTCTACTGCGGCTTTGTTGCATGAAGGAGAGGATGAATTCGATTCACTGCTTGGGGAGGGTTTAGCCACCAGCAGCGCCTACAGAAGAGACCTTCTGTGACCGGCCCCATAGGGAGGGCACAGCCTGCAAGCAGAGGCCCCTGGAGCCCTTCCACCGCCACCACCATGACTATTTTTACTCCTCTGATAATTGTACTCTAGGACTGGCATCCTATGGAGAATGGCAAAGTATTTCTAGATATTTTATCAACAGAGGAAGTATTTATTTCAAGAGGTTTTCCAGTTTTTAATAAGGTTGTGCGTGGGGAGGACACTTTCCGCTGCTGTATTTTTAGGTTGCTTTTCTGGGAAACTGAGCACCACAGGCCCACTGGTGTCGAGTAGCAGAAAGAAGCCTGTTGCTGGTGGAGGCCTTCATGGTCTCCTGCTTCCTTCTCAGAGGAGGAAATGGAGGCCCAGAGGAAAGAGATTTTCTGGGTGTCTCACGGGCGGCCCAGGGTGGAATGAGGCCTGGTGGCAGGGCCGGGCACAGTGGTGAAGCCACAGGACCCTGCACTGACAGGCCAGCCTTGTGTGTGCTCAGGAAGGTGGAGTAGGATGTGGGGAAGCGTGGAGAAAGGGCCCAACCCCTGGATCCCCTCCTAGGAATGGGCAACAGAGTGTAGACATTCAGTTCTATCTAAAACTTGGTTGTCAGCCATGGGATGGCGTATTTAAATTCAGCGGGGCTGAGAGGAAGGAGGAAAGGCAACTAATAGCCTCCTGCTTGTTCATCAAAATCAGTGTGTATGTGTAAATGAAGCCGGGTCTACAGGTGCCAACAAAAAAGACAGAACCCACGCAGCAGGTTATTGCCTTCGAAAACACCATTTGGGCTTTAAAACATCTAAATGGTTCAGAGCAAAGTGCGACTTGGGGCTGAAGTTACCCATTTAACAAATTCCATCTCATAGCTCGGTCATCTGGAATGGTATTTCCCGAAGCGGAGCTATTAATAGTAGGTGTTCTGGGAAGAGACGTGGCTTTGGTCAATAAGTTTGGGTAACGTACGAGTCAACAGAGTTGAGTGGGTATCTTTACTGCGGGACTTGTCAGAGCCTGCGCATGTGCATTGTGAAACCCTAAGAGAAGTTTGCGGTATACGTATATATATATAAATACAAATAACCTATATATGATACTGTCCATAATACACAGCATTGCCCAGACCTATTCACCCGAGGATCTCCTGCTATGCAGTATCTTATGGGACCATCGTTTCAGGGCCTACTTTAGGAAACAGTTTCAGATGGTGTCACCCCATCTCCAAGGCCTAAGAGAATAGGGACGGGCTTTAGCCAGCCCAGTTTTCTGGGCCAAGTGGCTGGGTTGTGAGCTAAGGGATACAAATGTAGGGCTCCAGAAAGATGACGTACCGGCTTTGGGCCCTTTAGGGATTCTCTAAAACCTGGTTGTGCTGAAGTCTGACACCCACAGCCAGGTGCTGCTCTTGTAAAGGGATCTTGTGGCACCAACGGAGTTCAGCACACCCGAGGGACAGCTCTCCCGGGATCCCTGCTGTCTATCAGGTAGATAGATGGGCCCTCTAGCTGGTCAGCTCACCATCCTGTGCAAGCAGGGGCTGATGTCCTCCTGGGGGGCCGGGGGGCTGTTTAAACTCTGAGTGAGAAGTGATCTCCAAAGTCTCTCCCAGCCCTGGGATGTCTTTTTTTTTTTTTTTAAGATGTTATTTATTTATTCATGAGAGACAGAGAGAGGCAGAGACACAGGCAGAGGGAGAAGCAGGCTCCCTGCAGGGAGCCCAGTGCGGGTCTCCATCCCAGGACCCTCAACCACTGAGCCACCCAGGTGCCCCCAGCCCCGGGACTTCTGAGTATCGGTGGTTCAACTCTGTAAAATTGACCGGCAGCAACATTCCCCGGTCCCCTTACCTGCTAACATTCAACCCATCGGCAAGCCCCTCATTTCTACCTACAGGTGACTCTCCAACCCACCCTTATGGATCTACCTCTCCTGGTGCTGTGCTAGTCCAGGTGGCCGTCATCTTCTGTCTGGAGCACTGCAGGGACCTCTGAGCTGGTCTGTCTGCTTCAACTCTTGTCCTCTTTAATTTTTTTTATTTATTTTTTTAAAGATTTATTTATTTATTCATGATAGACATAGAGAGAGAGAGGCAGAGACACAGGAGGAGGGAGAAGCAAGCTCCATGCCGGGAGCCCAACATTGGACTCCATCCCGGGACCCCAGGATCGCGCCCTGGGCCAAAGACAGGTGCTAAACCGCTGAGCCACCCAGGGATCCCCTCTTGTCTTCTTTTAAACTGTGCCTCACAACAATCAGGGACTTCAGCCTCTTGGAAGAAGGGCACAGTCCTCCCCGTGACCCACAAAGCCTTCCCCGAGCAGACACAGCAGCAGGCTCCCACCCCCTGCCGGCGTGTGCACCTGCTGTGTGAGACACAGCTCCCTGTGCTCCTCACGTGGCTGGTGGCTGGTCCTTCTCACCCTTCAGGTTTGGGCTCACACGTCACCCTCTCTAGGGGAACACAGCCTTCCATCCCCACAGCATGCAGCTGCTCTCTCTGTTTTTCAGAGCACTTTGTTTCCTTCCTACCACTTAAAACAATCTAAAATACAAGTTCTGTTTACTTACAGCCTGACCTGTCTCCCCCATCCCTCCCTCCGGTTTCCATCTAAAATGTGAGCTCCCTAGAGGCAGAGACTTTGCTTTGTTTGTGCTGTATTCTCAGAGAGAGCAGTGTGGTGGCAAATAGAAGGCCCCGAGGAATCCCCTGGAGCCCCCTCTGTGCCCACTTTCCCACAGGAGCTGCACCCTTGGTGGTGGCTTTCCCATTCCCGCCACCGCCTTCCAGTGTCATCCAGCCCCACCCAGCAGCACTCCCCGGAGAGGGCTGGTCCTCGAAAGTTCTGGACTGTTTCATCAGCCCTGCGCCGAGACACAGAGCCCTTTCCTCGTGTGAGAATTGCTCAGCACAGGGTTAGGAAATCTTCCTTCCTGGAGGGCCTTTTAAGCAGAGAGACTCTCATCCTTCTGGGGCTGTGTGGAGCGGACTTCTGTCTGGAGATGGCAAGCGAGAGGAGCTTAGAGACGTAGATGACCTCAGGTGTCAGACCTGGAGCTGCGCTGCTGGGCTCTCCCTGACTCCTAACCGGTCGCTCCGACTGCTTCCTCTCCACCTGGGCCCTGGATGCGCCAAGGCGCTGTGCACGGAGTTGACGGCTTTGATTAAGCAGCTTTGATCTCTGTTGAGCATCTCGGAATAATATCTTTGCTCTCAGCATCTGCGCCAATTCCCAAAATAGTTTAGCCCAGCCGAGCAGGAGGGGGGCTGGATTGCAAAGTGCATTATATGAGAGATTTAAAAAGAAAAGGCAAGGCAGCTGCAAACAGTCAGGGGTGTGTGTGTGTGTGTGTGTGTGTGTGTGTGTGTGCACGAGCACACACCCCTGTTAATATGGGCACCCAAGGCCCCCGGGAGACGATTACCATGCCACCAGTGTGCACCAGCTCTGTGCTCGCGGCGGCTGCCTGCTGAGAGCGGGTGGGCAGCCTGCAGCAGTCAGCGCCTCGAATCAAGAGGCAGTTCTGTTGGAGAAACAAAAACATCAAAGGCCTTTGCTTCTATTTACTTGGCTTTCACTTGTTTTCACTAAGACATTTGGAGACTGTGTGCCAGGTTGCATTCTGCATGTCCGTCCATCTGGTGTGGGCCTCGGGTTTGTGCATGGAGTGGGAATCACCATGGTTTTGAGGTACCGATCCCACCTGCAGTTGCGTGAGGGCCCCAGCATGGATGGGTCTAGGTGTCTAAGTGCCGTGACGTATTTGGGCACAGGCTTCCCGCAAAGTTGGGATTCAACCACTTCTGCATAAACACATAGATGTTTAACTACGTGTTAAACTATGTGTTTAGCGATGTGCCTACATGCAGCCACCCTGTATTTACGCGCTGCGATGCCTTCGTGCGTGCTCTCTCATCACAGGGATGAGCCCGTCAATGCTTGGGGCTGTGTGCGTGCACACAGGTATCCATGGGTTGGCACGTTGGGTGGTGTGCACACATGCACGTGTACACTGGCTGTCTTCTGCTGGGTTGGGATCCTGGAGGGGGCTGGTATATGCACCAACAGGAGAATGCACGTGCGTTACATTTGCAAGGGGTGAAATCCAGAAATGAACACTGGGGAAAAAGGTGTCTGATGTCAGGGCATTTTGAACTGTAAGTTATTATTGTCTTCCCTTCGGTGCCCATCCCCTGGGAGCTTGGCCCTCGTCTATAGCTCCTCCGCATTCATAAGTGGAAAAAATACCCATCTCTCTTGGAGACCCTTTGTTCCTCCATAGGAAGCATTCCTCTGTGCGAGCTGGGTGTTGCTCCAAGAAGCCTTTGTTCCTATGGTGGCCACAGGCCAATGGATATGAATTTATGCATCTAATATAACCCCTTGTGCTTAAGGCTTTTGTACTGATGCCGAGAGATGTGGGAGCTGGGAGGCAGGCTGTGGTCTAACATTCCTTAGGATCCAGCCATTCGTGTGCGTTCCTTTGCTCAGAGGATCCCCCAGCTCTGGGTCACAGGAGCCGTGGAGGCTAGACCTTCACTAGAACTAGAGAATAAAGCCCTGGGAGGGAGTAGTCTTTTTTTCTAGGGCCCTAAAGGGGTTCTGAGCTTCTAGGAAGAGGTCCAGAGATGGTTGGAGTGGTTGGGTTTTAAGCTAAGGGGAGAGTAGGTACCAGAGGGAGGACCTGAAAAGGTCCCAAATCCGACAGATGCGCCATCAGGCCAGGGAGGACTATAATCAGAGCACTGCAAGATGAACCAGTTAGTGGCATTATGTGTGCCCGGAGCGGGCGTGTGGGGGTGGGGGGAGGGGGGTTGGCTGAGGGTCACACCTGCTATTTCTCAGTGGTACTTTCCTGGAGCGCTATATTGAGAAGAAGAACTCTCAGGCCAAGGAAGGATGAGGATGGGTAGATCAGTTTCCTGTTCCTCCTATAACCAATGACAGAAATCTGGTGGCTTGTAACACGCAAATGTGGTCTCTTCCAATTCTGAAAGTCAGAAGTCCAACATAGGTCTCACTGGGGTAAGATCAAGGTGTCAGGAGGGCCGCGTTCCTTCTGGAGGCCCTGGTGGGGTGGGGTGGGGTGGGGGCCGACTGTCTCCTTGCCCGTTTCAGATTCTAGCCGCTGGTCATATTTCTCGGCCTGTGGCCCCTTCCTCCGTCTTCACTGGCCAGTTGAGCTTGCTCACGCCGCATCTCCCCGATAGCAGCTCTCCTATCTCCCTCTCGCACGTACGAGGACCTTTGTGATTATGTTGGGCCCACCCAGGTCATCCGTATCATCTATCTCGAGATCCTGATAATAGTCACATCTGCAGATTTCCTCTTGCCGTGGCACCTACCGCAGTCACAGAGCTCAGAGGTTACTGTGTGGACATCGTTGAGGGGCCACAATCCTGCCTACTACAGTAGGGACAGATTAGTAATGTCTGCCAGGGCCCTCATAGGAGTTTGGGGGGATACGAATGCCAGGCACTCCCCATCCCTGATCTGGTACCTGGTTACAGGTAGAGTTGGATAAGGGACATTGACAGGCAGGTGGGGTAAGGCAGGAGACAGGAGAAAAAAGGGACTGACATTTATCGAGCCTTCACTCTACACCAGGCACCTGCTATGTGACTCAGAGGCATGTCCCATTCGTTAGCATCACAACTCTTTGGATGAACAGGTAACTAGTATTTTACAGCAGAGAAAACCAAAGGCCAGGGAGGTCATGCGGCTCACCCAACGTCACCCAGCTGGCAAATGACAAGGGAGAAATGCAAAACCTTTGCACCCTGGCCGAGGCAGAGGATGGAGCAGCTTCTGCTGGGGCCACAGTCTCCTTTAGAATGGAGCTGGCTGCACAGGCAGTGGAGCCGCCCTGGATCGATGACACTGCCTGACACGGAGCTCTTCTCTGGAGCCGTGCCCACCTTGCAGATTATCCCCCAGCTTGGCAAGTGGGGTTGAGTGAGAGGCCAGGGCTGGGGGCTTCGGCCCTATCAGCAGAAATGCTAATGGCCTCCCTTGCAAATGTCAGGAAGTGCACACCCAGCATCTCTGAGTGTGACTTTGCCTGAACGTGGTTTGCGTTCCAAATGTCTTTATTACCGACCTTGAGGGGCTGTGGAGTGAAGCTGGCTGAGAAAAAAATGGAGGTGTGGAGTGGGAGCTCTGGTTGCTTTTTTGTTTTGTTTTTAATACAAATATTCTAATCAGTGCATCAGAACTGTTCGAAATGGAGCAGAAGAGGCAAGCAGGCTGGCTTCCTCCTGCTTTTTGTCTTTTGTGCAGTGCTGGACGGTCACCCGTGGCAGGCAGGGATGTGGCTGTATGGCCCCATCTGAGCAGGTGGTATGTGCCATGTACCCCCAGACTGGCCAGAGGGCAGAGGGCAGAAGGGAGGGTGGGCTCAGGGTCAGGAGGGTGCAGGGCCTGGGGAGCTTACAAGGGTCAGGTCATGCTGGAGTGTATTTTAGGGCCAGGGTGCTGGCCAGGGGCAACTGTGACAGGACCAATATTTAGAAGGACTCATACAGCAATTTTCAGAGACCTAGGCACTATGCTAGGTGCTTTATATATAAAGTCATGAATCCTAGCAACAACACCATCAGGTATGTATTATCCATTTCCCCGGTTTACAGATATGGAACAGGAGGCCCAGAAAGGTCAAGTAGCTTGTACAAAATCACACAGCTTGAATGTGGCAAAGCCAGGACTTGAGCTAAGCTGTGACTTACTCTATAGCCACGTCTCCTCAAGTATTGCAGGAGAACACTGACCCCTTCAAGCCCGAGCCTCAAGAATTTCTAAAGGTTCCACGGCAGGCAGGGGCCAGGGGGCCAGGCATTGCCAGCCTCTTCTGCACAAAGCAGAGGCAGGGTAGGAGGTGCTGCTTTCCCTCCAGGTCTCTCTGGCTTGAACTGCTGTAGCTGTCTCCCCCTGGTCTGTGGTCTGGACGGCCCCGATACAGCTCCTGCAGCAAACTGCCCCCCAGCACATGGAAAAACCACAGCCCTGATGGGGCTGGGGCTAGGGCTGGGGCTGAGCATACACATGCCTGCACACGTGTGTGTTTGTCCACTGTTGCAGATTCCGGTTGGGCTCTTTCGTTGGGCTCCCAGCAGTCATGGAGATGCGGGCCCCGTGCATCAGTTGGTGCCTCCCTGGAAGCGTGCAGAACAGTCCTCGGGTCAGACCTAGGGCCAAAGATACCCTCTGCTCGTTGAAATGCCCCTGCCCCCTTGATCCCCACCAAGCCTGGAAATTCAGAAACCTAACTTCAATACGAAATGAGCATCTGCTGGGCAGTTGGTCTCCGCCCTCACCAGCAGCTCTGGAACCATCCTCCATCGTCATTCTGACTGTGAGGCAGGCAGCCTCACACAGACACAGCCCCTTCCACAGACAAGGAAACTGAGGCTCGGGAAAGTTAGATAACTCGTGTCTGCAACAAGCAAGTGGCAGCACCAGCACCTGCATCCAGATGTTCCAGCTCTCAACCCCAGATGCCCCCTCCACACCTTGCTGTCCCTGTGGCCAGTCCCTCTTAGGGGCTGTGCCCTGACCCCTGACTAAGGTGGAATGGATGCAGAGTCAGGCCGCCCGACACACCCTTTCCTGAAGTGGGGCAGCAGAAGGGGACAGAGGAGGTGGGTCCTGGGGGGGCAGAGCTGGGGCGAGCTCTGCATCCCGCACCTGCTTCAGGGAATGCCTGGGAAGGAATGGTCACGGAGCATCTATTGTGTGCCAGACACAGTGTAGGACTTTCACGTTAATCCCCCCCACTCCACCCCACCCCACCCCATGGCTGCGAGTTAGAGTATTAGTCTCTCTTACAGAAAAATGAGGACACTGAGCGGCTGAGGCAGTTTACGAGCTTCCGGAGCGCGCGTGGGGCAGAGCGTGTCTGCGAGGGCTGGCCGGTGCCTGCGCACCTGAGCAGTGGCTAAAGTCTCAGGAATTTTGTGAGCTCTGTGTTCAAGACGGTCGTGATTAAAAATTAAATTATATAACCTGACAGTGAAGTGCACTGTATTAAAAACGAAGGCGATAACTCAAAACCCATCACTTTCATCACTTTCTTAATAACTTTAATCCCCTGTTTGCACTTGCGGTTATTTACATCTGCTGTTTCACGGTGATGGAGATGCTATTTAAAACGTTCTCTATGATGGCTAGTTCCGCACATCCCTTCCCAACGCCACATTCAAAGATGTCCCATCGGTAGCTGGAAATGGGCCATGTGTGGGTATTTATACCACAGAAAGAAGCAGACACTCCAAATCAGGGCTGGTTTTCTTTTTCCTGGACAGCCAGCTGTTTAACATTTATCTGCACAGTCTTGCCTGATAGGCCTCGACTGTGGCATGTTTCAGGACAGCCCGGTAATCCGGGGGAAAGGGGCCCAGGGTCATGAGTCTGGTAGCTCAGTCCCCAGGGAGGACGGCCCTTCGCCTGGCTGGGCAGCGAGCTCTGTCTCACTGTCGCTGCCGGTGGAGCAAAGATGTGCTCGGCGGGACCAGTCCTGGAGAGTGCCCGCTGATGGGGACCCCTGAGACAGCACCAGGCCGTGCTCTTTCCACTCCGCTCCGGTCGGCCTTTAGGGTAACAAGGCCATGTCACACCTTTGACCTCTGACTATCACACCCTGGCAGCAACACAAGTCAACACTTGTACAATTACTAAGAGTAGGGAAGTCAGAGAGTACAGATAAGTCAAAAGGAAGTAAGAATTACCCAAATTTCCACCGTCTAGGAATGATCACCTACCTATCTTCCTACCTTGTTTGTGAACCCTCTTGAAGGATAATATTATCCATAAGTTTTGTAACTGGCCTTTTCTTCATTCAACATTAGAAGCATCTTCTCATGTTAATTTTTTTTTTATTTCAGTGGCCGTATAGTGTTCTATCATATAGACTATGGATGCCTCCTATTTTGGAGCAGTTAGGTTTATTCCTGTTTTTCCGTGCCAGAAAGGAATATTCTTCCAATGAATCCTAGTCTGTTTCCTCTGGATAAATTCTCTAGAGTAAGATTGCTGTGTTCAAGGGTATAATACACTTCCATATCTGCATCTGGTCAGTGGGTTAAATGTTCCCTCTACTTCCACCACTTAATCTGAGATTGAAACAAAGCAGTCTAAAAAATTTTAGAATGAGACTATCACTCCTGTTTTTATGGTCTGGAGAGAATAGATTGTAATGGACACTTAATAACTCTAAGAAACAAAACAGATGAACTCAGGGGAAGGGAAGGAAAAATAAAATAGGACGAAATTAGATGGTTTGGGAGACAAACCATTAGAGAGGGTTAGCTCTAGGAAAGAAACTGAGGGTTGCTGGATGGGAGGTGGGTCAGGGGATGGGGTAACTGGGTGATGGGTATTAAGGAAGGCACGTGATGCAATGAGCACTGGGTGTTGTATGCAAACGATGATTCACTGACCTCCACTCTGAAACTAATAATATACTATATGATAATTTTTAAAAGAACATCTATAGCTCAATAATAATAAGATAAACAATAGTTAAAAATTGAACAAAGGATTTGAACAGACACTTGACCAAAGAAGATGTTTGAGTGGCAAATAAGCACCTAAAAGGACACTCAACACCACTGATAACCAGGGAAATGCAAAATAAAACCATAACGAGCTACCTCTACATACCCATTGGAACACTAAACCACAACAGCATGATGAATACTGGCAAGGATGTGAAGCAACTAGAACTTTTTTCTGTTGCTGGTAGGAATGTGAAATAATGCCACCACTCTCCAAAATAGTTTAGCAGTTCTTGCCGAGTTAAACATATATTCATCGTGTGTTATGGGTTGAATTGTATCCACCCCCTAAAAAGCAAAACAAAACAAAACAAAAACAACAACAACAAAAAACTATGTTGAAGTCCTAACCCCTGGCACCTGTGAATGGGACCTTATTTGGAAACAGGCTCTTTTCAGACATCCTCCAGTTAAGATGAGGTCATTAGGGTGGCCCTAATCCCAAGGGTCCTTCTATAGGAAGCGAAATGTAGACACAGACGCACAGAAGAGCATGCGAAGTGAAGACACAGACAAAGAGGGAAGGTGGCCCCGTGAAAACAGGCAGAGGCTGGAGTTTTGCTGCCACAAGCCAGGGACTGGAGCTGAGGCTGCCAGAAACTGGATGAGGCAAGAATGACTCTCTTCCAGAGGGTCCTTAGGGAGCAGGGCCTTGCCAACACCTGGATTTCGGATTTCCAACCTACAGCACCGCGAGACAATAGATTTCTGTTGTTTTAAGCCACCCAGTTGGTGGTACTTTATTCGACAGTCCTAGGAAAGTAGATACACATGTGACCCAGAACTTCCCTGCCTAGGTATTTAACTAAGAGAAATGAAAATACGGAGTCACACAAAAGACTTCTCTACATATGAGCGTAGCAGCTTTATTCGTAATAGCTCCAAACTAGAAACAGTCCAAATAGCCAACAAGTGATGGATATGCAAATTGTGTTACAGCCATACAATAGAACACTAGCCACCAATTAAAAGGAACGAACTACCAGTGCGTGTGCCAACATGAACCAACCTCAGAAACATGCAGGATGATAGAAGCCAAACAGAAAGACGCCGTAGAGAATAATTCCATCCATGTGAAATACTGAAAAAGACACATTTAATCCCTAATGACCAAAAGCAGAAGGTGGAGCTTTTAGTGATGGAAATGGCTCTATCCTGAGTGGGGTGGTGGTTACAATGTCACATTTAAAAAACTCATTGAACTGAACACTTCAAGTGGGCGCATTTTATTCTCTGTACGTAAGCTATTTCTCAATAAAGTTGGCCTGAAATGGGAGAGCTGTTTGCCCAGGGTCACACAGTTCTGATGGCCAAGAAAGAATGTGAGTGCCATTATCTGAGTCTCAGTTCAAGACAGCTCTTGGGAGGAAAAAAACCATCCCACCGGGGTTGCCGTGCAAAGCCCTTAGGTGTGCTACGCAGACCCTCTTGACACACTTGAAGAGCTTTTCCCTGGAAGGCATTCTTCACAGCTCATCAGGGAGGATGTCTTCTCTCAAGGGTCCTGTAAGAGCACAGAGATTAAGTAAGAGCTTGACTCAAGCATTTTCAACCTGCCAGGCCCCGCGCGGGGAAGAGAGGCCCAGGTGCACTTCCCCGTGGGACAGAGGGGCGGGAACGCCGGGACGTGTACTGCACAGTGGGACACGCGGCGTGGCAAGTCCGCGGGCCGTGCTCCGTGGAATATCCTCCTCTGCACACCTCAGCAGGCCACCGTGACTGCAGAGGTGCCCACGTATCCGTGAGCTCCCGCTGAAGAGTACTGCTGAGAGGCAGTACTGCTGAGTGGTCAAGAACCCCTTTCACCTGATGCTTGCTGGGCCTCAGTTTCATCATCTGTAAAAGGAGCGCATGATATTGCTTTGAAATTTTGCTGAGAAAGAAGCGCAATCATATACATGAAGCGCTTAGCGCGTCGGAGCACAAGGTAAAAGCTCGATGTGTGGGAGCTTGTTTTATCATTTGAATTATTCTTACCCATCCTGCTTCATTTAAGAGTCTGCGGATGATTCAAGTGAAAAAGTGAGGTGGGTAGGCCCGGTGGTTATCCACCTTAGACTTCAGAGCAAAGACAGGGCAGATGGCAGCTTTGACAGGTGGCATCTGTTTCTGAAAACCATTTCTGGCAAGATGAGTCACAAAGCGTAACAGGATATGCCTTCTTTCTGACCTAGAAGGATGAGTATCTCGTTGGGCCAGACCCTGGGGGACCTTGAGTGCCAGGGTAAGGAGTTCGTGCTGTGTTCCACGTCCTGTGTTGTAATCGAGGACCAGAGAACATCCTGGAGCAAAGCGTGACCTGACGAAGATGAATCTAGGATATTAACCAATTAAATCAATCTTACTGGGAAAAATACAGTCTGTGTCCCTATGAGCATAGCTCACAGGAGCCGTCACCTGGAGTCTATACCAGAGCTGGGGGCTCTGGGCAGGAGTGCGCAGAGGGATCTTGGCTTAGCACCAGCACCCTTAGGACCAGCTTCCTCCTAGGGCTGCTCTGGCCTGAGCGGGCACGGCTGAGCCACAGGATGGGTTTCGGGTAGAGCCCTGGGTCAAGGCAGCCCCAACCCCAGCCCCTCTGTAAAAGGCGCCGAAGAAGCAGGCCCAGGATCGGCAGCGAGGGATGTGGTTGCCTGGACGTTGCTCTGAATCAGCCATGACTCGAGTGAGAGGCCAAGGCTTCCCACAGACGCTCAGCATCCTCCCCTGGACGCGCTTGGATTTGTGGACAGAGAATGATCGGCTTTCCTCTCCTTTCTTTTTTTCTTTTTCTTCCTGAACTCCCCAAGTCCTGCATGTGTACAGCAACCAGTAGCACGGAAGTGTAGGTGGCATAAAGCAAGAGCAGGGCTTCCACCTTCATGCTTGCCCGGAGTGCCCTTCCCCCTGCCTGGAGGTAACCACAGTGAACGGTTTGGTGCGCAGCTCATGCATTTACATGCGTTTATGTCCATACCCCACTCTAGAGCTTTGTTAGCATAAGTGGAACCATCCCGTACCGAGCATTCTCCGCCTTGCCTTTTCGCTTGGCAGCTTTCCACGGCAGCCCCTATAAATTCACTTCTTCCCTTCTAATGGAGGCAAAGCATTTCATACTTTGCATGGACTATAATTTCTTTAACTGGCTTCCTGCTGATGAGTATTTATGCCGTTGCCACCTTTTTTTGAGACTACAAAGCGTTGGTTTTTACTTGCAAAGCTCGAGAGAGGGCGGGAGGCTGCCCGGCATGGAACCCTAGCTCGCCCCACGGGGAGCTTCTCGGCCATCATCCTGTTTCCGTGCTCTGCTTCGGGCTCCCCCTCACCCAGCCTCTCGGGCCCTCGGCCTACTGACCTGTGACACTGGGCACAAGAACGGAAGGGCCACGAGGAGTCCCGCTGTGTCTCTTTGAGCCACTTCCTGGCTCTTGATAGTGTTTCGTGACGGATGGCGGTGCGACCTGGGAAATGCACCAGCCTGGATTCTTCGAGCACCTGCTGGCGCTGACCTCATGTATTCACTTCTTCAGTGTGACAGTAAAAGGGGGAAGTACTGTGAATGCAGAGGCGAGCTGCAGAGGGAGGTAAAGGGGGGCAAGGGGGGAGCAGGAACATTTATGAGGCCCCCACTAAGTGCCAGATGTTTGCGATTAATGCCCCCATGTGCACTCAGGACGTTGCCGTGGTCTCCTCATTCTGCAGATGACCAGACTGAGGTCGGCCACCCACCCAGGGACGTGCAGACCGGCAGGGCTGGGCTTCACAGCCAGACGTGCCTGGCATCAAAAACTCATGCTCTTCCCATTGACTCCGCCGCCCCGGTTGCTGCATTATTGGAAGACATGGGGGATAATGAAGCCTGAGGATAATAGCTGGCACTTACTGGGCTCTCACTGGGTGCCAAGCTCACAAGACAATTGAACACGGTTATGAGCAGGTGAGGAGGGAACCCCTGTTACGCCCACTTTACAGACAAGGAGCACAGGCTTGGAGATCTCTTGTAACTGGCCTGTGGTAACGCAGTCCTAGCTGCAGAGCTGGGACTCGACCCCAAGCAGGCTAGCCCAGGCCCCCTGGGCAGAGCCACTGTACCTTCTTGCTTCTTGCCTGGATAACCCTACGGGACAGAACCTTAGGGGTGACTGCAAAGATCACCCAGCTTCGCACTCCTCTGGGCCACTGGTTGGAGAAGGAAGATTGTCCAGCTGCTCTCTTGGTTTCCAAGGAGCCAGGAGTCTGATGGGGGGCACAGAGGGTTTGCCTTGAGAATGTTCTGAGTAGGGGCTCAGTGAGTCAGCGGCCTTGCTGCGCTGTGGTTATCTCACATCACGGCTTCCAGCTAAGTTTCTCTCTAAATAGCAACCAAATGACAAAATGCAGAGCACAGAGGGATTGTGAGGAGGTGACACATTTCGCATTTCTGGGGAGAAAGGCTGCAGGAGCTGTAGGATCAGCTCTCTGGGGGCAGAGGCCCATCCCCATCTCAGGAATAAGTCCATTTCACCTGTTTTCATAGATCTTTGCACCATACCGGGCTCTCCAGCTCAGCATTAGTCTAGCGGAAGGACCAGAAAATGCAAGGCCCCTGAGACTGGAGGCAGCTTGCTGTGCTTGAGGAATAGAAAGGAGGCTAAAGTGCTGTGAGCAAGGGAGAGGTAGCAGACAGGAGGTTGGAGAGGGGAGCCTGGAGCCAGACTGTGCTGAGACTTGCGGGTTGGGATTTCCCTCCAAGTTGGAAGGGAAGAAATTAGTTGGGAGAGGGGTTGGGTAAGGGGGATCGATATTATCTGCTTCACATTTTAATATTATGCTGCTGGCTGCCCAGGAGGAAGCGGGCAAGAGTGGAAGCGGGGTGGCTTGTCAGAGGCATCAGTGCTTCTCACTGTGGCTCCCACATCACCTGGGAATGTGCTAGAAATGCGGACCCTCAGGCTTCACCCAGACCCACTGACTCAGAATCTACATCCTCAGGTGATCCCTTCGAGAAGAACCACTCTCAAGAGAGGTGATGGTCCCTGGACTAAGTTGGGGATGGTGGGGAGGCTAAGAAGTGGTCAGATTCAGGATATATTTTAAGGGTAGAGCTGGGAGCCAGTGTGCCGAGGACCATGTTGCTTCTGAACATCCTGCTCACCGGTACCCCGGGGGTTGGAAAAACCACACTAGGGCAAAGAACATGCATCGAGATCAGGACTGAAATACATTAATGTGGGTGATTTAGCTCAAGAAAGGCAATTATATGATGGCTACGATGAAGAGTATGATTGCCCCATTTTAGATGAAGACAGAGTAGTTGATGAATTAGAAAACCAAATGAGTGAAGGTGGAGTTATTGTTGATTACCATGGTTGTGATTTCTTCCCGGAACGCTGGTTCCATATAGTTTTTGTGCTGCAAGCAGATAACAGTGTATTGTACAAAAGACTCGAAACAAGGGGTTATAATGAGAAGAAACCAAAAGACAATATTCAGTGTGAAATTTTTCAAATTCTTTATGAGGAAGCATTAGCATCTTACAAAGAAGAAATAGTACATCAGTTGCCCAGCAATAAACCAAAAGATCTAGAAGATAACATCACAGATACTGAAGTGGATTGAGCAGTGGGTCCAGGATCATAGCTCCTGACCTATAAGACCAGCTACTTTACAACCACGCTTGTCATATCCCTGCCATATTGAATAAATTGTTCAGTTACCAGTAAAACTATTAAAATTGTGCTGCGGGACTACTAAAAAAAATAAAATAAAGGTAGAGCTGACAATGTTTGCTAATAATTTGGGTGTGGGGGTGTCTGACAAAAGAATCAAAGGCTCTCACCCCTAGGTCAAAAGCCCATTTCAGCCTAAACCACTAGGTGAATGGAGGCATCAGTTATTTACTCAAGATGGAGAAGGCCTGGAGGGAAGGCCCATGGCGAGGAGGGGGACACCTGAGTTGCGTCTTGATTGTGATACGTTTGAGATGCCCTCTAGACTTTCAAGTGGTGCCATTGGCTCTACAGATTCAGAGTTGAGGGCAAGGGTCAGGGCTGGGGATATAAACCTGACGATAAAAATCCACGGGAAATTCTAACTAGTGTGAGTGGAATAGAGTAAGGCCACGAGCTCAACCTGGCCTTCCACTATTTAGAGTCGGAGAAAGCAGGAGAGTCTAGGGTAGCCTAGGAAGGCTCCCATCATGGCTACTCCTTTTTGAGCATATAACCTATGGCAGGTACGTAAGTGTGATTTTGATTTGTCTGTACTTCTGAATACAACTGAGCAGCAGCCCTATTAGATGTTTTACACATCTAATATACCCCAAAAAAGTACAGAAAAAGTCTGTGGTTCAGAGAGGGTAGGAATGGTGCCAAAGATTTGAACTCAGGTCAACTTTCAATGTCTGTGTTCTTTGGATTATGCCCCACCCGCGGCTGATCTTCTAGTCGATTCTGTATATTAGAGAAATGTGCCTATGTCTGAAATGTTGCCCATTTTCCACATCCTGTGCTGCCTACTTCCTTAAGCTCTTTGAAAGCACTCCCACCCTACATCCTGAGAAGGCCAGGAAGACATGAGTTAGTGACAGCAGACAGGTTGGACCAGATGGGGAGGACCTTGGGTGAAGGACTGTGCTCGTGTCGCTCACCACCCAAGCGAGGCTCATCTGCTGCCCTGGGGCTCCAGGGCCCTATGCAGGCGGGAAGTGAGACAGGGAGCTGGGTGTCCCGCGAGGTCTGGACAAACAGCAGTTTCCAAGCAATGAGACCGCCCCAGGAAGAGAAGTCGGGGGTGACAGATGAGAGCAGCTTTTGTGGACACATCATTGGATGAAGACAGAAGCTCTGAGTGACCCGTATTAGATCTGGGGCGCAGCTGAGGACTTGGGTTGGGGACACGGCCCGACATCAGGCGTTATTAATCATGAAAGCTCCTCCTCTTTATCAAGCACTTCCTGTGTGCCAGGTACTGTGCTGAGGACTCGCATATGGACTATGACATGTAGTCCCCAACAACGGTAGCTTTTACTCTACTAGACATTATACATTTACGAACTCAATCTTCACGAGTCTATGAGGCAGGTACTATTATTATTCCATTTTACAACCTCAGAACCTGAGACACAAAGTTTAACCTGCCCAAGGTCACACAGCTAATGAGAGGCAGAACCAGGATTTGAACCTAGGCTGTCTGGCTCTGGATTTTAGGCTTTTAATCCCTACTCTGTAGTAAGCCCTTGACACATAGAAACTCACTCCATCGTCATGGCAACCACGTAGGTACCATTACTATCTCCACTTGACATAGGAGGAAAGTGCATCTTAGGAGAGGCTGTGTGAACCGTTTGAGGCCAAGTAGCTGGGAGGCAGGGGAGCTGGATTACAGACACCGACGTCCAAACGTTGAACCACCAGCTGTGGCACCAGATCCGTGCCACGTGGCCAACGGTGGAGCTGGCAAGGGGGGGCTTCACACTGAGCCCTTTGAGTGCGGAGGTCAAAGTCCTTGAATCCCTTACTGAGAGTCAGATGGGCCCGAAACCCGAGGAGCCCAGCGCTGTGCAGAACCAGGCTCGTTGGCTCCCGAGAGCTAATCCTGCACACATTCTTTCCAGCTCTGCTTTCACTGACATCACGTTGGTTGCTTGAAATTAGCTACAGTGGGAGTGATCACACCATGGAAATCAGCAAGTGCTACAAATCAGGGATTATTTTTTTTCTCGGGTACCAGAATACCACTGATTAGACTCGAGCTGACATTTGCAATCAAGTGCACTCTGTTGGCGCCAGAGGAGGGTTGTGGAATCAGAAAACCAGGTACATCTCTCCACGGGCCTTGGGGAGATGGAAATCAGCAAAGACATTCTGCAAATGCATGCTTAGCAGCTCAAGTATGCCCTACTGTCATGGGATTAGGCCCTGGAAATGTATCAGTAACTGTATTTTTATTTCTTTCTTTATAAAGTACCCCAGATTAAGGGTATTTTGTTTATTTGAGAGAGAGATAGTGAGGCAGAGAGAGAGCACAAGCAGGGGGAGGAGCAGAGGGAGAGGGAGAAGCGACTCCCTGCTGAGCACGGAGCCCAACATGGGGCTCGATCCCAGGACCCTGGGATCATGACCTGAGCTGAAAGGCAGACACCTAACTGTCTGAGCCACCCAGTGCCCCTTATTTATTTCTTTAAAGATTTTATTTATTTACTAGAGAGAGAGAGAGAGAGAGAGAATGAGCACACAAGCTAGAAAGAGCACAAGCATGGGAGGGGCAGAGGGGGAAGCAGACTCTCTGCTGAACAGGGAGCCTGATGTGGGGCTTGATCTTAGGACCTCAGGATCATGACCTGAGCTGAAGGCAGACACTCAATGGACTGAGCCGCTCAGGCGCCCCTATCAGTGACTTTAGTAGACTTATCTATGATCTTGTGAGCCTTACAGTCCAGTGGGTAAGATAGATAACAAAAACATATATATGTAAATGTGTGTGTGTGTTTGTGCATTTTCAAGTTGTGACATTATGAAGGAGACAGAGGAGAATCTAATTGTATAAGGAGGTAAGGAAGATAGACTGTAAGGGGTGGACCTTTAAACCAGAGATCTTCGGGATGAAAAGAAGCCAGCAAGACCCAGGAGATGGAAGAAGGCATGTGAAGGTCAAGTGCTGGGAAGAAGCGTGGCAAACATTGGAGGCCAGTTCAGGTGCAGTGGGTGGTGGGCAAGGGAGCAAAGGAGCACAAGATGTGAGTAGATGAGGTCCTGTGGGCCATGGGAAGGGGTGTGGTGCAGCGGGAAGCTTTTGGAGATGGTTTCACATGGGAGTTAGCGGGGTCGGGGGTGGAAACATGTTTCGACCTCTGATAATGAAAGGTGACTTTGGCATGGGCATGGAACGTGAACTGGCAGGAGAGTGGTCAGAGCAGAAGCAGAGAGATCTCTTAAGAGGGAATTGGGGGAATTCAGGCCAGAGATGATGGTGGCCTGGACTAGAGGGAGACACATTTGAGATCTATTTTAGGAGTAGAGTCAATAGAACAAGCTGACAGGTTAATGCGGCCTTTAAGGCAAGAGAGAGGGGAGGACGAAGGATGTATCCCTCATCTAGGGCTCAGTTTCCTTGAGACCTTGAAGACGAGAGGCCTGAACCCGACTCCCTGAGTTCAAATGGAGAGAACATACCCCTTACCAGCCCTGTAGCCCCGGCAAGTGACTCAACCTCCACGGGCCTCTGTTTCCCCAACAGTAAGATAGAGTTCTTCTGCACGGGGTTGCTGTGATGTTTCAACGAGTTCTTTTGTATCAAGTGCTTAGTATAATACCTGCATTTAGCGAGCACCACACCAAAAAAAAGGAACGCTTGCCATTTTGATTAGTCTATTGATGATTTCTCTGTCTGCCATCAAGAGATTGAGTCTTTGAAGGCAAACAACTCTTGTTTGGAAAGAAAATGTTCTGGAGGGAATACCGCAGGCGTCCTCTGTTTGTGTTCCCTTCCCCTGCATGAGTTTGGCAGGCGAAGCTGTTCAAAATAAACACAGGTCCAGTGCCCCAGAAAATATCAGGTTAGGCAGCACAGCAAAGGCCAGACACACACCCCTGCTGGACAGGAGGAAACAGGCTCGCTTTGTGCTGACCTTGCCAGGTCACTGCGTCCCAGGGGCTGCCCCAGCAGGGTGGACCACCCCGGCAGGTGGGGCCTCTGTCTGCAACCTCATCACCTGGGCTGTCTGGTCCCTTTTCTGGTGTGGCGTGGGGTGAGTCACCACTATCACTCACCACTTCCTGGCCTGGACATTATGATTCACAGGCTCTTGAACTTGACATCCAGGCAGCCACAAGAGGTGGGGTCGTGAAGAAAGCAACCCAGTGGGCAGTGGGGGACAGTAATACTAGGCTATGTCAGGAGTAATTGGAGGTCTGCAGGACCCTGGGGTGGAGAGAAAGGAAAGAATGGGAAGGGACAGCAGATCCTAACAGAAGCTGAGATTCCCAGCCGCCTCCAGCTTCCGACGTCTTGACTCAAGGTTTCTCAGCCCTCTGGCCCTCTGGCCCTATGGCCCAGCGGCCTGGGAGATTCGGAATGGGCATATTACACAAGGACTAGGTAACTCTGTTTGCTTTCTAAACATAAAACCGCAGTACTGAGGGGCACCTGGGTGGTACAGTCGGTTAAGCGTCCGACTCTTGGTTTCAGCTCATGATCTCAGGGTTGTGAAATCAAGGCTGGTGTCAGGCTCCACGCTGGGTGTGGAGCCTGCCTGGGATTCTCTCTCTCCCTCCCCACTTCACCTCTCTCTCTCTCTCTCTCTCTCTCTCTGTAATAAACAAACTACAATATTGAATATGTATCTACTCTACAATTCTAAATTGATCATGAACATGAGCGTGAAGGTGGCGTGGCCCCAGTTGAGAATGAAGAACTGCCTTCTGATGACAATAGTAGTAATAATAATCGCTATTTCTGTGCAAATTTCTAACAACTGAGGGGAAATGGAGATTTTAAACAGTATCAGCTTTTTTTAGGGGATCCCTGGGTGGCTCAGCGGTTTGGCGCCTGCCTTTGGCCCAGGGCGCGGTCCTGGGGTCCCAGGATCGAGTCCCACGTCAGGCTCCGGGCATGGAGCCTGCTTGTCCCTCGGCCTGTGTCTCTGCCTCTCTCTCTCTCTGTGTCTCTCATGAATAAATAAAAAATAAAAATAGTTAAAAAAAATAATAATCATGGGTAAGGAAACTAAAACACTCAGTTAATTAATGGCCACGGTCAGATTAGAACCCAGTTCTCCTGTTTTTCAGATAAGGGATAATCAGGAAGCAAAGCACACTATATGCCAAACCCCAAGCGCTTGCCAGGGGCTGCCTGGAATGCGGTGGAAGAGTGTTGTGCTTGATTAGCAATGGCTGCCCCGGGTATGGGAACGGGACAGAGGGACCTGGCAGCCCCATACGTATCTGCTACCCCGGGCCTAGATTACGGTGTACAGTATTTTAGAAAGGATTGTCCTTCAAACTTTTGAAAAGAAGGAACCTCTGCCGTGTGTTTTTAGAAACATGTTTATTGCAAAGATAATAGAGAAAAATGATTACGTAAATGTTAGATTTCTAGTTGCCTACCATCAAAGACCAGAAGGTTCTTGTCCAAAGCTTCTAAAAACAATATTATGACTGGCGGCGGATCCCACACCAGAAAGGGTACTTGCTGTTGTCAGAGCGCCTCTGGGCTTCCGAGTAAAGAGGCAGCCTTCCCAAGGAGGCCTCACGTCCTGCCCACACTTCAAGGATGGCCCCAGAGCCAGGCAGTGGGATCATGATAGAGACTGACGGGCAAGATCCATTGCATTTAAGAGCAGATTCCTGTGTTCTTGGGGAAAGAATGACGATTTTCCTTCCACCTGCCTTTCAACCTTTCAGATTTCAAGTGGGCCTCATCCCCTGTGTGTCCTTCCTGCTAACCACCAAGGAGCCAAGTAGCTGAAGGACGTTGTGTGACCCTGCACCCTTGGCACCCTAGTGGCTCCACACAGGCCTGCCTTTGAGCCTCCTTCCCATGCAGCCACTTTCTGGTGCTGAAGCTGTGCCATTGGTTCACAGGAGGTTCCTGCAGCGGCACAGCCGTGCCTGAGACACTCAGACCCCAGGCCCAGTGGCAAGTGCCCTATGCATTTTGTATCTTCCCTGGCCTGGTGTGCCCACCTCTTGCTGCACTGCTACCTGATTTTTGTGGATATGTGACCTGAAGCCGGCCAGAGCCCTCCTGATTCACAGGCCCACGCACCATTAGCTTGAGCCCACATTCCATGCCCCCATGGAAATCCAAAGCTCTTCACAATTTCCATCAATTCCTGGCTGGGGTCCTGGTAAGAAAGCCATTGGCACAGTCTGCTCATGTCCCACACTGTTGCCTCCTTAGCTGGATGGTCCTTTTCGCAGGTGCCCGTGTTGATTCTGCATCACATTTCCCGGGTTGGAAAACCCCATCCCCTTTGCGTAAAACCACGTGTTTATGTGTAGAGCATACTAAAGATTTGCGGGTGAGACAAAGAGGGGGTATGTATTTCAGAAATGGATTAATTTCCGACTGAATATTAGTACCGTGTGTGTGATAAATAAAAAGAACCAAAGCTGGTGTTTACGGGGTGCTTATTATATAGTAGGCATTGTGCTGCGCACTATATTTACATTATCTGATTTGATTGTCCCCATGACCCTACGAATTAGACACTATTGTTATGTCTCATTTACGAATGAAACGGAGGCTTAGAGGGGATAAGAAACTTGTTCAAGGTTACACAGCTGGGACGTAGCAGGGCTGAGAGGTTGAACTCAGGCAGTCTGGCTCCAAGCCTGTCCCCCCAACTACTCCTGTGGTCCCTAGCCTCCCACCTTGACTGGCTTGGATCTTTCACTGTCTGCTTGGCCATGTAGCCCCCCAGCCCTACACCAGTCTAGTGACAGATTCTGATTCTCTTCTCTCCCCATCCTCAATCCTTATGCTCATCTCCTTCCTTCTGGATGAGTGTGGAAACTCCAATATTTTCTCCTTCTATCGTTCAGAACAATTCTAGCCTCCCCAGCCCTTTGCTCCCAACCTCCTCTTCTAACTCGGATTCCATCAGAGTTCTCGGCAGAACAGATGGCCTCATGTATAATCACATCCACACACCTTTGAGGTTAGGGGTGTGGACTCATCTTACAATACACAAGTGTGTGGCATGTGGCTTCCACTCCCCGCTCCCATACCCGTGGCAGATATAACTAATTAATGACAGCACTCCTTGGGATGACAAGTGTGTGGCATGTGGCTGCCACTCCCCGCTCCTGTACCCGTGGCAGACAGGACTAATTAATGACAGCACTCCTTTCTGCGGAGCCCACGCAGCTTCAGTATCCACAGCACGGAGCACCAGAAAGAAAGAAAGCCACTGCCAACCCATCTGGCCAGTTGATGAAATGAAACCTTCTTCCTTCCTTCCCTCCCATCGGGTGAAGCCATGACTCTACAGAAATGAGACCAGACCGCCCTTTGAAGGGAAAGGTGAAACCCAACCTCAGTGACTGGAGGAGACCAGACTTAAAAGATGGGCCTTCTACTGGCCCTCACATCCTTTCTCTGGCCTCTCTCTTCAGCCTCATCTGTTTGGGTCAAAGGCTCTCTTGAGTGAGAAAAGAAGGTTGACTCCTTGTCACATGGATGCGGGTCTCACAGCTGGGCCTGGAGGCAGCTGTTGAGGACTCCAAGCTGGAGACAAGCCAGATTTGCCGATTTCTTAGCACTGCCTCGTCTCCCTGTTGCTACGTCTGAACCTGTAGCAGTCATGTTGCGTGTCGGTTATGACTGATTGGCAAGACATTGATGGTCACGAGTCCAAGCTTAATTGAGAACCATTTAGAGAAGCACCCCCTCCCCCAAGTCAATGGGATGGTGACAGTGTTGACCAGAGAAGTGAGTCTCCCGGAGGAGACTGGGTCTGCCATCCTTAGAGCTGTTGGCAAGCTCTGAAAATGGGGTGAATTTTAGAACTCTGAATCTCAGCAGAAACCGAGATCCAGACATCACCCAATTCTTGAGCTTCAGCTTGCTTGTGTTTGAACCAGTAGCTGCATCCTAAGGGCTTCAAGGGAAGCTCTTGCCGTGGAGGAGAATGTTGACCTCCACCTGCCCAAAGAAGGAAGGGGTATGGATGAACATTTATTGAGCACCAACGATGTGCTTGTAATATGCAAGACATATTTATATCCATTCTCACGTTCAAACCTCAGAATAGTTGCATGAGGGATCGATGGTCTCTCCCCTCACAGAAGAAAAACCTAGGACTCAGAGAAAGTAAGTAATTTGCACAAGCCACCCAGCTGGTGAGTAGCAGACCTGGAATTTAGATCCTCGTGAATGCACTGGGAAAGTCGAAAGCCAGTTGAGGAGCTTATCACCTCTATTTCCTGTGGGGTCTCCCGGGGAGAGGCAGCCCCAGGCCGGAGAGGCTGAGCTAAAGAACTGAGCACAGAGAAAGCCATTGTGGAGACCAGCACTAAGAAGAACAGCAATGACCGCTCAAACCCAGGAAAACAAGAGGCACGCTTGTTTTCCACTCCAGGGACAGCAGCTCCCAGAGCTCCCTGGGCTGCAAATGACCAGCAGGGGTCCCCTTTCTTCCCCAGCTCATGATGACCCAGCAGCCCTTTGGGCCTCTGGAGCAGATGCTGTTTCTAAGGCTGGATGGGTATGAGAAGGGGGTGGATGCATGAAGCAGATGGGGCAAGATCTAGGGGCCGGCTGCCTAAGACCCCTGCTCAGAGCTCTCTAGACTCTCGTTGTCCTCACGGTCGCTCCGTTCCAGAAGCCTAGCCCAGGGAGAGGCTTGTGTTGTGGCTTATTCATTCTAAGGAACTGACCCTTTTATAAAATGGAGGTATTAAAATTTACCTGGAAAGGTTGTTGCTTATATAAAAATCAATATATGTAAAAGCCTTAGGAGATTACAGACACTCCATCGCCTTTAAACTGTTATTATCTCTTGATTTCTGATTCATTAAGATATAGATTTGGGGATAAATATATCTCAGACTTCTCACCGTCAAAAATACTTATCATCTTCTCTGGGAAGAGCAGAAAAGCATGAAAGAATCGATTTAATAATGAAACATTTGGCAGAGTGTTCTTATCACTTTTCATATAAAGAGCTTTTTTTAATCAGCCTAAGTGTGAAATGTGAATATGATATTTATAATCAATTACAAGCATAATTGAAGATTACTTCACTCCACGGTTATGAATCACAACATAATTTCAAAGAATGAAACAGCATCACCTCCGTCATCGTCACCATCACCATCACCACTATGACAATCTTCCATCTAAGGAATTGGACCCTCCGCGTTGTTATTCTCAAATCCCCCACGTGCCTACAAGTGAAGACCGTCAATCTCCTTTCCTTTTGCAACTCAAAGAAAACTGGGTCTTCTTTGAGACGTTACATAACCGTGTAACTTCAAATGGCAAAGTCTCGGGGCTAGAATTTAAACCTCGTTCTCTCTGATTCTAAAAGCACATGCTTTCCCTACTGTATCAGCCGGCTTCCAGTATTTTGTGTGTGTTTTTCACCGGCCCCACCAGCAGGGTTTCTGATTCAGGGGGTCTGGGTTGGGGCCCAACACATACAATAGAAGCCAGGGTCCCTTCCAGCAGTACCCGGGACGTTGTAGAAAGGCCACCTTAAACCTTTGCAGAAACTGCTGGTTGCTGCTCGTGGCCTCAGCACAGCCCCCACCTGCCCTGGTCACCGCTGATGGCCTCGGTACAGCCCCCACCTGGCCAGGTGTCCTTCACAATGCCTTCGCCAGCAGCCTGTATGCAGCAGAAAATAGCCACCACTGAGTATGGCTATCATGGCTATCATCAAGAGCGATCTGGGGTGACGGCCTTGCACCTGGGAGGCTACAGCCCAGAAAGTGTGCTTTTCCCCTGCAGCCTCCCAGGCAGCTTGCAGAATTTCTGGCATCCTGATGCGGGCCCTGGTCTGAGATGTTGCCTCCCTCTTGGTCTTCACCGCCACCTCACCATGCTTCTTTGCCTTCCTGGACTATGCCGAGCTCTTTTTTCAGCTCAGGACCCTCACAGATGCTGCCCTAGAAGGTTCTTCTTGCTCACTGCACGCAGCTACCTCCACTCCCCCTTCATGGCGCTTAATGAGGCTCCACCCTGGCCTCCACATTAGAATAGTTAGAGGGACTTAAAATTTTAATTAATTAACTATAACAAAACAAAAAAGATGATGTTCAGGCCTCACTCTAGACCAACTGAATTAGAATTTCTGGGAATGTCACTGGTATTTTTATGTTGGTCTTCAGGGTTTGGTTTTTTTACATGCAACTAGTATTGAAAATTGCTGATTCTAGTGAGTTCCACTGGATTCAAATGTCACCTCCTGCAGAAGCCCTTCCTCAGTGTACCTCCAAGGCTACCTCGACACCCCCACCCACAGACTAGAAGCCAGTCAGTGTCCCCAGAAGCTGTTAGCTCTTGGGCAGAGGGACTGTGTGTGCCGTGTATGTACCTAAGGATGTCCCTGTTCTGATTGACTAGCCGATGGAATGGGACCAAACAGATATTCTGAAATTCTACAGCTCCTCACTGATGGCTGCTCGGTGCCAGATCCTGTGCTGGGCTCTAGGGATGTAAGGCTGAGTACAACATGGCCCTTGACCTTGAGATGTTCCAAGTCAGGCAGGGAAGACAGACGTGTGAACAAGTTACTATGATGCAGCATCTGACCAGAGGCACAGATGGAGGGTGGGCGCTGCCTTCAGGCCTGAGGACCCAGTCAGGACACCTGTGGGTGTGCCTTGAGGGTACCCGGACGTGGGGAAGGAGAGTAAAAATGAGGAGGCAGCCCAGTTGGTGAGTTATGGGGCCCGGGACTAGAGCAGGGGAGGGGCAGGGGGCCGGGGGAGGAACTTGCTGGGTGCCTGAGGAGAGCTTGTTGAGCGAATTGATGCATACATGATAGAATGAGGCAGATCTAGTCTCAGGAACAGGAGAGCTCTACTGGGCACGTGTCAAGGTGTGTTTTTTAGATTTCTTTGCCGTGAGATTTAGTTAAAAGAACGCAGTTTGTAAAACAGTGACCCACGGCCTTCAGGCCTGGAGCAGTGTCATGATGGAAAGAACATTTCAGAAGCCAAAAGAAACTTCAACATTACTCAGGTCCTTGGTTTGTATCTCCCAAACACGGCGGAAGAGACGTAAAACCCGCGGAGGTGCCTGTCGGCTGATCTCAACACTCCCATCCACGGCCCTTGTCCCTCTCAGAGCCCTTGGAGCCCGTCGTAGCCAGAGCCTGCCCAGTCCCCCAGCCCCAGATCAGGGCCCCCCTGATCGTCCCCCCTCTCCCTGTCCTCCCGCATCCAGAGGACACCACCCAGGAGGAGAGAGGACAGAGGCAGGAGGGCATCTGAGCAGCAGAGAAGGAGGGGAATGTTTTTATCACCTGTAAATAAGGCTTGCGCCTCCCATGTGAACCACTATTTCCATCAGTCGCCTCAAAAAGTAACCTTGTCTTCTCAAATCCAGAGATCTGAAGTATGTCCGCAGTTCTGTGGGTGCTCACATCATTTCAGGCCAGGGTGTGATCCCCCTCTTTCCCTCCCTCCTCTTTCAGGCCTTGATTTAGCCCTGTTTTGAGGCTGAGAAGAGGAGAGGGGCACTGAGCCACCTCACCCAGCTGCCCAGAACTCAGGCTCTTTCCTGTCAACTCATCTGCTCCCTGGATCAGAGGGGACACTTGCCGGCTCCCGGACTCCCTCCCTGGGGTATTACATGGGCTCCTGGGGAGGCAGAACTCTTGTAGCCGAGCAGAATCCTCATCAGGGATTCCCTCTACACTTGAGGCCCATGGGAGACAATTAGGAAACCTTGGGGTTTTATCTATGGTGCCTCCTCTCGGGGGACTGGTAAAATGAAGGACAAGCCGGTGGACAGGTGGGCGAACGGAGAGATGGACAGGTGACCAGCACGCACAGCAGCTAGAGAGGCGAGTAGCTCCAGCCGATGCACCTGCTGCAAAGACAGGTGCAGCCAGCGGCCAAGATGTAGTGAGCTGCTCCGTGGTGTCAGAAGCTGCACGGGGCCATTCGAGGAAAGGCCGTTGAGTTGCACAAGACATCGCCGGTGGGCTCCGCGGTCCATGTCCCCACAGCTCCAGACACGCCAGAGCCTCCACGCACTGCCATCTTCTTGGCTCTTCATCTCGCTTTCCTATTCCTCAGCCCCCAACGACCTTTCTTGTTCCTTTCTTCCTTCTTTCACTTTTTTTCATTTAAAATGGTTTCTCCACTTACTTGGTTATGTAGTAAGTGGTGGATTGTACAGCTTTGGACAAACTACTTATCCTCTGTGGGCCTCACTGTCACCACCCGTAAAATGTGGATAACAATAGCACCTCTCTCATAGCGACTTGGGGGGATAGAATGAGTTAGTATATGTAAAGCACAATGCATGGCGCACAGTGTGTTCCGTGTAAGTGCTGCCTGGATAGAGCACCTACTAAGTGCCAGGAATTGGGCGCCGTGCGGTTCCCAGCCTTCCTCCTCTTCCTTCACTGGTGATTTCCTGCCTGTGATGTAGTTCAGTACTTGTGGCTTTGAGCCAGGGGTGTCTGGCTGAGGGGTTTGAGCTGGGTCACAGGGTCCTACCCTATCCTGTTCCCTTTTCTCTTAGCAAACTGCAGGTCATTCAACACCCCCTCCTTTTATTTTTCTTATTTCACTTAGCATTATACCTTCTAGGTGCATCCATGTTGTTGCAAATGGCAAGATCTCCTTCATTTTTATGGCTGAGTAATATCCCGTAAAACACATACACATCACATCTTTATCCATCCATCTTTGGATGGACACTTGGGCGGCTTCCATATCTTGGCTATTGTAAACAATGCTCCAATAAACATAGGGATGTGTCGATCTTTTCAAATTAATGTTTTTGTTTTCTTTGGGTAAATACCCAGGAGTGGAGTTACTGGAGCAGATGGTAGTTCTATTCTTAATTTTTGAGGGAGCTCCATCCTGCTTTCCACAGCGGTTGTACCAGTTTGCATTCCCACCAACAGGGCATGGGGGCTCCCTTTTCTCTATATCCTTGCCAACACTTGTTATTTCTTGTGTTTTTGACTTTAGCCCTTCCGACAGGTGTAAGGTGATTGTGGTTTTGATTGCCATTTCCCTGATTAGTGTTGTTGAGCATCTTTTCATGTGTCTGTTGGCCATGTGTAGGTCTTCTTTGGAAAAAAATGTCTATTTAGGTCCTCTGTCCATTTTTTTTAAAGTAGGCTCTATGCCCAATGTGGGGCTTGAGCTCACGACCCCAAGATTGAGAGCCACATGCTCTACCAACTAAACAAGCCAGGAGCCCCTTATAATAGTAAATTTTCTATGGTTGCATACCACTTTTTTTCCTCCTGCCCATTTTTAATTAGATTATTCATTGTTTTGGTATTGAGTTGTATAAGTTTTTATATATTTTTTATATTAGCCCCTGGGCAGATATATGATTAGTGAATATCTTGTCCCATTCAGTAGGTTGTCTTTTTAAATTTTGTTGATAGTTTTCTTCACTGTGCAAGTTTTTGCACTTATTTTGATGTAGTCCTAATAGTTTGATTTTGTTTTTATTTCCTTTGCCTGAGGAGACACATCTAGAAAAATTTTTCTACAGCTGATGTCAAAGAAATTACTGCCTATGCTTTCTTCTAGCGATTTTATGGCTTCAGATCTCACATTTAGGTCTTAATCCATTTTGAGTTTATTTCCATGTATGGTATAAGAAAAAGGTTCACTTCCATTCTTGTGCATGCAACTGTCCAGTTTTCCTAGCACCATTCATTGAAGAGGCTTTTTCCCATTGTATATTCTTGCCTCCTTTGTTATAGATTAATTGACCATATATGCATGGGTTTATTTCTGGATTCTCTAGTCTGTTCTATTGATCTATGTGTCTATTTTTGTGCCAGTACCACACTGTTTTCATTACTACAGCTCTAGAGTATGTCTTGAAATCTGGGATTGTGATGCAATCTTTCTCAAGATTGCTTTGGCTATTCAGGGTCTTTTTTGTGGTTCCATACACATTTTAGGACAATTTGTTCTAGTTCTGTGAAAAATGTTGTTGGTACTTTTTAGAGATTGCATTAAATCTGTAGATTTCATTGGGTAGTATAGACATTTTAACAATATTGTTTCCTCCAATCCATGAGCATGGACTATCTTTCCATTTGCTTGTGTCATCTTCAATTTCTTTCATCAGCGTTTTACAGTTTTTAGAGTACAGGGCTTTCATCTTCTTGATTAAGTTTATTCCTAAGTATTTTATTCTTTTTGGTACAATTGTAAATGGGATTCTTTTAAATTTTTTTTAAATTTATTTGAGAGAGAGAGAGAGAGAGCAAGTGGGTGAGGGGCAGAGGGAGAGAATCCTCAAGCAGACTCCCCACTGAGCATGAAGCCCAACATAGGTCTCAGTCCCACCACCCTGAGATCATGACCTGAGCCAAAATCAAGAGCAGGACGCTCAACTGACTAAGCCACCTAGGCACCCAAAAATGGGATTGTTTTCTTAATTTCTCTTTCTGCTACTTCACTGTTAATGTATAAAGGTGCAACAGATTTTTGCATATTATTTTGTATCCTGTGACTTTACTGAATTTATCTACCAGTTCTAGTAGGTTTCTTTGGTGGGATTTCTAGGATTTTCTATATATAGTAGCTTTTCATCTGCAAATAGTGAAAGTTTTACTTCTCTCTTACCAATTTGGGTGGTTTTATATCTTTTTCTTGTCTGACTGCTGTAGCAAGGACTTCTAGTATTATGTTGAATGAAAATAGTGAGAGTGAACATCCTTGTCTTTTTCCTGATCTTAGGGGAAGGCTCTCAATTATTTACCATTGAGTATGATGTTGGCTCTTGGTTTTTCATATATGAGCTTAATTATGTTGGGGTATTTTTCCTCTATAGCTACTTTGTTGAGGATTTTATCATAAATGGATGTGGTTTTTCCTTTCTCTTGTTAATGTGATACATCATGTGGATTGACTTGGAAATTTTGAACTACTCTTGCATCCCTGGAATAAATGCCGCTTGATCGTGGTGAATGATACTTTTAAATGTATTGTTGGATTTGGTTTGCTAATATTTTGTTGAGGATTTTTGCATCTATGCTCATCAAAAATATTGGCCTGTAGTTTTATTTGTTTGTTTGTTTGTTTGCTGATTTTTGTAGTGTCTTTGATACTACATAGTTTGAGAAGACTAGGTATTAAGTCCTCTTTAAATGTTTGGTAGAATTCAGTTGTGAAGCCATCTAACCCTGGACCTCTGTTGGGAGTTTTTTTTGGTTACTGATTCAATTCTATTAGTGTTCAGATTGGTCTGCTCAGATTTTCTGTTTCTTCCTGATTCCGTTTTGAAAGGTATATATTTCTTCTATAACCAATGGTGGTTCCATTGTTGACATATCATTTTTCATAATATCCTCTTAGAATCCTTTATATTTTCGTGGTGTTGGTTGTTATTTCTCCTCCTTTACTTCTGATTTTATTTATTTGCCTACTCTCTCTTTTTTCTTGATGAGTCTGCCTAAAGATCGTCAATTTTGTTTATCTTTTTTAAGCAACCAGCTCCTGATTTAATTAACCTATCCTTGTTGTTCCTCAACCTGGCTGAGGGTTTAGAGCTTGATTAGAGGATCCTACCCTATCCTATTCCCTTTTCTTTTAATAAATTCCATGTCATTCAACATACTGTTAAGTCCAGGTACTCACAAGTTGACTTTCGGGTGTCCATGATGGCTCACAGTGAGTGAGACTCCTTCCTCTCTTGTGTTGGGTGATGCCTTGTAGGTCAGACATGGAATCCTACTTGGCATCCAGATTTTAAGTTTCTCTAAAGTGCTAATCTAATCACACCACTTCCCTGCATTTGACCGCTGATAAACTCAGGAAAAAGTCCTAATGCTTTCGGCTAGTCACACAGTCCCATGTGATTTAGTTCCTGCCCACATAGATTAGGGACTCCAGCTCTTCCTTATCATGCCCACCTTGCACTCTATGACCTAGTCTCTCTGAACCTCAGTCCCTCAGGGGACGCACGCTTTGTCTGACCCCCGCTTATACACACACTCCCTCTGCCTTGAGTACCGTACACCCACATCCCCAAATTCACCTCCAGTAACTTCCCTTGCTGCATTATGTCTCTGGTTGGGCCTCACCTCCTCCAGCAAGTCTCAACCCCCAAAGTCTGAGTGTGCTGCCTCCTTGCCTAATCCTGAACTCACTGGGTAAGTCTCGGGCTTGCTGGATTCCCAGTGAGCTCCAGGAGGAAAGGCACAGGCCTTTCCTCTTCATTGCCGTGTCCCTGATGTCTCTGCTGTGACTCTATACAGGGTGGGCTCAGTGAGTACCCATGGGATGAGGTGCCTGCCTTTGCATTGCTTCAGGAGCTCTGCAGAGAGGGGACAGTGTGCGCTCTTCCATGGCATTCCAAGGAGACGCTACAGCTGCGCTATGGCTCCTCACCCCAGGCTGTCCACAGCTCCGCACTGAGGATGTATGGAGTCCTCAGGGGCCAGGCCAGCAGAAAGGGGCTGCTGACCAAGCATCTCTCTGACTCACTGAGCAGAGGAGGGAGGAGGCGGGTGCTAATTGCCTGGTCCCTCCACACCCAAAGAAAGGCCCAGCCTTTGAAGCTGCAGCTGGGCCACGGAGGGGGTGGGAGCAGCCAATGAGGTGATGCCATGGCCATGGGCACCTCTGAGCCCACAGGAAATTATTAATAAAGAAATAACAACCGCGGAGCACTTTGTGTGGATAAATAATGACACCCTGTCTTCCCTGACAGCCTGGCCTAAGCACTTTCTAGCCACAATCTGGTTCATCCGGCCCCCTTGGAGTGCCAGGGCAGCTAATGGAGGAGCCCTGCGCGTCCGTCCAGCTCCCCTCCGCCCTCGTGTCACCCTGGCTAGGTCAGCCCTCTTGACTCCTATCCTCAAAGCCCTTGCTGTGACGAGTCTGGGGACGCCAAGTAGGTTACGTCTCGTGCCTCAACTCCAAATGGGCCGAGGGGGCTGGAGCTTGGGGTGAGAAGCATGTAAGCCTATTATAAAAGAGGGTGGTGGACAGTGAATGCCCTTTGCTCTGTATCTCTGATCTAGTTCTTGTGATCCGCCTTGTTTTGGATTTTTTGCTCTGTTCTTGTCCCACCAACAACTTGCATGTGCTCTAAAAACTCATTACACGTACTGAACAGTCTCTAACACACGTGTACACACCTTCATAGATACATCCCTCCATGGATATGGTGTGATTGCCTGGGTATCATCTTCTTTATACAGGGCCTCTTATTTCCTTTTGCTTTTATGTCCTATCCTTCCGCTGGGAATACCTCTTATTCATGGTGATTTTGGAAATAGTATTCACCCTTTGAACTCAGCTTGCTACGTGAAATCTCTCTCGGACACTGCCTGCTCCGGCTGCATGCTGACATTATTCACTCCGTCCCCTGTTCCTTCTGCCTCCTGTCCTCTCCCACAGTCAGATAAACTCCTGGAGGGTCAGACTGAACCCACTCATCCCAGTAGCTCCACTGTTCCACTTGCCCCTCGAGATTGAATTTCAACAGTTTAGAGCAGGGATTGGTAATTTTTTTTCTGTAAAGGGCCAGATAGTAAATATTTGGGGTTTTTGCAGGGCCTCATATGGTCTCTGTTGCATATTTTCGTTTTTGTTTGTTTACGACTTTGTGAAAATATAAAACTCATTCTTAGCTCAGGGGTCATACAAAACCAGGCCAAAAGGCTAGATTTGGCCCATGGGGCACAGTTTGCCAACTCCTGATTTAGGTAAACAAACCTGTAGGCACCGCTGCTGTGTGCTTAGCATGATTCTATGTGTGAGAAATACAAGGATGTACCAAGCACAACCCGTGTCCACAGGGAAGACGCTGCCTGGAAGGAGAGACATCCATCAATAGGCCACGGCGTGATGGGTGCCACAAGATGAGTGTGGGAATGCAGACTGTCTGGGGAGATTGTTGAGTGAGACTGATCATCTTGGAATGAAATGGAAAGGAGGAGGAATGAAAACAAGGCAGAGGGAAGAGCAGAGCAAGGGCATGGAGGCGTGAACCAGCACTGCGTGTCCTGGGAACTCCAGGTGGAGGGTGCTAAGCACAGAAGCTGGCACACAGTAAGTGCTCAAAGAACGGGCGCTGCACTGAGCGGCCCCCATCAGTCTCCAGCTCAACACCAGTCCTGAGCCTGGTGTGTGCTTGTTTTTCTTCGCAGTTTCTTTTATTTTCATAAAGGCGCAGAGCCTGAGTCTCCATCTGATCCTAAGCTGTGAGGCAGGTCCACCTGGGTATCAGTGCAACCCAGAGGGGCACCGTTGGCCCTGGGTTCTATTCCTAGCTCTTCACTAAACTGACCTCGACTGAACAAGTTATTCTGGCTCTGAAGTGTTAACTTTCTACCTGCAGGTGGGCATGATGATGAGGCCTGCCGCTTGGACATGCTTTGAGGAGTTAGTTGCAAATGGTGACCAGCATTCGGGCAAGAGGGACGCACAGACCCGGCGGCAGAGGGCACGCATGGGGAAGATGCCTAAGAGAAGCAGAGAGCTGACACATCCCGCGCCAGCCAGGATCAGGATGGGCCTGCACACAAGGCAGAGTGCCCTCTGCCTCAGGGCCCTGCAGGGACCAGGGGCCCGTGCAGCTCCCTGCCAGCAGCTGTGGCACCTTCCAAGCAAAAGGATTTGTCCTAGAGAGGCAGACAGAGGGACAGAAAATGTGCTTATGGTGCAGAATGTAGATTTGTGAGTGTTTGTATGTTTATTTGCTTCTGGCCCTTCCCAAAAAGGAATCTGAGACAGGTTGCCACAAACGACATGCATATGGTGTGACGGCCGGAGAAGGGAGGACCAGCCATCGCCCAGGAGCTGGATTAAACATTGGATTTAGCTCAGGATCTCTGAGCAGCTGAGGCATAAGCAGAGGCAAGGGAAAGAACAGGAGCTAATGCTGAGAATATGTGAGCACCACTGTCCCGGAGGGCATTTGCATGCGGCAGTCCCATGATGATCAGTATTACTGTTTCCATCTTTAGGACCAAGAAGTGAGAGAGGCTACGTGGTGCTTTAAAAATATACTCCTGGGTGCCTGTGTCTATTGAGTATCCACCATGTGGCCGGCAGCGTGCTGAACGTCTCACACACAGAATGTTCATTCTTTTCACCATTCTCAGAAATAGATGTTATATTTATTGTTTCCTCATTTAACAGATGAGGAAACCAATGAAGATCAGAGAGGTGAAGTGATTTCCTCAGCATCACACAGCTAGTAGGTGCTCACGGCGAGATTCAGACCCAGAAGAGTTTGCTTCTAAACCTCCTCTTTCACCACCTTGTGAAAGCAACTTCTCTGAGAACAGCTAAATTCTGTAAGAAATTTCTCACGTGGAGTCTTAACTAGGGGGAGAAGGGGACATTGAATGACATGGTAGGCAATTTTCCAGAAAGCTTAGAATTGGTTTTAGATGGAGGGTGAAAGTTTTTGTTCATTGTCTTTGGTTTTGATAAAAGACACATGGACCGAAGCCCTTGGCCCATGTCTTTCACCCCCGGGGACCTGTCACCTTCCTTTCGGGACGAGCTCAGCCTGGGCACAGCGGGGCTCAGGGGCCGGGACCCAGCATCCTTTCAGGCCGGGGTGGGCAGCAACTGTTTGCAACAACATACCTGGGATGATTTGAATCTACGACCCGGCCCGGCCCTTTCCCCTTCTTGGGCCTGTGTTTTTATGACACTTCAGTTTGCTGCCTCTCGGGCCCTGGGTGCCTCCTCTGAGCTGAGCCAGCCTTTTATGGCCATGGAGCTAATTAAGTAACAGCAGCGCAGGGGCACTTGGAGAGCAGCTCTGGTCGTCATCAGGCCTGGGCCACAGAGCCAAGTGCCTCTGGCCGGGGCTGTGAAGGGAGCTCCTGGCTCGGTGTCAAGCTCTTCCTCGGCCCTCTCTCCTGCCGCTCCTGGCTCACCTTCCCTGTCCCCTCTCATCGGGAACACGTGAAGCCACTTCTTCCCTGAGCTACCTAGAAACCTCCCGAGCCTGGCCCGAGGACCACCAGACCCCAGATGTTCCTACCATGTCCACTCTGTGGTGACTTTTGCATAAGAGGGATGTGAGGACCAGCTCTGGGGGGGGGGGAGCATATGCATGCATCTTATTGCCCAGGAAGACAACCCTTCTGGGTGCCGTCCTTGGGCCCAAGAGCCACCCTGACAGGCAGGAATGGCTGCAGCTCCCAGCCAGCGATTTTCCTCAATGGCACATCACAAGCAACCAGCGGGGAAAGTTGAATTCCCTGCTCCCTTCCTGCAGCTCTGGAGCTGCAGGGTTGTTCTCAGAGACGTTGTCCCAGGCCCAGCTTACCTTCTCCCAGGGAAAAGTGGGCGCAGGCCCAGGAAGGAATCTCAGGGGATATGTGGTGACAGCTAGAAGTTTCTGCAACTGAGGTCACATGGACAGGCAGGCTTTCCTGAGTGTCAGGCTCACTGTTATGTCTTCCCTTCTCTGCCTGGAGGGTCAGGCTTTCCACCCTCAGCCCCCCTGCCCCCAGGCCTGCTGCCCTCCTTCAGACACCATGCTTCTCTCCCGGCCTCTTGGGAATGTGCTCCCCATCTGCAGGAGAACTCAGAAGCCAGGACTGGGGGGAAAGAGCCAGCCGGCCTAGGTTCAGATCTGGGGTAGGCTCTTGCCAAGCCTGTTTCCTCATCTGCAAAATGCGAGAATAGTTGGACCACGTAGTGGAGTTGAGGCAAGGATGAAAGGAGGGAGTCCTTGGAAAGAGCTCAGCAGGGTGCCCCGCAGAGAATCAGGGCCCCAGAACTAGGGTGGCTCTTCCCTTAGCCTCAGGCTCTGACGCCAACCCCCCCAGAGCCTGGCCAGTCCCTTCCCCATCACTGCCTCCTTCTCTTGTCTCAACAGCCCAGTGTAAGGGGCCTACGCCACTTGGCCCTGGCCCTCTTCAGCATTTCATCTCTCACCCTCCCTGTTCCTCCAGCTTCTCCAACTCTCTGCCATGTCCATGCTCTGGAAACTCATCTCTTGTTCCCATAGTGCCCCGCTGTCCTTGTAGGTGCCTTGCTCCTGGTCAGCTCTCTCCCGCTTCTCACTTAATAAACCCTTCTGTATCTTGCAAGGCCTAATGTAAATGCCCCCTTCTCAGATGAGCCTTCCCTGCCCACCGTTACACACACACGCACACACACGCACACACACACACTCCCTGTAGGGTGTGCCCCCCCAGACCCCCATATGAGGCATCACCCTGAATGAACAGCCAGCGTGTGCACCTCTTCTGTCTCCTTCACAGCCTTGAGCTCTGGAGAGGGGCCGTGCCCTCTCCCTGGATTCCTCCTGGCACAGGACACAGCACCTGCTAGATGCTCAGTAAAAGCCTGTGGGACTGGTGCATGCCTCGCTGTCCTCGCTGTTCTTGGGGGACGCGTGCTGGGGAGCTTCCTCATGTCCTCCGATAGACTGGGGCCACTCTGGGTGGTCAGCGTACCCCCAGCGTGGCTAGTCCCGGAGTCCCTCCCCAAAGTTACCCAAGACCCTCTTAAATTAATTGATGTTTGCTGTTTGCCCAGCAATTCGGAATTTACAAGTTTTCACAAACATTCATGGTAACAGTGGTCAGAATGCTAACATCTGCAGAGTGCTTGCTCCGTGCCAGACGTTCGACGTGTATGGTTTCCCTTAATACTTACGACTCCACGAGGCAGATAGGGCTGTCACACCACTTTATAGAAGGGGGAACTGAGACCTAGACCGGAAACAGGGAAAACGGACCTCATCCTCGGGCCCTTTGGTGCCAAATCCTGTGATCTTTCCATCTACCCTGAGAACCTGGCACTGGTACATCAGAAGCTAGCAGGGTCCTCGTTCCTCTGCTCTCTCATTTCCTATTGAGCTCCTTCCCTGGGCCCTTGCTCCTCTGTCCCACTCCCTGCTCCAGGCCCTCGCCTCATGATAGGACTAATCTGGGTTGCAGGATCTCCCGAACCCTGGTATATGGATTAGAAAAAAAGCAGGCGGTGGAGTATGACAACATGGAGTTCAAAACTGGCTCTGGCACCTTCTAGCTGTGTGTCTGTGAGCAGGTGTCTCAGCCTCTCTGGGCTTCTAGATTTTTATTTGCACGGTGGAGATAATATCACTAAGCATAGTGGTTTGCTATGAGGACTTAGAACCTATCTCAACGCTTGGCTTATAGTAAATACTGAAATAAACGTTTCCCTCCCCACCTCTCCCTGAAAAAAAGCAACAGAAATCTTTAAAAAAAATTTTTTTTTTTTTTTAAGAAAGCAATTTCTATGGCATTACACTGAAGGAAACCATAGCAACCAGTTTCCTGCAGCTTGGTTTCCGGCCTTCCCGGGCTGTACAATAGTGCTGGGACACAGCCTTTGTTATTCCAATACCCCAGGGAAGATATGGGAGTCATGCATTCTGTGGGGTGGAGGCATCTGCTGGGTACAACTGCCCAGGCTGATGCTGGTATCGTTGTCATTGGCACCTGGGCTCCCAGTGCACTGAGGCTACCCCAAGCCTGTCCCTTAGTGGTCAGGCCACAAGGATGCTTGGTTCCCCACCAGTGACTCTATTCATCTTCTAAAGGCCGGCTTCACTGTGGGTCAGGCCAGAGCAGCTGGCCTTCTTTTTTTTTTTTTTTTTTTAATGGGGATAAAAGCAGCATTTGGTTGGGTCTGGAGAGCTTCCTGACTCTTCTTAGATCTTTGAAACATAAGACGTAAAGACCACAAGAATGTCCTGTGGTCATGTGCGTGTGTGTGTGAGGGTGCGTGCATGTGAACCATGCCGGGAGTGAGGGCAGTGCCTCTGAGGGGCACAGTACAGGCTGCGAGGCCGGGCGCTCAGGTTGGCCTCGTAGAGGGGGAAGCTCCACTTCCCTGGAGCCTCCAAGACAAACTGGGTGACACCACACCCAGCCTACCTGCCACCTTGCACTCAGCAGAGGAGTTGTCCCTGGGTGCCTGGGATAATCGAATGTGACTTGTGGATGATTAATCACGATCTGTAGTAGAAACTGGCCGTGTCAAAAGAGAAGCACGAGTAGGCGGTCAGGAAAATCAAGGTGTGTCGTGTTCTGGAATACCAAAGAGCCACTTAAGTGTTTGGGATCAGGGGCCAGGAGGCCAGTGCCTGGATCAGCCAGGCAGGTGTTGTCAACAAAGAAGCAGGTCTCGTTTGTGTAAGACAGCAAGGGAAGGTGGGGTCTGCGGAGAACTGGCTAGCACGTTCTCCAGTGCTAGATGTTCACATGCAGGATTTTCCAGCACCCCCAAGGGCCAATCGAAACTCCTCTCGGGCCAGATAAGCTGTGACTATTATTTACTGACATGGAAGGAGTCCATAATATATTGTAAAAAAACAGTCACATCATCATGGGTTATTTTTTAAGATTTTATTTATTTATTCATGAGAGACAGAGAGAGAGACAGAGAGACAGAGAATCAGGCAGAGGGAGAAGCAGGCTCCATGCAGGGAGCCCGATGTGGGACTCAACCTCAGGACCTCAGGATCATGACCTGAGCCAAAGGCAGATGCTCAGCCACTGAGCCACCCAGGCATTCTGATGTTTGGGGTTTTTTTGAAATGTATCTGAAAGAAATGTATCTGTCTATACAGATAGAAATTCACAGGCTCACCTGGGTGGCTCAGTCAGTTGAGTGTCCAACTCTTGATTTTGGCTCAGGTCATGATCTCAGGGTTGTGGGATCAAGCCCCATGAGTCAGCGTGAGATTCTCTCTTCCTCTGCCTCTGTCTCTGACTCGCATGCACTTGCTCTCTCTCTCTCTCTCTCTCTCTCAAATAAATAAATAAATAAATAAATAAATAAATCTTTTTTTTAAAAAAAGAAGAAATACAAAGAGAAAGAAGGAATCAATCCATAATTTTAATAAGATTTAGGGGGCTATTATTTTGCTTTGTTTTTTCTTCCCTTTTCTCCTTTTTTGTACAATAAACTTCTATTATTTGCCTAAGTCCTTTTTTTTTTTTTTTGAGAGTGATTGTATTCTTCCCCAATCCACCATCTCCAAAATCCCACTCTTCAAGATTCAACCCAAACATCACCTCCTCCAGGGAAACTCCCCAGTTCCCAGAGTGAGTCAGAGCACCCCCGCCCCCCACCCCTGGAGTGCTCTATGCTCCCTCCATCAGAGCCCTTCTTGGGGGAGGTTATTGTCCAGTTATCTAGGTATAGTAGACACTGTCCCCACCTTAGTACTTCCAGCAGCTACCACAGAACTTAACTCATGGGATGTGCTCCATTGAATATTTGAGGAATGGGGGGACCAAATTCCAAGCTGAAGGCAGGCGGGGGCCCAGTGGAGGCCGCACACACAGCCGGCCCAAGAGCGGGGGGTGAGACACCTGGAACAAGGGGTAAGGACATTCCAGGAGGGAAAGGGAGCCAGGGTGCATCCCTGGCACGGTGGAGCGTCCCGTCTGTTTGGATGAGAACAGAGAGATACTGGTCGAAAGAGGCGAGGGCAGCTACGGACAGGCCAGGCCAGCAAACATGGGAGCTGGACCTTGTTTCTGGAACCAGGGAAAGCCTGGCCCCTCACTTGTAGAAGCCGCTCTGGCCCAGGTCATCATTCCATCCAATCCCCCCCCTCCCCCCGCCTTATTCCTGCCTCCTTGGCACTGAGCGCGCTGCTGGCTTCTGTCCCGAGCAGCGTGACCTGCTGCCCATGACTCAGGGGCTCAGCCATTCCTCAGTGACTAAGGCTGTCACTTCCCGCCGGCTTCCCGTAACTGCCTGAGTAAAGACTCAGTCTGAATCACCGTTTATTGTTTTTGGGGTTTTTTTTCCCCTACCGTCCAGTTTTTAAATATCAACCGCCTCAGCCGGGCCAGCAGAGCTGCGGGACACACCCACACACATGCGGGCCACGGAGCCCCGTTGCGTTCGGGGAAGCGGGGCGCCCGGCCGACGGAGCCAGGTGAAGCTGGGGTCTGAAGCCCGCGTCCACCCCTGCCCGCTGGGCTCCCTGGAGCCAGTCGCTTCGCCCCTCTGCACCTCGGCCTCCTTATCTGTAAAATAGGGCTAAGGACGCCGGTCTCGGGGGCTATGAGGAGGATTGGAGGCAGCCTGTAAGGCCAAGGGGCTCGTGGCAGGCGCCCTAGGAATGGTACTAATGGTCAAAAAGGTGAGCTCCTCTGCTGAGGAAGGAGCTCAGGCAGGCGTGGGTCTCGGGCTTCTGCCCACCTGCCTTTTCAGAAAGGCAGAACAATAATGGGCTGCCGGAGGCTGCTGCCGGGGGAGTTTACTTCAGGTCGCCGGCCACTCGTGGGGTTCCGGTGGGGACAGCAACATCACCGAGCGCTTCCCGTGTGCCAGGTGCTGGCCGAAGCTTCTTGCATTGAGAAAGTAATCATCATAAGCCCCTGTGAAAGCAGGCATTTTTATCATCCGCATTGCCATACAGAGAAACTGAGGCCCAGAAACCGGCCTGCTAGACGGAGAGGCAGAGCCAGGGTTTGACTAGAGACGATCTGCCTTCGGGAGACAGAGTCACGCATGGCAGCAGGAGCCTCGCGGGGACGTGCCGGGCCTAAGTGGATCATCGTCACATACCCACAGTGTGGCAGGCACCGTCCTGAGCACCCCCACCTTTCCGTTCAACCTCCACGGCACTTCGTAAAGACGGTTTTGATGGCCTTCACTTTACCGATGAGAAGTTGAGGTTTTGAGCAGGGAGGAAACAGAGTCACTTAGTGGCGGAGTCGGCGCTCGAACCCAAGCGGGCCTCACAGTCTGGGTGAAATGAGTGACTTGGGCTGGCAGCAGGTTGGTGTCGTGCTTTGGAAGCTGGCTGAAGCGACTGCTCGTCCCTAATGACCCCCGGGCCTGCCTACAGCTCCCCCCGCCCCCGCGCCCAGACAAGAGACCAGTCCGATGGGCTCCAGCAACAGCTCCCCGCTGGGGTCTCCAGGCCAATGGTCTGTGGGCTCCCGGAGGATCTGACCAGCCCCCAGAGAGGGACGGTTTGGAGCCCTGCAATCCCCTTTGCACAGGAGGTGTCTGCAGTGTCCAGAGCCTCTCACCAGTGTCTAGGGAGCATTTCCTCCAGACCAGATGGTCAGGAAGCCGCTTCGGGATGCTGCCGAGAGACCCCACAGCACATCTGAGTGGAATTCCTGTGGAGATGGGATGTGTCAGGTGGCCGACAGCCTCACACAGGATTCGGGACGTGCGAGCCTGGGGAGTTCACCCTGGGGGACTCCAGGGCTGCTGCCCCCGCCAGAGCCTCAGGCCGACCAGTCAGCCCACTCCCCTTGACCCCTGACCCCACCCTACGATGTACTTACTCTTGGTACATCTTACTTGGTGCCTTTTTCACCTCTCTGCATCCAGGACTGGGAGACTCGAGAGGGGGAAGGAGAAGAGGAGCTGCTGGTGATAATAAAGCTAATAATAATTGCTCCCACGGGCCTGTTATGCGCTGAGCACGGGGCTAACCCTTTTACACACGTTCATTAGGTCCTGTAATCCAATCATCATCCCCACTTAACAGGCAGGGGTATTGAGCCTTAGAGATGTTAGTAACATGCCCAGCAGGAAACATGGACTGATGGCGGTGTGGACAACATGCCCAGCCATGCGTGGCCTAACCAAGCCCCGTGAGAACCCTGGGAGGCCGGTACTTATCCTGTCTACCTTCCAGATGGAAACCCTGAGGTTCGGAGGAGCGAAGGTTTGTCCCAGGCCACACAGCTAGGATGAGGGACACCTAGTCTCAGACCTAAATTTCTCCATGGATTGCCAGCTCGGCCACCCTGGCTCTGGCTAGATGCTGGAAGGCCTGGGTTTTCATGGCAGCTTTGCCTCGAGTATAAAATGCGGGTGTGGATTAAATAATCCTTCAGGCTCCTTGCGGTGCTAATAGCGTGTGATCCTCTGAGGAAGCAAGAATGACCTGGAGTTTGGAAACACTCCTGGTTCTGGGACCCTTCTATGCCCGTTGGACGTGGGAAGGCCGGGGAGAAAGCACAGTTTTGTGTTTCAAACCTCCAGGCAGGTTGTCCGGGAAGCAGAAAGCCTCATGGCAGCAGCTTGGGAATGCAGGTTCAGGGACGTGTTTTCCTAGAAGAGGAAAGGGTGAGTCGGACTGTCTTCCTCTGTGGCTGCTTGTGTCCCGGCGAGGGCTGAATTTCTGTGGGCTGCTATTTGATGCGGTGGAAACCATGCGTTCAGTCAAGTCCTCTGTGGCTACTAGGTGATTCCGAATGGCTGGCTGAGCCCACTGAAGAGGCCTGTGGGCAGGACAGACACGTCGCAGACGCTCCTGCAGCACCCTGGAGAGCACCTGGGTGGGCCGTGGGGCTCCTCGCCCTGGCACAGCGGAGCTCAGCTTGTGGGGCACCCGGAAGGGCCCGGCTGAGTCAGGTCTGGCATGACCTAGCTCTGCCCCTTTCCGGTGGGGCAAGTCACTCAGCGCTTGGGGTCCCAACCTCCACAAACCAGCACAAGGGCAAGGCCACGCCTTGTGGGTCCCCAGGGTGGTGAGAAAAATAAGGACATTCCATTGAGCCTTCAACAATATAAGTTTATTAAATGATCAACCTTTATTTGGATTGATGGCCTCTAGGTTTTTTTTTTTTTTAAGATTTTATTTATTTATTCATGAGAGACAGAGAGAGAGAGAGAGAGAGGCAGAGACACAGGCAGAGGGAGAAGCAGGCTCCATGCGGGGAGCCCGACGTGGGACTCGATCCTGGGACTCCAGGATCACGCCCTGGGCCAAAGGCAGGTGCTAAACCGCTGCATCACCCAGGGATCCCGGCCTCTAGGTTTTTGACATGAAAACACCTTTTCTTTTACCAAAAAGTGATGGCAAACATAAACGTAGCGGAGTGGGGTTTTCTCATTTCTGAGAAAAATTAAAGTTACCAACCTACGTCTCCTCCCTGATGTTTTTTAACCTGCTTATTTGTGAACTCTAAAAACTGGAAATCCCTGACATAGCTTCCCCGAATACTAGTTTCTTCATCTGCAAGTTGGGAATAATAATTAGTGCCATTTCCCTTGATAAGTGAGGTAAGGGGCGCCTGGGCGGCTCAGTCAGTTAAGCGTCTGCCTTCGGCTCGGGTCATGACCTGGGGTGGTGGGGTCCAGCCCCATGTTGGCCTCCCTGCTCAGCGGAGAGTCTGCTTCTCCCTCTCCCTCCTCTTGCTTGTTCTCTCTCTCAAATAAATAAATAAAATCTTAAAAAAAAAGTGAGGTACTATGTAATCTATGTTCCTGAGCTCAGTAGAAGTATATTTCCTTTTCATGCCAACTATGACAGCCTTGTCACCATGTCCCCCTCTCCCTCCATTTCTGAGAGTTCTCTCAGTTTCATTGGCTCACGTGTGCTCCAGAGACAGCCCTGAGGATGGTCTTTCTTTCATTTCTTTCTTTTCTTTTCTTTCTTTTCTTTTCTTTCTTTTCTTTTCTTTTCTTTTCTTTTCTTTTCTTTCTTTCTTTCTTTCTTTCTTTCTTTCTTTCTTTCTTTTCTTTCTTTTTCTTTCTTTCTTTCTTTCTTTCTTTCTTTCTTTCTTTCTTTCTTCTTCTTTCTTTTGATTTTATTTATTTATTCATGCGAGACACACAGAGAGAGACAGAGACATAGGCAGAGGGAGAAGCAGGCTCCATGCAGGGACCCTGATGCGGGACTCGATCCCGGGACCCCAGGATCATGCCCTGAGTCGAAGGCAGATGCTCAGCCACTGAGCCACCCAGGTGTCCCTTGAGGCCTTTCTGTTCCATGGTGTCCCTCTTGTCCCTACACCACCGTCAGGTTTTCAATGCCCGTGTGAGGTCACCACTTGGCTGGCCCAGGTGTCACCGCCCTGGCTGTCTCTGAGGCCCCGGAGGCCATCCAAGGGTCAGTCCCGGTAGCTCTCTCCACCCAGAAGAGGGGCAGGCACACAGACACGCCCCTGGAGTGTTGCCTAAATGCTGATTATCACCAAAATGTGCCGCTTCTTTGAGCTGCTGCTGCTCCCACCAGGGTGCACGGCGGCAGCAAGGTGCTGCCCGGGGCCCTGGACAAATTGCACGTAGCCTGCAGGTCCCACAGGTGCCCCAGGGAGGAGTACAGGTCTCCCTCCCCTGGGCCTAAGGGCTCCTCACATTTCCTGCTCCTTCCAGGAAGGACAACTATGGGAGCACCACTCCTTCCCAGGGGAGAGCCCTCCCCTACGTTTAGGGCTGATCTTGTCCCTGTGGCCAGAGGGCCGCTATTGAGGTCATTGTCACCCAGGGCTCCTCAGCACAGTGCCTGGCACATCGAAGATGCTGGCGAGTCTTGCTTTCCCCTCTTCCCGTTGGGAGTCCTTCACTCCGTGAGAGCACAGGTTCAGGTAGGCCTGGGATGGACCGGGGAATCTCCCTCAGGAAAAGCCAGAGTCTACCTGTGGTTAACGTGGGTTTGGGGCGGGATGGGAGCAAGGTGCAAATGCTGACCCTGGTCCTGACCCTGAGAGGAGGCCCATGAAGCTCCTCCCCCACCCCCACCCCCACCCCCAGGCCCCGGCCCTGCCTCCACCACAACCCCAACACCTTCCTTCCAGAAAGCCCAGCCGGCCTCTCAGCTTGGGATGTTTGGATGACTTGTCCTGCCCTCTCTGTTCAGAAGCTCTGCCATCTGGCTTTACATCACCTTAATTTCCAGCCTAGTGGGAGGTTTCCTCTTATTTCAAAGGTCCATGATATCATCTGTCAGTGGGGACCAAAAGCCTTGGGAATTTCCAGATGCCAGCAGTGGGGTGGAGGGAATCAGGCTTCAGGCAGCGCCGCTGGAACCGGCCCCATGGCCACACTCTTCCCAGTCTCTACTTGGACAGGCCTGCAGGTGTGGCCAGGCTGGGGCATCAGGCTCTGCAGGCCCCAGGATACTGTAAAGAAGAGGAGGAAGGAAGAATGGAGGGAAGGGGAGAAGATCCCGGGTCCACATCAAAGGTCATGCACTTAAATTCCTTCATTCTGCAGAGATGTGTTTAGTGCCTCTAAATGGAAGGAAATGCCCCTGCTCCTTAATGGAGCCTGTCGGTCCATCTGGAGTTGCAAGCCTTCCACACAATCTAGCGAGGGAGCAGCCATGCAAGGCAGGGGCCTGGCTTCAAGTGCAACAGGGACTGCGCCTGGAGACCTGGGAACTACACCTGTCCTGCCTCTCAGTTGCTGAGTGACCCTAGATAAGTCACTCTGGTCCTCAGTTTCCCCTTCTGTCAAAGGCAAACGCATCAGTCCCTACACGTCCCTGCTGCTGTGACCCTGGGAACTGCACCAGCTGGTGCCTTTGGACGGGGCTGACTCTCAGGGCTCAGGGATTTTCTGAAAGGCAGCTCTCTTCAGGTCACTTCCCAACTTAAAACCCTGTGGCGGCTTTTCACATCCCGTAGGATAAAGTCCAGAATTCCCGGCATGGCTCAGGAGGTCTCACACACTCTCCCTGGCCCCCCGTGCTCATGCAACGCCAGCCCTTTATTCTCCAATTCTTCATGCCCACACCCGCCCTGCCCCAGTGGCTTCCCGCAGGTTCTTCTCTGCCCTCTTCATTTCTCTTAGGCACCCCACCCGTGTGATATGTTCCTTTGGTTTTCCTTTGAGTAACTAACCCATCTCTTGGCATCCCCGTCTGTCTGCCCACCCCCTTCCAGACCGTGAGCTCCAGGAAGGCAGGGCCCTTCTTGCCCTGCATGTCATCCCCAGCACCTGGTCTGGCCACCATGCAGACCCTCCACGTTTACTAGACGAGGCTCGCTGGCCCCCTGAACTCTCCTGCTGCTTGGTGTCAGGCTGTGGCTCACAGCGAAGCCCTCCTGTCGTGGTGCTCACCAACCCCCCAGCTCTCCTCATCCTGGGGGTCTGCCCACCAGTAAAACTGCTCTCACCCCAGGCCCCTGTCTACAAGTTGCGTGTCCTGCAGGGGAAACCACAGTGCCTCCCGAGTCCAGTATGGCAGCAGGGTCCTGCTCGGGTCCCCCAGTGTGGGCAAAAGGCAACACACTGGTCCTTGTCATTGTCCCATCCTGGCTCTGGGACCTTCAGCAGATGCTCCCTTCTCAGGGGCTTGGTTTCCTCATATAAAGTGAGGGGGTTGCTCTCAATTATAACATTGAGTCTTTAATGAGCACTTACATTTTTGCCAGGCCCTGGGCTAACGTCTTTATGTGCAGTACAAGTAACTCCCACCGCGACCATATGGGGCAGGCACTGTTATTAGCCCCATTTTACAGATGGGAAAGCTGAAGATTAGAAAGCTTATAGAACTTTCCCAAGGTCACATGGCTAGAAAGTGGTAGAACCAGGGTTTGGACACAGTTTCATCTGCTTGACTCCAGATGCTCAGCTCTTAACCATTTTGCCTCGCCTCTAAGGACCTCCTGACTCATTATCTTAGGAGTGTGAATCGGCCCAGAGCCTCAGAAGGGGCCGTGTGAGGCCTAAGACCAGTACGCTCCTCATGCAGCTTCCTCCCTGGAAGCAGGGAGACAGTGCAGGCCTGAAGGAACGTTGGAGCTCTGGCGGCCCTGGAAGGACTCCAGCAGCTGCGGGCTGCGTTCACACGGGAGAAACAGAATAGAGCTAGAAATATCTCCTACCCAGATAGCAGGTCTCCAGGTTACGGCCTTCCCTTTCAGCTACAACTAGGCCCTGTCCTTGTTTTTCTTTTCCTTTCTTTTCTTTTTCTTTCTTTTCGTCTTTCTGTCCTTGTTTTTCGATTTCAATTTTCATTGCGTAGCACATGCATTCAGAAAAGAGCACATAGTATATATACACAGCTGAACAAATCGTCTCGAAATGAACACACCCGTGTAGCCACCACCCAGGTCAAGGCACAGAACATTACCGGCAACCCAGAGCCTCCATCGTGCCCCCTCCTAATCATTACCTTCCAGCCCCTGTGCGTTTTGATCTGAGACTATTCCCTGGAGCTGTGGAGAAAGGCTGAAAATAAGAAGTTAATTTTCAAATTATCCTTTCATCTCCAGGGGGACTTGTAAGTCTGTAGGAATGAGGTGGAGGAGGGGAGGAACTCAACCTAAGCTGTACTAAACCCTCAGATATGGCAAAGGGCTGCAGGTGCCAGAAAAAAGGAGGAGAGACTTGACGTTCTTGGACCAGACCCTGTGTGCGTGCGCGTGTGTGTGCGTGCGGTGTAGGACATTGCTAGGTAGGAGGGGTGCACAGGGAGACTGTGGTGTCACAGAAGATGAGTGCTTCACCCTATCTACAGAGCAAGGTCAGGTCTCACTAGGAAGGCCATGCTTGGCTGAGTCTAGATTTGACCCAGTGCCTCTGTGCCCCAGCCTGGCCCCCGTCCTCCATCCCGATGAAAGGGTTGCAGATTCCAGCAGGTATGCCTGTGGGGGGAGCTGTCCTTGGGTTTCTCCAGAAACTATGGAACAGGATGGAAGAAGAAACGGGGCCCACACAATCACCTCCCTTTTGGAGAGGGTCTCCTACAGAGTTGGCCTGTTGGCAAGCTCAAGGATCTCTACATGAAGGACGAAGAAGCCCATCTCGGGCCTTGAGTGTATCAGGAAGCCTCTTAAGACTCTCAAGGGGGGTTTATTGGCCTTATATGTGCTGTACATAGCAGAACAGAAGGACTCAGTAGAGGGGAAAGTCTGTGCTCAGACAAGCGTAGAGTCTGAGCTACACCTTGATCTGTGGAATTCTCATTCATTCCAACAAATGCTTCAGATGTGCGGAGTGTGAGCTGTGCCCTGCCCGCTTACCCACCGCCACTGAGTGAGCGGCTATTGTCATGTCATGTTCTTCGTTTTCCAGATGGCAGTGTAGACCAGAAGGTACACAAAACCATGGGGCAGGCCTCTTCCTGGACATCAATTTCACTTTAAATTCTGAGACAAATATATATATAAATTTATATTTATAATATATATAATATTTATATATAAATATTATAATATTTATAATATATTTATATATAGTATATTTGTGTACATATATATATATATATGATTTTTTAAAGAGAGGAAACAGGAATATATTAGTAAAGTAGAATCACAAAATTCGTATGCCCTTTTGAGACTTCAGAGAAAAGCTGTGCTGTCGAGAGGCTTTTGGTGGTCCCTTCGTACTATGGACCTGTCGCCCAGAGGGAATAAATGGGAGCTCTCCTCTGCTAAAAGGGTACTTTTGTGAACCAGTCTGAGTGATACTAGACAGAGAAGTAATCGCTATGTATTACACAGCAGAGGGATATAGTTATTCTCAGGCTTTATGGCTGAGAAGAAAGTTGAGCTGTGAGTAAGGGTACTTTACACTCCAGTTAGCCTGGGACGGTCCCTGTTTGTGCCTGTTGCCCAGACATCATTATTAATAGCATCTTCTTCTACTGCCAAAAGAGCCCAATTCGAATGAAAAATCATATGGTCTTTTTAGCTATGAAAACCCAGGAAGACCAGAGGAGGAGGCCTGGAAGCACAGTATCTGGCTGGAAGTAACTCAGTAAAGGGAGGGCCTTGGGATGCCTGGGTGGCTCAGCGGTTGAGCGTCTACCTTTGGTCCTGGGTGTGATCCCAGAGTCCCAGGATTGAGTCCCGCATCAGGGTCCCCACAGGGAGCCTGTGTCTCCCTCTGCCTGTGTCTCTGCCTCTGTGTGTGTGTGTGTGTGTGTGTGTGCGTGTGTGTCTCATGAATAAATAAGTAAAATCTTTAAAAAAAAAATAAATCAAGGGAGAGCCCTGTGTGCCCCAGCCCTGGAAGAGCTCCTGGAGACTTTGGGGATCTAGAAGGAGGAAGAGTCCTGATATGGTCACTCTCAGTGGTCCCTTCTGGGCCCCCTTGGTCAAGGCAAACTTGCTCTGGCTAAAGGGCATGTGACAATGCTGGGACAGTCAGCCAGGGCCAGTCCCTGAGCAGCCAGGGAGGGATGGTTCCCGGGAACAAGGCACAGTGTAGTCGGTGAGGCTGGCATTCCAAAATCAAAATGATGTGTCCGTTCCAAGAGATGAGTACCAAGACCTCGCCAGATGAGACCAGAAACCCGCAGCCAGGAGTGGGGGGACCAGGGTGGGAAGCGTGGTCTGAGGTGGGGGCAGCAGGGTGTGGGCAGCAGGGCTCAGGCGGAGCTGGCCAGGGCTGGGACAGTCCCAGCGGCTGAGGGCTGGCGTGAGGAGGTGCGGCCTGGCTGGGGCGTAGGCATCGAGCCCAGTCACACTCGGCCAACCCGAGTGCCCCTCGGCTTCTGGCTTCGGTGCGTCGCTGTGATGAACTTACATGTAGTTATTTTTATAGAAAAAAAAATTATTCATGAGAGAAGACAGGGATCTTAAAAAAGGAAGGGGCTATTTTAGCCTGCACCCTTTTCAGATCATTTCCTTGGGGACAAGTTAATCAGCCCGGCCCATGTATTGGAACGAAGCTTGCCAGAGTGTGGGTACCGGGTGTCACAGCAGCCGCCGGGCAGTGTCTTTCCCGTGAGGCTTCTGTGCTGGGGGCACCAGGTTGAAATAGGGACATCGCCAGGGTTGCCAGGTGCACGGTGTTGGCCCTCGCTGAGGATCGAGCCAGTGCTGCAGAAGGAACCGGGCGACCTTGCTCTTGTGCCCGGGCTGGATTCACAGACATCTATTTTAATGCTTCCTTTTCTCATTCCTCTTTTTGCCACCCCACAGTCTCAGGCTGCTCCTCGCCTCGCCAGTCATGACCACATGGCTCGAGGCTGGGAGCCCTGGTCAGCGATCAACACTGGGTGGAGGGCTTGCTCCCGGGACACAGTGAGATGGGGGCCGGGAGGCTCATCTCATTCAGATGGGGGCCGGGAGGCTGAGGGGACAACTAACGAGGATGATGTCCTCTGGGGCGTTGATGTCAGTGATGTCGCGGGGGAGGGGGGAGGGGGTTAGATTTTGGAGCCTGGAAACTAGAAGCAAATGGGGCAAGTTGAGAATAGGCATCCCTGGCAGGCTGGGGGCTGAAAACACGTCCGAGGAGTTTCAGAATAGCCCAAAGAGAGTCTATTGTTTTGGTCAAGAATGAAGTGTTGGGCTTACCTGGAATAAAATCTGGATTTGACATACCTACCAGCTGTATGATCTTGGGCAACGTAAATGACCTCTTTGTTCTTTGACTCATACATAAAGAAGTTATACAGAACCCTATCTCTTGAGGTCATTGCAAGGTATTAAAAGAGATAACACGGGGCGCCTGGGTGGCTCAGCCGGTTAAGCATCTGCCTTTGAGTCAGGTCATGATCCCAGGGTCCTGGGATCAAACCCCATAACAGGCTCCCTGTCCAGTGGGGAGTTTGCTTCTCCCTCTCACTGTCTCCCTGCTTATTCTTGCTTACTCTCTCTCTCTGTGTCAAATAAATAAAATCTAAAGAGAGAGAGAGCGCGCTCTTATTTCCTCCCCTTTGCTCAGGATCTGTCTCTGTCTCTCAAAAAAATAAATAAAATCTTTAAAAAGAGAGATAACACATGTAAAGCATTTAGAATCAGTCCCAGCACATAGCATCTGCTCAACATATTGTAACAAAAATATTAATTAATTACAATAAAGTTCTCAAGACCCAAAGAAGGACTTCCTAGAACATACGTATCAGTTCCCCATTGTATGTGACCATTCTGACCGGGATGGATACAAAAGCCAAGGTGAAATCAAAACCCTGCCAGGGATTTGTCTTGGAACCTTGGTAAAAGGAGGGCGTTCCAGTCACACCAGCTGGTGCGAGGGGAAACTCTTGCAGGAGCTTTGAAGGTCTTCTTCTACTCCAGGTTCTACATTTGCAGAATGAGGAACTGGCCCCACAGGGGCAGTGACTCATCCAAAGTCATATAGCAATCTCAAGGCAGAGCCAGGAATAGAACCGAGATCCATGACTTCGAACGACGGCCATAATACTGCACAGACCAGAAGTTGCTCTCTTGGGGTCTGTTCTGCCCTGGTCCTCAAAGCTGTCCCAACCACCCATGGTGACTAAGTCAAGAATCCCAAGGAATGACCTAAGCTAGAGCTTCTTGAACTTCACTGTGCAAACACATCACCTGGATCGTTTTGTTAAAAATGTAAATTCCAAGGGTGCCTGGGTAGCTCAGTTGATTCAGCATCTATCTGCCTTTGGCTCAGGTCATGATTTCTGGGTTCTGGGATCAAGCCCCGCGTCAGGCTCCCTGCTCACCAAGGAGTCTACTTCTCCATCTCACCCTGTGCCTGCCTGCGCTCTAAATCAATCAATCAATCAATCAATCAATCATCGTTAAAAATGTAAATTCTCTTTCAATAGCTCTAGGGTGGAGCCTGAGAATCTGCATTTCTGACAAGCTCCCAGGGGAAACTGCTACCGCTCCCCGGAGAGTCACACTTAGAATAACAAGGCTCTGGGGGCACATGTGGCTGGCTCAGTCCGTAATGCATGTGACTCTTGATCTTGGGGCTTGAGGTTCAAGCCCTATGTTGGATGTAGAGATTACATTTTTAAAAAAATCTTAAACAAAACAAAACCAAAACAAAACAAAACAAAAAGAATAACAAGGCTCTAGGCCAGTGCTGTCCAATAGAAATAGCATATGAGCCACATCTGTAGTTAAATTTTGTAGTAGCAACATGAAAGAAGAAACAGATGACAGTCACTTTAATATATTTCATGTCATCTAACATATCCAAAATATTCTCATTTCAACATATAATTAACATAAAAATTATCGAGATACTTGACATTCTTTTTTTTTTTCATACGAAACTCTTCAAAATCCCATATGCATTTAACACTTAGAGGGTATCTCCATTTGGACTTGCCACATTCAATTATGAAGTTGCCACATGTGGCTAGTGGCTCTAGGGCAGGTCTGGCACCCACTCAGGGGACTCCAGCCCCCTTCCCCCATCCTCTACACCAGCCACATGAGACAATCTTCTTGGTCTTCCTCTGGCTTTTCCCACCGTGGCAGACCTACCTAGCCTACTCTTGTGCCCCAGTCATGGGTGAGGTCTACTCCAGCCCTAAGCCATGAGGAACAACAGCAGCCCTGACTCCCACTCGACCCCAGCTTCCTGGGAATGCAATAGCCTGGATAGAGATAAGGGCAAGGAAGGCCCAAACCCACCTTCCGTCCTTTATTTCTGGGTAACCCTTGGTTTATCTGAGCCAAAAGGCTTCTGTCTGACTGGCACCGTGGAGTTGGAATATACCATCAAATGCTTGAAAGCCTGTGCACTCTGCTCTCAATTAGGGAAGGGGGACTGAGAATACTTTCCACATGGCTCAGGCCCTGCCACTGACTGGCCTGGTAGCTTGAAGGGTTTTGTATGGGGCCAACCATGATGGCCAGAGACATAGGCCGTGATTCCATGGCAGGGTGCCAGCGTGACATCTGTTGGCCCTCTGTGACTTCGGGTGAAGCTCTCCTGCCAGAGGGACGTCAGTGGGACCATCGACAGCTCTAGCCGCGCTCACAGACTCACTGGGAGAAATCCCCACACCTGCTCAGGGTCTCACTGTGGGGGCTCGGGGGCTTGTCTTGTCTAAGCCAGAAGCAAAACTACAAGCTTCTTCCCCAATCTGTGACCTGCAGGTAACTCAGCAGGCACTTCCGTTCACTCGTACCCCCTGGAAACCCACGTCTGAGAAACTGGTCGTTTGGCTCCTCAACCAAATGTTTGCTTTTGCTTGCTTTTGTTTGAGAAAACTCTTAGCCTGGTGCTACCTAATGCTAAACATATGAATATCTGGAAACATCTAAATACGCTGTGCTCTACAGACAAAACATCCACATAGGGATGTTCTCGTTAATGGCATTTTCTGGTAAGGCAAAAACTGTTCCTGCTTCACTTCTTATTGTTGCAAGTCCTTCTAAACTTGGATTGAGTTTTTCCTGCCTTAGGAAGCAGAGTATAATGAGCAAGATGTTGTCTGTTGCTTCAGTATCATCAGTTCCCTCCACAGTCATTTTTGTGTATTGACCCTACAGGCAATCATATTTCATTCATTCAATCAACAGATACGTACTGAGTGCCCGTCATGTGCCAGATGTTGGTCTAGGCTCTGGGGGTGCATCAGGAAAACATCTCTGCCCTTCTGGGGCATATCTCCAAATGTGCTCATATGTGTCGCTGTGAGGGGAGGGACAGGGATGGACAATTAACAGGCGAGTAGTGCACAGATTATACCAGGTGGAAAGTATACTGTGCACCGCATACGCTTGGCGGACTCCGAACTGAGGTCACGGAACAGACAAGGTTCCCAGACAACAGACTGCACATCCCCCGCCCCCTCCTCCACCACCACCACCAAGGCAGGTTTCGCTGCCTGCCCAAGACCTTCTTTCCATGCCCAAGAGCTCCCTGTTTACCAGTGGCTGGGATTTGCCAATTAAGCAGGTCATTTGGTGTCCTCCTCCCCCCATGTTTTCAGATTCATGTCCCTCTTTCACTTACTTGCCACCAGCCTGTCTCTGCCCAGCCCTTAGTTTCCTGTGTTTGAAGCCATGACTGTGGGTGACTCTCACCTCCACAGAGTCCTCTCATGATGGGAAGGGAGGGGATGCTGTGTTTGGGGTGAGATAGCAGAGGGGTTGTTTGTGCCGTAAACTTTCCCTAGCGTCATGAGGTTGGAGCAGCGATAGCTAGAGGAAATATAAACAACAATTTTCCATGCACTTTTTATGTCTCTGTCAGCCAGGAGTGCCATGCTGACGTGAACACAGTCCTCATTTGTCCAGGGTTTGAAGTTAAAATGTACCACCAGTACACCATGGCCGTTCAAAGCTTTGGTCTACAGTGGCTAGCCACCAAAGTCATCTTTTCAGGAAAATAAAATAAAAATATATTTACAAAATATTACTCTTAGGGGAAGTTGAAAACATTTTTCCTATTTATGATCTGCTCTTTTCTGCTTCACAAATATTGATTACTCTCCCCTACCCACACCCCTGCCCTTTCTCCTGTTTTGGGTGAATTGGGTGGGGCTCCAATTCACATGGTTGTCTGGTGAAATAACAAGTGCATCTGGGCCCAGCCCCAGCCCAGTAAAGCCCAAATGCTAGCAACGAGGGAGATATTTGAGGCCAGCTCTATTCTAGGGAGAATAGAACAGAGCCAAAATGCACTGAGTTGGGAATCCACCAGGACTGGCTACAGTCCTCGTTAGAAAAACATTCTCATTGTAGCTGACGGGAGAATGCTAGGAGACAGGACTATAAAATATCATTAGGTTGATCCATAGAATTATCATTTTTTAATCAAAAACAGTATTGGCAATTTCATCTGGTATCCATCTAAAAATAAAGAGCAATTACCATTTATTGATCACTGGCTGTGTAGCAGGCATTGAGCTAAGCGCTTTACAGGAATTCTATTGTTCAGTGTCCACAGGAACCCAGCGGAGTGGCATCTTAGGCTCAGTCCCTGAAAGTAGATTCTAAGATGAGGATTCGTGATTTATTAGAGACTTGCTCCTAGGACAAGAGCAAGACAGAGATAGGGACGAAGCCAAGGGAGGGAGACCATCAGGCAAGGTCTCAGTCTCAGCCTCATCCTGCCGGGATCTCTGGAGCTTCAGTTACACCTCGGCATTTGTCCCACCTCAAGACATCAAGCCGGGCTCTCATGAGCCTGCAGTCCTTCACTGGCCATGAACCTCCCCCAGGGCGTAGACACTCAGATCATGCAGCTCTTCGCATGCCTGGGTGAAGACTCTAGGAGCCTGAAGGCAGGCCTCTGAGCAAGACTACAGTGCTGTCCACTAGGGGCCAAGCACATAGCAGCTGTGGGAAGGAGGCCCATGGAAATGCTAAGAGATGGCCATGGGCCTTGACAGAGCATCTTGGGAGTCCACTGGAGACAGATGTTAGTTTTATCACCATTTTTGCACATGAAGCAACTGAGATTCAGAAGAGTCAAGGTAATTCCGCACTGATCACAAAGAAGTAGAACCAGAGCTCTGTTATCCTGAATTGGCCACTAACATATATTCTCAGTGTCACCTCCAATGTCCTTGGTCTCTGGAGTCAAGCTGGTCGTACCTGGCTCCTCCTTCCCTTAGAATGAGATTTTAGAGCCCACTTCGCTCATGCCGATGAATTTGGAGGGGCCACCCCAGCAACCATAGCTTGTCTAAGCTCTCCCTTATACCTCTTTAGGTTAGGAAGGGGCCCTTTCCTGTCCCCAGCTCTGTGAGATCTACTGATATGTTCCCCCACTATCCCTGGAGCTTGTCCTCCCACTCAAGTGCCCCTCGGCACAGGCAAGTATGACCTTCTACTCTCCATGGCTGTGGCCAAAGAGCCCTCCAATGCCAATGCCTGAGAGGCTTCTTGCTCTTGGGTGAGGAGCTCACTCCCAGCTGAACAAGGCCAAGGGACACACTGACACCAGGACACCTGGTGAGAGGATCACCACCCGCTGCTGCACTCCCCCAGCCAGGTGCAGCCACCTGCCTTATTTGGCAGCCAAAGATGGCCTTCCTGAGGGAGCTGAGTCAGAACCTTCTGCTCAAGAAGGAAGGATATAGACTCCAGAGGCTGGGATCCAAGTTCATGGTCACGTACTAACTAAAGTGGTTATTTCATTTCTTCATATGTCAATTCTGTTATCTAAACAGGAAATGACAGTACTCTACCCTGCAAAGATGAAATGAGATGTTATCTGTAAGTGCCTACCACAGAGTGGGCATTAGCAATGTTTGGTCCCAGGCTTTTTTTTTTTTTTTTTTTTTTTTCTAGGCTATGTGGGCATTGTTTCCTGTCACATCATCTGTCTTAACTTTGGGTTACTATATGCATTTAATACAGCCTAGCAGCCCTGGTCTTAATTGGGTGCAGGGTACAAGCTAGAGAAGTGTGTCCTTTATTGTCCTGTGTTTTGAAAGGTTTTGTCCTTTCTGGGTTACTGTTCTATCAAAGAACACTGGATGGCCTGCTTTTTTTTTTTCCATCGATCTTGACTAATGCAAAGCTAGCACCTGGCCTTCTTCACTGAATTTCATTATACTCCATATGTTAATAGCTCCCCACGAGGCCCTTTTGGACAGCATACCACAAGAGAAAAAGCAAAATGCTACATGACACTGAGATGCTGGGTCATGCCCCACTCCACCCTTATCCCCCATACATAGAAATGCTGCCCCAGTTTTCAGCAGCCTAATTGAACATCAGTCACATAAGGAAAAAAAAAAAAAAAACCTCCTTTGCCACCCACACCATTGTGCTAAGAATAACTTCTATACTGGCAGCCAAGCTGGTCAGAACCACTTACTTCCCAGTATTTCCATCTGGAATTAGGTATGAGGATTCAGAAAGTGCATTTGTCCATTTCAAGTCTGAAGCTGACATGATCCCTAAAACCTGGAAGCCTGACACAAAAACAAGAAACCTAAACAACCAAGTGGTGGCTTACCAAAACCCGGTCTCATGGGGAAAGTCTTCTCTCTTGTGTGTTATGTGGAGCTCATTTAGTCTGTTCTCCTTAGTGTGTCCAGGTGTCAGTTTTGCAGATCTACTTTACTTCCTGGGACGGGGCCCTGTCAGCCGAGCATCTCACATAGCAGCACCCTCAACCAGCAGGACCTTTTCATGATCAAGACCATGGTCTGCTGGTTTCAGGCTGAAACTGGGTTTCGGTAGTGATTGGACATCCGGCTTTGGGGCAAAGATTGTCACTCTTCAATCTTCCAAATAAATAGAATCATCCATTTCATTCAAAAATCTGTTTCTAGGGACACCTGGGTGGCACAGTAGTTGAGCATCTGCCTTTAGCTCAGGGCATGATCCTGGGGTCTCAGGATCGAGTCCTGCATCGGGCTACCTGCAGGGAGCCTGCTTCTCCTTCTGCCTGTGTCTCTGTGTCTCTCTCTGTGTCTCTCATGAATAAATAAATAAATAAATCTTAAAAAAAAAAAAAAAACTATTTCTAGGAGGCTGGTCTTGTGCAAGGCACTGTGCCCTGAAGCACGTCAGCCTTGCAGTACACACAGTGAGATGTCTTCTCCCCCCCTTCTTTTTTTAACTTTCCTTTCCTTTCCTTTTTTTTTTTTTTAAGGTTTTATTTATTTATTCATGAGAGACACACACACACACAGAGAGGCAGGGACACAGGCAGAGAGAGAAGCAGGCTCCATGCAGGGAACTCGACGTGGCACTCGATCCCAGGACTCCAGGATCAGGCCCTGGGCTGAAGGCAGTGCTAAACCGCTGAGCCACACAGGCTGCCTTCTTCTCTCCTCTCTTAAAGATTATTCTGATACTAAAGGGTCTCTCACCCTGACTGCACAGTGGAATCACCGTGGGGCTTTTAAAAAGTACTCTTTACATGCATTTTCTTTTAATCCTCACAATAATCCTACAAAATAGATGCTGCTATTGTACTCATTTTGTAGAGGAGGAAACTGAGGCACGGGTACACAGCATCACAGAAGTAGAACAGGACCACAGGCCATCTGCCTTCCGAGAGCTCAGTGTAGCTCTGAAGCATCCAGCCTCTTCATGAGTGGCAGCACGAGTGAGGCAGCGTGTCCAAACATGGCAGGAAAAACTAGAAGAAGGAGCTGGAGATGTGGACAAGAGCAGGGCAGGAAGGGCTGTGGGAACCCAGACTCAAAGGTGGGGTTTTATCCAGTGGATGATCAGTATAGCTCTGACCTAGAGTAAGAAGGCAGTAGCTGGGGGGTTTGGGATGCATGTCTACACAACAAAAAGTAGGTCAGTGTCTTTGGAAGAGAGCTGTGAGGTACAGGCACTCTGTGATGGCAATTGGTTCTGACAGGAGCTCCGTGCTGAGTAGGGAGGGATACAAGAAAGGCCTCCCTCCCCTTGCCCCACTGAACTCTTGCTTCCACACGTTACTCGCACCTCTGAGGGCAGCCCCAGGGCAGCTGGCTCCATGCCTTCCTTCCCTGGAAGCCACGCTATCTACCCAGTGCCTATACCCACTCTGCTCATCAAGCCCACCAGAGCCTTCCATGTCATTGTCCAGGGCCGGCTCATCACAGGGCACAGGACTGAGTGCTGAGGAGGCGGCCCTGCTGGAAACCCACGTCCTTGCCCATTACCTAAGCCAGGAGAGAAGCTACTCCCTGGGAAGCATTAGGTGGTAATATTTGCACAAGTAAGTCTGGGTTCAAATCCCAGCTCTACTGCTCACTGTGCAACTTTGGGCAAGTCATTCATCTCTATGAAGATCAATTTTTTCATCTATAAAATGAGGTGGCAATTCCTACCTTGCAGGTTTGTTTTAAGAATTGGAGACAGTCATAAGATACCTAACAGACGTGTCTAGGGCCCTCCATCAATGGCAGCTGTTATCATGCCTGATGAATGTGCCATTGCCACATCCGAAGGCCCTGTGGGTCCAAACAGCTCAGACTGAGAGCCACTGAACAACCCCCTTATTTGCAGCTGAGAAAACTGAGGCCTGAAAGGGACCAGTGGCTTTTCCAAGGTCACCTGCAATTTGAACAGCAGAACCAGGAGCAAGAAGTACCTGTGGGAGGCCTCACTGAGCAAGGGGTGAGAAGTTCCATTCCAGCTCGGCTGCAATCACTGACAGCCTTTGCTCTGATTTCCCCCTCCATGACAGCACAGCTACGACCTTTCTGGAAGGGTTGTGTGGACGAATAAGCTGTCATTCCAGGGTGCTGAAAAGTACTCCACAGGTGCCAAATCATGACTCTCCACGGATTTCAACACCTCAGTTGGCATGCCTCCCTGCCAGATGCAAGTTGCATGAGGACAGTGTGTGCGTGCATATGTGTGTGTGTGTGTGTGTGTGTGTGTGTGTGAGAGAGAGAGAGAGAGAGAGAGGGAGAGAGAGAAGTAAGGAAAGGGAGGAGTAGGGAAAAGAGCACATGGAGACTTTGGATTTTCCAGAGACTATTTCCATACTGAGCTCATGTGCCCTGTGGCTTAGCTCCCCCTGCACTATGGTGCACACAGAAATGCTCTCTTCCTCCGCAGGTCCTCTGCGTCCCACTTGCAGCCACCTGCTGGAGGAAGGTGTGAGCAAAGGTGCCTGGCCCAGGCTCCCCACTCTGTGGCCCACAGCAAATCAGTTTCACACTGCTGAGGGGCAGTGATTTGCCCCAACTTGAGCAACCAAGCAGCAGAGTCAGGGACTCAGTCTCAAGTTGCTGGTGTCAAATAAGGTGTCATGGAGAAAGTGTGGATGTGGAATTAGACAATTTAGGGTTCAAATCCCAGTCCTACTGCTACCTAGCTATGTGGTCACAGCAAAATTCCTACTTTGCCTGTCTGTGCCTCTGTTTCTTCATCTGTAAAAGGAAGAAATATTACTCCCAGGTACTATTTGGAGACATTAAGTGAGATGGAGTCTGAAACATAGCTGCTTTCATTGCTACCCCAAACCTTGCCACCATCCCAATGGCCTTCTGCACTGGATTACTTTGGTGGCTGGGCCATGATGTGTTGATTGTAATTGTGGATTTGGACAAGTCCAACAATGCCAGGATGAAGAGGGTGGTTGCTGAAAACAAGCCTGTCTCCCAAGCAGAGGCATATCCCCTGGGGATGATGACCTCAGGCCATTGGTATAATGGCGAGACACCTGCATTTGATACCCCATGGAGGAAGAAAGGCATGGCACCCTGAAGAAATGTCTCAGAGGAAACAGATATGCTCAGATCATGTACATTTTTACTAACTCAGTCTGGCAGGAGGCCAGGTGAGGAGTGGCCAGGTGTGAGCCCAGACTGCCATGAGAGAAGTGGTGCCTCTTATGGCCTGCGGATCGCAAGGGAAGTGCTTACAGAGAGCTTCCATCACCCTCTCTCTAGCTTCTCTTCCCTGCCTGGTCCAGTCTGGATGCTCAGTTCTGGGGACACAGATCCCTTCCCCAGGATGCTAGATGGTGCCTCAGCTCTGCTCAGAGAGGCATCGTTCCCCATTAGGCTCATAGCCTCAGGTTCTGGATCTTCCCTCGATGTCTTAGCAACAGAGATTTCCACACGTGGATATACCTACAACAAGGGGTCATGGGGTAGGAAAGGAGCTGTGGCCTGAACACTTACTGTGTGCCAGGAACGATGATAACCATGGTGGCATTGGCAATGGCCAAGTATCAAGCACTGATTTAGTGCTTTATACATATTAATTCATTTAATCCTTCCTTTAACCCTGTGAGGGAGGTAATGTTATTAGCCCCATTTTACAGGTGAGAAACCCGAGCTACAGAGAGGTTAAGTCATTTGTTCAAGGTTTCACTGCTAGTAATTGGCAGAGCTCCAAACCATGTGGTCAAACTCAGGCAAACTCCAAAGCTGTCATCGTTTTAACCACTCTGTCCTGCTTCACTGCCTCACATTTAATTTTCCCCCAAAGTCTCAGGAGATATATCTCACTAATGACATAGGTGGGGAAACTGAGGCTCAGAGAGTTTAAATGACTCGGCCGAGATCACACAACCAGTTAAATGTCTGTGCACATCTATCAGGCTCTTTCCAGTTCACTGAGGGGCTTCCAAAGGAGCAACTGAAACCTTGACATTGAGTCTTACTTATTCCAAGGGTAAAAGGGAGGAGAATATGGGGGTGGGAGTGGCTGGACCCAGTCCAAACCTCTTACCCCAAGCACACTGGTGTAACCCAGCTAATGTGAGTTTGCTCCTTGGTGAGCCACAGAGAGGAGCTACCCCAGGTGAGCTGTCGCACAAGGGAGACCTATTTGCAGCAAATAAGGAGATCACGGGGAATAATTTCCAAAGCTGTGACTACTCGAGCAAGGATGAATGGGTTTCTTTTATTTACAGTCAGGATGCATATTTAGATAGGGGAGCCTTGTCATATAGAGGTATGTAGAGGTGGGCAAAGGTTGCATGTGCGCCCTAAGGAAACCTGCTCATATGTACGTTGTATGTTATGTAAAGGAGGCTTGTGCTGCTCCTTGGGTGGAGATTTCAGTATCGTAATGAGGTGCAGGTAACTATTGGTCACTCCCTGGTCCATCTGCACAGGTGTGAGTCAGAGGTTGAGCTCAAACTGGTCTGGGCCACCTGGGCTGACACAGCTCCTGTCCAGGCAGTCATTACTGCTGAAGGGGTAGTTTCGGTGCCTCACAGGATGTGAGGTCCCTCGGGTCTTTTGCCTGAGTGAAGAGATGAGCTGGGAAGAAGAGCTTAAAGGACAATGTGGGACAAAGTTTCTGTGGGTACAAGCAGGTGAGGAATAAAGATGAGCTCTTGAGGTCTAGCTGGTGACACTGGCAGGCAGGCATAAAAACCCCCATTCTTGCCTGGCTACCCTCTTTACCATTCAGAACTCATTCCCACCTCACCCCAAACATCACTTCTCCAGGGAAGCCTTGGGGCCTTGACAGTCTGAAGGGGTCTGGGTTCCTTATCTGACAACATAGCACTTGCCTCACTTGGTAATTATACAATTCACTCATGTGATTATGCAATTATTGTCCATTTCCCTGATTGCATTATAAGCTCTATGAGAAAAGAACTTTGGTTCTTACTAATATTATATCACCAGCGATTAGCATGGTGTCTGGCATTCAGTAGCACTAAAATACTATTTAAATGAATGAATGAGTATAGCACCTGTAAGATCCTAGACTCACACCAGGCCCTCTGCCTCCATTATCTCAAATCGTTGCAACAACCCTGTGAAATAGTCATCGTCATGTCCATTTTACTGTTAAACAGAGTCGGAAAAGCGAAGTGATCCTGGCTTAGTCAATCCCAGGTGAAGTCAGGATTCACACCCAGGCCTGCCTGACTCCACCCCCTCTGTTTTCTTTATCAAAAAGGAAACTGGAAACAAGGGATCGTGATAAAGGGGCTCTGCCAAATTTCCTCCTCTGGGTAAAAAAACAGAAGAAAATGGGGTTGTGGTGATCAGACAGGAATGAAAGTCAAGAATAAAGGATCAAAGGCAAGGAAAGAACTAAAATGGCCATGGGAGGGGGGTTCTAGAAACCTGTCTTTGATAACTCAGCAGGAAGTCAGCTTTGCAGGCCAGATGCCTTTGAACGCTGGATTCTCCATCTCTAGACCCAACCCTTTATGCCCTCCTCCCCCTTCGGGAAGGATAAAACCCTAACAAGCAAATGATTCTGAATGGGAGTTCATTCAACATCCCGAAGTTTGAGAAGATGGTGTTTGTGGAAACCAGGAAGACCATGCTTGACAATCTCAGATGCAGTCTTTAGAGAGACTAACTTTGTTAGATTCACATTTGAAGCATGTCCAGACTGCCTTGAGGAGAACATTCTGATATATTTATCAGTGAATGTCTAAAATTCTTGCATAACATGGAGCTTCAAGAAAGTTGCCAGGCCAAAAAAAAAAAAAAAAAATTTTTTTTTTTGTGTGTGAGATTTAATGGTGTCTTGACCCACTGTTTGTAAAATAACATATTCCTAAGCCAAAAAAATAAAAAGAAAATCCCTGTGTATTTTGCTGTTTTCCACCCATCTTGAGCTTTGAGGTTTTATTTGCCTGGGGTTTGGAGAATGAGCGGAAATCCACACAGCTGTTTATGTTTAGTGGCTTCGAATGATCTCAGGGCGCAAAAGATCCTCATGGGTGTCTCTGCTTTGTTGACAGTTTTTAGACCAGCTTTAAGCTCAGCCAAGGGTAGCGTGAACTAGAATTCCCTTTTACAAGTGCCTGGCTGAGTTTGTTTTAGCCATACCGGCCCGGGTTCCTCAGGTCTCTTTGTGCAGGAGCAGGACTCTGTCTTCAGCATTGCTGGTTATAGAGGTAGCTTGGTAGGAGCGGCAGCAAGGAATCGGTTTCTTAGTCCCTCTGCTCGGGGGTGGTCTTGGCACTTCTGTAGAGGATGATTCTGTGCGGAGCTGCTTCCTTGGAAGGAAGGGAGGCTACTTGGGGTCTCTGGGGTAACAGGTCCTGGTTTTCTTAGAAGGAGAGAACCCTGTTTTCAGTGACTTTGTTATACATACATAGATAATTTTTCATTAAGCCTGGATTCTTTTTTTTTTAAGATTTTATTTATTTATTCATGAGAGACACACAGACAGAAAGAGGCAGAGACACAGGCAGAGGGAGAAGCAGGCCCCATGCAGGGAGCCCGACGTGGGACTCGATCCTAGGTCTGATGATCACACCCTCGGCTGAAGGCAGCGCTAAACCACTGAGCCACCCAGGCTGCCCTAAGCCTGGATTCTTAATCTTTGACAGCTAACAGAGCATTTGGGGTTTTTTTGTTTGTTGTGGAGAAGGGTCCTCTTCACTTGCCTGCAAAGGCAGAGGGCAGAGTTGAAGATACACTAGCTAACTTCCCTATTGTGAACCTTTGGCACAGCGCTTGGGTCACTACAGGTGAATAAGTGTTTCCTGAGTAAATAAAAGGTTAAAACAAGTATGTTTATTCAAACATACAGAAAATGCCATGGAAAAGGATGCTAAAAATCACAATTCCAACCCTTTATTTTATTTTTTAAGATTCTATTTATTTATTTATGAGAGACTCAGAGAGAGAGGCAGAGACACAGGCAGAGGGAGAAGCAGCCTCCATGCAGGGAGCCCGATGCGGGACTCGATCGCAGGACCCCGGGACATGCCCTGAGCCGAAGGCAGATGCTCAACCACTGAGCCACCCGGGAGTCCCAATTCCAACCCTTTGAAACAATGATATACAATAAGAAGAAATTACTGGTCTCCTAAACTGCCCCTCAGAAATAACTTCTCTTGACAGTTTTTTTTTTTTAAATTTTGTTTATTTATTCATGAGAGAGAGAGAGAGGCAGAGACACAGACAGGGAGAAGCAGGCTCCTTGCGAGGAGCCCGACATGGGACTGGATCCCGGGACCCCAGAACCATGCCCCGAGCCAAAGGCAGAGATGCCCAACCGCTGAGCCACCCAGGTGTCCCTCTCTTGACAGTTTAATGGGATTCCTTCCTTTTCCTTCTTTATAAACATATTTATGGATTTGTAATGCAAACACACAAATATATGTGTAAACTTTAATAGTAGTGAAACATACATGTAAATAAAATACCCCCACTGAGAATACATTTTAAATTAAAAAAAAAAATCACAAAGTGCATACCAAAGCTCTAAGTGGTTTCTTTTTTAAGTTATCCACTGCCAGGATGTTTCCCACCAGCACGCCCTTTTAGGAGCACGGGCCTGCAAGAGTTAAGTGTGCTCCAGGCCTTGCTCTGAGAGCCCTGGGCCCTGGGCCCCGCGGCCTTGGGCCCGAGAGCAGCCAGGAGCGCCTCTGCTAACCTCCCAGCGGATGCTCACCGGGCTCCGGGCCTGGGGCAGAGCCAGAGGGTAGGCACGAGGGCTCCCAGGGTGATCGCAGTCACCAAAAGAGGAAATGCGGCAGAGGGAGCGGCGGGAAGGCGCGCAGCTCAGCGCCCCGAGGCCCACACCGAGCAGCTGGCGAGCTGACTCCAGGCAGCATTTGGGCACCTAGCCCAGCTGCACTGGGGTTACAGGGAGCTGACCTGGCCGAGTGGGTCTCTCAGAAAGAAAATCCAGCTCGGAAAGCAGTAGAAGGGCTCGAGTCTTTCCAGATTGGCTGTTATTGATTAGAACTACCCACGTTATTGCCGTAATAATAATCCTCCACTCTAAAGCATTGCGAGCACAAAGCCTCTGTAGCATTTCTTAAAGCAGTGCTTTTCAATTTGCCTACACCTGCAGAGCTTTATTAACATGCAAATGTCTGGGCCCCATTCCCAGAGAGCCTGATTTAGCTGGTCCGGGGTGGGGCCTGGGCAGCCTTCCTTTATGAATTCCCCAGGTGACTTTCAAGGACGGACAGGGCTGCAAAGCAAAGAGTGAGGACTGGCTGATTCAGACTCAGCCTTTAAAATGTGAATTCATGGATTCGGCATTCTAGGGGCTTTTTGGAGGGAAGGGGTGTTTAGGGATCTGCCCTTTTAACAGGCACCCTTGGTGATTACCACTGGTCCCGTTGTCTTTGCCTCCCCGTGGACACCAGCAGGCAGCTCTGTCTCAGAACCCGAGCATCATGCAAACAGGCTCCCATAACTGGCCCGGAGCTCATTCTTTGCCTGGATACTAAGACCACCATCATTCACAACCTGGGTGGTTACCACACCTCTCGTCTGTTTCCCCAGCTGCAAAATGGAGCAGTTGTGCCACCATATAGGAATGCTCCACTGTTAGTGTTATGAAGGTGGTCTGTGGACAGTAGACTGTTGGGTGTTCAGAGTCCAGGCTCTTGAGTTTGAGTTCCTGGGTTCAAATCCAACTTTTTTGCTTAATTAACTGTGGGGACTTAGATAAGATACCGAGCCCTCTTTCTGGGCCTTGGTTTTCTCTTCTGTATAAAGGAAATGACAATAATGATCCACCTCGTGGGATGGTTACGAGAATCAGAGCTGAAGTATGTAAATGCTTATCGTAGTCCCTGGCACATAGCAAGAATAACCTCATGAACTATAGTTCTTATCAGCGTCATCATTACTGTTGTGTCAACTCTGACTGTCTGGTCTAATCTGTGGGATGAACAATGGGTAATACAAAACGAGGAATATAATTTTTTTAAAAGGTCAGCTTGAAACTCGATTAACCAGATCTTTCAATCACTATGTATTTTTAATCTGCGATAGTGAAAAAATGAAGACGATTACAAGTAACAAGCAAACCAAAAAGCTTAAAGGTAGGATCCAGCTATAATCCAGACATATTCAGCTCAGTGCCCTTCACCTTTACTACCTGTAGGTATTAGTCCTCGGTGGTGCTCACTCCACAGTACAGGAAGATTTGAACGAAGCCGCTAGTACTGAGGTGGCTATAGCCAGTGGCATGGACTAGAGAATCCAGACATTTTCATTCTCTTCTCCTACTTTACCTCTTTGCCCACACATACAATCTCAATATTCATCTTTTATTTACATTTCCCCTGGTACCATCTCTTTGCCAGGAGACATTCTTTTCTTTTCTTTAATTTTGGAGGGAGAGAGAGAGCAAGGGAAGGGCAGAGGGAGAGGGAGAGAGAGAATCCAAAACAGGCTCCATGCTCAGTGTGGAGCCCGGTGAGGGACGGGACTCAATGTGGGGCTCGATCTCAGGACCCTGAGATCATGAGCTGAGCTGAAATCAAGAGTCAGAGGCCTAACTGATGGAACACCTCAGGCTCCCCAAGTCAGGAGATATTCTTATTGAAATGTGTTTGACAATCCTCCCCAGAGTTCTGCAAATCACTGAGTTGGGGAGCAGGGTAAAGATGGCCAGGGAGGCAGTTCTCATTCTCATGGTATTCCTGACTCTGAATTTCTGCTTCCATTAAACTCAGAATCTCACTCTTCCCTCTATTCTCTCTCTTCTACTTCAAAAAGAACCCAGATTCAAAACTCAGCTCTTTTTTAAGAATAATTCTCCCCCCTTCAAAAGAAAAATCTCAGCACTCAAGCATTTGGTAGCATAGTGGGCTTTATTGCTTGCTATTTTGGGGAAAATAAAGGGTTTTCTAATGCCTCTCTGCTCTGCTTTTTCTGTTCTGTCAGGAGTCTCTTCCCGGTGCTCTGGCTACTGGTTTTTGGGGGGTCCTTCACCCGAAACCTCTCCCAGGAAACTGAATCTCTCTCTCCATGGACAATCATATAGCTTGACTCCTGGGCTCTGTGCTGGCCTTTGCATATTCAAGTGATCACTAATGTCATCTCTCAGACCACATGGTCGGAGGCTCTTTCTTGAGTAGCCCGGGAACTGGCTGCTTTGGGGATTTCAGATTTGCCTATTGAATATATTGCCTCAATTTGGCAGTGATGTGCAATTTATATTCCCACTGCTATGGTTTATTTACACATCCTCCCCCTATCTACCAAAGGCAAAAGCCATCACAGTCAGGTTTTAAATAAGAATGTTTTTCTTCTGTCACATTTATTCTTATTTAGTCATTATTTCACCGAATGTGGGTTTTCCTCAAATCCTTTGTGGAATGAGGCAAGATGTCAACAAAAGAATATTTTCTAGACTTCACTTACAAAGATGGGAGAATGGACCAATATGTCCTAGAGTTTCAACACTAACCATTGAGGAGGAGATTTCTTTCCACTCTCCTTCTGTTTTTTTTTTTTTTTTTTTTTTTTTTGTTGGTTAGAAAGTTTTCTGTAGTTTCATTAAAGCTACAGAAAAAAAAAATTCCTTCTTTAGCAGATCAATGCCTTTTTAATATGAAGGTTTTCTGAAATCCTTCAGGGGAGATTGATAATCTATTATTTTTTTAACAGAAAATTTACTTTTAAGTGTAAGGAGTAACAAATGGTGAGGAATTGGCTGTGTATATTTTGTTTCCACCACCCTTAATAACAAAGAATACAATTCATTGGAAAAAAGAAAGTTGCGTTAATCAAAGCAGCTGCTAACCTCATGGATAGTTGATTCTCCTTTGGTGCCTCATTTATTGCACTATATTTTGCCCCACTTCTATTATTCGTTTTACAACTTGTCATTTATTTCCCTGTGTGAGTTCTTTCAGTTTTTCAGTTGTGATAAAGGGTGATGCTCTGGCTGGGAAACAGCAGGTGCATCATTCTTTGAACCTTGAGAGCACGGAACAAGAATTTATTCTTATTTGCTGTCATAATGCCCAAAGCCTGGCACATAAATGGCTTTCAACAATTTATTCATGGAATTAATGATTGAGCCACTCCCTATTTGGCTGATGTGTGCATGCACGCACACACACATATTCATTCACACATGCTTCTCAAACTCCAGCATGTGCAGGGGGGAGAGCCCACAGTTTTATCATTGTGCGTATTGATCTGCACACAGAGCCGTCTGGAAGGTAGGTTAGAAGTGAGTGGGGGGCAGAGTGAGCAGTCTCTCTAAAGAGCTCTGCTGAGGTTTGTACCCTGGCTTCTCTGCAGTCTGAGATGGATAGGCTCTCTATTCGGCTGTTACCAAAACATGGGCATTTGTGCCATCTCTGAGATATGTGTCATAGGTTATCAACCCATGTCATAGAAAACTAACAAGAAGTGTGTTTTTGAAAATAAACTAGTGTGATTTTTTTTTTTACGCCCAAATAAACTCATGAATGCTTTTCATATTATTCCAGAGACTTGCAACATTTCCCTTCATCGTTTCTAGTCAAGGGTTTCCAAGAGGCTGCTGACTTTTTCTTAAGATCCTTCCTTTTTTTTTTTTTGTGATAGGCTCGAGTTTAGATGTTTCAGGTTCTTCACAGGACTGTCTTCTTGGGAGGTCAGGCACAGTCAGGGGTCTTTCACTCAGTTGAAGGATGGGTTGATGGGGCTGGTCACTGGCAGGTCAGCTCTGAAGCCCAATTCGCACTCAACTAATCACTGGTGGCTGATGTGAAGGATCAGAAAGCAAAGCAGCTGGCCCATTCTGATGTGAGGATGGCTCTTAGAACCAGGGAACTCTGAACTCAGGATGATCCAGTGATCCTGAGCACTTCGGTAATAAGTTTCAAATTGGCCCATCACTGACATGTGGGTGAGTTTGAAAGTTTAAAGTTAGACAAAAGAAGAAGAGAGGAGGGCTGTCAACGTTAAGATTTTAAATGGTGGGCTGTCCACAATGCATCCAATTTAAAAAAAAAATTTTTTTTTGAAACCCAGGCGGTTTGTTCTTTCCAAAGCAGTTTGCCATTATCTGAACCAGTAACTACTTTAGCTACCAGGGCTTGCCAAACATATTGATTTAAAGTGATTTCTTTCATGTTAACAGCATACATATGGAAGGAGTAACTTTAGAGGGCATTTTTATAATTTGAGATGATCCTACTTAAGGAGGAATCTTGCAATTACTTCTTTTGCCCCGGGGGGGGGGGGGGGGAAGCTTTCCCCTCCTTGTCTGGTTCTGAAGATAAATTGTTTTGCTTTAAATAAGGAAAATGAGGGATAACAGGAAAGATATAAAGGAAGATAAAAAAATGTTCCTGGAAAGAGCACATAACATTATTAAAGGATGAGGAAAAGAAATTGAAAATAGACTAAAAGGGTCACTCATCTTCCATCAAGGCAGATGACAAATTAGCAGTCTTTAGTCATAAAACTCAGAAAGGGTTAAGGTGGATGCTCGTATGTTTACCAAATCTAGAGGATTAGGTAAGAGGTTCAAAAAGAATGTACTGTTTTTCATATTTGCACATAGTTGAGGGTCCAAGAACCCCAAAAATGACCCGGGCAGCAAATACGATTTAAACAGGAGATCAAAGATGGCAAATACTTAGCATGACTATCACTATTTCTTTTCTGTGCCCATAACAGACATTACTAATTGATTAGGTTGCTGTTTTCAACTAAACTAGATGGATGCACAGTGTGACAGAAAATCACTTACTTCCAGATGACCCTTGCAATGAGAGCCTTTTGTTACCTATGGTTCAGCCTTACTTCTCAAAGTGTGATCTCCAAACCACCAACCAGCACAGGCATCATGGAGCTGCTTATTCTGAAAGCAGAATCTCAGGCCTCTTCCAGACCTACTGAATCAGAATCTGCATTTTAGCCAAATCTCCAGTAATTCCTATGCACATTAAGGTTTAGGAGGCCCTGGAAGAGCAGTAAGTGCAGGACAGTATTCATTAGGGTGGAAGCTCTCAAACTTCAGCCTGCATCAGAATCCCTGACTTAAGCACTTGTTCAACCTAGATTGCTGGGCCCCACCTCCAGAGCTTCTGGTTGAGTTGGTCGGGGTGGGGTTTTCAAACAAGTGTTCAGGTGCTGCTGCTGCTGCTACTGGTCTGGGAACCATACTTTGAGAACCACTGCCATGGAACTGCTTCGGAGTAGCTCTGTGAACTTTAAAGTCGAAGACTGCAAATATCTCTCCATGACTCTTGGTGTATCTGTATGAACAAGGGTTCTGGGTAAGGGAGTCCTAAGGCTTAATATAGTATAACATTCCTTATGACACTATGTACTTGACTCTAAAAGGTTCTCCTCCTGGAGGATCCCTACTAACGTCATTCACTCATTTATGCAGTGACCATCTGGGTAGCTGTTCTGTCCACAGCATTATACTTGCTGCCGAGAAACTCAAATGGAAGTTAAAACTGCAGTTCCTAATTTCATGAGGCTTATCTTCTAAGAAGAAAATAAACACAGAATGATAAATAACAAGGTAGCATCAGATGGCAAAGGGCTGAGTGCTAAGTAAGTGGCACAGACCATGTATGATTTAATTTCAGAGAGAAGGGGGGATTCCTGGGTCGCTCAGCAGTTTAGTGCCTGTCTTCTGCCCAGGGCGTGATCCTTGAGTCCCAGGATCAAGCCCCACATCGGGCTCCTTGCATGGAGCCTGCTTCTCCCTCTGCCTATATCTCTCTCTTTCTCTGTGTGTCTCTCATGAATAAATAAAATAAAATCTTTAAAAAATAATAATAATTTCAGAGAGAGGGAAACTACCTGGAATTATATATATAAGACTATGTGTTTCAGCCTAGCCAGTGTAGAAAGTCTATCAGAGAGCCTGTGGAAGATAAGGTGGGGGAGGAAGCAGGCCAGGGTAAGAAGGCACCTTCTCTTTTCTTAATGCTGCTTTCAGGGGTTGTTTTAAAACTTTCAGTTTTCCTTTGGTCTGGATCATGATAAATCAGTGCTATATCAGCGTTGTAAATCATGCTCCAGGGTGGACATACAGGGAAAGCCTGTTATCTTAGAGACACAGAAAAAAGACAAGCAGCTTATAAGCAGAGATGAAGGAGGGGGGGGGAGGAAGTAGCAGTAATTTGATAATAAGGATAATAATGCCCAACTTCTATGACCCCTTACACTGACAGGTACTCATGCTTAACAACTGTCATGCGCTATCTCATTTAACCCAGACAAGGGCGCATGATACCCCTGTGGTCAGGCCTCCTCCCGACTCCACGGGCACACCGCGGCTCTGTAAGGGTGCAGGTACGATTCTAGAACTAACTCGCCCAGCTCAGATCCAGGCAGTTGTCCAGCGCGGGGGCTCCTCGTCCGCGCACCGCGAGGCTTTGGGCCTGCCCGGATCATGCTTTGCACTTCTCATACACTGTGCGTCAGCGAGGAACCCCAGGAGCAACAGAGAGGAGAGGGATCCTCGCGCGCATCAAAGTCGAGGAACCTGCGAGGCCAGCGCGTCCGAGGGCGGACAGGGAGGGGCTGCTCCTTGAATCGCAGCGGGGCCCCTCCCGGCTCCCCCCGCCCCCCGCTGCTAACGGCGGGGTCCGTGCTGGGTGGCCGGGGTGGGGGAAGGGGGGCCCGGGAAGGGAGGCCTCCCGGGGTGCGTGCGTTTGCCTGCAAACCCTTCAAATAGTCCAGTGAAAAGTGCAGCCTTTGAAAGCCGGAGAGGAAGCTCCTGGGAGGCCCCCACCCCGGCCCGCCTGGACGTGCGGGCAGAAAGGCGGGGAAATGGCTGGCGGGGCCTTAGCGCCGGAGCCGAGGAAGAGCCCTGCCCAGTCCAGATGGGGGCCGCGGGGCGGCGGGCGCGATTCCGGAAGATTCAAACCGTTAAGGTGACCAGAGCAATTTGAAAAAGGAAACGAACTCCCTCCCCAGCCCCTCCGCGCCCCCGCGCCCGCCCCCCGGCCTGGCCCGCGGGGCCCCGAGGCGGGCTTTGCATTCGAAAGGGCATTTTTCAAAAGCGCGTCTCGGCGGCGCGGGCGGCCCGGGCGGGGACGGGGAGCGCGCGGGGCCCGCTGCAGCGCGGAGCCGCCGCCGGCCGCCTGGGGACCCCGGGACCGAGCGCCGCGGCCCCGGGCCTCGAGGCCACGCCCCCTTTGCAGGAGAACGGCGGGCGCTGATTGGCCGGCCGCGGACCAATGGGCGCGCCGGGGCGGCCCGGGCTGTCAGCGCGCGCCGCAGCCGCAGCCGCGCCGGCCGCCGCGTCCTCCCCTGCCCGGAGCCCCGCAGCCCGCGCCGCCTGCCCGGGAAGCGGCCGCCGCTCGCGAGCCAGCCCTGCCCAGCCCGCCCGCCGCGCGTCCGGGCGCCCGCGCCCCACGCCACGGCCTCGCTGCGCGGGAGCTCACGGAGCGCGTGCAGACCTGCCGGCGCGGAGCTGCCTGCCCGGGGGGCCTGGGAGCGGCGCCGACTGTCACGCCTGCAGGGCCCTCGCGGGGGCTGTGGCCGCGCCTGTGCGTCGCGGGGGGCACTGCGGTGCTCGCCATCGGGGCAGCGGCTCCGTCGGTGCGGGCGTCCTCGCCCTCCCTCCTGCTCCGCCCGCTCCTGCCCCCCGCCCCCCCGCGGCTCGCTCCTTCCCTCGCCGGCGCACAGCCGCAGCCCCCGGAGCCCAGCCGGAGCCGAGCCGGAGCCGAGCCGGAGCCGCGGTCCCCGCCGTTCCTCCTGCAGAGGGGCCTCCTCACTCCGGAGATGCAGTGACAAGTGACTATGGGCGTGCACGCCTCGGGTTCCCAGGAGGAGACGCCGAGGAGGGAGCAGCCCCTGAACGCCCAGGTCCCCTGAGCAGGCCGCCCGGGGGGGCGTGAAGGCGCCTGCAGCATCCGTCCAGGTGGGCGCCGCGGAGCGCCGCGACCCGCCTCGCTCCACCCCGCACCCCGGGCTGCCGCGGGCTCCCCGACCCCGGGAATTTTTTTTTTTCCTTCTTCTTCTTCTTCTTCTTCTTCTTTTTTTCCCCCCCTCTGCTGGTGGTGGGCGCCTGCGGGCCGAGGCCCGGCGCCTGCTCTGCTCCCCGCGCTGCCGTTAGCGGTTGCCGCCGCCGCCTCTGCCAGGGACGTGCTGGGAAAGCCGAAGCCCCGGGAGAAGATGCCGGCCATCCTGGTCGCCTCCAAAATGAAGTCGGGGCTGCCCAAACCCGTGCACAGCGCCGCGCCCATCCTGCACGTGCCCCCGGCCCGGGCCGGCCCCCAGCCCTGCTACCTCAAGTTAGGAAGCAAGGTGGAGGTGAGCAAGACCACCTACCCCAGCCAGATCCCCCTGAAGTCCCAGGCGCTGCAGGAGCCGGCGGGGGAGGGGCTCCCGCTGCGGAAGAGCGGCTCCGTGGAAAACGGGTTCGATACCCAGGTGAGAGGCGGCGTGCGGCGGGGCACTGTCGGGAGGGCGGGCGCCCGCTTGCCGGGGGGCAGGTGGACGGCTGGAGGGGGAAGGGCCGGCCCGCTCGGGCTGGCAGGTCTGAGCTGCGCGAGGAGAGGGGGCCGGCCCGGGTGGGTGTGGCCGGCGCCCGAGGCCTTAGGGAGCCGCCGAGACCCGGGGCACGGGGGGCGCGGCCACCAAGGCGCGAAGACCGTGCAGCAGCCCTGGAAATGGCAGGTCCTGCCTGCTGAGAGCTCGGCCTCGGGAAGGCAGGGTCTGCTGCGACGGCCGGCCGTTTGTCGGGTGTGCAGAGATCTGTCTCTGCCAAGGAAGGGCCTGAGGCCTCCCTGGGCGCGATGCCCCCGGGCTGGCCGCAGGACCTCGGGAAAGGGGGTCCGGGAGTTGCAATCCACCGGCTCCCGTCGGCTTGACGACGGCCTGCCCCTGCCGGTCCCTCGGCCCCAAGGACGCCAGGCACTGTGCTAGGACCCCCATAGGACCGCCCGGTGCACCAGCTGAGACTCCTGGCGTCCTGGCTGCCTGTTGCGGCGGGGGTGGGGGTGGCGGTGGCGGTGGCGGTGGCGGTGGGGTGGCTGCCTCCAAACGAAGCCCCTCCTTCCCTGGTAGTAGATCCCGGCGCTACTAGCCCGGGTGACTGGGTCTGGGGATGGGGGATGCCTTGGGCTTGAAGAGAACTGGGGACTTTTACCTTTCCAGACAGTCCGCATCACCCAGTTGGGCTGGGTGACAGGCCCCGGCCCTGCAATCTCTTTTAAGGAAATCAGCAAGGGCCAATCAGGTTCTCTTGGCTTCCTGCCTTCCCTGCTCCTCCCCCCCACCCCCATCTGCTAGGAGGGAGCCGGGGCATGCTGGTTTTTTTTTTTTTTTTTTCCTTGGCAGTCGGTCAGCAGGGACTTTTGGGGACAGGCTGACCTGACGGATGTGACTGTCCCAGTCAGGAGAGGCGGGAAGCCAGAGGGGGAGGTGGTTTGGGGCTGGTGTCAGGGAAGTGGCAACAGACCAGCTGACCTTTTTGGCACTTTCTTCTCTGCTGACACTGTCTCCACCTTCTCCTGGAGCTTTCTCTGATCAGAGGCTAGAACTCAACACGTTGCTAGCCTTTCCGATGGAGGAACTGGAGCTGGGAGCTAATCGTAAGCAGACTTTTGGAACTCTGGGCTGGAGAAGGCCCTCCAAGCAGATTAAGCTCCCACACCAGGCTGATAAGCATGCCCCTTGCTGCTGCACTTGCTAAACATTTTTGGAAGCTGACAGATTTGAGTGATGGCGTGTGGGAGGAAGGCAAGATTTCCCCCTGTGTTGGGGCGGGGGGGCTGTCTCTGCTAGGGTTTTGTGTTCTGTTCTCGTTTTTTCTGTCATTAGCCACGGGATTTGTCCAGTGGGCTCCGATCGGGAATGGGCTCAAGGGTACATTCTGGTGAGGTTTTCCTATCCATCCTTGGAGCTGAGGTTTATGAGGTATGGTGGGTGGTATGTGGGAGGCCAGAGCAGTGACTCTGGGCTGTGACACACACCTTCCAGCCTGATGAGGAGGACCTGAGGAATGAGAGGGAAAGTAGACACTGAGATTGTTTCTGGCCTTTGTCCATTTGACCCTATATTTAACACACATTGTTGAGGACTTGCCGTGAGCAGGTTCTGGAAAGGTGATTCATCACCCTCTTTTCTAAAAAAGAAATGTTTTCCAGCTGGCAGGGTCCTAGTCCCTCAAAGCTTTGCTTTCCTTTCTTACTCTTGGCCCACATCCCCAGGATGCCCCCACTGCACCTGACTTACCCTCGGTGGGGCCTTGTGTGCTAATCAGAGGATGGTTTGGATGGACTGCTAAGGACATTGGCTACTTCCTGATGGGCTCTTCTATGTTTTACCAGCCTGCTCTTTCCTTGTCCGTGTTGGGGCATCCTGAGGGTTCTTCTCTGTGGCAGGTGGCAGATTCTTGTTCTCACTGGCCCACCTTGGCATCAAAGTGACCTTGGCAAAGGCAGTTTTCCCTTCTTTGGACAGGGCTTCCCTTCATTCTACCTAACATGGTGCCCATTCACCATCCAGGAAAGCCTCTCTATGATGGCTTGAGAACTGTCTGGCTTGATGTCTGTAGTCCCTAATCCAAAACCTGGTGTTTATCACTAGAAGATAGTCAGGTGGGCAGCCCTGGTGGCCCAGCGGTTTAGCGCTGCCTTCAGCCCGGGGTATGATCCTGGAGACCCGGGATCGAGTCCTGCGTCAGGCTCCCTGCATGGAGCCTGCTTCTCCCTCTGCCTGTGTCTCTGCCTCTCTCTCTCTGTCATGAATGAATAAATAAAATCTTTAAAAAAAAAAAAAAAAGAAGAAGATAGTCTGGAAAGGATGAGTTACATGGCAGATGATATCTTGGGGCCTCTGACTCCCTTTTATTCAAGGAGTTTTTGGTGGAGGGCTGGGCTGTGCAGTGGTCACTAGCAGAGGTTTTGAAGTCTCTGCCTAGGTGGATGACCTAGTCAATTAACTTTTCTGGGCCTCAGTGTTTCCCTCTGTAAAAATGGGCATAAACAACCACAGAAATTGTAAGGATTAAGAAGAATAACATGTGAGGTGTTTAACCCAGTATCTGGCAAATAAGGAACACTTAATATAATCAGCTATTTATATTGCTGAACCAAGAGATAAGGCATGTAGAACCTGGATCTACTAGCCTCTAAGTGAGAAAAGGCATAGATTATCTCTCTAGCCCTTGAAAAGGTATTAATCGGTTTATAAGAATTTATAGAGCATCAGGGGAACCCTGGGTGGCTCAGCGGTTTGGCGCCTGCCTTTGGCCTAGGGCGCGATCCTGGAGTCCCGGGATCGAGTCCCACATCAGGCTCCTGGCATGGAGCCTGCTTCTCCCTCTGCCTGTGTCTCTGCCTCTCTCTCTCTCTCTCTCGCTCGCTGTCGATCATGAATAAATAAATAAAATCTTAAAGAAAAAAAGAATTTATAGAGCATCAATCAGTACCAGGCATGGCCAGAAGATGAAGGGCACAGCCACTTGTTTAGTGCCTGGCTCTTTACATTTGACATTATTTCGTCCTCACAGTACCACTTAAAAGCAGACATGACAACAATTTCTATAGCAATAATTTTCTATAATAATATAATAATGGCAATCAAATAATATAATAATGGCAAGTTAAATAATATAATAATGACAAATGAATAATATAATAATGGCAAATCAAATATAAAATCACTTCCTACATGCCAGGAATTGTTCTAAAGACTATATGTAAAAAACCTCATTTGATTTATCTGACAAACCATATGATATACGTGTTATTATTCCCACTTTGCACATGAGGAAACTGAGGCAAAGACTGGGTTGGTAAGCTTGTGAGTAGCTGAAGTAGACTTAGAACTTGGACAGTCTGGCTCTGGATTCCATGCCCTCAACTGCTGGGCTCTACAGAGATAACCACAGAGGCTTCTGGCTTACTTGCCCTGGTAAGACCCCTGCTCTAACCATTGAGCTGGAAGAGTGAAGTGAGGTTCAACAAGGTAGAGTAACTTGCTCCAGGTCATCCTGCTTCAGTGTGATGGAACAGAGTCCAGCTCAGGTTGGTCTAGCTTCAAGGCTGGTGGTCTTCACAGCCTTCATAGCTGCCTCCCTCCATCATTTACCCTGGCAGGAGCATGGGGTAAATAAGACATGGCCTGGGCCCTTGGGGATTGTATAGTCTAGTTGGGAGGTTTCACTGATGTACCAAGGGCAACAGGACACAATACAGAGAGGGCTGAAAGGTATGCTTGGGGTCCAAAGGAAGGGAAGGGCCACCATGGCTGGAGAAAACCAGACAGCCTCCTGGAGGAGGCTGGGCTTCAGAAATGGGCAGGACTGGCTTTGTGGGGAGAAGAGGAGGTGAGAAGAGCATGAGAGGGAAGGATGAGGAGCAGGCCATGCTGTGGTACAAAGCAGAAGATGATGTCACCACAGGGAAGCTGCACTTTCATGCAACGGGTAATTGCTCTGTATCTAGCATCTTCCTTTTATTTTTTTATTTTAATAAATCTATTTTTTATTGGTGTTCAACTTGCCAACATACAGAATAACACCCAGTGCTCATCCCATCAAGTGCCCCCCTCAGTGCCTGTCACCCAGTCACCCCCACCCCCCGCCCACCTCCCCTTCCCACCACCCCTAGTTTGTTTCCCAGAGTTAGGAGTCTCTCATGTTCTGTCTCCTTTTCTGATATTTCCCACTCATTTTTTTCTCCTTTCCCCTTTATTTCCTTTCACTCCTTCAACTGTGAGATGCTTTTGTTCGGCTCCCTGCCTTTTAAAAGGAAGATGCCATTTTTATATTTATTTATTTTTAATATAAATATAAATATAAATATAAATATAAATATAAATATAAATATTAAAAAATAGCATCTTCCTTTTAAAAGGCAGGGAGCCGAACAAAAGCATCTCGCAGTTGAAGGCTTGGCTCTGCCTGCTGGCTGGTGGATAAGAATTCTGGGCATGCAGGCTCCTTAGGAGAAGGTGGGAAGTGGTGTCCATAAAGACCTGGTTCATAACAGACCCTTGGGAAAATGACAGTCATTATTGTTATTAGCTTGAGGTTGAGAATATTCAACATGGTAGTTACAGGGGAAGGGAGGTGGTTCTCACGGCTTCTTTTATTATGCAGCAGCTGTGTTCAGCCAGTCCAGCCCTGTCCCCCCAAGCCTGTTCTCCATGTCCATCAAGTGTGAAAAGACCTAAGGTAGCCAGCAAAAAAGCTTTAGGTCAAAAAAGCTTAGGCCCACTGTCAACTCCCTGGGCCCCTCACCTTGAACCTCTCCCACAAACCTACAGCTGGGCTCTACCCTAACTGGGGGGGCGGGGTGGGGGTGGGGTTTGCTGTGCTCTGCAGCAGCTCATCCCTCCCGAATTCCCTTCCTCTTGCTGGGATACCTGGGCCTTCCCCCAAGAGTGAACATTTATAGCATCTGCTCTGTTAACGTGGTGTATAAATTATGACCATATGCAAAGAATTGTTTCAGAGGCATGCTCTGCGTTAGTTCAGAAACCCTGGCCAGTCGACCTTCAGATAAGGAATGCGCATGAGCTATTTGAGGAGAGGTTAGCTTATTTTTAAGAAGCAGCTGCAGGAAAAAAAAATTATATATATAATACTTTGATATTTCCTGTTTTTAGGAGCCTGGTGTTCAACTTGCAGCTCATTTCTTTAAAAAAGTAATTAGAAGTGATTGAAATCCTCTGTGGGTGTTTTAGATGTTTAAAAAGAAAGAGCAGGCGAGGCCCTTGGGAAGAGAGTGCAGCTCTAAGCTTACAACCTGTTGCAACTTTGCCCCATTGTGTTTTGATTAGAATCCTTGCTCCATCATCAGAGTTGATTATGGATTTGATTAGTGCATTTTTCTGCTATTGTGTTATTGCCTCTCTTCTCTTTCTCCGTTCTTAGAGGGGAATGTATAGCATGGTTATCCGCCAACATGCAAGAATGTTTATATTTCGCATATTATTGCTTATTCCACGGGTTAATTTTCTGAAGACACTTGAAAGGTGGGACGGGTGGCTTATTTAGGATATCATTACGGGTGTGTATATATGTATGTATATAAAGCCATCTACTTCAGGGTGTGTGTATATACACGCATACACACGCACACACATATACAAATATATACACATGGAACAGCTTAAAGTAATGAGCACATGTAAGCGCACACACATCAAAGGCCAAGGCTGGCGGAATTACAGCCCAACTTCCAGCCTTCAGAATAGCTCGACGTGCTTCCCACTTCTCACACTCGCTTCCTCTGTGACCAAGACCAAAGCACTAAATCTTGGTGTCCGTGTTACCTACTTAGAAGACAGAAGAGATGTGGCCTTGAGAGAGGGGTTTTATTTATTTTTAAGATTTCATTTATTTATTTATTTGAGAGAGTGAGAGAGAGAGAGAGAGAGAGAGACAGGCGGGGGGCGGGGGGAAGCAGACTCCCCACTGAGCACAAGGTCCAGAATCTTGGGATCCCGACCAGAGAGCTGAGAAGGCAGATGCCTAACTCACTGAGCCACCCAGGCACCCTGAGGGAGGTGTTTTAATTAAGACTTAGTGAATCCCCTGCAGCTAGTCTGAAAAAGCCGAACCACCCAGGGAGATTTTGGCTTGAGGTCAGAGAGATTCTTCTTTCTTAGAATCTGCTTAAACAGCGGGGAAGGGAACATCTATGGAGCATCTGCTATGTGCCAGGTAGTCTCTGCTGCTATATATGTATAAAATATACACATATATATATGTTTTGTGTGTACATATATATGACTTGATATACATATTTGTTTTATATATTGGTATATATATTTATTTATGTATAATTTGAGACACAAGAAGTGGGTAAAATGTAAAGCAGTCTATGCATTTTATATGAGGAAGCTGAGAGCAAAGGGAGTTTGCACTTGGAGGCAGTTTTACACAGTAGGTAGGTCAGGCTTCACTGAGAGATAGACCAGAGTTTGAATCCAAGCTTCAGGCAAGTCACTTAATATCTCCCAATATTGCATCTTCACCAGTAAAGTAGAAGTTGGTATACAGGTAGGTTACTGGGCATGATGTCTGGCATGTCATAAGCAAGGAATATGTGATATTGCCTATTTTTATTCCACAAGATCAGAGCCAAGTTTGGAAACCAGATCTGCCTCATAACAAGCTCATGTTCTTTCCACCCTGCCCCTCTCCCAATTGCCTCCCAGGTGCACGGTTGATTACATGGAACAGCAGATGAATAGCATCATGAAAGCAGAAAACATAGCAGGACTTTGGTTAGATTGAATGGGGAGCAAGGGTAAATTAAGAATAATGTCCACTAAATGAGTCATATCCAGAGTTGTGAAATGAAACCCCCACATTTTGGTTCCAGACGTGTCATCCCTATAGCACCAACCAAGCCAAGGGATCCATTGCAAACCAAACTTATGGGAAGCCTTCTTGGTAAGACCTCGTCTGAGCTAGCACTGTAGTCACTGGACAATATAATGGCCTTGCCATTATGACGAAGGGACAGTCCCATTGGTTGGGCTTCTGAATGGCTACTTATTGTTTTGAGGGCAGAAGGAAAGCCCTCTTCCATTAGGCTGGCATGATTATGGTGGGAGCCGGGCCTTGTGATCAGTTTGGTCATTGAGGTGCCCCAAGGCATGGCCAGCTGCCCAACGGTGTTTTACTAATTGCCTCAGAGCCAATTTCAATGGCTGCTCTGTCTCTTGGTCGCATTGTTCAAGGAGATGGACAATGTGTTCCTAGAATGTCTTGGGCAGAATGGGTCATGTGATTTGAGGAATAAAACTGGGTCAGGCTTTTTGTGTTTCAGTCCACACTCACAATAGTGAGTGACACAGAAGTTTTCTCAGGAACCTCAAGTCACCCACACAGAACCTAAAGAATGACTCATGATTTAGTGTCTCTTTCCCAAGGAAAACAGACCCTCTCTTATGTTTTGCAAACACTGGCCCCATAGCCTCAGAATATTTTGTCTTTCCTTCCAAGTGAAACACTAGTACCTTCAGTGAATTTTAGGTTGTTCCAACCCCTTTCCCGTCGTGGTAGGAGTCAAGATAATTATGAGCCTGGCTCCCAGAGTTCTTTTAGGGCCTCTGAACAAAATCAGTTACTCACAGAGGTGTGACAAAGGAAAAATAATGATGCTGAGACTCTCTGACACTGACTGGGCAAAGCCTCCATACCTGTATAGTGCATGGCACCAGACACGTATCATGTCATTTAATCCTCACGACATCCCCTGAGGAAGAGAAATGGAAGGGACAGCTCTGAGAGTCAGCAACTTCGGTTCTAGTTCTGTCTCTTTGGATGCTTTGCTGCATGATCTTCAACAAATCACATTGTCTTTCAAGCCTCAGTTACCTGACCTATAAAATGGAGAGGATAATTCTTGCTCTCTCTTTTTTGAAGGGTTCTTGTGAAGCTCAACAGAAGCAATTATTAGGACGGAGACAGTGGTTGAGGCGCCTTACACCATAAATACCCTTTAAGGAAACCAAGGCTGAGAGAGGTTAGCTACTTTTCCAAGTAACACGGCTAGTAAGTGGTAGACCTAGACTTAGAGCCCATATCTGATTGACTCTGAAGTCAAAATTCTTTTCTTTTCCCAAAGATTTTATTTTTAGGTAATCTGCACCCAACAAGGGGCTTACAGTTACAATCCCGAGATCAAGAGTTGCACACTTTACTAATTGAGCTGGCTGGGTACCCCTTAACCCAAAGTCAAAGTTTTTAAATAGCACGTGTAAAAGCACTTTGAAAAAAAAAAATCTGAAAAGACATTGTTAATACAAATCAAAGTAAATTGTAAATTGCTATAAAATTTCCTTTGGGTTGTTACATATGATGTTTGACTCCTCCCTTTTGCCCCAAAGGTTTGGAGACATTGAAAATATTCTTTAGATATTAAATAAATATTAGTTGCTCAATAATAGCAGTTAAACTTCTCTGGGATTTGTAAAATTCCAAGTGCTCTGAGGCCGCAAGGTCCACTAAATGTCATCACTGTGTAGCTGGCAGGGCTGATCCTGGAGAGAAGAAGGGAAAAATGGGGAATTTGAGGGGAGTTTTGGTGGCTCAGTCAGTTAGGTGACTGACTCTTGGTTTTGACTCAGGTCATGATCTCAGGGTTGTGAGATCCAGCCCCACACTGGGCTCTGCACTCAGCACTCAGTGAAGAGTCTGCTTTAGATTCTCTCCCCTCCCTCTCCCTTTACCTCTCCCTCTGTGCATGTGCTTGCTATAAATAAATAAATGAAAAATTAAATCTGAAAAAAATGGGGGATTTGTTTTGAATCCTTTGTTGGCATGAGGAAACAATCAGATAAATTCAGATTATGGATCAATCTTTAAGACAATAGTCCTGGTATCTTCAAAACTGACAATGTCAAGAAAGACAAAACGTTTTAAAAGGTAGATGGAGAAAAATAGACCGAAGAGCTATGATGACCAAATCCAGGGAGCGATCCTTGACTGGAACCTGGATAAGCAAAACTACAAATTCTGAAAAGTTCCTTTTGGGGACGATTAGAGAGATTTGAATTCAGATGGTGTATTAGATAGTATTATTCTATTGATGTTTACAGTATTGGGGTTATGTAAGAAAATGTCCTTTTTCTTTGGGAGATACATGCGGAGATATTTAGAGATAAAGTGTATTGGTGTCAGCAACTAACTTAAAGAGTTCGAGGGGGAAAGGTTAGTATGTCTGCAGAGAGGAGAAAGTAAATGTCACAAAACGTTAACAACTGGTAAATCAGGTAAAGATACGTGTGCAATTCTTTCAATGTTTCTGTTTGAAATTTTCCAAAATAAAATGTTGAGAAACAATACCAAACCCTGGCTAAAGAGTATAGGTTAGCAGTTCCCCTTGACATCTAGAGTACACCCACGAGAACATAAATGAGATAGGAGTGTGTGTGTGTGTGTGTGTGTGTGTGTGTGTGTACTGACAATAAATAGCCTGGCCAAGTTTATTTCCCTGGGTTTCGGATCTGGAGTCCTTATCTCCTTTCTGGTGTAGTGTGAGAATCTTGGCTTAATTCCTATTCTTTCATGAGAATCGTTGCTGACATTTTGGTGCAATCACAAGATCCGAGTTGATTTGAGCATCTCTTGTAAAAATCTAGGATGTTTCCAAAGTCGAAGATATAAAAGAAATTGCTTTTAATGAGGAAAAATTTAAAAATATTAAAACCCCTGGTTGAGTCCTCCTCATCTAGGCAGTGAGAAGGTGAGGAGCATGAGTGGAAGCAAGCTCCTTTCTCTGCTTCAACGCTTTTTCCTTACCCACTGCTTCGGGCTCCTTTGCCTGCCTAAATCCTCCCCATCCTACCCATTCAAGCTCAGGCCTAATGTGACCTCTTCCAATACGCCTTCCGCCATCACCAGGGTAGCGTCTCTACTAGATGCTCCCAGCCTGCCGTAGAGCCCCCATGGCTTGGCCTGGGATTGCTTACTTAGCCAGACCATGGCTTCCATGTGGTCAGGGATGTGTCTTTTTTTATCTCTGCTGAGACAGGGTCAGCACATAGTAGGTTCCTGGTTGATATTTGCAGACAAAAAGAGGGATGGGAGGGGGAAGATGAAAGAAGGAATTGAAAAACAGGAGTAAGTAGATATGGAACACCAGCTGTGTTCATGAAGCCATGTGTTCTGCAGAACTCCCTCCTGGCATGTGAACTGTGCAGATCACGTGACGGTGGGTGGCCAAGTGTCGGAGACACGGGACGACCTGAACCTTGGCTAAGGCCAGCCTCAAAGCTCTGCGACCCGGGCTCTTAGGGAAGCACGCGTGGGCTGGCTGGATAGAAGGAGGAGGCCGAGTCCCTTATGCAAGGCTGTTTATAACGTCCCAATGGTCTGCTGCTCCAGTGGAAGATCTATCAGGATGTGACAGTGACTGTACGATCGGCTGGAGGGGTTGAGGGGGAGAGAACACCAGGGGCTTTGGAGGGCTTTGGCCTACACATGCATGCACGCACGCACGCACACACACAGGAAGGGGGACCTGACATGGGTTCTGAAGGATTTTAGCTGGTGAAGAAAAGGGGAGGGCTCAGAGAGTCCCAGGATGGGACAGCCTGCCAGGAGTAATGAGGACAGCAATCGTTTACGTGCCATTTCCATATGTAATCTCATTCAGTCCTCACACAAACCTTCTGACTCAGTATTGATCCTGTTTTACCAGCAAGGAGATGCATGAGGAGTCACTAGGGAGACCAGCCGGAGAGGGGTCCTGGAACTTCCTCAAGCCGCACGACTGCTATGGACGGTGACAGGATTCAAACTTGGGTGTATCTTAAGCTCAAAACCTCTTAACCACTGCCTTCTTCTGCCAGTAACCGGAGGAGGCCTGAGTCCCGTGCTGAGATGTAGCTTTAGACAACCAAATGTCCAAACCCTCTTCTCCTGGGAGCCTGTTCCCCACCTCCCTGGCCTTGGCCTCCTGTGCCTGTCCCAGCCTGTCTCTGGAGGCTCCGTGTTTATCGAGTGAGGGGCCCCTTTGGCTTTTGCCCACACACTGCTGCAATCTGGGCACGATCTTGTTCTCTCACTGCCGTGGCTGCCTCCCCCTCTACCCCCCCCAGGTCACCCCTGTGTTGCAGGGCCCAGCGGGGTCCATGTGCTTAACAGCTGGCAGGACTTCCCTTCCTGTCCTCCTGCCATAGGCCGCTTGGCGCAGCTCTGCAGACAGTCCCCATTTCATGCTGATTTGCTTTGATTCTTTTCAGACCTGGGAGTGACGCATGTTTACGTCAGAATGTGTGAGCCACAAGTATTCCAGAGCTGTTAGACCTTCCGGTGTGGAAACTTTGGTTGTTAGCTGCCTCTGGACAGAAGAAGATAGCTCTGGGGGGTGGAAAGCACGATTTAGGTGACAAAACCAGCTTTAAAATAACCAGGCTTACTTAGGATGTCTGCTTAGTGATCTGTGCCTCTCCGGACTAGACACTTGAGACATCTGAGCCAGTGTAGCCCTTGGAGGCCACCTATTCTCACAGCTCCACTGTACGGATGGGGAAACCATGGCCCAGAGAGGGGTGTGACTTGCCCACAGCCAGGCAACAAGGCCAGAGCAAAACTGGAACCTAGGCCTCCCATCTTCTGGCCCCAGTATCCTTTCCACCCCACTCTTGGCGGCCAGAGGGTCCACTCTGAATGAATGACCTGGTGGTTTAAAGAAGTGGATCCAGCCCTAAACTCTGTTTTTTCCTCCTCCTTCTACCAAGTGGTAAAGTACTCTTAATCCCTTCCTATCAGAAAGCTTTTGCATTTGACTCAATGGATCAGAAAGCCAGGACCTCTATGTGGATGGTGTCACTGTATCAGGACACCACCACTGAACACCTCCCGTGGGCCAGACACTTTATATACATCATCTTACTTAAGCACTCTGATTTGTGTCCCTACTCTTTCTGTCCACCCTCTTAGAGCCCCCGTCTCCTCCGAAGCTAGAAGTCAGAGAGACCTGGGTTAAAAATCTTGCCTCCCCATTTATCGCCCAGGCGGCCAACTTCCCCAGTGTTAGCGTGGGGCCTGGGACACCGTAGGCCTGATAAATAGTTGTCGAACCGCAGCTTAGACAAGGCACTTCCACCTCGCCTGAGTTTCCCCAGGGCAAGTGCAGCATTTCAGTGGGTCACTCGGATTAAAGCAATTAGCATGCGTAAAAATGCCTGGTGTGGGGTAGATGCTGGTATTTACTGAGCACTTACTATGTGCTGGGCAGTCTTCTAAGCATTTTCTGTGGATTTTGCAGCTTCATCATCACCAAAGCAATAACCTCTGAGGTAGGCACTTTAGTGATCGTCTCCGCTTTATAGATGAATTATAGGCATTACAGCCTCAGCTACTTGCCCAGGGTCCCCCACCTAAAGTGGAAGGGCCAGGCCTGAAACTCAAGCAGAACCTGCAGAGCCTGAATCTTCAGCCATTGCATGGTCCTCCCTCTGTGCTGCTTCTCACTAAGCTCGCATCTAGCTGAGGCTGGGGAAGAGAGACTCGGGCAACTGAGGGCACATGCAGGGGAAGTGACTTGCCTAAGGCTCTCCGGGGTGAAAAGTAATAAAACCCAAGAAAGACTTGCCTTCTACAGTAGCGTGGGCCTTAGTTCTTTAAAAGGCGCTGCCTCTCTAAGGGGAAGGGACAAACGATTTTGCCCCAGGAAGCTGTCCCAGACCAGACGCCGTCACCAAGAATCAGTACTCCCAACTGCCTGGTGGACTGTGTGACTTTCCCCTTGGGCCCCTGCTTCTCACTCATTTGGAATCATTCCTTCTCTGGATTGCAGAGCAGAAACCAATATAAATTTGACCTAGTCCCTAGAAATGTTTACCTGGCTAAAAATATGCCGGCTTTGTGATATTTTTAGCCAAACTTAGATTCGAAATATATGAATTGCCCACACCCATGTATTAGGCATGAACTGTTGGTACATTTTGTAACAGGAAGCTGCTGGTTTTCCATTCCAAAGAACTGGAATTCGGTCAGAAATTTGTCATTTGCAAATGCCAACTCTCACCACATTCCACTGCTGTTTTTAAGAGCGTCTCGTCACCTGGATTCGGAGGAAGCAGGCCATGGGTGAGGCCAGCCTGGCCAGGCTGCCTCGGTGTATTCTCCAGGTCTAGTGCCTTCCAGGCGACCTCCATCTGGCTCTCCCCAGGCCCACGCCATCTGTGGTGTGTTGCCTTTGGACTCGTGTATGGGCAGACAGGGTGCTTATTTTAGAACTGGAAGGAGAGGAGATGTATCAATAATAATAATAAAAAAAAAAACGGGGAAGGAAAAATCCATTCAGTGATTTTAAAATATCTCGCCCTTAACAGGGCAGATTATTTTTGTTTCTTAAAAACAACTGGTAGTTTACTCCTCGAAACAGAGCTGGAAATAGAAATGTATAGGACTATTAAAAAAAAAAAAAAAAAGGAGAGACTGGGGAGATGTCCTCTTGGTTTTACCACCCTGACTCTCGCACACAGAGTAGGTCTTTTCCCCAACCATCAAAGCCTCTCCTGCTCCTGATGTGCAGACTTGGGAACCCTAGAGCTATATCACAAAGACCCTGTTTTCTTAGCCCTTGATTTTGTAGATGAGAAAGCTGAACCTCAGGGCCTTTGCACTTGCTGTTCTTTCTGCCTGAAATGTCTTCCCAGATATGGACATGGCTCACTCCTTTACCTTTGGTCTCTGCTCAGAAGTCACTTTATCAAAGGTACCTTTTCTGACCACCCTATATAAAATAGCAATCTGTCCTCTTATGTCGCCTTGCTTGCTTTATTTTTCTCCAGAACCTGAGCAGTCTTCTGACATGTTTCGTGTTTATCATGTGCTTTCCTCTACTAGACTTTCAGCTCCATGGGAACAAGGGATTTGTTCAGCTTGTTCACAGCTGTATCCTCAGCACAGGCTAAGTGCTTACTAAATATTTAGTGAATAAGTGGCAGGGACTCATGCAAGATTTCAGGCAGAGTGAAGACTAGCATCCAGGTATGACTCCCAGCCTAGGGCTCTTACGCTATTTCTTCAGACCCCACTAAGAAATCTACGGTGTGTCCCTTAAGATGCTAATAGGTCTAAATATCATCCTTTGGGCAGTTTTGCTTCTTTCACGGGGCCTCTTAGTTCAAAGGGTGGGCGAGTGTCTTAGCACAAAAGTCAATGTCTTAACATAAGGATGAGGTGAGTTAGGTTGGCCAGGAAAGGCTAATATGTTTGCCAGGTTGGGGAATCCTTACCCTGTGAGCAGATTCTTACTTTATCCAAGTTTAGGGCTGGCTCTGAGATGCCCACAGTAGAATGTGGGAGTAAGAATTGGGTTTGCCAACATGCACTCGTTCCATTTTGTCTTCAGTTTCCCTTCCTTCCTTCCTTCCTTCCTTCCTTCCTTCCTTCCTTCCTTCCTTCCTCTTATTGTGCTTTTTTTTTTTTTTTTTATAAATTTTTTTTTTTTTATTTATTTATGATAGTCACACAGAGAGAGGGAGAGAGAGGCAGAGACACAGGCAGAGGGAGAAGCAGGCTCCATGCACCGGGAGCCCGACGTGGGATTCGATCCCGGGTCTCCAGGATCACGCCCTGGGCCAAAGGCAGGCGCCAAACCGCTGCGCCACCCAGGGATCCCCTCTTATTGTGCTTTAATCTCTGTTAGTAACAGTATGGACTGTGGGCCAGCAGCAATGGCATCACTGGAAGCTTGGTAGAAATGAGGAATCTTGGGCCTAGACCCAGCCTTCTTAATTAGATTTGCACTTTAGCAAGACCTCCAGATCACAGATAAATTAAAGTTTAAGAAGGAGAGGAACAGCACTTAAGAAAAGCCCTCTTATTTAAAGTATTCAGTTGCCACCTCTGTCTAGAGGTACAGGCCCCCTCACCTCTAATTATTTTATGCCATGAATAGCGATGGGAGGGATAGACAGGACAGCCCTAGAGGAAGAAGGTATCATAAAAGAGACTTCTAGAATCCGTTCCGGCTCCGTTTCTTACATTGCTCTGTCTTACCTGTGCATTGGACTTTGCAGCTAATGTTTGGTCAACATGAAAGGAGACTGTAATCTGTCTGGTAACTGCAGAAGGAGGGGAGTTCTGGCCTTTACATGGGAGCTCAGAATTTGAGGGCCCCAGCTCTCCACCCTGCTGAGTGTGCTCTGGGCTGACTGAGATGGCATCTCCCAGGAGCTGGAGGCAGTTCCCTCCCAGCCCTTCTCACAGATGGGCTGTGAGATCCTTTCTAGACTCTTCAGCAAAGGGAGACAGCCATTCCCACGGCTGAACAGAGCCCAGCTCCCACAGTCCCTTGCTGCTTGGAAATCTCCTTCCCATTCTCCTTGAATTGCAGTTGGGAATTGCATTGCAGGACTGCAGCATGTGGTGGGGAAGGAGCAGAATGCATCCTCTGAGCACCAAGGGGAGGGGCCTGCTGCAGTGGCGCGCTGCGTCTTCCCAGTCCTCCCACTCTGCGGAGGGAAGCCTTCTCAGTCTGCAGTCCGCCTACCTGCTGAGGCATTTCTTTCAATCATGCTGCGGCTGTGTATTGATTTGGGGAAAGCCCATTGATAAGAGCAGATTAACTCAGCCTCTGAATCATGGTGAAATTATTGTGTAATGCTGATGTTGGAGCTTTTTTGCTGCATTCTGTGTAAATCGGGACTATTTGAAAGCTGCTCATAGAGTCACTGGTCACGTGGTCTTTGTGCACACTCGTCTCAGTCAGGCGTGGACCACTGCAGGACCACTGCAGGAGGAAGAAGCTTGGTCACCTCTTGGCAGTCTGCAGGAGGAAGGAAGGTGGCGGAGGGAATCAAAGGGGGCTTTCTCCCCATCCCCAGCTCCCCTAGACTCTTACATAACCCCATCCCAGCCACGTGGAGGAGGGCATCTCCAGCCACTCTCAAGTCCATACCTGGCCCTGGGTGGGGACAGGGAAACTGCCCTATGCCTGAAAGATGATGAACCTGATACCGAATAAGTGTTTGTGTGTGCATGCATAGGTGCATATATGCGTGTGAGTGCTTGTGTGTGCATGCAGACGTGTGTGCAAAGGCACATTTGCTGTGTGTGTGTGCACAGGCATGTGTGCATGTGTGTGCATGTGTGTGTCCAGATGCTCTTTGAGAGGCTGTAGGATATCTATTTTAACCCCTGGCAGCACCATAGCAGTGAGGCAGTGTGGGGCGGCTGAAAGAGCACTGTGCTTGGAGTCAAGAAACTGGAGTTCTCTTTCTAGACCTTCCTTTAACAAGCTGCATGACCCAGACACATGTCCATTGGTTCTTTGCCAGGAGCATGTGGAGTTATTACAATAGTACACATGTCCAGACGTCTCCCTTGCAGATGCAGGCCTGGGGGGAGGCTTCAGCATCTGTATTTCTTAGGGTTCTGCAGCAGACCCCAAGGCACACTTTGGGGTAAGATTTCCTGGCTTTGAGACCAGCTCCCTCAGAGAAGACAAGAGAATTAAGTGAATAAGAGCAGGTGGTCATGGCCACACAGACCAGGGTTTGGATCCTGGCCCTGTCCACATAGGATACAGCCTTAGGTGAGTTGCTAGATTTGCCCCTGCTTCCTCATCTGCTCTAGGGGCATGAGATTAGTGACCTCACAGGGCTCTGAGCATTAAATGCCACAAAATATATGAAGCATGTAGCAAGCTCCATAAATGTTAGGTCTCAGGTGTGTGTGTGTGTGTGTGTGTGTGTGTGTGTGTGTTGTGTATTTTTCGCTGTACCCTAATATATGGATGGAAGATGCTCCAATAAGTCCAAGGTGGAATGCAGTAGGGAAACGAGATGGCAGTGTTCAGTTATATTTGTGTAATTTGGCAATAAGGAAACCAGTGCATGCATTCCTTGTCATAGTTACTAATAGGCAAGGGAGGGTACAAAGAAAGGTCAAATGGGGCCAGAGGGAGCGGCCAAGTGTGCCTCTCTTGCTCCACGATAGTGATTCTTTTTTTTTTTTAATTTTTATTTATTTATGATAGTCACACACACAGAGAGAGAGAGAGGCAGAGACACAGGCAGAGGGAGAAGCAGGCTCCATGCACCGGGAGCCCGATGTGGGATTCGATCCCGGGTCTCCAGGATCGCGCCCTGGGCCAAAGGCAGGCGCCAAACTGCTGCGCCACCCAGGGATCCCTCACGATAGTGATTCTTAAACTTCACTGTGCATCCGTATTGCCTGGCTACTTGTTAAATAGGCACAAACCTGAGCCCTGCCCCTGGCCTCAGAGCCTCCGATTTTGCAGATCTGGGCAAGGCCCGTGAATTTGTATTTTTGACAGGTCAGACCACGCGAATGTGCAGGAGACGGTCTGCAGCCCCTGCTCTGACAAAGGCTGGTCCTGAGTAAGAGATCACATTGGGTGACTAAGAGAAGGGGGAGCTGGGTTGGAGTGGCCAGGCAAGAATGGGGTCCTAGACGAAGTGAGAGGAGCTGAGGATTGAGTGCACACATGCAGGATTTGGAGACAACAGGGTAGCGTATTTTGGACTTGGTGTGGTGAGCAGATGGCAGAGGGCTCTGGTGAACATGGAGCTCTGGCTCTTGTCCCTGCCACCAGCGGCTAGCATTGCCATGTGGGGCGGGTGGCACACTAGGATGGCAGCCACTGGGCAGGGTTAGCCAGGACGCCTGGGGAGGGGTGACAAACCCAGAGTGTATGTCCCTTTGTCCTCTGTTTAAGGCCCAAGCCGGCTCTCTTTAAGTTGCTTGGCAGTGCCCAGAGATTTCAGCATCTGTTGCTCTGTGTGCTCATTCAGCAATCAGAGCGTGCGAGCAACCTGGGGCAGGAGATCTGGAAGCGTGAAGTGGATATGAGATACTCAGGCCGCCAGAGAGGGGAGGCCGAAGGAGCAGCAGGGAGGAGAGGAGGAGATGGCGTTTGGATGCCAGGGCTCCTTGAGCTGCGAGGGGCCTCGGCTGGAGTCCCAGGTCTACAAAGGGCCAGTGTCCCCTTGATAAAGTCTGAATCAAGATACCCCCCATCAGTGGCCTTTGGATCTGCCAGTCGTGGGAGAGCACATTTTCTGGGGTCTTCGGTGGATCAAAAAGAGCTAGAGTTAAGAAGGCATAGAGGGGAAGGTGCCAGGCTCCAGGCTCCACACTTAGGTCTCCTCCCACGTCCACCTTAGGCGGTAGGTATTGTCAGTCTCACTTTATAGATGAGAAGGAAAGGCCCAGAGAGGTGAAGCAACTTGCCTGAGCTGCGCATCTAGGACTTGGCAAAGCCTGGGCTTGGCCTTGCTATATGTGGCTCCAGCGAATCCCCTCAGCTTCTCAGTGCATGTGCAGGGGAGGCCCTGCTGCCCCATCCGCAGGTGCGGGCCCCCGGGGAGCCCGGCGGCCTCAGCTGGGGGAGGGCTACAGTGTGGGCAGAGCGCCCTGGAGTCCCGTGACATGTGGGGACTCTGTTCCGTGCCCTCTGTCAACAATCCAGTCCTCAGTACTATTGCCCTGGCTGCCGGCTGCTCTCACCACAGCCAGGCCCCCCACCCACACAGGCGAAGGCTGTGGCCAAGGGCACTCTAGAAGGAGGAGGAAGTGGCCTCCAGAGGGGCCGGTTGCAGAGCCCCTGAATGGCCCCATTGAGGCTGGACAGGATGACAATGGGCCTGTTGGGGCCCTCAGTCAGGGTCCACTGAGGTGAGAGGGCTGGGGCTGGCCAGGCAGCGCTGGCTCAGAGGCCAGATGCTGACTTCCAGGGCTGTGAGCCAGCGCCTCTGACGTGCTCTGAAATGCCAGCTCTGCTTAATGGGGAGCAGCTGGGGCGGGCTCCACATTCCTCCCCATGCCAGGAAGACCGCGTGAACCCCGTTCCCTAGGCCATGGCCGGGCCTCAGCTTTTTCCCTGCTCACCTCCCTCTGGGATGGGCCCTGCTTCTTTGATCCTGGGGCCTGAGGTTGGCCCTTCCCAGTGTCCCTGTGGTTCTCAGGGGCATCTTTCTCAGCTCCTTTGGAGAAATAACATCCCTTCCAACAACTCAGGGCACCCTCAGCTGGGGTTGCTGGATAAAATGCAGTTCAATCTGGATGTCAGATAAATAATAATGTTTCCATTTGTAACAAATATTAATGAATGATAAAAGCTGAACCAAGATACAGGTCCATTTGGTGTGTCATGGGACACAAAGAATTATTGGTTGTTGGGGCACCTGGGTGGCTTAGTGGTTGAGCATCTGCCTTTGGCTCAGGTTGTGATCCTGGGGTCCTGGGATCGAGTCCCACAGCAGACTCCCTGCATGGAGCCTGCTTCTCCCTCTGCCTGTGTCTCTGCCTCTCTCTCAATCTCTCTCTCTCTCTGTCTCTGTCTCTCATGAATAAATAAAATAAAATCTGAAAAAAAAAAAAACAAAGAATTATTGGTTGTTTATCTGAAATTTCAATTGAACTGGGTATCCTCTATTTTCAGTTGCTAAATCTGATAACCCGAGCCAAAAGGAGCCATATGGGCATATATGTGGGGTCACTAGGACTCAGCGAGTTTTTCTGGGATGCCTCCGAGCTGGGCATGGGAGAAGAAGCCTCTCCCGGCCCCGATACCCACGTCCTACTTCCCAGACATAAAATGCATCACCTTTCAGGACACTATTGTCCCCTTGTTTTCCACCCCCCACTTCCAGGAGCCGGATCTCTTTCCCCCAACTCCCGTGGTGAGAAGGGAAGCTTTGAAGTGTGTTTCCAGTTGGTGATTCTGTATTGAGCCTCCGATTTCACATTGGCTAAACCCTGTTGACTTAACGGTGGGCGCGCCACACCTGGTCTCTGCTCTGAAAAGAGCTTACAGGCCAGTAGGGGAGACAGCAGTGAACGAAAAGCAGCCATGAATTCGGCAAACCTTAAACACTGTGGGTGGGTGGGAGGAGGGAGTCCCAGAGGGGCTCTGAAATCCCAGAAGGACATCTCACCCACACCTGCAGGGCTGGACTAGCACAGAGAATGGGCCTTCAAGTAGAAGATCCAAGCTGACATGCTGGGCTAGGTCACAGGGCTGACCTGTGTGGCCCTGGGCATGTCATTCAACGTCTTCCTCATTTATAAGGTGGAAACACTATGCCTTGCCTCCAGGGACCACTGTGAGGTTCCAAGTATTGTGATGAATGTGAACTTGTACTGCCCACAGTGTGGTTCTGGATGGAACATGCGTGCGTGTCGGTGAATGGAGGTAGGAGTTGAGGAGGGTAGGTAGGAACAGGGGTGTAGGGGTGGGTAGGAACGCTTGGGTCCCATGCCTGCCCCATGCCTCTGCATACCATCCCCCTCAGGACGCGAGTTCTGTGCCTCTACTTACATCTCTGGGCCTTATTGTCAGCCTTGTGTAACATTTTCCGTCCGTCTCAGGTGAATAACAGTGATACCAGGGGTTTACACAGTGTTTTATTGTTGGCAAAGCACAGTGTTTAAGAGCATGGTTGGGGATGCACACAGGCCTGGGTTCAAACCCTGTCTCTACTCTGTGACCTCAGGTAAGGACTTAACCTTAGTTAACCTCGGTGCCTTGGTTCGCTCGTCTGTAAAATGGAGCCTCATGGCATGGTTGAGAGGATGAAAAGAAATCATTCACATAAAGTGCTTAGCCTGGACCCCGGCACGAAGCAAATGCCCCAGAAGTGAGCAAACTGTTAAGAGGTTTTTTTTTTTTTTTTTTATGATAACAACCTTGCGAGATATTGTAATTGTCAGGTGGCGAACGAAGCTCAGAGAGGTTAGGTAACCAGCCCAGAGAGGCACAGCCAGAAGGGGTGGCTGTGGAGAGAATAAACCCCGGGCTTCGGAGGAGGCCTTTAGTTAGCTAGCGTTCAGGAGACTGTGCCTCCAGCTCTCAGACCCTGGCCCTTCCAGGGTCTGGCCACCCTCAGGCTCCCTCACCCGGTGGTGCTCTGGGTGTCTTCTGGAGATCCTGGCACGCCCATTTGTGTTAAGCCTCGCCCTGTCCAGCCTCCTGGGAGGCGGGGAGAAAGAGCATCCTTTAGGAATCTGAGGATTTATGCCCTCACATATCCATTCTTCCTTTGCTGGGCTTGAAGTCTGAGCTGTGGGCGTTTTTATTACCCTCTTAAACCTTTTTGTTAACTGATGCCCGCACAATTATGTTGTTGGCATGGATGCTAGTTTTATTGTCTTGAGCACAAAAGCAGCTTTGAGAAGAGGGGGCATTTCTGGGGAGAGGCTGGATGTGGGCCTCTCAGGGCAGAAGGCAAACTTCCGCCGACCACGTCCCCCCCCCCCCCCCCCCCCCCCCCCCGTGGGAGCAGGTGCATTAAACTGCTCCTTTGGGCGGTGCTCTGGTTTCTAATAGAATGATAATCAACAACCCATTAATGTTCCTGATTGTTCCTTGAAGGGAAGGAGAAGCGAGCTGCCCTTTACTGAGCACTCACTGCGAGCAGCACTGTGGTGGGGCTTCTACAGCGTCTGACTAGGTGCCCCAACTACCCTCCGGGGTTAGGCCTTCGATCCAGTTTGCAGATAAGTAACATGAACTAGAGAGGCTGGTTGGTTTGATCCAAGTCAAGTGGCTGGTAAATGGGAGCCCCAGCTTTTGAGCTCAGGGGTGGCTGGGGAGTCCCTGCTTTGCTATCACCCGTGCACCCATGCCCCCAGCTCACCTGCAAGGTTTCCGCTAAGGACATAAGGTGCCCCACCTGCCACACGATGGGTGTGGGGCCACCTGGCACCAATGGTACCCAGCTTCAGAACGGAAGACAGGGAGAGACAGGACAAGGGCTGCATTCTGATCTCCCCTCTTTTCTTAAAGAGGATAAAAGATTTTGAATACGTGGAGGGAGAAGAGAAGGATTTCTGAGGACAGGGAGCATCGTGCAGCGAGGGATGATATGAGGAGACCTGCTCTGACTGCGTCGGTACGGGAAAGTGATGGCGCAAGGCAGGCTGGACGCTGGAGAATGAGGGCCTTGGAGACAGTCAGGGACATCTGGTCTCAATCCCAGAAAGTGGGAACCCTGATGGGATTCCAAATAGGGAAAGGCAGGCTGAAAATAGTATATAAGGGATTCGCCTCAGGACACTGAACAGGATGGATCCTGGAGGCAGGCCTGAGCGGGGATCATCGGTAATCCCGGGACTACTACTGATGATGGTGGTGACGGCCAACGTTTGATGAGTGTTTACTCTGTGCTGGGTGCTATTTTAAGAATTCTACGTGTATTCACGTATTTAATCATTGCAATAGTCTTAAAAGGAAGGAACTATCAGCACCTTTCTATAGATGAAGTGACCGTGGCACCCACTGACAGTAAAGGCCCAGAATAGGGGTGGGCAGTGAGGCTGAAGGGGAACAAGTAGATCTAAGACCATCAAAGGGAGGATGAGTGCAGGACGTGGTGCCCTGTAGTGACTCCTACAGTAAGCTCTTGCATTTTTATAGGTGCCCATATGCTGGCGGTAGTTATTGGTGAAGTTACCACCTGGCCGGCAGAGAGGCAAGGTAGCAATTTCCTTAACGCCTGTGTTAAAAGGTAAATGAGATATTCAAAAGGGAGACTATAATAAATCAGCGGCCGACACAGACACCTCAACATGAGTAAGATCTTCAGCTTCAGTAGAGGGAGGACAGCTTACGACAAGGGGACTCCAGGGGGGTCACTTTTGAGAAGACTTGTGCCAGCCAGCGTCTTCCAGGAGGGCGTGCCACCTCAACACCTGACTGCCTTGGGTCCCTTTCTCTTGACCCTCTTGCCCTTCCTTCCCACTCACACTCAGCCTGACGCAAAGCAACTCACGCTCAAGCGTTTACAGCCAACGCGGGGTTAGTAATCCCTCCTCCCAGGTCGCACGTTGGCATCTTAACAGACTTTCAGAAGTTTGGCTGATGGAGGCTGTGATGGGAGCAATCGCTGTGAGCTGGGCAGGGGCAGGGGGAGGAGAGATTTACGCATTCCCTCCCTGCCACTCCCCTAAATACTGGAGAGTGAGAGAGCTGGAGTCTCTGCGTGTGCTTCACACCAGCGGTGCCTGGAATCCAGATCCCCAGTAAAGTCATGCACCGCACACTCAGCCATGGAAGGTGGGGCCAGGCCCATGATCCCCCTTTCAGGCTGGCGTAGAAAGCAGCCCTCACCCTCCAGTCCCACCCGGGTGGGATGTAGTCATTGCAAGCGTGGGCTCTCCAGTCAGCTGGGCCAGAGTTGGGTCCTGGCCTCGTGTGCTTACTTCCTGGGTGACCTTAGTTGTCTCATTTGCAAAATGGGGATAATGATCGTACTTTCCTTATGGTGTTGAGAGGATGAGACCAGAGAAGCCCTATAGTGTGCTGATCCCAGGCCCTGCACCTACTAAGTGTTCACTAAGTGTAAGCTGCCCTGTTGCCTGCACCCGCTCGGAACCTCTCTAGAAGATCTACGACTTCTCCATGGGCGTTGTCACTAAGCCGGGTACCTGGCAGCTCAGTGCCACTGGTTGCAGGGCAGCCGTGAGCTCAGCCTGGGCCTGTTCTCCGTGGCTCTCTCTGTGACTATACGTGGAGTCCTGGGGGGTCAATGTTGCCTCTTCTAGCCCCATGAAGATTTACACCAGAGGTCATAGTACTTCTAGCCGTTACTCATAGAGCAGCTCCTGGGTGCCTGGCACTGGACTGATTAATTCAGTCCTCACAACCATTCTGTAAAATAAACATTCTTGTGATTCCCATTTTACACAGGAGGAAACAGAGGCACAGCGCGGCTCAGTCACTTGCTAGTGCTTGGAGTCGGATAGCCAAAACCAGAGGTAGGACTCAAACTCCTAACCTCTATGCTGTTCCGGGCCGAGGAGTTTCAAGCCATTACTTCTGCACGATGCATGAGATTTTAATAACCTGCCAACAGCCCAGGAGGTTTGCTGTTTCTCTGAGCACAGGGGACCAGAGCCATCTGTTGGGTGCTTTTTTTGAGGGAGCTGGTGTGACTTGTTTCAGGGTAGAATGCAGAGAAATAGCATCACTTTTTTTTCCCCCGTGGTAAAAATAACCTTCCAGGATGGGAGAACAAATGGAGCCTGTGGGGAGGCTGACATTGTGGGGAGGAAGGAGCTTGAGTGTGGGGGGTGGCCACCTGCCCGTCTGCTGCCATCTGCCCAACTCGAGGGCAACATCAGCCTGACCTGCCGGCACTTGTCCAGCCCCCAGCACCAGCCTTCAGGAACAGAGGCTCTTCCAAAGAGCCTTAGGCCCAAGGCAGCTCCAGGGGCAGAGAGAGGTCCATGGGAGGAGGTGGGGGGGCGGGGCGGGGTGCCGCTTCCAAACCTGTTGTCCGTTCATAGCGTGCAGCAGTGACCATATCCGCCTCTGTCCTTATATCAACCAGCTCCAGACACAAACTGGGCATGGCTTTTTTGATCACGAAGCCTGTTTTAAAAAAATGAAAGACTGGAAGTAGTTGGTGGGGTTGAGATTATGTTAATATATGCAGTTTCCATTGCCGTGAGGATTAAAAATAGCTTCCTTTTAGGAAAACTGGAGCTACTCACTGTCATTCTGCCTTCTGGGCCACCTCTCACTGGATTCCAGGACTGGTGGGCACAGGGGACAATTAGGAGGACCTCCCTGGCTATCCCAGGCTCTGGAGCTTCGCCGAAGCGGAAGGTCAAAGGACAAGAGCAAAGCCTTACCCGGCATATTTAATAGAACTTGATCTGCTGAGCTTCCGTGAGAATAGTTTTCAGCATTAAACATTCAGGGAAACATTCTAATCCTTCTCAGGGAGTATCTGGTCTTTAGGCTTGGGTTTCCTGGGGCACCTAGCATCTGTGTTAGGTACGTGCTAAATAAAATCTTGATTGACTCGAAGGTCAGGTTCAAATTTAATAACCATAATTTTTCAAATGCTTATCATGGGCTGAGGTTTGTGGTTTTTTTTTTTTTTTTTTAAATATATAAGGTTTCTCATGTCATGCTCCTAATTAGCTTATAAGGAAATAATGTCCATTTTGCAGAAGGGATAACCGAGAGTTACTTTTTATAATTGACTTGCTAAGGATCGGAGAACTAGCTGGTGGAAGAGCTGGGATTTGGACCAGGTGTCCACACTCATCATCGCTTTGCCAGCTTGCTCTCCTCAGCCATCTGGAAATGTGAGCCCAGTGGACAACGTGGGAGTTAGGGGCACCAGCCCTCTGAAGAGTTGAAAACCCATGTATAACTGTGACTCCCCCCAAACTTAACTACTAATAGCCTACTGTTGCCCAGAAGCCTCACCGATAACATAAACAGTTGATTAACATGTACTGTGTATATATATTATATGCTGGCTTCGAGTAAACCAGATGAAAGAAAATGTTATTAAGAAAATCATAAGGGAGAAAAAACACATTTACATCGTATTTATCGAAAAAAGTCCACATATAAGTGAAGTCATGCAGTTCAAAACCATGTCCAAGGTCAACTGTAATTTGGAAAGATTTGGGACCTTATTTTAAAAGATTTTATTTATTTTAGTGAGAGAAAGAGAAAGAGAGAGTACAAGAGGGGTGAGGAGCAGCGGAGGCAGAGGGAAAAGCAGGCTCCCCACGGAGCAGGGAGCCTGACCCAGGGCTGGATCCCAGGACCCTGTGATGGTGACCTGAGCTGAAGGCAGACGCTTGACCAGCTGAGCCACCCAAGCACCCCAAGATTTGGGACTTGAAAAAAAAGCTATCATAAAGCTCCTACACCAAAGTGCTTGAGTCCACAGGCAGGTGGGAAGGGACTGGTCCAGGGTCCACTCAGCTGGCAAATGGCAGAGCTGGGATTGGAACTCACATCTGCTTTCTCTGAAGTCCAGACTTGCAGGACACCTCCCCCAGCTCTGCTGTTCTGGAAGCTGATTCCAGCTGCCCTGGGTGTCTCTTCACACAGATCTCATCACTATAAACATATCGGTGGGGTCTTCCTTTAGGGCTAGCAGGGAAACAGCTCCTCCTAGGATATTTAGGGCCCCTGACAAATATTGTTGAGGGATTCCCTACCTATGACAAAGCAGTTTTTTTGTGAAAACTCTGTGCCAGCAATCATTTAGACAGGCCGACCTCGCATAGTCCCATGAAAGAACTTGAGTGCCAGCCAAAAGGAGCATATTCTTGGTCTTCTGGAATCAAGGCCCAGCCATGGAGCCCAAGGCAATGCCATTGGGGTCATTGCTGGAGCTCTTTGGGGCCTCTGCGTGGCACCATGAATGGATGGATGTTCAGAGGGGGTCCTGATGGGAGAACTGGGGACAGGCCCCCCGACGATTTCAGGTTAGAGTTGGGGTACCGTAGCCACTCCCAGCCCCCGGAAGGAGACTGAAAAGTTCTAGTAAGGCAATCCAGAGCCTGGTTTTAAGGATAGTCGTGAGTAAGAAAATATGAGGGAAAGAAAGGAAGAAGGGAGTGATGCTATGTATTAGACCTCTTCTGTGTGCCTGGTCCAGTGTTTGGCAGCATGGGGAGGGAGAGGGTGGTGCAGGGTAGACAAGAAGGATAGAATTCAGGCTTTCATGGGCCTTACAGCCTGCTGTGGGAATCACATCATCCCAAGGAGATGGGGAGGGAGGAAGGGGGCCCGACTGTCCCAATAGGCAATTCCAAAGCGGGGTAACATGGTGGAAGGCGGTATATTATGATCACAGCCTTTGGGGTCAAAGAGACTGGATTCAGGAACCGTCTTTGCTCCTTTCTATTCAACTCAAAGCTTAGTTTCCTCATCTGAAAGACGAGGATAAGATTTCCACTTCCCCGGGTGCTTGGGGGTTGTCCAGTGAAGTTGCTCTTGGAAAGCATTTAGCAGGAAGTCTGGCACACATGCAGCGCCCAGTGAATGGTGGCTTTTACTAGTCATCCTCTGATGTCTCAGGACCCAAGCAGGTCCAAAGCAGCTGATTAGAAGGGTTGGGATAAGTAGGTGCTCTGACAGCCCAGTCAACAGCACACAGTGAAACCGCTGACAGCTTGACAGCAAAGGAAGAGGGGACCAAAAAATCCACAGTCTTATCAGTCGTCCTTGGAGCGATTGATGATGGTTTTGATGCTTCCTGGGTCATGAAGAAGAGGTAAACTTCCGTTCAATGCACTCTGATGTTTGGGAAGATGAGAATGTATAATATAGAACGCTAAGATAAAGGTTTCGGGGGATCCCTGGGTGGCGCAGTGGTTTGGCGCCTGCCTTTCACCCAGGGCGCGATCCTGGAGACCCGGGATCGAATCCCACGTCAGGCTCCCGGTGCACGGAGCCTGCTTCTCCCTCTGCCTGTGTCTCTGCCTCTCTCTCTCTCTCTGTGTGACTATCATAAATTATAAATAAATAAATAAATAAAAATAAAGGTTTCGGTACCAGTTATGCTTTCCACGCCCTGTGGTCCGGGCCCAACGCAGAGAATAGGAGCCCTTAGACGTAGGTCTGCGGAGGAGCCATCCGGAGCCTGTCAGCCTTGTCCGGGCCGGATCTCCAGTTTTAGAGATGTAGATCTTAAATGTGGGTGACAGATGTGGGAGAGGCCCATCCGGGAGATGAAAAGACAACTCTGTCTGTTTGGTTCTGGAGAAAGTACGGAGACCACGATAAGTGGATGGCGGCCTTTCCTAGTGGGAAACTTGTGGCCGAGTTTTCAAGTGGAGAGAAGGTGTTCACAGCTAACGTAGACACCTAAACCTGATATGCTACCCCTTGACGTGGTGGGTGAAGTTGGCAGATGGAGCTTGTTGGTTCGGGGAGACCAGGGAGGACATTCCTGGCTACTGTGATGAGACTCTCCCCCGTAGCAGAGGTCACATAGCTTTGAGTGTGTGGGCTCTACGACAGCCCTTTGAAGACATTTTACTCCTGCAGGTGGAAGGCTTCTGCTGCCGCAATGCCTGGCTGCCTAGAGCAGTGCAGAGCTGTATGCTGGAGCTTGGCCAGTTAGGGCCCGTCCCCTGGGCCGCACGGTGGCACCTGTCGGGAGGAGAGGCAGTAGCTGGGAGAGCACACAGCTAGTACCAGCAGGTGCAGTGTGCTTAGAAACACACAGATCTTACCCCCTTCACTTATAATCCTCCCACTTGGTCAGGAAAATTTAAAGTCATTTATTGACCTTCACATACATCAGGTTCTCTGTTAGTCTACTTATGTTTTCATTTAATCACTGGGGCAACCCCACGAGGTAGGTTCTCCTTTTATACCTACTTTAATGATGAGAAAATGGGCCAAGAGAAGGTATGATGTCCAAGGTCACACAGCTAGGAAGCGACAGAGCAAGGATTCACTCTCAGGTCTTGTCCCCTTTCATTATTCAGAGCTTACGCCGAGTTCCCTGGAGCCCCCTATTTGGAGGGTCAGTGGCAGATGTTTAAGGTAAAGTTGGCAAGCTGACATCCCTCAGGCTAACTGATGTCTGTGGATGCATTTGTTCATTTGGTACGGTGGTTTAAAAATTTGAGGGATGACCTTAGGTTGTGTTTTCTATTTGCCACAGGCCGCACCACTCCCCGTTGTCTTACGCCTAGTCAGCTGCTTGCCCCTTTAGGAATTTGAATGAACAGTTGGCCAAACCTTTCTCTTGCTTGAGTCGGGGATTGACAAGTGTCCTTGGAAGAGAACGCTCTCTTTTTCCCTGTTAAGAGGGGAGAAGGGCTGCTAGCTGTCCCAGACTTGAGAGTGTTGAGGAACACCTGAGGCCTTAGGTTTACTTTTATGCTCAAAAGTCAGCTGTCATGAATTCAAGTTTCATAGTATATCTGAAGAGGATAGTGCAGGGGGAAATGCTTTATCCTGTCCTTGGAGAGGAAAAGAAAAGTTCTCCCATATATATGTCAGTGCTCCAAGCAGGCACACCTTGTAGCCTTCCAGCCTTTGGCAAGGTGTTATTTGTACTGTACGCTTTTGGGGGCACCTCCTATGAACGAAGTACTGTGTGGAATTCTGGGAGGGATCCCTGCATGCATCTAGGGACAATAAAACTCATAAAGAACTAATTCAAGGCAGACTACTAATTTGTGGTGGGCCTGAAATTTGGAGGGGTGTGTTCAAAAGAGGTAGGGTAAGGGGCTTTCCAGGTAGAGAGAATATGACGCGCCGAGGCACAGAGGTCAGAAATCATGCGAGGCATTCAGGGAAGGGGAGTCACTGATGTTCTGGAAGATATGGAAGGGTGGAGCACGACCAGAGAAGCAAGCAGCAGACGATACTTGCTTTGGTAGGCCCTTCATTGATAGTAGCAAGCGTTTATGGAGCACTTACTATATACCCGGGGGAGGTTAAAAGCACGTTACACATATATCACCTCCTCTGATCCTCAGCAAGCGCATATGGGGTGGACACTTGTTGTCACGTCTGAAGATGAGTAAGCCGACGCAAAGAGCTCAGGGTCCCATCCAGGCTCAGCTAGCTAGTGAGACCGGCGGTCTGGCCCAGGGCCCGTGCTCCTAACCTCGGTCCAGTGCTCTTTCCAACAGCAGCACGAGGGATGTCGGACTGTGGCGCACAGAAATCATTCCACAAGCGGCCATCGCGTAGGTGCAGGACTGGCAAGAGTGGGGTGTGGTCTGAGCCAGGGCTGGTGAACTGAGGGCTCTCCTCCATGTGCGGTGCTCCAGGCCGGGCCAGACGCTGACAGCTGATGCGCCCTTGCTCCGCGGGGTGCCTGTGCACATAGATGGGGCCCCGGTGCCAGGAGGCTTACTACTGCTGGTTCGCGCCCCTCCTGGGGCCTGGCCTGGGGTCAGCCCTGCCAGTGTCTAGATAGTGGGAGCAGCCTTCCTGTGGTCTCGGTGCCCAGACAGGCAGGGAGGCAAGAAGCCGCCCGGTGTGCAGTAGAAGCTGCAGCTCTAGGGCCCGAACCTTGTGGGCCGCGCACCAACCCGCGCTCCCCGCTGCCTCGGCCGCCGCCCGGGAAGCCCTGGCTGCTGTTGCCACCTGGTGGCGTGTCGCAGCAACACATGCACAGGGATGTGGGCAGTCTCCTTCCAGGGCCCGGAGCTCAGGGCAGCCTGGACAGTAAAGACCCACTTCAGTCTGTTCACAGGACGAGGACAAAGCTGGGATCCAGAGGGCCAGAGGTTCAGGAGAAGGAGTTCTGCGGGAGGGGTCGTGCGACCTAGGTTCACATCCCAACTCCCCTAAGTGGGATTTCGGACAAACGACTGAACTGGTAGGAGTCTGTTTCTTACCTAAAACGTGGTGAAAATCCACATCTCCCCACAAGGGCGTTGTGAGGCCCCTGTGAAGGACTCCGTACACTTCAAAGCACTTTGCAAGGGGGAGAAGTAGGGAAGGTGGTGGTTCTGAGGTTGCTGCTGCAAAGCCATGTCACTGCTCCTGAGCTTGGGAGTCGGGCTTCAGGCCGAACATCTCCCTCAACCCAGTTGGGAGGGACCACGGACCACCCCAGCTGAGTGGTTAGACAGGAGCAGGACTGGATGTGGGCCCTCCCTCTTTGCTGGCCCAGCATAACTTTAGGGGCAGGGGACACACTGACGTCTTTCACCCTGGCCATGTGCACCAGGCCTTTTCCCCTCCTGGGCCTTGCCTGTGGCCTCCTCACCTAGAGGCAGCTACAGGTGGAGAATGCCTAGAGCCTGCAGTTCTTGGTTCTAGGAATCGAGTTTGTGGCTGGGTTTCCCCCAAGGACAAAATCTGAATCTGAATGAGGGATAAGACACAGCACTCGGAAATGAGGCCGAGGTGGGCTGGACTCAGCGCTGGGAATGAGGTGGTATCTGGACCTGGTCACGAAGTACCAGCTCATCCCTTCCTGCTGAAGGACACAGGGCCCCCCGGTCAGCCAGTCATCCCAGAAGTTGCTTGCTGTCCTGCTGTGGCAGCTGTCTGGACTGAACCAGCCTGGGAAGCCTGGACTGTCTGGTTGCCCCATTAGCCGTGGAGGGTTTGGGTCAGGCTAGGGCCATCCCCATCCTCAGGCCATCAGGGTCCTCTTCTGGTTGATGTGCTCCCCTGCACATTGCATCCCCCTCCCTTCCACTGGCTTCAGGGGCAATCAGTGTTTATTGAGTATCTAATATGTGCTAGACGTTGTGTTGAATATTACCACAAATACTGTCTCATTTCTTCCTTAAGGTAGTTCATCTGCTACAGAGGAAGAAACTGAGGCTTCCAGAGATTGCCATGCAGTTAGTAAAGTGGGAGCTGGGTTTTCAGCTCAAACTTTTTGCTTGCTTGTCTTGATGCCATCTAAGAATGCAAAGACCTTCCAGAACGAGAACTAGAATGAAGGCCTAAACTAGGGGTGAGTCCCAGGCTTCACTGAGTAGAGGAGAGGATCCCGATGACGACGTACTTTGCCAGAGACTGCCTGAAATGCACCCCTGCCACCCTCACCCGGGCAAGGGCCTGCCCTCCCAACCAACCTCATTCCCACTATCCTAGCAATCACTTCTGAGAATAGTTGCTTGTGCATCATTCCAGAAATTTTTGCACAAAAACCGGCATACATCTCTCCTCCCCCAGTTGGAATCTCTCCATGCTCACAGAGGTCTTTCTTCACTCTTCACCATCTCTTGACACACAGATCAGATGCCCTCTGTTTAACTTCTCCATTACAGACTCTTGTATGGCTGTTGGCTCTACGCAATTTATTGGCTGTTGCCCTCCTGGCGGACGTTTTGGCCATCCTGGGTTTTTACCATCATGAACATCATTATACCTTTATCTTTGTACCATCTCACAGGAAGAACTATGAGATGCATTCCTGGAAGCAGAATTGTTGGGTCAAAGTCCATACTTTCAGATGTTGCTAAACACCGCCAAATGGCTCTCTGGCAAGTGTGTACCAGGTTGTACTCCCACCGATAGCGGGAGGAGTAAGTATCTCCACCTGGAAGATGAGTCAGTCCAGTAGTGAGTTTGGACACTGGTGTAGAATGCATGATTCCAGGGGTACCCAGGAACCACTCCCCCTACCCTCTTCAAGACTCTTCCCTTCTGGCCTGCCATGCTGTCAGGAACTCTTACCCACTCCTTGACCTGGAATTGACATTACCTCCTGGTATCGTCTCCAGAGGGCTCAGATGTCTAGGAGGAGACATCTCAGCTCCAGAGGAACTGATCTGGGCTCTGGGAAGGGTAGCAAGGAAAGCCTGCTGCATTCGTAAGCAGTGGGCTTGGTCAGGGCCATGATTTTCATGAGCCCTTGGAATTTCTGGCTTTGTAGACCTCTTCCTCCATTAAAAAGAGAGAGAGAGAGAGAGAGAGAGAGAGATTGAAAAGTTTATTTAATGACTGCCTTGGTATAAAACAAGCATAATCCAGGCTGAATTGTATTCATTGTTCCTTCTGGTTACAAAAAAGAGAAATTAAAACATTTCCATGCGTTCTACAAATATCATAGGCCCTAAGCACTGTGCCTAATGGATCACATAGCCCTTAACTTGTTCCCCAGGTTAGCCCTCCACGCACCTGCTTCCCTACCTGTTGACCTGTTGTCTTCTTCCTTCGCCTTGGCTTTGACACTGGAAAGACATGAAATTCAGGCCACTTGACTATAACTGGCCATCCAGAAAGCACAGAGTAACATTTGGACCAGGTCAGGGCTGATAATAACCACTCACAGCAGCAGAAAATTGCAGTTTCCAGAGTATCTCGCCCACGCGGCTATCTTAAAATATTACGCCCGTTTTACAGATTAGGAAGTGGGGACAGTGAGATAGAGAAAAGGGAGGTGTCTTGTCCAAGACATAGAGTCAGTTAAGAAATAGAGTTCTAGAAACTGCAGCCTTGGCCCGCTTCACACCCTCCTGCCCGGCCAGCTCTCTGCTGCTGGCCTGGCTCAACCCAGGTACCAGGATACATGTCCTTTGAACCTGGTCACGTGTGTGACTTTGCAGAAGACAAGGCAATGACAGTGCCACGTCCCGACAGGCGCCCAAGCTCAGCTCCACATATTTGGGCGACATACGGAAGCCAATTGCAGCCATGCTTCCCAAGTCTCTCCCTAAATAACTGACTTCAGTTTGTGTGTGTATGTTTTTTTTTTTTTAAATTAGAGTAAAATTGATTGTCACACATGCCTGCAATCTTATTTTAATGTAAGTAGAGCATGATTTGAAATTCGGAATTAGATGGCTCAGCATTAATTACCTCTCGACTGTGGTTTTATTTATGGAATGCGTTTGCTGTTGTTAACGAGGAGGATGCTGGAAGGACGTGGAAGGACAATTAATCAAAAGAAGGTGGATTTAATAAGTCATTGTGGATAGCAAAATTAGAAGTGGGTTTCTTTTTTATTCATAGTTCGCCTCATTTCCGCATTCTCCTGATTTATCTATCCCCTTTGCCACCTGCCCCCTCTGTGTGTCTCCTAGGAATCCTGCTTCCATTCTCTCCTGTTGTCCTGTGCACAGTGTCAGTCATATCCACCTCTGGGATGCTCCCCACAATCTGCATTCACGAGACTGAGGGTGACCGCAGGTTAAGGTTGCTAAGGCGAGGCTCTCACCGTGTCTTCCCCTCTTAAAAAAGCCATTGTGATTATTACCATTATTGTCCGCCTTGTATTGAACACTTACCGTGTCATCACTCGTATTATTTTACCTTCCAATAACACGTTGGGGCAGGAATAATTATACCCAGTTGATAGGTGTGAAACTTGAGGCTCCGAGAGGTCGAGTCAGTGGTTTGAAGTCACACAGCACAGATAGAGGACTCAGACTAATCCCCTTCCATCACACTGTGCCATTCTCAGACAGGCTAGCAGTCAGAAAGGGCTGCTTATAGCGGCGCCTTTGGCCCCGGGCCTGATCCTGGAGTCCCAGGATCGAGTTCCACATCGGGCTCCCTGCATGGAGCCTGCTTCTCCCTCTGCCTGTGTCTCTGCCTCTCTCATGAATAAATAAATAAAATCTTAAAAAAAGAAAAAAAAAAAAGAAAGAAAGGGCTCCATAAGGCAAGCCCAACTAAACGACCAGGAGCAGATGGGACCTAGGGCAAGCGCCGAACCTCCGTGCTTGGGCCATCCGGTGCCCGAGCTGCCCTTGGAGGGAGGCCAGTCAACTTTGTCCAGTGCCCGGCCCTCTTCGCTTCCCCCTGACCGCCTCCAGGCAGTCGTATTGATCTGATCTCGGTCGTCTGCTCTTTTAAAACTGCAAATCAAGGTGGAGTTGGTGTGGACTGTTCACAGATTGCTTCCCCTCAGCACTGATCTCCCCCAGGAAGGACCCGGGAGCCCATCTGGGGACCGGGAACTCACTGTTCAGGCGAGCCCCGCTGGCTGGCGACAGGGAGGGCGTGGCTGGCCCCAGGGCGGTGGCACCTGCAGGATCCACGGGCCAGGGAGGGCAGGACCTGCCGGGAGCTTTGCGGGGAGGACTGTGCCCGGGTCGCCCGGGGGGCAGAGCTGAGCAGCAGCGTGAGCTGGGGGTGCATTTCCCACGGAGCACAGGAGCACAGCACCTCGCATCACATAGCTGCCCCCGCCCGGCCCCCCTCCTCGCCCGCATTTGACACCAGGGGCCCAAGGCGGGAGGAGTCAGTTCAGCCAGCATCTTTCTCACGTGCTCAGGCAGAGGGAGCCGGGCCTTCGCATTCCAGCTCTGCCGCTTCCCGCTCTTCGGCCTTTCCTGGGCCTCGGTGCCCTACCCTGGACAGTGGGCATATGGTCACACCGCTCCCCGGGCCTGCCTGGTGTCCCGCCTGCCGCCACGCCCGTGGCACTGAACGCCAGGGAAAGGACGGAGCGTGGCCGTGAGCATCAGCGGCGGCGCGCGGGGAAAACACGCGGTTGGGGGCCCGTGGGGAGCACGGGGGGCCGGTGCCACCTGCACGGGCAGCCAGGGCGGCCCTGGGCCAGCGTCCGAGGCTGGTGGATCTTCCACGGGCAAACGAGGTCAAGGGGATGGCGGGGCACAGCGGGCGGCGAAAGGCGGGATTGGAACCCGGGGCCCCCCCAGCTCCCAGAGTGTCATTTCTGGGCGATTCTGAGGTTTCTTTTGCTCGTTTGCATTTTGCCAACAGATTGTGTAGCCATCCACCGTAAGATGCTGTTAGAATTTCAGATGGACTCTTATTTTTAGAAGCAACCTCACACTGAGCATTTGATGATGATTGAGTCCTTGCTCGGCTTATTTTTAATAAGCTTAAAGGCTGTGGTTGATCATCGTTTATGGGCGGAATCAACGCCGCCTTTGTGGCTCCCGACCCGGGCCTGGGACTCCGGGTGTCCTCGTTAAGAGGTGGGCATGGGCGGGGCGCCCCTGGCCCGGGCTCGTCCCCACCTCTCTTGGGCCTCGGCTGTGCCACCGCAAGTCACCGGCTGTGGGGCCGTGGTCCCCGGCTTGACTAGAATGTCATGACGTTTTTACTATGACTTTCTTCTTTCCGTCCAAGCCGGCTGCCGAGGAGCTGGAGGCAGCCAATAATTAAGCTCACCTGTCAGGGTTTAGCTCCAGTCGCAGGGAAACGTGCGCTCCAACCAGCGCCTTTCATGTCCCTGGGTGTCGAGGCGTCGGAACTAAGCTCCTTAGGGGAACAATAGGTGACCCAAAAATGGATCGGGGACGACCGAGATGGTCATTCAGTGAAGTCACCCACTTGTCGCGACCGAGGCAGCGCCCAGAGCGCCCGGGCTGCTCGAGCTAAGTACTTCCCGGGGAGGAAAACGGAGCTGCCAGCCAGGGAGGCGATCGCGGCGCTGGGGGCCCCGGGGCTGGGGCCCCATTCGTCCCCCGAGAAGGGATGTGGGCCAGTCCAGAGACGCTGACCGCCAAACGTACAAAGTCCGCAAAATCTTTGGGGCCGCCTGTCCTCTGCGGGCAGGCCTGCCTCGCGTCTGTGGCCTTGAGGGGGCTGCGTCAGACACTGCGCTCCCTCCCGCTGACGGTCCGAGCGAGCCAAAGGCTACAGGGAGCTTTGCTCTTGACTCCTGAAAATTATAGTCTGATGTACTTCAAAGGGATTCTAATGAGGACGTTGGAGGCACAAGGAACTGGGCTGTGCAGATCCCGGCTGCCATCCCGCGAAGCTGGCGTGGCCCGGCCCCTCCAGCCCGCCGCTTGCTCCCCTGTCACAGGGCCTGGTCATCCTCACCTGTGGTCCCCCCCCTTTGCCTCTGCTACGCTCATCTCACCCCACATTATGTCTATGGCTCCTTTCTCCCTTTACATGAAAGCTTTGGCACACAGGGCCTTCCTTCCTAAAATGTGTATTGAAGACATTTTCTGAGAACCTATTAATCCTCAAACTACTCCCTTAGATCTCTTTTTTCTCTCCCCACTGTCATGTATATGCCTCTCTCTCTCTCTCTCTGTTTTTTTTTTTTTTTTTTTAGATTTTATTTATTTATTCACAAGAGACACACAGAGAGAGGCAGAGACACAGGCAGAGGGAGAAGCAGGCTCCTCAAGGAAGCCCGATGCGGAACTTGATCCCAGGACCCCAGGGTCACGCCCTGAGCCAAAGGCAGATGCTCAACTGCTGAGCCACCCAGTGTCCCCTCTACCCCCTTCCCTCTCGTTTAGGTGTTTTTCTCTTGATTTTTTTTTTTAAGATTTGTTTATTTATTTATTTATGATAGACATAGAGAGAGAGAGAGAGAGGCAGAGACACAGGCAGAGGGAGAAGCAGGCTCCATGCACCGGGAGCCTAACGTGGGACTCAATCCCGGGACTCCAGGATTGCGTCCTGGGCCAAAGGCAGGCGCTAAACCGCTGAGCCACCCAGGGATTCCCCTCTCTTGATTTTTTGAACAGTTCTGTGGTCTTTGCCAGGAGAGAACTCACTCAGGCTTTCTGTCCTAGACTCTGCACACATCTGTCCAGGTAGCTTTTAAGATTGGCAAGAATCCAGGGAACTCCATCTCACCCCTAATGATGCCTTGGTAACCTGTACCCACCCATTCTTTCCATGGGGGCTTCCAGAACAGTCCCCAAAGTAGGAAGTTGCAGAATGTCCAGTCTGGAAGGAACTCTGTAACTCGTTCTGTGCCTCACTTCGGATAGAGTAACGGAAGCCCAGAGAGGGAAAGCAACTTGCCCCGAGTCACACAGGAGGCAGAGACAGAGTCAGAATAAGGCCCCAGCCCTCCCGGTGACCCTTTGCTCTGTCCTTTGAGAATTCATTTCTGCGTGCAAGTGCCAGACCAGAATCCCACGTCCTTAATGAGCAAGAATCACAGCTCTCACTTATGGAGCATTAGCTACACACCATGCATTATGCTAAGTGCTTTTTATATACACCTCATGTAATTCTCACCAAGTACTGCATGAGGCGAAATCTGTTTTCACAGATGAAAGAAACTGAGCTGATGATGTGCTGGAGCTGGTTGGTCCTGGCTCTTGAGAGCCCGTTGTGTGTGTGTGTGTGTGTGTCTCTTCCTAATTCTGTGTTCGGCGATTCCGTGTTGCTAGCTGAAATTGGCTGCAGTGGATGTATTTCTACCACAGAAATTGGCAAATGCTACAAACTGAGGCTTTTCTCCATGTCCTGCACCCTCTACCCCAGGAGATCCGACTTACCAGCACACCTCTGGGCTTCGTATCAGCAAAGCAGCTTGCGTGGGGACACACAGCAGGGATGGGAAGGAGCTGGGACCTTCACCCACAGGTGTCTGACTTCAAAGCCTGAGCTCTTAACCATCTCCCTATACTGTGAGTCAACTAAGCCAGGTTTTCAGAGACTCAGTCCCCCTGTGACTGGAGGCGGTGGGATAGAAGCAGCTTCTTTGGGTCTGAAACCTAGGATGGTAGCAGAGATACCCGTATCCAGAGGGAGCACACCTGGTTGCATTTCCCAGACCTCACTCTGCTCCAATGCACAGGCTTCCTTCCTGTTTTTAAGTTTTCCAATCACACTTGCAACTCAGGACCTCTTTTGCTGTTCCCACGGCCCTAATGCCTTTCCACAGGTAAACGCAGAGCTTGCCCCCTCACGTCCTCCTTGGCCGTGCTCTTCCTTGACCAACCCATCTAAAATAGCACCGCCGCGGTCTTTGTTCACTTCCTGTAGTTTATGTTCATAGTACTTATCGCTGCCTGTCTTCACAGCACGATGCCTTTCCTTTCCATCTTTCTCTCTGGTGGCATGCAAGCTCCACGAGGGTTAGAACTGTGTTGTGCTCACAGTATAGTGTCAGAGTGTAGAAAAGGGTGGGATGGGATGGATGAAATAATAAATCTCAGCTGTTACTCTCTTCCACTTGTCTTTCTTAGCTATGCCTTAGGTGGTCAACTACTAGCTTAGCTATTCACTTATAAAGGCAAAGGGCTTTCTCTTTGGCCCTCTGACCTCATGGGCTCTTCAAAATCTACAACCACTTTCCATCTACCTTGGAGCTGCTTCTTTCTTATTCCCACCCCACTCCCCAAAATAGGCCAACATTCACATCTGTCAATGTGTATTTGCTGATAAATAATTATTAAACTTTTTTTTTTAGAGAGAGAGAGGGGGAGAAGGGCAGAGGGAGACGCGGAGAATCTCCAGCAGACTCCCTGCTGGGCACGATGCCCAACGACATGGGGCTCGATCCCGGAACCCTGAGATCCTGGCCCATGCCGAAGCAGATGCCCAACTGTCTGAGCCACCCAGGCCACCCAGTCTTTTGACTCCAAGAGCTAATTACATTTCTATCTTGGAAGGTACATGTGGCTATGCCATGGAAACTGACCAAGAGGATGGTTGGGGCTGATTGAGGTGACCTTTGAGAAGAAAATGTGAAGGGATTCAGGTAATAGTCCACAATGGGAGTGGCTGCAGGGATTCTGGGCTGGGTGTATGCACTCACTCTGACCTGCAGGGTGATACTGATGCCCTTTCTCCCATTTCCTGGGTCATGTCTGGCAGTAAATACACAATCACTCTCACACACGAACATCTTGCATATTTATTGTAGAAATTTTAGAATATACAACCAGGGTAAAAGAACAGTTAAAAACTGCTTGTAAATCTCACCTCTAGATGAGTTGTGAATATTTGGGTCAGTTTTATTTTTTTTAAGATTTTATTTATTCATGAGAGACACAGAGAGAGAGGCAGAGACACAGACAGAGGGAGAAGCAGGCTCCCCACGGGGAGCCTGATGCAGAACTGGATCCCAGGACTGGGATCACGCTCTGAGCCAAGGCAGATGCTCAAGCACTGAGCCACCCAGGCATCCCAGGTCAGTTTTTCTTTCCCAGTCTTATTTTCCCTATTGATTAACATCTATATATTTTCTGACCTACATTTTTAAAAACATCATACATCATGGACATCTTTCCATGTGATTAGTATGTTTCTACCCAGCTGCTTTTACTAGCTGTAGCATATTTAGTTGTATGCAAGTAATTTATTTCATGCATCCCTAACCGTTGGGCACTTATGTTGTTTCCAACTCTACATTATTAATACTGGGATAGAATTTCAAGTTGGTACGTCTTGGACAAATAGTGATTATTCTCATAGTCCATTGATGTTAATTACTGCAAACTCAGTCTATGGACTGGATGTTTGTGCCGCCTCCTACCCCGAGTGCATGTGTTGAAGTCTTGATCCCCAACATATTGGTATTAGGAAGTGGGCCCTTTGGAGATAATTAGATTTAGATAAGGTCATGAGAGTGGAGCCCCATGATGGCGTTAGTTGTATCTCCTTATAAGGAGATAAAGGGACCTGAGCTTGCTCTCTCCACCATTGAAGATACAGTGAGAAAACAGCCATCCATCAACCAAGAAGAGAGCCCTCACCAAGAACCCCACCACGTTGGCACGCAGCCTCCAGAACTGTGAGAAATAAATGTCTGTTGTCTAAGCCATCCAGCCTCTGGGCATTGTTAGAATAGCTACTTCACTGAATCTTCCACAAATAGTTACTAGAATGGTGTCTATATGGCAACCATGACTTTATACCTCTGGACCTTTGCATATTCCCTCTCCTTGGGAATGACCCTTTCTAGGCTTCTTAGTCTGATTATCATAGGTTCTTCCTGTTGTCCTAAGTCATACATTTCCTTACATTTTAATATTTAGAAAGGTGATGAATCTAACAGCCAATGTGTGGATTTGTGGTAGTAGTTGTAGAGTTGTAGACATAATTCTTTTTTCACCCTTTAAAGCACAGTAGAGCCCAGATAGTAATTCCTGAGTTATTGTAACCCTTGGGCCACCTTCTCCTTGCAGCCCTCACACTGCATGGCACTTGCTGGCTCATTTGTCTCCCTCTGGACAAGGACCTTCCTGAGAACAGCAAACATGTATTTTTTGTTCCTATATAACCAGCTCCCAGAGGCTCAGTAGCCTGGGCTCCAGGTTAGGTGCGGAGGGCAAGGGGTAGGTGATTGCTTCCTTCCCCACTGAATGGGTAAATGGAGTTATTTCCTCGTTCCAGGCCATGGGGAGCCCTTTGTGTGTAGGTCGGAGCATTTCACCTGCCCACCCTTTGAGGTTAATGCCCATCCAGGTGGGTATATTTATTTGCTCTGAGGGAGGGTGGGGAGAAAGCTTAGCAGGCGGAAGTTGGGATAATTCATGCCTTCATGGCTATAGAGAGCTTGCAAGAAACCAGTTACCATCGTAGCAGTTGTATTCAGGGTGCCTCACAATGACACTCAAGACTCAGGGGAAATGCTTGAATTTCAGCTTTACAAAAGGGCCTGCTGGAGATATCACATTTCCCAGTGGCCCTGCAACCCCGCCCTGATACAGTGACTGGGAGTGAATTGGGCCGGGAAAGCTTTTTAGAGTTTCCTCCTCCCACCTTCTCCCCTCCCCCCACTCCCTTCTGGGTCTTTCTCTTTGTTCTGTGTTCACCTTCCCTTATCTGCCTCTGCAGGACTTTTTGTCTTGTTTTTTACTGCTCTGCTCTAACTCCAGAAGGAAGATGGTACCTGTTCCATGGGAATACCCACTGCACAGAGCTGAGAGCTGGACGATCGTCCCTCCAGCTGGGAAGGTGGTGAAAGCTTCACGCAGGAGGCAGCTGATGCTGGAAGGGTGGGTAGGATTCGGATAGCTGGAGAAGTGGTAGAGGAAGGGGAGAAGTCATCGCCAGCTCAGGCAGGAGCAAGTGATGGTCAGGAAGGTGAGGAATGAGGCCGAGGCAAACATTTATGCATAATGTTCATAAAGTGCTGCCCACTTGGTAAACCAGATGCCCCCAGGCCCCCCTGGTTCTCCAGCTCATGTGTCGGTGTGGGCTCTCTTCACTGTACCCCCATGACAACCCAGCCTCCAAAATCAAATGCAAAGAATCTGTGATCATAAAAATGTTAGAACCCAATTTAGAGTTCACTGCATATTTTGTAGAAGAGATGGAGGTCTGGGCTTATCTTGTATGCTTCACCATGAACAACTAGAAATATCCATCAGATGTTTCTATCCACACCCCACCCCCCCAAACTCCCTAGCCACACGGGGGTGTGGAGAGGTCTCGCTCCCTCCTTCCCTCAGTTTCGCTCTTATTGGCCCTTTATGTCTCCTGGATTCTTCCCTGTGAACTTTACCTTTCTCATTCTTTAGCCAACTACCACCCAACTTATACCAATACATCATGTTAGTCAACAGGGCCCCCCAATTTCTTGATCTTAGCCCTTGGGATCCACCCTCCTGCGAGGAGGTTTATTTGGCTCTATTTTCTGAACCAGTGTAATGCCTCCCCCAAGAGAAATTCTGTGGCTGATCTAGTCTCCCTCTTGTTACACACATATTTTCTCTTTCCAACTCCCACAACTGCCCTTCTATTATCTTCATGGTATAGATTAGACAACTGAAAATAAGAGAAGTGAATTGGTTTGCCCAAAGTCACACGGCGGCCAACAAGGCAAAGATGAGACCTGAACTCTATTACTTGTTTTAAATGTATAACAGCCACCTCTTACACAGGGGATGTGAGGAGGATGACTTTGATAGGATAGGGCTAGACAAGTGCATTGGGACCTGTGTTAGGTTCCTGGGGCTGCCATAAAAAAAAAAAAAAAAAAAAAAGAAAATACCACAACAGAGCGGCTTCAAACAATAGAAATGTATTCTCTCATAGTTTTGGAGGCTAGGAGTCCAAAATCAGGGCATGAGTGAGGTTGGTTCCTTCTGGAGGGTTTCTCCAGGAGCCTTCCTTTTGAGGGAGAATCTGCTTCATGCCTCTTTCTTACCTGCTGGCGGTTGCTGGCGATTCTTGGCATGTAGATGCGGTGCTCAGAACTCTGTCCTCGTTTTCAGCCGGCGTTCTTCTCTCTGTGTGTCTCTGTGTCTTCGAAGACACGGTCTTGTTATGAGGATACCGGCCATTGGATTTCGGGCCCATCCTCATCCCTTATGAGCTCATTTTAACTGATTACATCTGCCAAAACCCTACTTCCAATTAAGGTCACACTCTGAGGTTCCAGGAGGATAGAGAGTTTTGATGCGACACCATTCAACCCAGCGTTCATAAGGGCCAGTTCATAAGGGTCCTAGAGAGTAATGCTGAGCAGTGTAGGCTGTGGGCAGGGAAAAATCATGAAGGTTTAGGAGGAGGAGGAGGAGGAGGAGAAGGAGGAGGGGGAGGAGGATGGCAGGATCCAGCCAAAAATCCCTCCCCTCAAATCTGGCTCTGTCTGAGTTGCTGCCCACCAGAGCTCCTTAGGCCTTGGTGCTTTGCTAAGGAATCAAACTGAGTAGTGGGCGGGGGTGGGGGGGTGGGGGGGGGTGGGGTCTGCTAGCAGGTGAGTTGTTTCCTGAGAGTGGCAGCCTTTTCTTTCTGTTGGAACCATTGCACTTTGGGAGGTACTTTGCACTTGCCTCTGTTGTGCCTTGGGCTAATCAGTATGCTGCTTGAAGCGATTTCAAGCCTGATGCATTAGTCACAACAAACCTGCTCCCACTGGGAGTTGAAAAGACTGAACAGGGCGCCAGCTTCTTTTCTGTAAGCGAAGTTTGTTTTGCCCCTCACGTCATTTGCACGGAGTCTTTTAGATTCCTTGGACCTCAGGCCTCAAGTCCCTTTCCTGAGTTGTCCCTGATGCGGGCGGAGTGGCCAAGGGCAAGGCAGGGCACCCCTGAAAACCTTTCCGAGGACACGGCCAGGGGCTAAGGCAGGCCAGGGGGTCAGAGCAGGAGGGGTGGCGAGGCTGGCTGATTCGCAGGAAAGGCCCCATGTTCAGAGAATACCCCATGCCTGCTGGAAGCAGCTGAAAAAGCCTCGGGTGACCTCTTCAGTGTCCCGCCCTGACCCACTCCTACCCCCAGGAGCCCCGGGCTATTTTGATGTGCCTTGATGCTGGGAGAGTCCTAGCACTCTGGGCCTGCTCTAGTGGCGGAAGCCACAGGCTCCCTCGCCTTGGTGGCCTTGCCAAACCCTCAACTGGCCTACGAGAGCGGGCTTGGAAGAGGCACGGTTGGCCCCCGGAGTGTGCAGAGGCCCGGGGCTTCCATCTGTTCTGAGCAGGGACACCCAAGCCGCATGGCAGGGTGTCTCCATACTGGGCCTAACCACGTCTTCAGATGCTGTCTGGGGCTGCAGGTTGGGCGAAGAAGCAAGCGTAGGTAGCGTGGTGACAAGAAGAGAGTTGGGACTCCTCCATCGGAGGCTTTCTGTCCTCTGCTCCTGAGCTGTGCGATCTCAGGCAAGCTGCTCTGAGCCTGGGAGATAGAGTGGGTAATTCCCGGCCCTCCGCGGGTTTCAGAAGCACGAGTGAGAGGGTTTCTGTGAAAGTGCTTTGCAGGTGCAGGGTGTGCAGCGGGAGGGTGTAACAGAAAATGCGACCCCTCGGTCTGGTACGTGGTTAATAGCTTACATTTGCGGAGGACGCAATATGTGCTAGGGGGTCTTCTGAATAAGAGGTGACTCTTACAAGAGGCAGTGAGGCCCAGGACCCTCTCTCGCTGACACCAATTCCTCGGAGTACCTGTGTTGCCGTGTTGTCAGCCACGTGCCCGGTGAGGGCTGATGGCCCGGGCAAGGCCCAGGCCCGGGCAGGGCAGCGTGGGCTGGTGAGTAGTGTCCTTGGCTTGGTGGGTGAGCTCCAGCTTGGAGCCTGTGGAACCCTCGCTGCTTTGCTGCAGGGCAAGCAGGTGGCCGGCCAGGGGGCTTCCCTCCACACACACACGGGCTAGTCACCCATCCAGGAATTGGCACGGCTGGTCATCACCCCATGACTGGACCCAGCTGGCTGCCAAAGTGGGAGCAAGATCTTCCCAGGAAGGCAGGGCAGCTTCTACCGCCCACCTTCTTACACTCTCCTGCCAGGGAGAGTGTCCATCTTATTAATAATCTCCTCTGGGGATTTTGTAGGAATCCCACTCTCTATAGAGAATTGCTGGCATATATTCTAAAGAGGAGGGCTGCCTGGCTGGCTCAGCAATTGAGCATCTGCCTTCAGCTCCAGGCGTGATCCTGGGGTCCTAGGATCGAGTCCCACATTGGGCTCCCCACAGGGAGCCTGCTTCTCCCTCTGCCTGTGTTTCTTCCTCTCTCTCTGTGTCTCTCATGAATAAATAAATAAAAATCTTTAAAAAATAAATGCTGGGGAATGGCAGGCTGGCCTACACATGGCGCTGCTGTTCTCTTGAGCTCAAGCCTCCATAACATCCCTCAGAGTTGATTTTTATTAATGCCCCCCCCCCCGCCCACCACCACCAAAGTTGATCTTACCATTTGCCTCTGTTTCCTAAAAGGCAATTTCTAAGAGAAAATATTCCCTAGTTGGTGAGACTTCTGGCGTGTGAATTAGAGTTTTACAACTGAGTTTTGACTTGATTTTGCCTGCAGCCCCAGTACCTCTGCCAATGTGTGAGCCTAGACACCGCTGCCGTGAGGGGCAGGTTGGAGAACAGTACCTGGCCTCACCCACAGTAGTAGGACCCCATCCTTTGTCCCACCTCAACCCAATGTCAGGGCAATATGGAACATTTGTAAGATGACAGCTCACCCTATCCCACAGGTATCCTGTTATGATATCAGGTGAAAGCATCACTGGACCATGAGGTGTTATTAGTCATTTCCCTCCTGGCCTGGGAGGAGACTGTAGGCACGTGGAAGGGATCAGAAGCCCTATGCCCAGCAGCCACTGACTCAGGCTCCGAGAACTGACCATTCATGGTGACTCAGCGTTGACTCGTCCCTTTGGTGGGCTCTGCAGGAGCCTGGCTGAGCCTCACCATGTCCTGTTTCTTTCCCCTCTGCTGAATGCAGTTCCCATCTTCATGTTAGGAAGCATTTTTTTTTTAATTTTAAATAAAATTAGAAGAGTAAGAAGAATGAAGAACCCTTTCCAAGAAGGAATTTAGCTAGGAGAACCAAATCCTGTCTAATATCCTGGGTTAAAAAGAACCAGCTCCCAAGTACAAATGCAGTTGACTTTGGCCCTGAGATCTGTAGGGAAAACTAGAAAAAGAAATAGTAATGAATCAGCAGCACCAGCGATGTTTGCTTGTGAGCTCTTTTAGTCGTGTGCGTGAATACATAATTCTGTCCCGGGGTCCTGCGGAGTTTGCTTCATGCCCCAAGGTGTGGAATTTGGAAAAATACCAGCCCTGGCAGTTCTTCTGCTTGGGGGAATAAAGCGAAGGAAATTCCCATGAGAGCGCTGTTTCTTGGAAAACCGTTACTCACCTGGAGCCCTAGGCCCAGATGAAGGCTCAGAGTGAGTGTGCCCAGGACTCGTGGGGCATCTGAGCACAAGGGCTGCTCAGTCTGTGGCACAGCCCGGAGCCAAGGAGGTCCACATGGCCCAGGGAGAGGGCACTTGGTGTGGGAGGAGGGAAGGTCTTTGGCCTTTGCGGAGTTGTTTACTCCTCTGTCTTCTTGGTACTGAGCACCTGCTGTGTACCAGGCACTGTTCTAGGCACGTGAACCAGAAGAGCAGGGTTTCTGTCGTCGTGGAACTCACCGTCTTGTGGGGAGATACAGACAAAACACAGGGAAGCAAATTAAGAAGTTTCTTTCAAAGAGTAGCAAGTGCTGTGGAGACAGTAGAGCAGGGCAATGTGTTCAAGAGCGACTGGGGGTGATGTTAGACCACGTTAGGTCTGAAGCACCAGCCGTGGGAAGACCAGGCAAGCCTGATCCATGGGGTGGACTCACCAACACAAGGGCTGTGGCTGGGGACAGCTGTGGCTCGCTCTTTTTTTTTTTTTTTTAAGATTTTATTTATCTATTCACGAGAGACACACACACAGAGAGAGAGAGAGAGAGAGAGAGAGAGAGAGAGGCAGAGACACAGGCAGAGGGAGGAGCAGGCTCCATGTAGGGAGCCTGATGAGGGACTCCATCCCGGGTCTCCAGGTCACACCCTGGGCTGAAGGTGGCGCTAAACCCCTGAGCCACCCGGGCTGCCCAGCTGTGGTTCTTTCAATGCACACAACAATGGCCAGTGTCTCTGGAGCCTCATGAATTTGTGGCTCCTTCCAGATTCACCCCTGGCGAGCTGTCACCCCAACTGCAGAGTCCACTCAGAGAGCCACCTCCTGGAGGCAGGGTAGGAAGGAGTGTCTCGAGCTGCTTTGGAGACAAGGAAAAACGATTGATTAGAGGAATGATTGATTCCATCCTCCTCACCTCCACATCGAGCCCACCATCAAGTCTGTGGGCTCATGCTCCCTGTTTTCTCTTAGGAAGTCCCTTTCTCTTCATGTCCACCGCCTTCACCCTGGTTCAAACCACTGGCATCTCTCCCCAGGTCTGCTGGAAAAGCCTCTGAAACTGGCTCCTCATGCATGGTCTTGCCCATCCCTGGTCTGTTCTCCACACTGTGGTCAGAATGATCACTTAAAACCTCAGATCTAGGGGTGCCTGGCAAGCTCAGTCGGGGGAGCATGTGACTCTTGATCTCTGAGGGCATGAGTTCAGGCCCCACATACCCGGTGGGTATGGAGATTACTTGAAAAGAAAAGCTTTGAAACAAAATAAAACCTCAGCTCTAATCATGTCCTGCACACCTCCTCCATACTTTTCCATGACTCCCCCATGGCTGTCAGGATTAGGACCCAAACCCCCACAATGAAATGCAGGGCCCTATGTATACAGAACCCTTGTTTCTTCTTGTTTCCAGCCACTGTGGCTCTACTTTGTGCTCTGGCTACATAGGCTTTCTTCAGTTCCTTCAATAGGCTGTACTGGTTTTGGCCTCAGGGCCTTTGCACAGACCTCAGGGGCTCTTCTTGTCTTCTCCATCCATACACCCTGGCCTCAGCAGCTCCTGCTCAGGCCTCGGCATATCTGTTACTTTCAGCAGGGCTGTCTTCCTTGTTCGTCCATGCTGCGATACTACGGAGGGTCTTTGGTTGCGTGTTCCCAGTAGCACGTCATGTTTATTGTCACAGCTCTCAACACGCTGCTGTTTATTTGTGATGCCTCTTCCCTGCACCAGTCCATGAGCTCCAGGAGGGCGGGAACCACGCCTGGCCTGTCCATTCCGGGGTCCTCAGCACTTGGAAAGTGTCTGCCGTGCTGTAGACACCTGATACGTATTTGCGGAAGCAGTGAAGGAATGAGTGCTCCCAAAGACCTCGACTCTCACGTGTTCCGCTTGCAAGTGCTACTTGCTTTCAATGAAGTGAAATAACAGGAGACCGTCTGTATTTTCTGTTCCATTTCTCTACCCTATAGAGATGGTGATTGATATCTGGAGTTCGAGAATAAGCATAGCAAGCAGGAACTCTGGCAGATGGACAACCTGCTTAGGAAGCCTGTTCTTGCCTTCGACTATCAGAACAGTGTTATTTTCTTTGGCCCAAAGGAGTCGAAGACTCTGTGTACTCAGGGAAACGGTGTAGACCCGCAGTGTGGAGCCGGGGCCAGGGGTGAGACTCAAATAATAATCAAGTGGAAGAGGGTTGTGTGAAGCCTGGTGGGGGACATTGCCTTTCTCAGCGGCTGAGGAATTGGAACATTCCCCCTTGTGTCAATGTGGAAGTGAATGAATTAAGTTCCGTTTTATGCCGTGCCTGGAAAAATACCAGCGCTGCACTCGCCTCGTTTCTGTAAGCAAACCCCAAATGCCACTCAGTCTCAGCTCTAGGAGAGCTGCAGGGAAAAGGAGTCAACATTTGCAGACTATGGGAAATACCACTGACGTGGAAAAAGAGGAGAGCCATGGATTTTTACGTTTTTGAGGTTATGTGCCCCTTTGAAAATCTGACAGCGGCATCAGACCCTTGCTCCCGTTCATGGTTCGTGCCCCTTGACCCTCTGCAAAATACATATCCGTATAATGTCCTCTCGTCCACTGAGACCCCCAGAGCGCCATAGCCTCGGGTTACAAATTCCAGTGAGTGGGTCCGGTTGGAAGTCGAGCAGAAATAAGCTAGGCAGAGATGACATGGGAGCACAAGGTAGACGACGTCTGGTCTAAGGAATACAATGGAGGCACTCTGTAATTAGGATTTTGTGTTCCTGAAGGTCTTTGCTTTGTAGAACAATGTGGTTGGCACAGGGCGACCAGTTGCACCAGAGTCAAATAAGGCAGACCTCTGGGCGCCGAGGGGAAGCCGCTCTGAGTACTTCCCCAAATTGATTGATTGATTTTTAAAAGATTTTATTTATTTATTTGAGAGAGAGCACAAGAGGGGAGCAAGGGTGGGAGGCAGAGGGAGAGGGAGAAGCAGACTCCCCACTGAGCAGGGAGCCCGACGTGGGGCTCGATCCTAGGACCCCAGGATCATGACCCCGAGCCAAAGGCAAATGCTTCACACACTGAGCCACCAACCCTGGTGATCCATCCACTACAACCCACCACGAGGCCAGGATTTTAGTCTGTCTGTGTCCACCACTGGTCCCCAGTGTCTAGCTCAGTGCTTGACCCATAGTAGATACTCAATAAATACTCATTGAATGGTTGAATCAATTAGTCTGTTCTGGGTTGCCCCGCTTCACTCTGTCTTCCTCTTCTTCATTTTGTTCTGGATTTAATCAGATTTTAGGGGTTTTTATTGTTGTTGTTCAAGATATTTGTCGAGGTCAGCAATGTGATGGCCTGTGTTAGCTGAATCCAAAGTTGATGTAAATTCTAAAATTACACGAAAACCTTGGGTGGAAAAAAAAAAAGCAAGATTCATCTTAGCCTTCTACGTCTTGTTGTCTAGACGTAGAATGACACGAGATTGAAGAGCTCCTGCTCTGGGATTCATGAACCCGAGGTTAACCTCTCAAGTCTGCTGCTTGGGGGTGACAAAAGCCTCAGTGTCTTCAACTGTAAAATGGGGTGTGAGAATTAAAGGAGGTCATGCAGTTAGAGCACGTGGCACAATTCTTGGCACACACCTACCTGTTGTTTTCATAAAAGGCAGGCATTTTTATTCTTACCTGGCTCCCCTGCCCTATAGTGTGTTGGTTCCTTCAGGGTCCTCTTCTCTTTCTGAGCCCACAGTCCTGAACCCCAGAAACTAACTTGCTAACTATATAGTGGTCAAGTGCAGCCTCTAAGAAGCCCCAGGAATATTCAATCATGGCTTTATTTAAGGATTGGGGATATTACTAATTTCCTCCCTTCCAATTTTTCCATATTTTTAATTTCAATTAATAAGCATGTGTCACTTCATCATTTAAAAAGGACCGAATAATGGGACCCCTGGGTGGCTCAGTGGTTGAGCATCTGCCTTCAGCTCAGGTCGTGATCCCGGGGTCCTGGGATCGAGTCCTACACTGGGTTCCCCGCAGGGAGCCTGCTTCTCCCTCTGTCTGTGTCTCTGCCTCTCTCTGTGTGCCTCTCATGAATAAATAAATAAAATCTTTTTAAAAACAAACAAAAATGGCCAAATAAGAAAAAATATTGTAATAAAAATGTGTTTATTCCATTTTGCTAAATTCAGAGGTAGGAAACAAGCACATTTTATTATGTCTGGTCTGTAGAGTCCGTTCTGGGAAACTGGGAGAGCTCAATTTGTCCATAATAAAAATGCCTAAACACAGGCACCAAGAAAGGAAGGCTGCACCCCTGAGTGGGCTCGGATGTGCTGTTCTGTTTGGTAGATGTGGGGTTAGGAATGGGGACTCCTGGCTGCATCTCCCAGCACCCCCACTACCCAGCTCCCTGTGCAACTTTGGGAACATTGCTCAACCTATTCCAGCCCCAGGTTTCTCATCAGTAAAGTGGGAGAGACAAGTGGAGAGACTTTTCCTTACAGATAGTTGTGGGAATGAGTACCAAATCCTTCACACGTCACAGTAAGTCTTCCACGCATTCTTATCTTCTTTGTATTCCCAATAGCATCAGTGACGTCGTCATCCTTTACGGTATATGTGCGTGCCTTTTGCACGTGCGTGTATATATAAATGTATATGCAAATGTCTGCACTTTGATGTCGAATCATCATCTCAACCCGATTGTGGCCAAAGGAGAGCTCTTGATTCCGCAAACCCATCCCGCCAGCCACTCCTCCCCTAGTGTCCTGCACTTGGGTAAATGGGGCCAACGCTCCCCTAGGGGTTCCACCTCAATCCTCAAATCCTGAGAGTCCTCCTTTGCTCCTCTTTCCATCATGACCTATACCCAGTGTGACAACAATGCTGATCGGTCTCAAAATTAGCCTCTTCTCTGGTTTGTTTGTTTTTTTCTTAAAGATTGTATTTATTTCTGGATGAGAGACAGAGAGAGAGAGACAGAGACAGAGACACAGGCAGAGGGAGGAGAAGCAGCTCCATGCAGGGAGCCTGATGCGGGAATCAATCCTGGGTCTCCAGGATCACACCCTGGGCTGAAGGCAGGTGCCAAACCGCCGAGCCACCCAGGAGTCCCCACCAGCCCCTTCTTTTGACAGCCACTGCCCCCCATGCCAGACAAAGCCACCGGCCTCTCACTACCTACTGCACCCGGCACCCCGATCCCCCGGCCAGCTCTCCACGGGGGAGCCCAAGTGAGCGCTGACATGCGCCCCTCGGGCTGTGCCACCTCCTTGCTCAGGAAGAGCCCGGTGGTTCACTGTCCTCGGGGCTCTGTCTGGGGCATAAGCCGACCTCTTCTGGAAAGGGCCAGGCCGTAAGCGGTTCAGGTCTCGCAGGCCACCTAGAAGTCTGTCGCACCGCCATCATCTTCTCCTTCTTTGTCTTCATTTCCGTCTCCATCTGTTTCCTTCTTCTTCTGACCCTTTCAAAACGCAGGCACTGTTGCTAGCTCAGGGGCCGCGGAGCGCGCCCGGGCCCTGGTTTGCGGACTCTTGCGCTTCGTGCGCTGCCGGCGACTCCTCTCCAGCTCGCCTGCCCTCGGCCTCTGCCCTGCTCGCTGTGCTCCAGCCTCAGGGGCCTTCCTGCTGTCCCTGAGCACCTGCTGCGTTCTCCCTGGGGGGCCTGCCCTCCTGTCCCTCTGCCCTGATGCTGTGGCTCAGGTCTGCCACGGACTCCCTTCCTTCGTTTGCATCTCTGCTGGTAGGTGCCTCCTGGGGAAGCCTCTCTGAGCTGACTTTCTACAGCTCTCATCCCCCACCCCAACCCCAGGCACATGCTGTCCCTCACCTGGCTATTCTTCTGGAAGTACTTACTGTATGTTACTTGCCTGTCACTTTTGAGGCCCTTGTGTGTAATCTCCTCTGTCCTGTTCAACACTCTGTCTCCCCGACGCCCAGAAAAGAATGGGGCACTTAGTGGCCGCTCAAGAAATATTTGCTGCATGCATTAATAAATTTAAGAACAATTCCGTCCTGGGGCTCATTTTCAGCCCCTGCAATACCACTCATCTGCAACGAGGCGGCCCTCTTTATAAATTCTCAGCCCCGTTGGCTCTCTGGTAACAGCACCACGCTGCGCTCTGAGTGAGAGTGGGGACCATGAGAACCCACTTCCATGTGCCGTCGGGGTCTGCAGGATGAATCCAAGTGTGAACATGGGTGTGGGGAGGCACAGGGGGGAGGAAGGGGAGCAAAGCCAGGCTCCAAGGTGAGGGGAACTGCCCAGCTCGCAGCAACTGATGTCGATGGAGCGTCCCTGGGTGTTAAGTGCTCCGTGGAGCCCATGCCTGATTTCTCTTGAGGGAGAGAAGCATCTCATAGAGTCAGAGGAAGAGCATGGAGATAAATTGTCCTTCCCAGGGACACACCGCCAAGACAGTCTGCAAACCACTTAGTGGAAACACGGAAGGGATGGTGCTTGTTGGGCCCAGATGGGACATGGTGGAAAAAATCTGGTATTTCTGGAGCCACTGAAGAGAACCTGGCGACTCCCAGCCCTAGGCACAAATCTCCCAGAATCTCCTTCTCGGGGCTGTGGGATTGGCAAGCTAGAGGGGTGCATCTGGAGCAGCCAGAAGGGTATACTCTTCTTCTATACCCACCCACCCCACCCCCCGCCGCTGTGCTCCAGTGTAGAAACCTTAGGAGAAATGGGCTTGGATGGGTGTCATTGCAAAAGTGAGTCTGGGCCCCATCCTGGGGGCATTGCAGGAGGCTGCTCAGGAGGTGCACTGCATGGGGCATCCTGTGGAGGTCTCCAGAGGGCTTGGTGGTGTGCACCTTCAAGGTCTAGCTCACGGTCAGTGAGCCTCAGATTGGGCAGTGTGCCTGGCTGTAAACTTACATAGGCAGGGCCTAGAGAGTCCTGGCCCAGGAGCTGGGTCTGGGGGTGAAGAGACAGAGGAATGTCTTCCTTGGACACCCTTTAGGATAGAAAGTGGGAGGCGCAGGACAGGGGAGCCTGTGTACTGTTCAGATGGGGGGTTTTATGTCCAAGACCACAAGTCTAACCCTTGATTTAGAAAATAAGACAGCTGTATAATATGAGCGGAAACACACTGGTAGGATAAATCAAACTGTCTAGCCACGTCTCAGGAGCCCAAGGCAGAAGGTCCGATGGTCTGGGATCTGTCGATGGGTCTGCTGTATGACCTTGGACTAGTCACTTGACCTTTCTGGGCTTCAGTATTTTCAGGTACACAGTGGTAATGGTACAACTTGACGTTGCCATCTCATGAGTTATTGGAATCAAACAAGAGAATAAAGTCTTTGTGAAGCTAGAAAGGCTCTAGTCATGTATAACTTGATCCCTAACCAAGTGTAGAGAGCGGTATGCCAAGAGCAGCAACTAACATCCAATGAGCATGGACCAGGTGCCAGCTACCACATGCATGTGTCACATGGGCCTCGCTGTTGAGACACTGGCACTGTTATCATTTCCATGAAGAGATGAGGTCCTCAGATTCGAAGAAGTTAAATAACCTGCCCCAGGTCACACCACGAACCAGGGGGACGAGACTCTGAATTTAAGCAGCTGGTCTCTGGAGGACACCCTGGGAGTGTGCACCAGAACCTTGAGGGCCTGTAACCCAGATCTCCGGGCTCCCAACCCAGCAGCCCACCCCCACCCCCCACCCCCCTCTTGGCTTCCTCCAGGAAGATAACCACAAGTCCGTCCAGGGAAAATAGACCCATCACTATCTCTTCCTTGCAGAGAGGTCAATCCCTGCCAACCGCGGAGAGAGTGCGGGTCCTGATGTTTACCCCTTCCAAGAGCCAAGGGTTCCAGTGGAAATGGTGGAGCCCTGCCAATCCTCGGGAGGAGGAGGGGCAGATGCCAGGGAGCAGGGGCTCCCCTGGATTCTGCTGAGGAGGTGCGTGGGGGGACTACTTCTCCGTCCAGGATAGGCCTCCCTCGCTGCACAGTGAGTGGGTCTTGGAGAAACATTGCCTCCCTGCCTCTGCTTCCTCTAGGAAATCTCTGAAGGACAGCTGGTGCTTTCCATGCCCTCAGCAGGAAGAAGAGAAGGAAAGGCAGTCAGCGTCCCCTTCCCCGGGCCCCTCGTTCCAGACAGTGTGGCCAGGCGGGCGGCCCAGGGCCGTTTGCTCAGCTTGCCTGATGTCATGCTGTTCCTTGGACTTTGTGGAGTCCGGCCAAGGGAGAGTGGTCCATAGGGGCTTCTGGGCATCCCTCCCTGAGAATACCTCGGGAGCCTTTTCAGATGGACTGGGACTGTGAAAGGACATGAAAACAGGTAGAAGAGGAATTATTGAAAGAACCAGAAATCCCCACAGAAGGAAAAAGAACTGCCCTGGGGCCGCTGAGCTCTCGGTCACTGCAGGGGTTCAGGCAGAGGCAGGAGACCCTCTTGGCAGGGGCCTTGCTAAAGTAGGGGTGTGTGCACTGGTAGGGAGAGGCCTGCCCAGCCCTCTATAAACCTGTGGCCCTGAAAAGGGGCAGGGGACGTGGGATGGGAACGGCCTGGCATATGCAGTGCAGACGTGCGTCAGGCTGGCCTCTCCCACCTTCTCACTGGACCTCCGCTCTCCCTCCTGGTTCTGTGTCGGCCCTCCTGCCCTGCGACTGCCAGGCCTCACTATTACTTTTTCCTCCTAGGATAACTACTGGCCCCACACCCTGCCCTTCTGTGCCCTGCTTGTTGCTGGGTGACGCTCCTGGAGAGTGGGCCAGGTGACTCATTCTGGGGCTTTCTCAAGTGACGCGATGCCTCGGCCTGGGTACAAGGCTGTTTCTCCTGGAGCAGTGGTTCTCAATCTTTAGTGGGCATCAGAATGAGCTACAGGCCTAATGAAACAACAGCAACAAAGCACAGACTGCTGGGTCCTACCAGAGTCTCCTTCAGTAGTTCTGTGGTGGTGCCCAAGAATTTGCCTATGTAACAAGTTCCCAGGTGTCACTGATGCTGTAGGTCCGGGTTCCACACTTTGAGAGCCACCGCTCCAGAAGATCTCTAAGGCCCATGACCATGGGTACAAGGCTATGGATTCAGACGACCCCTGTTGGAATCCCACCATTTATGAGCTGTGCGACCATAGGTAATTTCCCTAACATCTCTGTGCTTCTGTTACCTGCTCTGGATACTGGTGATGGTACTACTTGCAGAGGTCTGTTGTGAGGATTGATGATGGTGATTTATATACATAGCTTAGTGTCTGGGTCATGCCGAGTATCCAAATACTCAATAAATATCAGCAATTCTTATTATCAGAATAAGATGATGGCTATTTCAGACACTCTACGTCTACCTCTGTAGGACAGTAGTGTCGGAGCAAAGGCACACATCCTCCTCCCACTGTGCCCCCGGTGTAGGGCCCATCCCATTGTTATTCCTTACCATCTGCTCCATGCTGCAAGGATGAGGATTCATTATCACTAAGGCCATCCTTCAAATCTCGGTTTTGTGTCAGGGGCCAGCCACACATTCTGAATGACTGGCTTTCAGTGTGACTCTGCATAAAGCCTGCCTGATAGAAACCAGATTGTGTGTAGGACACAGGGGTGGGGTCATCTGAGTTCTCTTGTCATGTTTCTGTTGGAGCCCCAAGGCCCCCATTGTCTCATCACTCATATCCTGTGGTCTTTGGCCTGATAGTTGTAATGACAGGAGTGCGGGCTTGAGTCTCCTGCTGCAGGGTCTCAAAATTAAGTGAGCAAATCTAGGGGTGGCTTCAGATGGACTCAGGCTGCTTTGAATGTTGCCAAAGAGGGAGACCTGCAGGGAAAATTCATGCCAGGTTCAGCCTTGTAGGGTGCTGCCCCTGAAGTGGGTTCCTTGGAGTAATAGCTTGAGAAGTGCTCTACCCAAAGGGTTCTGCAGTCAAATAAACTTGGGAAGTACTCCATTTCCAACTGCCTGCTTAGAGCTCCAGGGTGCTCACTAGCCTAAGGAAGCTTCCCGAATGTCCTCCAGATAAGACACAGCAACAGTAAGGCTGTTGAACATCCTCAAGTTTGTTTCCCATCAATTAATTTGGGGAAACCAGTTCTAGGAATTTATGATTTTTCAGGGGACTTCATGTATAATATCTCACCTGATTTTCAAAATAATCCTAAGAGGTAAGTATGACCATGCCTATTTTACAAAGAGGAGGCTGAGATGCAGAGAGGTTTACAACCTGCCCCGGGTCACAGGGCTGTGTAAAATACCCTCTACAATTGCATGATCTGGTAAAGAATTCCTCCATATGATGGAAGTTTATTTGTAGTGGCCACAATCATTAAAACCAAACAAAACTAAAAAATAAGCAAAAAAAAAAAAAAAAAAAAACCAACCTCCCCCCTTCCCCAAAAACCCACTAACTGGGCATGGCACCTATTAACCCTTTCAGTGAAGTGTATTTATTTTACTTTTGACCTTGGGCCCACCTTATGGTTACGATGTCACTACACAGAGAGATGGGACAACACAGGTTAAGAACGTAGATTCTTCGCTAGACGGTGTTTGAATCCAAGTAGTGTCACCTGCTGACTCTGGGACCTTGGGCAAGTGATTGAACTTTTCTGGGCCTGGTTTCCCCTCTGTGAAATGTGATCTTCACACCTGTGTCATAAGGTTTCTATGATGATCCAATGAGATGCCACACGCAGACGTCTCAGAATGGCACCCGACGCAGAAGACTCGCTTCTGCAAGTATCCGCTATTGTTGCTGCTGTTACTTTGGTTAATGATAAGAATACTACGTGAAGCCCACTTGTCTTGAGAGCCCACGGGTGTTTACGTCGGAGCCCGTAGGCCTGAGACTCACCTTGGCCTGCTCACTAAGCCTCTCTGTGCCTCAGTGTGTGCCTCGGAAAATGGGATCACGCCAGCCAACTAGCCCCGCTCACAGAATGGTTCTAAGAATAACCACCTGGACGGGTGCTGTGGAAGCCCTTTGACAGACATAAACCTAGGCCACCCTGAGTCCCCCGCGTCCCCGAGCGACTGGAGCTGCGCAGGGAGGAAGCACCGCTCTCAGGGTGGTGCTCTGGGGTCTGGGAGGTGCCCAGAAGTGCCCAGGCCCAGTGATCAAGGGTGGCAGTGTCATGGGCCTGCTCGGGAGCCAGAAGCCAGTCATTAGCAGTGCTGAGAGTTTTCCTTTGCTAAACAATGGTGCCCTCATTCTGGGATTTCCCGGGTTGTCCTTGTTGACTTTGGAATAGAGGGGGGTTGTCTGCACACACTGTCTGGGCCGGTGCATCTCAGGCATCTGTTTCCTCCTGTTTACCCTCATCTCCTGCCCTGTGTGCCAGACCCCCAGGGCCAGCCCTGAGCCTCCCTCACCTCCCCAGGGGCAATCATCAGGGTGCCCTGTCCTGGGCCCGGGGGTGTGGGGGGTGTGGGGGAGAGGGAGGAGGCCCTCAGAGGGGTGTGTGTGTGTGTGTGTGTGTGTGGCAATCTCCTGTGAGATCAGGATGCCTAACAAAAGCGGAATCAATTTACCTGCGGCTTTTGTTCCAAGGGAAAAGCTGGCCTCCAGAGCCCCCATCGGGGAATAATATTTAACCCACTTCGAGGGCATGTGTGTTCCTTTCATCTCTCAGTCATGAAAGCAGTGGCCTTAAACACACACACACACACACACACACACACAAACACACATAAAAGAAAGCAGTGGCCTTTCCTACAGGTTTATGAGGGAGGCGCTGAGTTCCTCCACGGTGCCCGGGAAGCGGAGAGCGCAGCCCCTGGGGAAAGATGCTGCCTCTTACTCGGCTAAGCTAACCGTCATCCCTGGTGACCAGGACTGGCCCAGGATGAAAGGGCTGATCCCACAGGGACAATAAAATAAACAAAACCACACCACCCTCTCCCCCACCAAACCACAACCACTGAAAACAAAACAAACCAACGCGCAGCCCGGGGAGAGTTTGAGGACGACTCCCTTCCAGACCCCATCTCTGAATCATTCGGTCGCAAAACCAGAACAGAAGACAAAAATTAGAAGCCATTTATCTTTCTTAAGTGTTTTGACAAAAGCTCCCCATGTCTCTGTGCCCATAGTTCGGTGGTGGAATCTTTGAAAACATTTGTTATTTTACTATTATTATTATTATTATTATTATTATTGCTTTGAACAGTTTTACTTCACCTCATGTGAACCCCTGGCCTAACTGAGAGGCCTGGAGAAGCCTAAATAGGTCTTTAGGCAACCTCCAAAACACACCTCGTGGGTCAGAGCAGTGGGTCAGAGCAGGAGCTGGGCTCAGAGGGTAGGAGGATGAGGGAGGAGGGAGGCCTGGCAGCAGGGAGGCCCTTCAAAGGGGGGTCAGAGGTCACCCAGAGATTGCACAATTTCCACCCTTATCTGCTTCACTGAAGTAGCAGGAGTGGAGGGGGCTGGAGGAGGAGCCCCTGGGCCTAGGATGTTGAATAGAGCAAATAAATACCAGGGGCACCTGGCAACCCTGGGATCTGGGGAGGGAGAAGCACGGCTGCTCTTCCAAACCGCTCTTCCAAACCGTGTCCTAGGCTGCTTGGGACCAGTCCCGCTGCTTTGTATAAGTCGAAAGCCTCTTACTCCAGAGCTTTAAAGTTGGTCTTTAAGCATTCATTCTTCCTGAAACTTATTTTTTACCCTGAGCTCCTTCTGTGTTCAGCAGTGTTTGGGAGGCTATGGAGAAAAATAAGGCCTAATCCTCACTCTCCAAAAGCTCTTCTTCTGGTAATGCTTAGAAGGAAATGTGCGGTCTCCAGATGCCCAGCGAGCAAGTGAATCTTTAGCCTGGCAGGGTCACCGTGGATTTCTGAGAGCCTCCCCGAGATGCCATCCTGCCCTGTCTCCAGCTTCCCAGTTCCGTCGGGTTTCTTTTCAGTGCATTTCACACAGTACAGTGGAAGGCGTTCCATAGAGGGGACCTGGATTTTCCTGGACAATAATGGGGGGTTGGAGGCAGGATTGGATGAACGTTAAGCCCCCTATAGTCCTGACCGTCTGAATATATTCACTCCGGTTGATAATACCAACACTAAGCCAAACACTATTCTGAGTGTACAAGGATGAATAAGACAGAGTGCCTGTTCCTAAGCGATTTGTAATTCAGTAGTAATAATGCTCCTATCAATACTAACGCATCTAACAGCCGATGATACCCCCCCACCCCACCCCCCGCAGGAGGATTACCAAGGCTGGCAAGAAGGCGAGAAACAAAGAGCTGGAAACCCTAGAGGTGAGGGGGAGTTCTCAAAGGGGAGGGATCCAAGACAAGTTCACCAACTAAGTTAATTTTGCTTTGGACCTGACAGACCTGCACAATATCATTTAGTAGAGAATGGAGGGAAGAGCACTTCCATGCACGGGGAACAGTCTGAACAAAGGTGTGCAAGGGAGAGTGAGCAGCCCACAGGGACGGGAGACCCTGTGCCCCTCAGACACTGACCCCCATCACTGGAGGGAAGAAAGTGCATTGGGGAGGGGGGAGCCAGAAAGCAACACATTCAACCCCGTCCAGGGAACACACTGGAGGCGAGATGCCTTTACATAATTCTTTATCCAAAGGAAAAAAGAAAACGGGTGGGGGAGGGAGAGAAATCCTTTGCCAGCCCAGCCCAGCCCTTTCTAGGGGCGGATTCATTCATTTGCGGGCTTGTCAGTGTGACATTGTGTCTGCCCTCCAGAGAGCCATACATCTTACTTTCAAACTCTCCAATCGCCTGGGACCCCCTGCAGACCCCAGTGTTCCCAGTGACCTTTTGGCCGGGGAGGCTCACTCGCCTCCAAGGCTGCCAGAGGGGAGATGGCACCTCCCGGGCTCACCCTCCTTGTCCCAGCTTTCTTCTCCAGGAAGGATTAGTGCTTTGCTTAAATCTGACTCCCAATTCCTAAAAGGCCTGCCAGCTGTGTACGTCCAGGAGTCTTTTATTTGCACTTTTATATATCTTCCTCCGTATCCAACTGCTCCAGGCCCTCCCAGAAAGGGAAGGAGACTTAAAATAAGCCTGAAAGCCATTTGCCAAAATGTCTGTTTGCAGATTGTCTTCATCCTCCCGGGGATGGCATTTCTGAGACTTCCTTTCCTGTGTATAGTATGACAATAATGTGGACACTGCAGAGCTGGGGGGTGGGCAGGCCTCCCCCCTCCCCCCCAGGGATGCTCCTGTTTGGCGGTTTTGGAGCTGACTGAACAGAGCCAGTCACTCTCCTTCTCTGAGCCTGTGTCTGCAAAATGAGAAAAATCACTTCTCTTAGCATTGCGGTGATGAGTAAGTGAAAGGTGCCCTGTGCGCTGCTTGATAAATAGCCGCTAATAGGGCTAGGATTTTCCCTTGACAGAGGATGCTAAACTCTTCTGTGCTATTTTACTACTCATGCCCAGTTATTTGGGGAAAAAAATATCATGGGCTCCCTATGGTAAGCTATTAGAGTATTCCTTCCCCCTGAGGTGGCACACTGTTCCTGGTCTTTCCTTTGTCATCCTTGTGCCATGTAAAAGCAGACAACTGTCCACAGTGAGCCTCTTGTGTGGGCGGAAAGGGATCAGCCCACGTTCGTTTGGGGCATTCTAGAGAGCCCATTCCGTCTGATGTTCCCCGGGGCTGGCCCCCGCAGCGTCTGAACTTTCCCCATTCGTCACTGCTTTGGCTCAAAGAGTGGAAGACCCCTGTTAAACTGGAATACGTTATCTGGGAAACACATTAAGCCATTAACAGCTGGACACAAATTAGTTTATCAGACGGGGGCTGGGCTTGCAGAATGTAGGAGGGAAAAGGAACTTTACAGATCATCATTTTAGAGGTGAGGGAAAGGAGGTCTGGGAATGAGCAGGTTTGGTGGATGCCTGGCCCCAAACTTCACCTTCTGGCCTGAATCTCTTCCCCTCTTCCTTCTGCCTTGAGGAACAAGATAGACCCTCCAGCTTTCATTCAGGAGATACCTGTCACATGCCTCCCCTAGCTGAGGAGGCGCCGAGAATTCAGAGAAATGTGAGAGTGGGCAAGACAGACGTGGAAGTAAGCAAGTGCTGGGCCATGTGGGGCACATCCCTTGGATGCTGGGGAAGGGAAGGTCTGGAACAGGATACTGTCAGCAAAGGGCAGATCCGGCCTCTGGGGGGTGACTACCACCAAGGGTTGTGCAGTACTGGGACCTAGGGCTCTACCTTGTGGCTACCATGAGAGTACAAGAGAGGTCACCATCAGGGATCTGGGCTCAGCTAGGGGTCACTGCCTGCAAGTGTCAGCACTGAACAGTCAGGTCCAAGAAATGGATCTGAAAGCCATGAGCTGAAAAAAGAGGCCAACCATTCAGAGGGACAAGACCACACATTCAGGGTAGACCTTCACAAGCATTGTTCCCCTGGCTTTGGCCCATGTGGTCAGCACGGGCTGATCTCTTTCCCTTAATTCACATCAAAGGACTTGGTGGAAGATCACAGAAATAGGAGGAAGGAGAAGAAGGGTGCTGGGAGAGGCAGCGTGGGGCAGGATGAAAAGCTCTCCAAGGTGTAGGAGGTTTTAAGGGGCTGCTTGTATTCTGAAAATCTGCAGGGTCCTGACACCTGCTTGGGTGAACTCAAAGCCATGAGACCCCTTGGAGCCACCCGCTGCATCAGCAGATTGCTGGTGCTGTCAGTGGCATTTTCTCTACACCACTCCTTACCCAGGTCCTCATTCTCTATCCCCTGTGTGATTTCAACAGCCTTCTAACCGGTCTCCCTCCCTCCAGCCTCAAACTTTCCAAACTTACCTTCTTGCTGCTACTAGAGAGGTGTCTCCTAAAATGGGAAACCAGTCAAATCATTCCTCTGGTTTATAAGGAGGAAGGGTAGGATCTCCTTTACAGGGACCTAACCTGCTCCAGCCTTACAAATAGCCCCATTTCCTGCCCCTTGATCTTCTCCTCCTGATCACACAGCACCTGCCACACTTTTTCACCACTTTCTACCCTTACACGTGCTGCTCCACCTTCCTGGGATGCTTTCCTCTTGTTGAACCTTCCTGCATCCTTTCAGATGCAGGTCAGTGTCATGTCTGTGAAGTTATTCTATGCTCCCCAGTCTTGTTTATACCTTTTTTTTTATGGCCCATTTGTCTGGCATACAGGCATACAGCCCCCTTCGTCGCACCTGCCACATGGCCCTGCAACCGTCGGTGTGTGTGTCCATCGTTCAATAGACCATGTGTGTGTGTAGTAGGGACTCCCCTCTGATTCTCAATACCCAGCACAGAGCTGGGTACACGCATATGGTAGATGTTCAAGGAATGTTTGCCAAATGAGTCAGGATACCTATGGTCTATGAGATCTGAAAGGCAAGGCCACAGGATTCATTCTTTTTCATTAGAGCTCATTACCCTCTCTACCTCCACCCCCTGCTGCTTCCTTGTACCATGAGTAGTGTTTTCCACCTCTGACCAGCAAAGATTTTGATCGGGAACTAACTGCTCATTCAATGACTTTTTTTTCTGGGGATGTGTCATTTTTTGAAGTTTTTGGGGCATCCTAGAGAACATGCTACACCTATAGATGCTTCCTCAGAAAGCATAAATGCCCAGTGTCCTAGCATTTTCCTACAATGAAAAGGTTCCTGGACTGCACATCCTCCCACCCAGCTCCAAGAGCCCCTGGCTTAACACAGCTGTGAGAGATAACTCATGTTTTGCTCTCTTCGCCAACAAGATTTTGTCCAGCTTTATTTTCAGAGGAAAAAAAATGGTTATTTTAAAATATCGTTTTCCAAAGCCATAGGTATACTTCACTACGGAATACGCTTTCTCACATGACATATGCTGTCCCCCTTCTGCGTTTCCCTAGGATGTGCCCCGTCTGTTTAAGTAGCATATATCCCTGCCCATGTTTCCCTCTCCAGAAATATGTGGGGAGATGGACATAACAGGGTCTTTTGCAGTCAGTCAGTATAGGTCAGGGCCCAGGCAGGATGTGGGATGTGCTGCCCTGGTCTGGCTCTGTCCTGTTGCAGAGGAAGCTGCAGGAATTTAGGACGTTGTCAACAGACTTTCATTTGGGAAACATTCTACTGAGCTCCCACTATGTGCTACACTGTTCCAGGCACTTGGAGATACCATGTGGGAGCAAAAGAGACAAGGCCCCTGCTCTCCTGGAATTTATAGTCCACTGGGACAAGGCAGAAAATAAACAAGAATACAAGTTAGTGGGACACCTGGGGGGCTCAGTGGTTGAGCACCTGCCTTAGGCTCATGTGGTGATCCTGGGATCTCAGGATTGAGTCCCAAAGCGAGCTCCCCACAGGGAGCCTGCTTCTCCCTCCGCCTGCGTCTCTGCATCGCCCATGAATAAATAAATAAAATCTCAAAAAAAGAAAAAAAAAGAAAAGAATACAAGTAAACTATGGTCACACAGTGAACAGGACAAAGGAAAGCAGTAATAGAAGAGTGTGGGAAGGAGAAGGTCACTCCATTAAAAGTCAAAAGTCCCTTTGAGGAGGTGACATGAGAAATGAGACCATAGGCAGGTCTAGGGGGATCAGCGCTCCAGGGAGAGGCACTGTCAGGTGCAAAGGTCCTGAGGTGGGAAGGATTTCAGTGGAATGTTAGAGAAGAAGAAAGACAGCCACTGTGGTTAGAGCACTATAGGCTAAGGGAAGAGGGTGGGGGATGAAGTTGTAGGTCATAAAACACGGATGGGATTTTTCATCTATGAAGGGAAACCAAATCCTGACAGCTTTAGGCAGAGCAACATTTCGATCTAGTTGGCATGTTTGGAAGATCACTTTCAAAGGGTCAGGACCCATTTTACCACCTCCCCTCACCTGGAACGGTTTCGAATACTGGAATGAATGTGAAATAAAGCAATTCCGTGAATTCTCATCATTGCTCTCCATTGGGGGACAGCAGGTGCCCATCCTAAAATGTCACGGTTGCCCAAGTCAGACACCAGCACTCAGGTCTGGGCAGCCTGTGCCATCTTGCCTTGATTCCTGAGCCTCTTCACCATCCTGAAAGTGGCCGGGGTGGGGGTGGGGGTGGGGGACCCCCTCCCCCCTGCCAAGGGTTGGACTGGAAGGTGAGGGGCCCCTACAGTCTCAGAGGAAGCCACAGGGGTACAGGGGCAGCCCCCCCTCGGAGAAAGAGCGTGCAGCAGGTGGGGCGCGCAGAAGAGGAAACAAAGGCCACACAGCCTCTTCCCCTGGCTGCCTCCCCTGTCATCACCTGCCCCCCTCCTCCCCGAGGGCCACGGATGTCCTCCCCGTGGCAGCGGCCAGGTGTGTTGGAGAACACTCGAGCCCCATCCTTCACGTAGCAGGAAGGGGGCCGGGCCGGGGCAGGTGCGGGGGTGGGGGGCCGGGGGGGGGTCCCCGAGCGGCTCCTGCCACGCAGCTTGGGGGAGTTGGGCGGGCGCGGCGGGGCGCGCGGGGAGAGGCGCGGGCTGCGGACCCGGCAGCCGCGGAGCGCGCACCCCCGGCCGCGCACGGACCCCGGGGACCCTGGGCGCGCGCGTCCCCGAAAGAGTTAAGCGGCTCCCCTGCAGCCCTCGGGCCCTCCCCGCCCCAGCGCTGCGCCGGGGGCCTCGGCGGGCGGCCCGCGGGCCGGCGAGGGGGCGGGGAGCCCGGGGCCGCGACTCCCGCCCCCGCCCCCGCCCCCGCCCCGGCCCCCGCCCCGGCGCGGCCCCATTGGCCTCCGCGCGGCGAGGCGCGGGCGCTCGGCCGCAGGGGGAGTTGTTGGATTTGGCGGAGGCGGGGCGGGGGCCGGGGCGGGGGCCGGGGCGGGGGGCCGGGGCCGGGGCCGGGGCGCGGGGCCCCATCCGCAGCGCGCTCGGCCGCCGGGGCGGGCGGGGATGCGCGGCCGGGCGCGCGGGGACCTGCGCGGACGGGCCGGCCGGACCTGCGGGGCGCGCGGGCAGGTGCTTCGCCGCCCTCCCGTGCCCTCCTGCTTCCCCCTCCCTCCTCGCCCTGAAGTAAGATGAGCGTGATGCTGTGGCGCTGGGAGCAGAATAACACCACCATGAAGCTGGTAAGGTGCACTGCAGACCCCTCGCCCCGGGGGACACTGGTTCCCCCCCCCCCCCACCCCGGGAACTGCCTCCCACCGTGGAAAGCCCCTGAAATGCATTTCGTGCTTGTTGCTTCCCTTATTGTTTGGAAGCTGGATTTGAGGCTTTTTTTTAAACCGGGAAAGTCGATGTGTGCATGTGTGTGTGTGTGTGTGGGGGGGGTGGGGGGTGGGGACGGGTGCAGTTTCCCGGGTCCCTTCCACCTCCAGATCCCCGGGGGTGCCCTGGGCTGCGCTCGGGGAGGGCGTCCTGCGAGGAGGTCTGCGCCATCCCCACCCGTCCCGGGCCCCATTGTGTGGGATACTTGGGGATGCAGGCCGGTGTTGATGCCTCTTGCCCTCTGGCTTGTTTGGGGTTTGGGGGGGGGGGTGGAACCCGGGAGCCCAGCTTGAATAAGCATCTGAGTCCTGTTCTCCCGCCTCTCACAATGGCTTAGTTTTCTCTCCAGCGTGCAAGAACCATCAGGCTGCAGGTACTTTTCCCTCCTCCGTTTTCAAAAATAACCGCTCACCGCTCCTGGGAGGGCTTAGGAGAGCAGCCTTCCTCTCTCTGCTCCAGGAAGCCTGACTTGTTTCTCCAGCCCAAATGTAATCAGAAGGCTCTTCTCTGGGTTTTGCTTTTGTGATTTTTTTTTTTTAATCTGATGGTCTCAAGAGGACCCTAATTCCCCATTGAAGTCCGCCAGTGCTCCGGCCAAGTTAGCTACCCACTCGGATGTCGGCTTCCTCCTGAGGAAAATGGGGCACGTTCTCACCTTGTATTGCCGCGGGTGTGAGGATAAGAAACCGTATTTGAAATTTTCCTGGCACGTAATGAGAGCTCAGTAAGGAATAGGTTATCATTAATAAGCTGGAATTCATACTGATTGTGCTCTTTAATGATGCTACCAAAAAAGTCACAAGCCGCTACATTGAATATCAAGATGCAAAAACAAGCTCAGCTGGTTTTTCGTATAATGAACTTATTTGTTGGAAAAATGGCACCTTGCTTTTCATACTTCTTGTGTTATGTTTGGCCTGCCTAACTTAAAGCTACTATTTTACAGCTTCTTTTAATGTGCTGTAACATTAGCAGACGTTATGCACCTTTGCTGCACTATGTCAGGACTCCAGTTGCCTAATCCTTTCCTGGAATCTTTTTCCAACCAGACTGTTGTGGGAGAACCCAGAGTTTTACGCATTTTCTCTCCGAGCCACACCTGAGATGCTACTCTAGACGGTAGCAAGGGGAAAGGTGGGGCCCAGGGTGGACTAGCTAGCCTTGGGCTGCCAGATCCAGATGCTTCTGAGGAAGAGAAGAATGACTTGGCAGGCAGGGGAAATGTGGAGCAGCCCGGGGGACAGAGCTTGGTGGCAGGTGGCTGTGGCAAGGGCCGGGATGTGTCCTCATTGCTTCAATATAGCCTCCTTTTTACCCTATGGAGGGAGCTTTCCCCAGTGTGGGTCAAAGGTCAGCCTTTATTGGGTCTGTCTGGGTCTTTAGACCTGAGTCTCACTTTTCAAATTAACTGTGAGGACCACCCAAGGGTAGTCGAGGTCCACCAGACTACTCCTCTAGCCCGTGGGGGAGGGGCCCACTCCAAGTTGTACCAGGAAGCTCTGGTAGGGCAGCCCGTACTGTCCTGGTGTCCCCAGCCCCCAGGCAGGAAAGGTGATGGCTGCGTCTCTGCATTCACAGAGCCTCACGCTGAGGCCTCTGCTTTTCTGCAGAATCCTGGAGAGCATGGCCACACCATTAGATGACACATGGTTAGTTTGCCTCTCGTTTGGTCACTGACTGGCTGGACGATTTGCCAATAATCTGTAATTCATGTACTTACTGTGCGCAGAGCCCGGCGGTGCTGGGAAGCTGTGCTCCTGGGGGCGGGTGGGGGAAGGCTTCGCTCTCCGATGATCCTTGGTTCGAATTCCAGTCTGGTCACTTACTAATCTTTGAATCAGTTTTCCTCTTTCCCAGGTTGTGAAAAGATGAAATGAGAATACAGAAACAGGATCCAGCAGAGTCTGTTGAGACAGGGGTGTCTGTACTGGGAACAGCTGTTGTTTGCTTATTATTATTATTTTCCCTCCATTGTGCTGTTGGGTGAATGGTTTGGTCTTCTAATGAGCTTGGGGAAAAGAAACCTTTCTTACCTTTGAATCATGAGTGGCCCTCAGTAGGAAGGAGCTTTTTGGGAACATCTTGGAAGTCAATTGTGTGTGAATAAGCGTCCCAGAATGCAGCCGGGGGCCAGAGGTGAGTGTCTGAACTTTTATCACTGCTGCAGTTCAGTAAACATGAAGTCAGTTAACCCACAGCTTGAGAAAATTCACCATTCTGATTGAATAATGGAACCAAAGGTTTTGCTTTATCTTCTATTTTAAGGCTAATTGGATCAAAATAAGGCCAAGAGTAATTAGAGGCAAAACTTGAATCTTGGTGTCTTATCTCTGCAGGGGAATGTCAGAAATGCACCTGCCCACCTAGCGTAGAAGGCAGTAGCCAGCAGATCTTACATCTGCCCAAATCCCACCTGACAGGGTCAACTGGGCCTTTGACAGAAATGAGAGGGGCTGACTGCTCAGACCTAAAACACCCACTGGGAGGGGTAAGCTCGGGGCATACCCCCAGAGCATGACATGGGTGGTTCTGACATCCTTTTCAGGTCCCTTTCTTTTAGATCCTTCCAGCTTGGGAGGGGCAAGGAGAAGCAGTGAGGCCCCTTCTGGAACAGCTTATATCTGAGAAGCAGCAGAGCCAAAGAATGGGGAGAGAACAGGCCCTGAGAGCGGCCACCCTAGCAGCCTTACCTGCCCTGGGAACAGAGCTAAGTGTTCCAGCCAGAGAGACCTGCAGTCACAGCTCTGCTCAGGAAGTGCTATCCTGTGACTGGGCCAGTTGCATAGCCTCCTACTGTGAGAATTGGGAAGAAGTGTATTTGACAGGCGGTGCATGGTCACTCTCAGGATTGAAAGATGGCCAAGTAGTGTTGCACGTCTCCATGGATTAAAGACACAACAGAAATACTCCCGGTGTTAATTAACAGTGCTGAACTCTTGGGGGAGATTACCAGGGATTTTTTTTTTTTTTTGGCCCATACTTTTCCTCATTTTCCAGATTTAGCCAATAACCATACATTGTATTTATCAAGGAAAGATAAAAAATGTTACTGCTAAAAATAATCCTATTAATAGCTAACATATGCTGAGCCTTTACTTTAAGCTTTATTCCACTTCATCGTCACCATAATCCTGTGAAGTAGAAGCTATTATTAACCCCATTATTCAGATGAGGACGTTAAGGCTCAGAGAGTTAAGTGAGTTGCCTAAATTTCCAGGAACAGAAACTTGTAGAACCTCTGCGTTGTCTGATGGCAAAGTCTGTGCTTCGAATTCTTCTATTGTAATAGCCTGGGTACATCCTGGAGAGCGGCTGGGGCTTCTGCTGAGCTCTGTATATGAGATATGAGTATGCCTATGCTGTACAGGGCTGGGTGCCTCTATCAGTTGCTACCCCCTGTGTCCCCTCTTTGCCCAGGGAGATGCTGTGATTGAAGTGGAAAGGAAAAGGGAATGCAGTGAGCAGACCTGGGTTGGATCATTGCCCCTCAGTGTCCTGGAAAACACTTAATGGGGCCCTTCCTCAAAATGAAGGAGAGAGTGGCTCAGAATGAAGAATAATTGAGAATAATGATGATCAGGGAATGTGCCTCTGACCTTTGACCTTTCCCCCCTGAGGTTGGTCAAAGACCCCCTGGGCCTGTCCCGAAGCCAGGCTAACAAGCAGATTAAAAGAGGTCAGTGGGTTAAAGGGCCCTGGCTGCCTTTCTGCAGTTACATTGCTCCCTCCCAAAGGCAAGGATGCCATGGACTCTGCGGGTCCTGGGCTCCCGGGTCCGTGTTTAACATCAGTGGTCTTACAGCTCTTCCTCATCTTTCTGTGCAGAAACTGATTCTCTTAACAACTTCTAGGTTTTTTTCTGCATAAAGCTCGTTTACCTCTCATCTGGAGGTGCTCCCCTCTTCTGCTGGAAAATATCGGTCGTTTGTACTCTCAGGGACTTGGAGAACTTTCTCCTGCTTTCCATTAATTATGACTGGCGTAGGTTTTATCCATCTCCCAGGTACTGAAATCATGTCCATTTTCTGTTAATTGCAAAAAAAGTCTCAAGAGAAGAAATTCTGTTCTTTCCTGGAGAAACCAGGTTAAAATACACAGGAATGTTTCCACGTGTATTTCTGCGGTGGGTAATGAGCCATCATAACCTTGATACACTTTTTGGAATTGAAACCAAAGCATATAAGGAAGGTTTGGGTCTGGTTAATTACTGGGAAAATAAGGACTTAAATATTGGGAAGGGAAGAAAGAAAAACCCTGAAAGTAGTAAGTGGCTTCCTTTAGATGGCATTTTGAGGGATCATTTTCCTTCATTTTGGTGTTAATGGAGACACAGAGGTTTATAATTGGTTTCTCTGGTGACGCAGCTGTCTTGCGTGGACTCAGAAAGAAAATTTCTCTTTTTCCTTTCCTCGGTTTTGTTTCTGGCTTCTGTCATATATTGCCAACCACCCAGAAGGCGTGTGTGGCTAAGCCTTAGGTCTCTCGGCTTGTTGGGTTGTCCAGGACGTGGGGACCAGACTGCCTGATGCTCCTGGCTGGTGCCACATGGGCTGTTCCCAGGGGTGGTTCTTTTTGACTCAGGTGTGGCAGATGTGACGTTCTAGGAGATGCAGCCAGGGAGACGGAGAGGCCGTGAAACGAGGTGAGGGGTTAGAATGAGTCGACAGGGGCTGATTAACCAGGGAAACAAGAAAGTGGTGGAGAGAGTTGGGAAGCCTGGGCTGTAGGAGACGGTTGTCCTTGCCACCGAAGATGCAAATGGCCTGTGGTTGTGATGCTGTGGCGTGGGACAGGAGCTAGCCCCTGCGTGAGACGGGGTCTTGGTCACGGAGAGAAGGACTGCGTGCTCACGGGGACCAGGGCAGGATCCTAAACACACCTGAATCCATAGGCAGGTGCTTCTTATGGGGATTCTTGCCAGCTCCAGTGTGTGCCCTGTCTGCAGCCGGTCCGGGGCTGGGGCTTGGTCCTCAGCCGCAGCTCCTGGCAGCTTCTCTGGCATTGTTAGGAAGTTTCCAGAATTCAGACTGCAGACTAACTTGTTCCGGGTCAGAAAGCTTTTGTGGAATCCTGCTCACTAGTGGATGAAGTCTGACCCCTCCAGGGATACGGGGCCCTCGAGGTGACAGCAGCGCCCTGAATCTTACCGCGCCGGGCCTCCAGGTGGAGGTTGTTCAGTGCAATCAGCGTGGTGGGCCCTGGGACTTCGCGCCTTCACCGCTCCCTGGGACTGAATGCTTCTTCCACTCGTCCATGTACCATCCTATCTTCCGAAGCTCAGATCAAGTCCCCTGCCCTCCGGGAAGCCCTGCCTGACCACCCCACCCCCTGGCCGGCAGCACTGCTGGCCCGCGTTCCGTCGCACAGGGCCCTAACTCCCGAGCTGTGCTGCCAGAGCCAGGTTAGGAGTATAAGCAGCCAGCCTCAGTCTCCTCCCAGCTCCACCACCTCCCGCACTGGGCCCTTGAGCGGGCTACTTCCTCATTTCTCTGAGGCTTTTTCTTCGCGATGGTGATAACTGTTCCAAACTTGGGTCTGTTGGGGGTTGCTTGATAAAATAGGTCTTTTGAGCAGCACCCAGCACATAGTAAATGCTCAATAAATGTCAGCTTTTGTTATGATGCTGCTGCTACATTCATTCATTCAGCCAGCAAGCATTGATATAATTAATGATGAAACATTTACTGCATACCAGGGGAGATGCTGCTAAACAAAAAGAAATTTTTGCCTGCCTGGCATTTATACAGGCTCCCCGCTCTATCTGAAAGTAGAGTATTCCTATGAAACCTTTCATAAGACAAAAAAGAAAAAAGAAAAAAGCGAAGAAGCAATTATCATTAATTTGTATGGAAATTTTTTGAGTATTCCCAGATCCAAAAGACAGCGTTCTCTTAGGCTTTTCTGATACCTGAGGACATCTATCTTGCTAATAGAGACACAAAATAAATCGAGAGAGAGCACAGATGCTCACAGACACAGTTCAGAGCTGTGGGCTTGATGCTGAAACGCTTAGTTCCCGGGTAGGGAGCTCGGTGGCACCACTCGCTCCTCGGGAGAGGCACCGCCTCTGTCAGGGCTTCCTGCAAAACAAATGCAGAATGCTATTTTCAGTTTCCCCCCTTTTTTTTTTTTTTTTTTTTTGTAAAAATGAAGATCCCCTTCTCATGTTGTTTTGGTTGGTGAAAACAAGTATCAGTGTAGGTGTTTCATAACAGTAAGGTGGCATAATAGGAACTCCCTAGAAGTATTTTAAAATATCTGTATTTTAGTGAAAGAATCAAATGATAAAATATATATTCCTTTTCTACGGTGCTAAGTGCTATGGAGAAAAATACATCAGGGTAAGAGGGTAGGGAGTCTGGGGGCGGTCACTATTTTACATAGCGTAGTCGAGGAGGGATTTGCTGCAATTGTGACGTGACTGTAATCATTACTATTACTCCTCAGGGAGATGTTGTAAGTATGTGCCCGTATAATTGATTATCCAAGCCAGGATACTTCTCTGAGTGGAAGGGGGCGCTATCAATAATTGCAGTGGGATATGGGTGTAAACTGGGCCTGTCCTGGGCAAAGTGAGATGCCTTGGTACGTAAACTTCCTTATTCCAAATATAGAGATTGACTTAAAAGATAGTGTGGTGTCAGACAGACCTAGATTCACATCCTGGGCTCCGCTACATTCTAGCTGTGAGGTCTTGGGTGACTCCTTTCATCTCTTTACATGTCGGTTCCCTCATCTGTTATGCATATGTAATAGGGTTTTAGTGAGAATTAAATGAGGGAATGCAAGTAAAGCATTCAGTGTAGGACCTGACACCTCACAGGCTGTCAATAAAAATTCACTACCATCATTGTCATCCCCAAGGGCAAAAATTGTTCTTCCTCGTACCTTTTGCTGTGCCTGGGAAGGGGTTAGGGATGTGCAAGGTGGATTCATTAACGCAGGGGTTGGAAATTCAGCTAAGCAGTGCCCTTGGGAGGTGAGCTGACTTGACTTGCCAAATAGTTGCTTCCATCCATACTCGTAGAAAGTAAGACTCACAAGCGCTTGGGTGTTTGACTCCAAGCTCAGATAGGGGACAGCATGCGGGGGCAGCCACGGGAAGAATTAGACAGTCCGTCCAATCCAGGACTAACAATCTTGGGAAGTTACTTCAGGAAGGGGCCCACGACCAGTGGCCCCCAACAATCCACTTCACAATGGAGGAAACAGGGACCCAGAGAGATGAAATGACCTGCCCAAGGTCTCCTCGCCTGTAACCGGTTTTAATGCGTCTGCCATTACCCACCCTGCAAACGGCTGTAGCCAAGTTTGTACAGAGCAAGAGGGGAGCACTTAGAATTCCACCTGGAAAAGCCATGTTTCTCTGGAAATGGGCCACAGATGACGTAACCTTGCCGTATCCCATTACCCGGTACTCGGCTAATCTTGGTACGAAACTTGTTTTGGTGAAACTTAAGCCTGGGGAAGCCAACTAAAGTACGTTACTTTCTCACTGTTGAATGCCTCCTAGACTTGGGGTAACTTTTCATCCAAAGAGTAAGGTGATATTTCCTGAGATAGCAGTGAGTTCATGTTTTGAAATTAAATGAACTGAGTTTATTGCATCGGTTGGCTTTTTTTTTTTAAATTTTATTTTTAAATGCTAACTGCCATAGTAAGTGTTCTCTCTGCCAAGTAATGTCTGGCTGCTGTATGGGGAGGAGCGGGGAGCTGTAGACACAGTAGCCTTCAGTTTTTAGAGGTTGCCTCACTGCTTCCCTTGTTACGCCCTCTTGCAAATTGAGCCACATTATGGTTCAAGGAGGACCCCTTCTGAATTAATTGATTTCTGGACCCAGGACAATTTGGGGACCAAGTAGGTTTGTTTCCCGTTGTACTTCTTGAGTACGTGCCATGTTCTCTCTTCTCTCCTGCCTTCCCAAGATGCTTATGACTCTGTAAAGGTTGGCTGCCTTCCTGCCTTACGCCAGGTAAGGAGGAGAAAAGTTCTCATCCATGGACACTCTTGGACAGCAAGTTGGTCAAGAAAAGAAAAAGAGCATGAGTATAATTAGATAATGTTAGGAGTTTGGAGTTTGGTGCATTATCCTTTCACTTAATTCCTGGAAGTTTCCAGTATTATAAGACTATGGAGATTGATTTATGAGTCAAATAGGCTTCTTCAAGGAGGCTGTTGGAGAACACTAAGGAGACCATCTATGGTACAGTTCCAGGATGTTTCAGGAGCTAAGCCCTATTGATTTTGTCTTCACAGTAGCTGCTGTGGATAAACAATCCCACTTTCCATGCTACCCCCTTGCTTTCAGCCTACCTTGACTCTCTGCAGACACCCATTAAAGCATAAGCCCTGGTTGGCAGGTGGGAGGATGGTGGTGGAGGGACAGCAATTGACTCTCCATCATCCCCACCACAGCACCTGGCACACATTATGTGTTCAGCGAATGGGGCAGTTCTAACCTCACCATTCTGATGTGTCAACATAATGGAAAGTTGAATCACCTAAAATGCTGGGTTGTTTGTTGTAAGGTTAATGAAATAACTCGAGTGGGTCTGAGCAGTCACTGGCAGGGGTCTCTGGATGTTGGTTCAAGGTGCAGTCTGGCTCCCTGGCAGTAGAGGTCCACTCCAGATCCAGTGTTGGTTGAGTGTTTCTGCGTTTGTAGCTGCTTGGGATGTCTAAGGCAGTGGCAGTTATTCTAGGAGTTTCCCCGCTGTGCTGGCTCCTGGGTGGCTCCCCAGGTAGATTGGGCCCAGGAAATACAAGGGATGTGGAGATCCGCCTTGTACCTTCCAAGGAGGAGAGAGTGGTCGTTTCCCTGTCTCCCCTTCCTTCCCCTCCACCCTCCTTTATGATGCACACACACAGACACACACATGCACATAACACAAGATCTTGACTTACTGTCATCAGAAACTGGGGTTCTGGACTGAGGTCTGGAGCAAATAACCAGGCCTTTAATATTGGAAGTCAAGCTATCATGAAGTCAAGCTACTGTCAACTATCTCTGGCTTTTACTGTGTGTCCCCGGCTCGTAGTTACTGATTGAAGGTGAGGTACTATATGTGAGGTATAGCTGTGCTTTGGCAGCAGAGGAGTGTGGGGGTCTGATTGATTCTGATAGTTAATGTTGCATTAGGAAGAAGAAACACTGCAGCCCATTCCACCTGTCCCTGTTTCAATTTCATGGCCTGAGACTGTTGGAGTGGTGGTTTCACAGTTGCTCCAGGTTGTCAGCTTTTGGTGTGTCCTAGGTGCTGGGTTCAGTTCTGAGGAATGCAGAGATGATGGAGATGTCCTAGCTTTCCTCCCAGGGTTTATGCTTTGGTGGGCTTCTCTCGATAGAGTAAGTCAAAGCTAAGGTGTTGGCATGGGAGAGGCATTCTTTGGGCAGGAGTCTTGTGGAGGCAGAGTCGACAGGGCTGGCCCACTGATGGTCACAAACAAAGAGTGGGGTTTAAAGCTTCCGGAGATTCCCCTAGCCTGGGGAATTTGGACTGCGGCAGTGTCACTGAGAGGAGCCAGAGAGCCAGGAGGACCAGGTTGGAAAGACAGGGGATTGAGACATTACGGGTTGGTTTGGCAGGACCATGCTAGAAGTTATTTATATCATTTTTCAGGTTTTACTGAATGCTCATCTAAACTGTGGTCCAACCCATGCAGGAGGATGGGAATGCGACATAAATCAAAACTGAGCCCTCATCCCTTCTCTTTCCTGGGGACAGAGACAAGTGGCCTTTATTCACCTCGTGAAGCACCTTATAACTCCCCAACTCCAGCACTTGTGATAAATTTTAGAGAATATGACTCAGGTCCGAGTCCAAAGGAAGGCTTCCTGCCTTCTCTCCCACGCATGGGTCACAAGGTCGAGCTAATGTCACCTGCCACCTGGGCTCCCAGGTGGACGTGCTAAACAGAGAAGAAAAGAGGGCCAGGGGTACCTACGCTCCAGAAGTGAAGGAGACTGCAAGGAGCCTTTGCTCTAATTCCTGCCTTTGAACCCCGCTTAAGAGTACTGATCTTTGCCAGGTCAGATTAGATGCCGCATCTCCCATGGCGGGTGGAGAGGGAAGCCAGAAACACAGAGGGTGCTTCCTTCTTCGGGGAATCCAAGAGGGGTCTTGGGAAAGAGGGAAGATGGAGAAGGTCCTCAACAGGCTCCCTGCCTTCAAGTTCTTAACAGACCAGCCGGGGAGGCCGGACTGACACAGGGGGAACACTTGTACAAATCATCGAGCCAGAGCTGTGTGCCAGCTACTCGCATGCACAGGGAGGCTGTGTTCCGGGGAGCTGTGGTCTGAGGCGGGACCTAGTGATCCTCCAGAGGGTGTAGATGAAGTGCTCCAGGAGATCAGAGGGAGACAGCCTGGATCGTGCCTGGATTCTGGAAACCAAAAGAACTTGGTCCAGATCATTACTTGACTCGCCTAGGCTTCAGTTTCTGTGTCTGGAAGGTTGGTGGAATCTTTTCTTGCCAAGAATGTCAGAAATCTTAAAGAGCTATGTGTGTGATAACATGACGGCATACCTACAGAAGGGCTGGCACGTAGCAAGTGCTGGAAAAGTCGGACTTCCCTGACTTCAGACACGGCCAGGGTGGGCGTCCTTAGGGGAGCCTCGCACATCTCGGACCTGGTGCTGGGCTTGCAGAATGAGCAGGATTTGGAGCAGGAGAAAGGAAGGGTTGCCAATAGGGTGAGTGGCAAGTGTAAAGACTCACATTTTCTTGATTTTATGAAATTTCTCTCACAAGTTAGCAGGAGAGAGGATTATGAATAAGACCACCTGGTTCTCTGAGCTCAGAGATAGAGGCCTCGCTGTTCTCCTCAAAGGACCCAGGATACTGGTCTCGCTTTTTTACCTTCTCCATTCTGAGCAGTGCGGTTCCAAGGACGATTTAACACGAATATTTCAAATTTAATATGTCCCAGATGTGGGGCTGAGTAAGCCCCTCCGACCATCTCCGTACCTCGCTCTTTGCACTTCTGTAAGCCAGGCGTTCTCAGCCTCCGCACCGTGCACATGTGGGGCCCAGTAAGTATTTGTCATTGGGGGCTGTTCTGGGCATTGTGGGATGTTTAGCAGCATCCCTGGCTTCTTCATCCCTACTAAATATTACAGAATATTATAGAATATTATAGAATATTTAGTAGGCCTCTAGTGGGGATGATCAGAAGTGATTCCCTGAGTTTCCGGATGTCCCCTTAGGGGGCAAAATCACTGCATGTTAGAACCACTGCAGCAACGAGCCTTGCCATTTCCCAGCTGCTCAAGCCAGAGCTGCGTCTCTCCCTGGACTCCTCGATTCCTCCTTTTCCTACACACCTTCGTTCCAGTAGGTGGTACTTCTGTTTGCACCTCCCCAGCGGGTCTCAAGCTGGACCACTTCTCGTTTTCTCTGGGACAGGACACCATCATCTTCAACCTCAGAGAGCTTCGGTGGTCTCCTAACAAGTCCTCATAGTCTCACTATTGTCTGCTTTTAGTCCAATGTCTGTGGAGTACCCGAGGGGTGACAAAAATAGAAAAGGCGCCACTTGGCGTTCCTGCTTCAAGTACATTTCAGTGGCTTCACTTTCCACAAAGAATAAAACCCTAACTCTTCGCCGTGGCTTAGAAGACCCTATACTATCTCCTTTGCCTCTTCTCCTCTCTCTTCTGTATCCTCTTAGCTTGCTCGCCAGCCTCCAGCTGCACCGTCTTGCCTTGAACTCACCAAATCTTTCCCTTCCCTCCTAGGAGCGCACCTAGACTATCACCTTGGCCTGAGTGCTCTTCCCACTTTTCATATGACTGGCTCTTTCCCATCCGTTAGAACCCAACCTAGTGGAGCTCCTTCATGGAGACCTTCCCTGGCTTGTCCAGCTGTCTCATGTAGGAGTGTCTTCTCCAAAATCTCAGTCCCTTGTTTTTTCCTTCAAACATCTCTCCTTCATCAGATTGCTGGCCCCCATGAAGGCAAGAATCCTGCTTAACTGCTTTTGAACATGTCTCCACTACCAGGCACAAGATAGGTGCCCAATATGTGCTGACTAAATAAACGAATTAAGAAAGAGAGATGCCATTGATCTTATAAAAAAATTATTCACGAGAGACACACAGAGAGAGGCAGAGACAGAAGCAGGGGGAGAAGCAGGCTCCCTGTGGGGAACCCAGTGCAGCCTGGATCCCAGGACCCCGGGATCACGCCCTGAGCCGAAGGCAGATGTTCATCCACTGAGCCACCCAGGCGTCCAGAGATGCCATTAATCTAGTTTAAAATTGGTAACAGCACATCTCTGGAATTAGACTTCTGATAAAATAAGTAATATGCCAATTTTCTTCTTGGAACCTCTCAGGACTGTCAGCAAATGCCTGATAAAGAGTAACTGCCAAAGAAATAATCTTTGAATAAGTGAATCAATCACTCATTCTTACATGAAGCATTTATGTAATAAATGTCACGTGAATACGTAATGATGAACATAAACAGACTTTAAGCAAGTAGTCGAAACCCCAAGGTCATTCTTCGACCTTCTCAGACCTCTATAGGGAAGGTTTGATCCCCCATCCTCATGCCTAGCTGCAAGTCTAAGGCACTGAGGCTATTTTCAGGCATTATTCAGCCAGAGTGTACAAATGGCATACTACCTGGCCCCTAGTACATGATCAATGCGTGTTTGTTGACTTGAGTTGAATCATCGAGGCACTGACGAAAAAGAGAAGAGAATTAGGTGAGTTTTTATATAGGGAGGCGTACTTATGTCTTGCCTTGGAAACAAATCAGGAACTCAGCAGGTCTTGATGAGAGCCAGGCAAATTTCATATCCCTGAGAGTTTACTATCCAAGGGGAGAGAGATGCAGACTTTGGAGAACAGGATAGCATATACATCTACTAAGCAGCAAAGTACTATTTTGAGTATCTTCTGAGTTGCTTTGAATTAGTATTAGGGCTTTTTTCTCTTCTTTCTGGACCAGACTCTCAGCCGTAAGAAGCATGGAGAAGTAATGAAGATTCTTTACATTCTCAGACTGCTTTCTGGGAATCCTGCAAAGTCCCGACTTCTTCTCTGATTACTCTTCTCATGGCTGAGTTCAAGAGCATTTTGCAAACCCGGACTTTGAATCTGGGAAAATGCTTTATGGCCATTTTTATGACCTCAAAGCAACCCACTAAGGCAAGTTATTTCCCTGTCTTTGCCAAAGGGGAAAAACCAAGAGTCTGGTAAATTGCCCAGGATCTCCCAGCCTCAGATGCTCACTTGTGGGCCGGCCCTCATACACGCGGCCGCTTGCCGGCTCCTTCCATCAGACGTGCTTTGGCTGCTCTGGGAAGGGCCTGTCAGCAACCTCAGCCCACATTTCCATGGACCTCATGGTCTTCCTCAGGAAGGGGGGAAGGCCCATTCCAGAGAACCATATACTGTTAAAGCTGTAAGTCTTCAGGGCAAAGTTCTAATCCAAACCAATCCTTTATACTTGGGCCAACTGAAATCCAGAGAGGAAAAGTGATTTGCCTAAGGTCACAGCCCAAAGTCTCCTGACTTCCAGCCCAGCGCGTTTTTGATTCCAACACAGTTGTCTCTTATTAGAAAAGTGTTCTCAGCACCCACGAGTTTCATTCTTAGGGGCAGGATGGTGTAGTGAGCAGAACAAGGGTTGGTTTTTTTTTTTTTTTTTTTTTTTGTTGTTGTTTTTTGTCTTTTGGGAGGTAATTAGGGCACTTTGGGCAATGGTTAAAGCAAGGCCTGCCTTGGCTCCTGTTCCAGCCTAGCTGTTGACCATGTGACCTTGCGTAACCCATCTGGACCTCAGTCATTCTCCTCTGTGAAATAGGGATAATTGTGATATTGTGTACTGCCCCGTGTGCTGAGGAGTAAATGGATTAATATACCTAAGGTCTCAGAAAAACACTTGGCACAGTGTAAGGGCCACAAAATATTCTTGTCACCGTGTGAATCCCAGCCGCATGCTGACTGTGTGACCCTGGGCAAGTTATCTGACATCTCAGAGGCTCAGACTCCCCCTCCGTAGGAATAATTCTGGCTCTGCAGGATTGGTCAGTAGATTTGAGGTGGCACATATGAAGGCACCGGCCCGTATAGGAGGTGCTGATCAAGGGCCGGATCTCTTACTGCTTCCCTAGGGGTGAGGATGCTGAGCTTGTGGGTGGTCCTCACAGCGTCTGCCACCGGGTGGGTGCCTAAATTGTTCCTTTTTCTGTTTGTGAAAGAGAGGGGCTATTAGAGTTGGATCTGCTGCTGCTTCCAAGGAAGCCCTTTGACTTCAGTGACATTTGTTTAAAAAGTACTTCTATTTTCTATGAGTGAACAGGCTCTGAGCACTTGCGAGGCGGCAAGTCCTGTTAACTGTTCCTTTACATGCATCATCTCATTTACTCTGCACGACAGCTCAGTGACATCAGTGCTGTTGTTATCCACACTGTATACATAAAGATACTGAATCCCCAAAGATAGTGACTTACCCTGAGTCCCATCCCTAGTGAGAAGGGGAGCCACAATGATTGACCCCGGATCAATCTGGACTGAAAAATCTGTACCCTTCACCACTCACTGCTAGGAACCGTGCCAGGCCCTGGTGGCAGATGAGGCCTGCAGGGGTTGACGGTACTCATACCAACGACACCAGAGGAGGATGGAGCACCCCTCCCGGGTTAACCATTACCACCTCACCGGCTGCCAGATGAAGAGGGCATGGCAAAGGAACCCCTCCCCTTGCCTTCCCACCCCACCCCACACACTGCGTGCACCAATCTGCTGCAGCCTGTGAGCGTGTCAAGCCCGCCAAGTTCCCTTCCTGGCCAGGTGCAGAGCTCGTGGGAAGCCGATGTTGGCATAGCAGGTCTCCACACCCCGCACTAGGCAGCAGGAAGCGGTGCCTGGAGCCTCTCAAAGGACCACCTTAATCTGCAGAGAGACCCCATCCCTTTGCGGTTGGTGAATGCACACAGTAGCAGAGTTGGGGATGCTGTAGAGTTCTTTCTTTCCCTTAGAAAGAGTTTCTGAGTGAGAACATCCGTGACTCGTCACCTTTCTTAAGCTCGGTAAGTGTTTGGGGGCAAGCCAAGTGGTTGGGATAGAAGCTGGGGCTGCGTCCATCCAGAGAGCAGGCCCCCAGGCCTCCTGGAGGAGAGTAGGGCTGGGAAGAGCAGAGCTGTGGCGGTGCTTGGTAGGTGTGGCAAGCATATGGGAAATGGGATCGACTCCACGTTTCATCTCTGCTGTGCGCCGATTACCTGGATCTGGGCCTCATTCCCTCTCCTCTAGAATGGAGATGGCCAGTCCTTCCCACCTATGATTTCTCGTGGAGTTCTGGAAAGGCCTTATGTGAGCAGAGATGCTAACACGGTGCTGAGCCCATAGGAGATGGGTGCAGGTGTTCGTCCTCTCCTGCCTTCTCTGTATAGCCCTGCTGCTGGGCCCCCATGAGGGAAGGACCACCATGGGCATGGGGTGGGGGGACCTGTTTTTCACATGTACACATGGCTAATTCGTAGACCTAAATGGTGGCAGGAGGTGATTCAATTCAGAGAATGAAGGGAGAGCCTCCTTTCCTGCCGGTCTCCCTAACACACACATACTTAGGTCCAGGTCTCAGGCTTGAGGAACACCTAAGTCCTGACACTTCTGTCTGCCCTCAGCCTCTCTCCTTTCCTCTGGAAGTCCAAGCCCTTGCTCCCGGGGGGATTTGGTTTGAAGCCATGGAGGGCATGGTTCCATCTTGGTGCCAAGCCCAATCCTGTGGTCTGCTGCAGGGGGCAGCAGTCCGTTTATATTTATTTATTTATGATTTATTTTAAATATTTTATTTATTCATTCATGAAAGACACACAGAGAGAGGCAGAGACAGAGGCAGAGGGAGAAGCATGCTCCATGCAGGGAGCCTGATGTGGGACTTGATCCCAGGACCCCGGGGTTATGCCCTGGGCCCAAGGCAGATGCTCAACTGCTGAGCCACCCAGGCATCCCAACAGCACTCCTTTTAAATAAGAACAGTGGTCCCTTTTCTAGGACCACCAAAGACTCAAGCTCTACCGTCTGGCATGCACGCCAGGCGTCAGGAAGGATGGAGTAAATAAAGCCTCCGCTCCTCCTTGCTGCCACCCCTCTGCTGCTCTCTGAGGAAGCTGGGAAGCAAAGGCCTTCTCTGCAAGCTTGCCAGCTGCTATGGAACTCAGCCTCTGTCGGGATGCGGGCTCTGGTTTATGTCTCCCTTTGGGACATCTCTTCTTTATTCAGGACTTCCGGCCTCATTAATAGGTACCTTTAATACTCTTATCTCAGCACGCCTTCTGGGTTTACTGAAGCATAATGCCAGAGCACATTCCTCCCTGGAAGTTACAGTTTGTTCTGGGGAGGTTTCAGGCTCTTGACTTTGAAACCACAGAGTTGGACTGGGCTCAGGTTATGGTGGGGGGGGAGGCAGAGGAAGACAGGGTGCTTATTTCTGAGTGAGCCGTTTTTCTTGGATAAGGATGGAGATGCTGCCTTGAGCTTGTCCGAATGCATGTCTTATATGCCAATCGGTGATTGCTACACGTGAAGGCGTATGTTGTTCATCTCTGCTTCCAGAATTAGTGGCTGTATGTCTATTCCATTTCCCTCTCACGATGATTGAGTTTAGGAAAGGCGACCAACTCAGCCGAGTCCTAATTTATTCTTTCAGGAAGCTTTGATTCCATGCGCAAGTGTGCCCAGTCTTTCCTGGTTGTTTTTTCTCACTTTCTGTGGTCTCCACTACCATCACCTGGCCCAAGTCCTCTTGCACCTGGACTGTTCCACTAGCCAAGTACCTGGGCTGCCTGCATCCAGTCCTGACCCCAACCCTCCATCCAGTCTTCCCACGGGTGGCCAGAGTGACCTTTTGAAAACTTAGATCATGGTTGCTCCCTGTTTAAACCTTCCCGGGACTGCCCATTGCATGTAGACCAAACTCCAACCGCACCATCACGGCTTGGGAGGGCCCACGTCATCTAGCCCCTACCTGCCACCTGATGTTGTCCCATCTTACCTTTTTTTCTTTGTGGGCAGGCACCGGGGATTCCTTTCTGTTCTTCTTTTTTTTTTTTTTTTTCTTCTTCTCTTTTTTCCTTTCCTTTCCAGGAATTTTCACAATTCCTGGCTCTTTGCTACCTCCAAGCCTTTCCCTTGGCTGTTCCCTTGCCCTGAATATTCTCACCTAGCTCTTCACATGATGCTTCCTTCTCATCTTATCTTCAGAAAAGTCTCCCTGACCCCCTAATCACTCATCCACTACCTCATATCACTCTCTGTCCTTCCCTCGTAACACTCCATGTACACTGAAATGGTCTTTTATAAAGGCCTTAGCCTGTTGATCATCCATCTCACACAACTTGTAGGTAAGTTCCATGACTTGAGGGACATGTCTGATTTCCTCCTGAATTCCTGGTACCTAGTGCGATATCTGGTCCAGAGGTGGGGCCCCAAAATATTTGTCAAATAACTGAACAAGCAGGCAAACTACTTGAGCAGGGTCTTCTGAAATGGAACACCTGTGTTTGGAGTTGAAGGAGGCTTCCTTCTTACCTCCCCCAAGCCAGCAAGGCTTCCTCCCCCTACCGACTGTTAGGATCCTACACCAGGTATACTGTGGTTACGTTGGTTATATTGGGTTGCGGTATCTTTCTGATATTGTGTTTCTCGCGTGCTGAGGTCCTAGTTTTGTGGATAGGCTTTGTGGCTGCTGAAGAGCCCAACTCAGTTGCTGTCTGTAGCAGGTGTGGCCCTGCCCTCCAAAAATTCATGGTGAGCCAAGGTGTTATTTATAGGGAGGATAGCAGCTATTTCTCCGGAAGACATTTTCCCTGATCCAAACATATTCTAGGATGTGATTTGTGACATCTCTGCTAAAAATGACTGTGGTAGACCCACAAGGAATTTGGTCTTATCCTGCGCTGTTGGTGGTGAGTCACTTCCTTGGCATTGTTTCTAGCCTTTTCTCTTATTCCCTCTTATGCTGAATTGGGGGGGAACCCTAGTTGCCAGTAGCATCTTCATGGCATGGCTTCCCATGCAGGGAAAGTCACCCACTTCCTTTCCCTTTTATGATTGTGAATCTGCATCCTGGAGCTCCCTTAGCTCCGCAGCCATAACTGTGGCTAAGGAAGTCGGCCATCGCCTAGTACTACTTCTGTTTAGTGCCAACCACACGCTAACACAGCTATTGTTTCCTGACTTCTTTGGAAGCCACATCCTAAAAAGAGAGCTAGTCCATTTGCATTCCACGATGGGCACCCCCATTTCAGCTTTAGTGTGTGTATGTGTGTGTGTATCTCTCCTTCGTTTTGTCACATCTGGTAGGAACTGGAGAAGCCCATGAGTCAGAGAATTGCCTAGAAACTTCTGATCCCCTTCTCTATACTAGAAGGAAAGGCAGGAGGCTGTATGTTTCAGCCTCAGTGTCATTTATGTTTATGATTATTCATAAGGACTCAAACAGGTGTAGGTATTTTTATTTTTTATTTTTTATTTATTTTTTTTAGGTGTAGGTATTTCTAAAAAGAGTATATCCAGATACCCATGTTTCACTGTTAACATTCATTTATTCGAATAATTTATTTTATTTTTTTAAAGATTCTATTTATTTATTCATGAGACAGAGAGAGAGGCAGAGACACAGGCAGAGGGAGAGTCAGGCTCCCTGCAGGGAGCCCAATGCGGGACTCGATCCTGGGACTCCGGGATCATGCCCTGGGCCAAGGGCAGACGCTCAACCACTGAGCCACCCAGGTGTCCCATTCAAATAATTTATTGCGTATCTTTTTCCTCCCCCCAACTCTAGGAAAACACACACACACACACACACACACACACACACACTGCATTTAGAGAAGTAAGTTCAACTAAAAACAACCATTGAAATGAATGATTTAGGGATCCCTGGGTGGCGCAGCGGTTTAGCGCCTGCCTTTGGCCCAGGGCGCGATCCTGGAGACCCGGGATCAAATCCCACTTTGGGCTCCCGGTGCATGGAGCCTGCTTCTCCCTCTGCCTGTGTCTCTGCCTCTCTCTCTCTCTCTGTATGTGACTATCATAAATTAAAAAAAAAAAAAAAGAAAAAAAAATGAATGATTTAATTTAGATGGTGTCGTGCTTCCATCTGCCCTCCTCAGTACCCTGTGGAGGAAGCAGGCAGGTTCACTGGCTGCCTTTCCCCGGGCACAGGGGTGAAGCAAATGGGGTTCACTCACCTGCCCCTCCGTCTGCAAATGGCTATCGAAATTCCTCACTTCATCCAACCGTCTTCCTCTAAGAGCTCCCAAAGAGAAGTGGGACAGAACAGTATTTAAAATGAATTGCAAACATTCTCCGAGCTTTCTCATACTATCCTGATAAGCCAAGTAGATTAGATATTTGAAATTCCCCGGGAAATATATTTTGTAAGATTTAAGTCTGTGTCACTCAAACATCATCATTCTTACACCATAGTCCTATGTCCGACTCCTGGCTTCAGCTCAGGGCGTGATCTCAGGGTTGTGAGATCGAGCCCCACGTCAGGCTCCACACTCAGTGTGGGGTCTGCTCGAGATCTCTTCCTCTCCCTCTGCTCCTCCCACTCATATGCTTTCTCCTTCTCCCACTCAAATAAGTAAATCTTAAAAAAAAATACCTGGTTCAGATGCCTACTCTGCTACTTTGTGTTTGGTGCTTATGGTATTTGGGAGACTTGCTGAGCTTCTCTGAGCACCTGTCTGCTCCTGTGCGGAGTCAGGATAACAGTGCTGACCCTCACCTGGTTGTTGTCAGGTGAGGCCATGTGTGGGCTTGGATATGGTAGAGTTCTGGAAATAGTTGTCACCTTCCCTTTCAGCTTTCTGGGACTTGTGGGAGGTGGTTCTGACCAGCTGAAAGCCAGTTGGTGTGAACCTGGTCCTAATGATTTAGCCGCTAGGGCTTTCCTCTCCTATTTAGTGGTCCTGCCCTGATTCCCTTCATCGGGTCCTGGCACAGGCCCTAGGGTAGACAGATATGTTCCAGACCCACCCAGGAAAAGGGCTGGTGAGCCAACCCTGCAACATTGCTACCTCCCAGTGAATAGGAGCCCACAGCAAACGCCAGTCAATGGTGTTTGAGTTCATCTAGCAGGTGCACCGTATCCACTCGGTCCACTTACAATGTGTCTCTTATTTCCTGTCATAGACAATGTGCTCTCCCTTCTCAGTTGAGCGAAACCTTGGGCCGGGAGCTCCTTGACCACTCCCACCTCTCTGCCAGTGCGAAGAGCTTGAGGCTTTTGCAGTTCTCCAAGCATCTGGCCTGCCTTAGCCAGATGACATTCGGAATTTTAATCTTCCAGTTATGGGTTTTCATAAATCTGGTTTGAAATCATCACTGCCAGTCACATCTGCTGTGGGAAAATGGCTTGAAAGAGACACAGGGAGAGGCCGGTTTGCGCGTGTGTGGGGATGACCCGAGAGTGCACGGGGCCTGCTGGGAGGGAGGCTGTGCATGGCGAGGTGGCACTTGTTTCTGACTGCGGATCAAGCCCTGCTTTAGGGTAACTCTGCTTTGGAAGCCCCCACCGGGGCTTTGGGATCGCAGACTCGCACTGTGGTGGGTGCTTTACCTACGTTATCCCTCCGTTCCCTTCCCATGACACCCATTGTCTAGGGAGAGAAACGCTGAGGTTCAGATCTTTTAAGTGACTTGCCTGAGATTACCGAATGGGAGGTGGAGAGGGGATTTTCCAGTATACCTGTCTGCCTCCCATTAATTTACGGAAGCAAAACCCCCAAATCCATAGATCTGGAACATGGGGACTACCTGGGTGGATAGAGGTTAAGGCAGGAGGGGTGAGCACAACCTGGGCCTTGACTTTGCCAAGGGCTTAGGAGTAGTTGGGACTTCATCTTGAGGGCAATGGGATGCCTTGAGGGCAATGGGATGCCTTGATACACGTGTGTGTCTACGTGCATTCATGTCTGGGTATGTGTTTTCACAGGAAAGTGACATGAATCCACTTTAGCAGTTATTCATGGCCTGCTCAGTGGCAGAGAGGTGCTAGTCCCTGTCCCCTTCCTGGTCATCACCACTGAAAGCATTCTTAGGCACATGGGAACTCTCAGAGAGTCCACTGTTAGGCCTGCAAGGACCCCAGGGATCCTAAGCCCCCTGGTGGGGGGAACCTGCCAGTATGGAATATTTTTATGGCATCTAGAAAGGTGACGAAGAGTACAGAGGACATTCCAGATTACAGATCTTCACTGAATCCGTTCTGTAAATACCCAGACTGCTGTGTCCCTGTCCCCAAAACCCTGCCATGAAGCAGCAACCCCAGGCGGTTGGAGCGAACCAGCCAGTGGGTCTCAGTGTGGGCAGTGTGCGATTTGGAATCAGTGGCCCTTTGCAGTGAATCTGGTGCCTGCCAAGACTGGCCACCTTGCGTGCTGGGCAGCAGCTGGCCAGGACATCTGCTGTACTGGTGTGGGGAGCGGGGGACTAGGGGAATCCCTTGAGCTTCAGAAAGCCTATGGCCTGCCTCTGCCAGGACAGCCCAGCATTTGCTTGTTCTCCTACAGAGCTTCTGCAAACTGCGAAGGGACTGGAGTCCCAGACACTGCAGCAGCGCCAGCAGCAAGGAGAGAGGGCAGGTGTGTGGGTGCTGTTCAGGCCCCTTCCTTTGCCTTCTCCATGCTTTATTCCACATATATTGGCGAGAGCACCAGAGCCCCGAGAGACTCTACTTTGTGCGGACCCATGTGACTTTCAGCAGCCAAGAGGAGGCCGGAACATGCTCCTTTTCAGGAGAGTAATTTGATGGAGAAATTGTTTTCACTGCCTGCCCCTGGGTTTCAGCCCAGAGCCTCAAACTTGGATAAAAGAGCATATCTTGGCAGCTTCCCGGAGCCCAGGGGAGCCCCTCATCTTTTGCTAAACTGACACACTTTGTTTCATTATTGCAGATGTGACCTTAGCGATGGTTTTATAGTGCTTCCCCCCCAACCACCACCATCACCCCCTGCTGCACCTCCGTCCTCCCCACAGCGAGACTGAAGTCCCCCCCCCGCCCCAGAATCAGGTGTACTGTCCTCACTGGCAGTTCTGTACAGAGTGTGGTGCTGGGTCCACTTGCGACAAGCCTGGGCTGTGTGTGTCCTCTGGATGTCTCAGCACTTGGGGGTGCCCACAGCTCCGCAAGGGAAAGAGAAGACTGCAGTTGGTTTCCAGGCAAAGCTGCCCCCTTGCTGGGCACACCTGTAGGTTTTATAGGTGTTAGCAAGTCCCCAGGGCTTGAGAAGCAAGAGAAGTTTCCATTTTCCACCTCCCCCAGAAAGGATGAGCCTTTCTGCACACACTAAGCTCACGGCCTAACAGTGGACTCTCTGAGAGTTCCCGTGTGCATAAGAATGCTTTCAATCCACCACCAGGAAGGGGACGGGGACTAGCACCTCTCTGCCACTGAGCAGGCCATGAATAACTGCTAAAGTGGATTCATGTCACTCTCCTGTGAAAACACATACCCACACACGAATGCACGTAGACACACACGTGTATCAAGGCATCCCATTGCCCTCAAGATGAAGTCCTGAATCACATGTAAAGTAGCTCTTCTTCCCATTTCTACAGAGACACCCTGAGACCGGCCCAGTCAAGTCCTTTCCTGACCAAATTGTTTTACTCTGAAAGTCCGGGCCCTGACCTGATCTGAAACCCAGCTATCCTGGGGTGTAAGTTTAGTGTGACTCTAGCTTGGTGGCTTGGAGGTTCCTTGTCTTACGTAAGAGGGTGAAAAGGAAGGAGAACAGATGTCTGTGTGTGTCTGCGTGCGTGTGTGTATACGTGCATTCGTGTGTGTGTATGTGTCCTTGGGAATCTTTTGTGCATTCACTGTACGGCGAGGAGCACAAGAGGGTGTGTGGGAGAAAAGCTGGGCTGTCCACACAGCTGGCATCCCAGGCTGATGTCTCGTGTTGGGTAGGGGCTATTTAAGCTCTCGGCTTCAGAAAATTTCCCCGCCTTAGACAAAGCACGGGGCCAAGTGAACATTAGAGTCTCACCCAGCACCCACACATATCCCATAATTAGTGTCTGTGTTTCCTCACGGAGTTACGAGGACTGAGAATTTCAGAAGCACAAAGGGGAACTTTATTTTTTCAGGGAGTTTCTTTTTCTTTTTTCTTTTTTTTAACCCCTGAGGTAACCTTATCGTTTATTTTTCCTTGTCTGATTGCAATCTCCCTGGTCGCTGACAGTTCGCCTTTGAAACGAGTCCGCTTTGATCAGGGATATGGCAGCCAGACAGGTCATTTTTACTGTCTGTGACTTAGTCCAACCAGTTTGGCAACAGCAGGGGCCCGTCCCAGCGTGGGGAGTGGAGACTGGTGGGCACGGAGTCAGCCAGCCCGTGACCACCCCCTCTCCCCACGCCCCCCACTGGGGCTCCCGCGAAGCAGCTTCCTTGGCCAGCCCCCTCCTGCCACAGGGATGCGCCTTTCTGCACGCACGGACACCTCTACCTTCGCTGTGTCTTCTGCAGGCCCAGCTTCTCTCCAGACCGTCAAACGATAGACAATCTGTCTTCCGCTTTTGTTTGCTGGACCCTCTTTCACGTTTGCTTCTATCGAGACGAAGAGCGCCACCGTGGTTGTGCAAGATCTGTGTCTTCCCAGTAAGAGGAAGGCAGTTTGGGGGTCCCCCAGAGCTGGTATGGTGTTAAGTACATGGACATTGGCAGTGCTGCGTATATGAAGTGGGCTGGCCATTTCAAGGACCATTTTAGCAGGATGTGGCTGAGTTGGAAGAGGCCCTTGTTCCGGCAGGGCGGTGACGAGGGCAGTCTCCAGAGTGAGTCTCAGTTCCATTGCCAACACCATCACTTACTAACTCTGGGACCCTGGGCAAGTTATGTTGCATATAAGCTTCCATTTCTCCAAAGTGTAAGTAACATGACCAGAATGATAGTTGTGAACTGCCAGGGTTGCTGTGAGTATTGCATTAGAAATGCCTATAAAATGCTGAGTGTAGCGTATGCCGTAGAGTACGTGCCTAATGAAGAAGAGCTAATATCCTTGTTTTTATTTTCATCATCATCGTTGTCATCATTATTCATCGTCACCCTGTTTGGTGAAAAACAGCCAGGGAGTGAGAGGACCAAAGCCTTGTCCTATGAAGAGTATTCACAGGAAAGTGCAACACTTTTATCATATGAAGAGTCATGGAGGAGACATGATGCTGAAGGGCTGGAAGGGTTCAGCTCTGGGCTTCTTCGCACCAAACCAAGACCAAAATTTAACTTAGTGGAAGGAAGAGCTTTTTAAGGTAGTGTGAGATGGCTCCCTTAGGAGCAAATCATTTTGGGATTTTTGGGAAACTTGGCATGGGGCTTGTATAGGGGATTTGTGCATCAAGGAGGAGGGAGAGAGGTTAAGGGGACTCTCTGGAGTCTGCACACTGTTTGTTTTTTAGGGAAAGCCACTTAGCTGAAGGTGCCACACTCCCTGCTTATACAGTGATGTTGACTATGTGATTATTTGGCCTTGCCCTGACCACCTGTGGTCTGAGAACTGGCTTCTCCTTGTTACATCTTTTACAGGGGACAGTGTCCCTGCTCTTATGCTTGGCTTGGCTGAATGATTAATTCAGGATACTTCAAGCAGTTAGCCCTCATTGTGGGCCAGGCTCAAAGTAGTATGTCCGTGTTTATTCATCCTGGTGAATGGTTTTGTGGGGACAAGAACAAGTCAGTGGGGACTGACAGTTTGCAGGACTTCTGCTCTCTCATACCAAGAAGGTGGCTAGGAAAGCCTGAGTTGCACAAACTTAGGATGTGTCTTCATGAGGACAGGAGCCCGCGGGCCTAACCAGAGGACACAGGTAGAGGGGAGGAGCCCTGTCCTCTCTGTTTGTTATAAACAATCATTCTGTTCACAGAGAAAGGCTTCCTTCCCTTCCATTCCTCTCCAGGTTTGTCACGTCCCTGTGCAAAGAAGGTCATGTGTTCCCGACTGGGGTTTATTTTTACCAGCGATACAGATGTTTCTGCTCTTGTGCAAGATTTCATTAAAGCTCAACCAGCGGTTTACTGTGGCAGGAGACTGCCAAGGTTAATATTTCTGCAATGCATTCCCTTCTGTTTGTTCTTGGCACCGAAAAGCTCCCAGGTGGGCATATTGTGCTTGGGGCCATGTATCAAAACCATACAGGGGAATCACCACCAGCGCATCTGTTTAACTCGGACGGAGCCTCTGATTGTAGCCAGTGTGTCAGCTTTGCCCTGGGAATCAGGCCAGGGGACACTTCCTCCGGTGAGTTCAGCTCACCTTTCACGTCCCTCTCTAGCTACAGAGGCTGTCACGGCTACTCAGTTGGGGACAGGGGCAGAGGACGAGAGCACGTAGCAGCCTGGAATGCTGTATCCTTCCGCGTTACCTGCTGAGATGTGGGAGCCTAGCTTAATGGTGAGGGCAGATGGGGGTTCAAATCCCGTGCAGCTGAGGTGAGTCACTTATCTCTCGAGTGTCAGTTCTCTCCTCTGTATGAGGGGGTAGCAGTCCCTGCCTCAGAAGATGTGCCGATTCATTGAGATGCCATCTCTGATTGAGAGAAAGCAGAGTGCTGTGACACAGGAGCGTGCTTAGGGTAGGGAGCTGCTGGGAACCTTGGCGTGGAGGATAAGGTACAAGCCAGGGAGGCCCTCGCTCATCTCCCTGCTTCGGTGACAGAGAAGCTGTGTCCAACAGAACTGGTTCTACCCATTGAGCACAAAGGAGCAACGTTAAAAATAACAGCGGCCTGACTTGGATGTGTGTTGCCTCCACCTCACCCCATCTGTGGCTGGTAGCTTTGGGAAGTGGTCCTGGGCTGGGTGTAGGGACATTTGACCGGGGTGAGAGGAGCTTGAAGGCAGGAGAGGTCTGGGATTAAGGAGGAGACAGGAGAGGGATGTTATTATAATGTGATCTCTGGCCAGTGTGCTTAATGACCTCTACTCTTGACGTTGTGAATTCAGGTCTGCTGATTGGGTCGGAGTGGGAAGAGCCAGACCGCCTGCCGTTTGGGGTGTGTGTGTGTGTGTGTGTGTGTGTGTCCCGTGCCTCTGCTGATTTGTAGTGTCATCTAGTTAAAAGTTTATATAATGTTCATCCGAGTTTTCTAAGACTCCACTGAAGAAGGGAATATAGAGAAAGTATGTACTTTCAGTTGTGTTTTCACCAGCCTTATGTCTAGTTACCTATGATGCTTTTAATGAGTGTTCTGCAAACCATCCCTCTCGCACGCCACAGTACGGCAGCAATTGTGAGAACCCCCACCCTGAGTCTTGGAAGATATCCAAGTGCTTTGGGAATCGTCAACCAAAGACAGTCTTGTTTCTTCCATTTGAAGTGTAAGGTAGATTTTATTCCAGTCATGGGATAGTTACCAGTGGTCTAGTCTGTGAATGGTGTTGTGGAAGGAGCACCGGATTCATCAGGATATTGTGATAACCGGGACCTTCCATTTGCTGGCTTTTTTTTTTTTTTTTAAGATTTATTTATTTATTCATGAGAGACACAGAGAGAGAGAGAGAGAGAGAGACAGGCAGAGGGAGAAGCAGGCTCCAGCAGGGAACCCAACGTGGGACTGGATCCTGAGTCTCCAGGATCACACCCTGCTAAACCGCTGAGCTATCCAGGCTGCCCTATTTGCTGGCTTTATAGGATGGCAGTGACAAGGTGAATAATGTGTTCCCTGCTGGTTTCTTTATAATCCATCCAATCCATCCATTCTTCCTGTCCTTCTTTCCATCCATCCATCCATCTATCCAACAAACACCTCTTGGCACTTGAGTTGGCACTACCCTGCAAGGGGTATGGAGGTAATGATCCTAGATCCTGTCCCTAGAGACCTTAAAATGAAAAATAGAAATCAAGACACTTAAGTACCTGGATGAAGAAACTCAAGGAAAAAATTTGAGGTTGGTGGGAGAGCAAAGAGTGGTATTTGAACCACTGCTCTTTGATAAATAGGCAGGATCCCCGTTTGTGAAGACTGTGCCTTCTTACAGTGGGAGTGAAGGCCTTGAGGGCTGGCAAGAGGCAGTTCTGTATGAGGAATCGCCAGTAGCACACTGGGCTGAAGCGAGGGGAAGAGTGGGCCGTTAGGGGCATCTATGGCAGCAGCAGCTCTTGCAAGTCAAGTTAAGGATCTGGGACTTGATTCTGTAGGCATCAGAGAATGCCTACCTGGCAGGTGTGGCCAAGGAACCTGGGGGGCCCTCACTTGAACCTGAATGCCTGCTGAAAGATTTTGAGGAGCCTTCTACTTCACAGAGATTAGGTATTCACTGAAAGATGGGTTAGTCTCACTGCGGGGTGGTGCCCGATGCAGCAGCAGCAGCAGATAGAACACCACCTACGTCTCCTCCTCTCGTGGCTTCTTTCTTTTCAAACCTCTCCTTTTCAGTTTGTCTCACTTTTATCCACAGTTTTCCCACTGTCTTCAGACAATCCTGTAAGACCTGTTTTCCCGCCTCCCTTCTTAACCGGCTAGGAATCTGGGAGTTTGGAGAAGGGGCTTCGGCCTCCATGACCTCTTCTATCTTTGGAATCTGTTCCTTGGCTATAAATAAGGCCGTTGCTTAGTGCCACTATTGATGGTATTTGCAGCTGTCCCCTGGGAGATGGGCTTAGATGAATAACCCGTTTTCAAGAGGACCTGGCCATTAGGTGACAGCTATTTATGCTTCCTATTGACTAGGGCCAAACCTGAGCTGTCACTGACGTTAAATTTTCATGTGCAGTGAAGCTGCCTTGCCTTATCGGGCTGTCTCTTTCCATTTGTTTGAAATATGTAACCAGGTTGGTCTAGGTTCTTAAAAAAGATGAGCAATGACATCTTGAGGGACTCCTGTGTCCTGGCTGCGGGGATTTTCCAAAGGCTAAATGGCTTACTCAGAGTCACCGGGTCAGTTGGTAAGTGACAGAGCCAGAGTTCAAACCGACTACCGTCTGGAATCAAAGCCGGGGTAATTTTCACGAAACCATGCGTGTCTGATTTCTGCACCTGGAATGTCACTACAGAGGGTTTTATTTATTTATTTTGTCCCCTCACGTCTCGTTCACCCAGAGCTCAGTAGTCGATTGCACGTGCGTTTTTTTTAGAAGCTCATTCATCCTGGATTTGCCTCAGTGGTCACAGTGCGCCATCCTTACACAGCTTCTTGCCCACAACCTTCCAGGAAAATAAACAAAGCCCTAAGATGTCAGACAAGATCCCTTCAGGCTTGATAGTCTAATGTATTTTGTAGGTGGCTGAATTTTCAGTGTACTTCTTCTTCTTCTTTTTTTTTTTTAAAGATCGTGTTTATTTATTCATGAGAGACACACACACACACACACACACACACACACAGAGGCAGAGACACAGGCAGAGGGAGAAGCAGGCTCCATGCAGGGAGCCTGACATGGGACTCGATCCCGGGACCCCAGGGTCACATCCCAGGCTATAGGCAGGCACTAAACTGCTGAGCCACCCAGGGATCCCCGAGATGATCATTCTTAACCCTGCCTGGGCTTCAGAATTCTCTAGACAACTTTGAAAAGAGAGAGAGAGGAGAGAAAGAGAGGGAGAGAGAAAGGGCAGATGTGTGGGTCATTCAGACCTACTGAATTATTCTTCAAAGGTGGGGCCTAGACATCTATTTTTTTTTCTTTGACATCTATGTTTTGTAAAAGCTCCCCAGGGGAGTCTGACAGGCAGCGAGATTTGAGACTAGGATAACCAGCAAATAAGGCAAGTATGATGTGTGGATTGTGGACAAAGCCTCTTGGGTTTTTTTCCCTGCCACGAGACTAAGGTTGTCCAAGCCCATGGCCTTTCTGCTTATTCATAGAAAGCCCTGTGGTCACAATAATTTGCAAAGGTAGTCTCAAATGAGGAATTAGAATATCTTTCCCTATAATACTAATCAAAGCCCAGAATTTGAATTCTGATCAGGACCCTGTAGAGGGAGAGTAAAAGTAGTCGGCCTTCCCCTTCTACTCCCAGGGAGCTATGCACCCAGAAAGATGCCTGTTGGGGTGGTACCTAAGCTGGTTTCCTGCTCTCTTGGAAGCTCTGGTTTTCTTTTGTGGGGCACCTCAAGGGCTCTTTTCTAGAACCTGAGATGAACTGCCAGGTGCCATCTCTCCAAGGAAACACTCAATTTTCTTGCCCCAACAGTGGAGGCTACAGACCAATCCCATCCTATAATGGTCTCTGGCTCCACCCCTGGAACCAGCAGCCATGCCCTCTCTCCCCCTCAAGATTCCCTGGGCAGGAGGCAGATCCAGGACCACAGCCTCCTGCACCAGGACAGGAGTGTTCATCTCAAGCCCCACTATGACCCCCCTGAAGTACCAGGTTTGGGCAGGTGGGTAGAGGAGTGGCTTACAGCACGGAGTTCTCCTCCTCAAAGAATCCTCTCTCACCACACTTTCCTCTCTTTATAGCCTCCATCTGATAGAGCAGGAAATGTCTTGAAACCGGCTTTCTGATATTCCCTTGAAATCCTGCATTTTGCACATTTGTCTCACACTTACCTTGGTGCTTCTGTTGAAGCCCAGGCTTAGAAGCGGCTCGCTCTGTCTTCACTGTTACCTGAATAGGGGCCAAAGGCTGAGACTGCTGGGTCAGATGGGGTTGGTTTGGAGAGCCTTAAGCAAGCGGTTTAACCTGTGTGGACCTCTGATTTCTCAGGAGTACCATGGGACCAGTCAGGGAAACTAAGTCCGAGGTTGTAAGGGTTCAATGCGACAGGTGCCCATAAAGGGCTTTGTGCCTGACACCCAGGAGGTGATCCATGGTACCCATTCCCCAACCCAGCCCAGCTAAGGCTCTAGACATCATAGCTGGCTTCGTTAAAACTTCACTCACGGGTGGACAGCCAGCTGGACAGGGGCTGCGTCGCCGCAGCTCCACGGAGCAACACTCTTCTGGCTCAGCCGGTTCCTTACGTAGAAGTCACCAGGGGAAGGTCTCCTGGAGGACTGTTCACAAAAGCAGGGTCACAGGAGCTAACTAACTGAATTAAGCACGTTATCAGGCATAGATTTGCGTCTACGAAGCAGATGGCTGGGACAAGATGATGAAATTAGTTTTATTACATTTAGGGAAATTAATTTGTCACTTTATTTTTTGTTCTTTTTTTTTTTTTTTTTTCTTAAAAGATGTGATTTTGTCTCTGGTAAAAGCAATTTGTAGAGAAAATTTCTCCTTTAATGGAAAGCAAGAGAGGTGCTAGGACCTTGAAAAACCTTTGTATTCTAATTGTCTATTAATAGTAAATTATGTAGAATGTGGCCAAGAGAACAGAAATGCTGCCACCTATTGCTGGTAAAAGCTGGCTTAGGTTTCCAAGCACATGGAGGATCTTTGAAATTTTCCTGAAAAAACATCTTCAGACCGTGGGCCATTGAGTATTAAATTCATTTTGGAGACGTTTTTACTCCACTAAAGTTCTTGGAATCTGGTGTTTTCTAACTTACCTTGTTAATTACAGTGTCTCCCATCACCTTTGATCTGGTTCATTTGGGGGAGCCTCGGGCATTTTGATTCCTTCTCTTAAAGGTGAGGAAGAATCAAAAGCAAAATCCTTAGAAACAAATAGGATCTTTTGAGATAGGGCTCCGGGGGTTGTTAACTGGGAGATTCCGGACACTTACTCTTTGGTCACAAATAGTTCTTTTCATGGCTCTTTTGAAAGGATCAAAGCAAAACCTGGAGTTTTGAATGGCTTCTCTTTTGTTAAGTCCTTTTATCCTTCACAGTTACTAATGAGCATTCCAGCAAATTCACCCAAGCTGGAAGAGCTTCGGGTGCATGTAACTAGAGTATAAACGTTATGCATATGTCCATGTGTGTTGTGTGTGTGTGTGTATACAAGTGAATGCTGTTTCTGGAGTCTTGCGATCTCAAATCTAACTTCAGGCAAGACATTCTCCCCTTGGAATGGCCAAATCTACATGCTACCCGCGGGGCATTTAAGAGTTCAGACCCGGTACTCCTCAATTGAGGAGCTTTGCATTTGGTCATCTCAAGTAGACTTGCAACTTTACAATAGATTTAAATTTACGGAGACGTTGTGAAGATAGTACAGAAAGCTCCCGTTCATCCCACATCCAGTTTCTCTTCCTGTTAACTTCTTTTACTGTGGTACTTTCGCCACAATTAATGAACCAAAATTTAAAAATTATCATGAACTGAAGTGTATGGTTTACTTAGATCCCCTTAGTCTTTTCTAATCTAAGGAACTTTGTTCCAGGATCTTATCCAGGATGCCACGTTAGGTTTAGTTGTCCTATCTCCTTAGGTTCCTCTTGGCTGTGATAGTCTCTCAAACATCCCTTGTTTTGATGCTTTGGGACAGTTTTGAGGAGTATTGGTCAGGTATTTTGTAGAATGCCAACCCCCGCTCCCCGCCCTGAGATTTGTCTCGTGCTTTTCTCATGAGTAGACTGGGACTGTGGGTTTTGGAGGGAAGAACCACAGACGCAAAATGCACCTTATCAGGGGCGCATGCCATCCACATGACTTATCTATGGTGAGGTTCATCTGGACCCATCTGGCTGACATGGGATTTGTCAGGTTTCACTCCTACAAAGTTACCCTTTGCCGCCTTCCCATACTGTTCTCTGGGCAGCCCACACTCAAAGAGTGGCAGTTCATACTCTACTTCCTTAAGAACAGAATATCTACATAAATTATTTGGAAATCTTTTTATTCTATTTATTTATCTATTCATCCATTCATTCACTCAGTCAGTCACTTAACCTGTACCAGTATGAACTCATGAATATCTGTTTCAGATTTGGGGTTTTAATCCAATACCACTTTGTTGCCTAAATTGTTCTAGCTTTGGCCATTGGGAGCTCTTTCAGATAGCTCCTGTGTTTCCTTGACATACTGCCATCAATGTTGGGCATGGGCACACATCTTTACTCTCTGGCACCATAAGTGCTCCAGACTCATTTTGAATATTTCCCATCTCAGTCCAAGAATCCGTTTCTCTGAGGATCCCTGGTTCCTTATATTGGAGATTGGTATTAGAAACCAAGATACGGCCACTGAATGTGCTTGTTCCTAGTGGGTGTCATTGTTTTTAGATCTTTACAGTTGGCAAAATGAAGAGATAAAGGTGTGCATACTAATCGATGTATATACCCATATCTACAAATATTATATCAAGATAAACTAGTATATAGTCTATACCGCTAAACTATATCATCGTTTAGTTTATAAACTTAGCTTATAATTTATATAGTGTTTCCAACTCCATCACTTACCACATGGATCATTCTGCCCCAACCCTGCCTGCCACTTGCCTGTAACCCCAACTCCCAACAGTGAGAAACGTCTGTGAAGTTTGTTAAATACACCTGTGCCAGGGCCCATGTCTTGAGGTTGATTTAGATGCTCATTTGGGGCCTGGGCATCTGTATTTTAATAAACTAGATAGATTGAATAACCCCATTATAGGCTCACGGTGCCAGGTACTCATCTTTACAGCTTTTTGTCACAATTGCCCTCTGACATCTTTTTATGTCTTTATTTGACATCCTTATATGATTAATGTCTGTCACTCCCTCAAGACAGTAAGCTCCATGTCTGTGACGCTCATCACTCTGTATCCCCCAGTGAGGGCCCATAGTGCACAGGCACTGTAAATATTTGTTAGACCCGTGAATGAAATTATATACAGCAATAATGAGGGAAAGGAGAAGAAACATGATTTATAGACCCCTTCCTACATTTCCCAACACCTTTCTAGATGCTTTCGAAATACTGTCCAGTTTGGGGATTTGAATCCTGCCTGGCTGACAACAGAATCCAGGCCCTTTCTGTTATGGAGATCCTACCATAGGAAGCCCCGTTTCCTGCTTTGCATGTCACTGGAACTGCCACTGGCCCTGATGGAGCTGTGTGGGTGGCCCAGGAGGAGGCCAGAGGGGGAGAAATGGCAGCACCCATTTAGAGTCTTACCGAGGCCCCATTAGGAAATTGACTCCAATTTGGTTTGGGGAGAGCTGTGTTTTTTCCTTCCTTTTCATGCTCACAATGAAGGTGACATTGATTTACAATTCAGTGGGTTGGAGCAGAGAAGGGAGGCTTCTATGGGTGGAAAAGATCAATTAAATGATTATCCCAGCTGCCACACACTAATGCCTTTCTTACTGAGTTTCAGAATCAGGAAGCAGAAGGCCACCGCATTTAGCCTTTTACAGGAAATCTAATTGCCAACTTTGTGATGCCAAGTTTTATTAGATTGGGAAAAGTCAGTGTTAGCGGCTGGCAGTTTTCAGGCACTACAGAAAGCTTCTCACTTTCTGAGAAGTTCTGGCCACCTGGATTCAAAATGACCTTCCTCACTTCCTTGGTGGGTGCTTTTGCTGAAGTTTGAGGAATATAACATTTTAAGAAAAGATTTTTTTAAATTTATTTGAGAGGGAGCAGGAGGGGCAGAGGGAGAGAGAGAAAGAATCTCAAGCAGACTCTGCAACATGGGGCTCCATCTCACGACCCTGAGATCACGACCTGAGCCGAAACCAAGAGTCAGACACTTAACCAACTGTGCCACCCAGGTGCCCCTGAACATAACATTTTTGCAATTTATATCTTTCTGTGATTTTTATCTGGGTTCTAGGGGCTGGGAATTATTTCTAAGAGCAAGCAGAATTATATATTGGCTTCCTGCCATGTGGTAGGACATGTGGCTGGGGATTCTAGCGGTGAGCAAAACCATAGATCCCTGTTGTGCATAGAGTCCTCCACCTGGAATGTTCTTCCCTGACATCAGTGGGTCCCAAACTGTAGTGTGTATAAGAATCATCCAGAGAGTTTGTTCAAACCCAGACTGCCGGGGCCGGCTCTCAGAGTTTGGGATTCAGGAGGTCTGGACTGAATCCTGGGAATCTGCATGTCTAACCGGTTCCTGTGATGCTGACACTGCTCTGGGAGAACCACTGCCCTTTGTCTTTGCGTGGTTTCCCTCCTCTTACCAGTTAGATCTCTACATGTCCCCTCCTTAGAGGCCATTCTTGATTTCCCTACATCATATCCCTCCACCCTTTGCCATGCAGTCTCTATCGCATTTTCTTCATAGTATTTAACAGTCTCTGGTATTAGCTGGCTTGTCAGCTTATTGCCATTCCGTCTCTCTCTCCCACCTCTCATCCTCAATAGAATTAAAGGTACAGGAGAGCACTTTCCCTCTTAGTCTAGAAAAGTACCTGCTACAGAGTACACACTAAGTACTTGAATAAATGAAGTCCTCACAAGCATAAGGAGTGTTACAGAGGAGAGACGAAGGAGGCCATGGGAGTGAAACAGGTAGACCTCAGGTGGGGTAAAGACATTCCACTGCATCCTACACGGAGCGGTTTCTGGGTGTGGCCGTAACACCTACGGCAAACACTGCACACCGGCGCTTTGCTTGCAAGGGTAGAAGCTGTGCGATTTGTTGGGAGATCACAACAAATAGATATTCAGTCTATCTAGCTTACTAAAATACAGATGCCCAGGCCCCAAATGAGCATCTAAATCAACCTCAAGACACGGGTCCTGGCACAGGTGTGTTTAACAAACCCATCACTTTGGATTTGTTTAATTGTTGCATAGCCTTCCCGTGGTCCTGTCCGCATGGGAAAAGGCCATCCCCAGGGCAGATCAGAAATCCCTCAGGCAGGCAGCCAACCCTTGAGCACCTAGGCTGGTCGCTAAGTTGCCAGGTCCCGATCACCGAGCTTGGCAGGACACAGGGTCTGAAACCGGCTGCTTCTGTTGACCTTCTTCCCGTATACGCTGTCTACACTCATCCACCCACTAAGATCTGGAACCCACGGCCGTGGGGGCGCCCGGATAGCCTTTTCCAAACCTCTGCAAGGTCACGCGGGGGGCTCACACTCTCTTTGAGCTTTGCAGGAGTGAGACCTTTGGGTGGCAACATGCAGATTCCTCCCCTCCATCAGCCTCTCCGGGAACCCAAGGACAGGCGCGGCTGTGCGCCTCTCTGGGAGACCGCGTGGGCGCCAGGCCCAGGCAGGGGTGGTCGGAGCCCCGCGGCAGGAGGCGAAGGCGCCCGGGGTTCGCTCCTGTGTGGCCCCCGCCGGCCGCGCCGCCTTGCTCGGCCTCTGCCAAGCCTGGGCGCGGGGAGCCACCCCCGGTCCGCTTGGGTCTGCTTGCCCGGCCCAGCCAAAGGAACCGTGACTCCTTTCCCTCGAGTGTGTCATGAAAATGTAAGCACGGAGAGTCCGGTTATTTTGGAGGGGACCTGGGGGGAGCGTGGCCCTCTTGTCGGGGCCGAGGGCCGCCGGCGGGCCGGGGACCAGAAGCGGCTGCTCTTGGGGGGGTGCCCGGGGCAGGGAATCCGACCCGCGGGAGGGGACTTCAGCTAAACCTAACCCCGGGCCGCACGCGCCTCCACGGAACTAGGCGCCGGGCCACGCTGCGGGCTGCGGGTCGGCCGTGCCCATCGCCTCCGCCCGCGGGGCCAGCGCGGGGCTCCCGCAACCGTTACCGAGCGAAAGGGCCCTGCCCAGCTGGCAGCTCCCGGCCTGGAGCCTTGCCCTTGTCCGGACGCCCCTTCGCCCAGCCAGCTGCCCTGGGGGGGGGGGCGGGGGTGCGGGGGTGCATTTTCAGAGCAGGTCGAGGGGTTTGTCCGGAAGTTGTCGACGGCCTTAAATACAATCGCAGAGGCCGACAGGTGGGGTGTGTTTCGTCACCTGTGGGCCTGGGCAGGTGCAAATGGGGTGAGCGACTGACCTCTGGTAGGGCCTTGGGGACAGAGGGGCGTATTCTGGAGGCCTCTGCTGTAGGGGGTGTGTTCCGGGGCAACTGGAAGCGACCTCTCATTCTGCGGGGCCCAGGAGGGGCGCTGCTGCCCCCCCACCCAGGCCGGGGCCTCTTTCAAGCCAGCTAGTCGCTGCCTCCGTGGCTTGCCACTCGGGGCGGGGATCGGTGTGAGAGCTTGCAGTACTCGGCCCAAAGGCAGGATTTCTTTTACGCCTCCTTGCCCTTCAGCCCTGGGGTTCACGTAATCCTGGGGCTAACCATAGTCCTGCTGCTTGTGGTGGAGTGGCACTCTGGCTTGATCACCAGACTGGTCACTTTGGTGTGGTTTGCAGAAACGAGGTAGTTTGTCCCTCTTCCCCCCACACCTAATCCAAAGTCCTAGGTGACATTCACGTTATGAGGCTCAGTAAGGGCTTAGTTTCTGGGGTACAGTGCGCTTCTCCGATTGGCTCAGTGATTGCTGTGTAACTGACTTTAGAATGGGTCACTATAAAACATCTAAGCCCCCAAAGCATTTGCTTAGGTGAGCAGATATTCCGTGTATCTGAATGGTGTTGGTCGGAACGACACAGGAAAACTCACTGCAGAAAGCTACCTTTTGACGCGTTTTTGAGGCCATTTCCCAGGTGAACCACTCTGCTGAGCTAAGTATTTCCATCGCCTTGTGGCCTCCCTCCTCCACCTTGTTGGCTCATAGAAGGTGGAAGGCTGCTGGGATACTGGACACTGGTGTGGCTAACACTACCCAGGCGAGGCACGATTAATGGGGATGTCTTGGATGGTTATTATTTTTTTCGCTCCAGGATCTAGACTCACTGCCCTGCAGAAGAGATTCCTTTTGAGGTAAGGTGTTAAAAATAGACATCTCCTAGGAGGGAGCTACGGTATGTTGTTCCGAGCTTTGATGAACACATCTCACAGACTGCACGGGGATTTCCGTCTCCTGCTGAACCTGGATAGACACCGACCTCCAGTTTCTATTTTCTCTGGAAGAGAAGACTCTCCAGTTACATCCTAGAACTCCCCCCCTATCCTGGCTGTCCAGCGCCCTGCCCTGGTTTTTATAACTGCTGTGTGACCCCAGCCCTCCTGCCCGAGATGGCCGGACTGAGTTTGAGTAGCTGGGCTGCAAGTGCTGATGCTAAAATTGTATCCAGCTGAGGTCTCCCTTTCTCCATCTGTAAAATGGGAAGAACGTGTGGCTCAGATTATGTTGTGTTCATGAAAGAGCCATTCCAGTTGTAAGCACTGACTGCAGATGGCAGGCTGAGGCCCTTCTGTTGTTAGAACTTTATTATTCTTTTTTTTTTTTTTTTTTTTTTTTTAAATTTTTATTTATTTATGATAGTCACAGAGAGAGAGAGAGGCAGAGACACAGGCAGAGGGAGAAGCAGGCTCCATGCACCGGGAGCCCGACGTGGGATTCGATCCCGGGTCTCCAGGATTGCGCCCTGGGCCAAAGGCAGGCGCTAAACCGCTGCGCCACCCAGGGATCCCCAGAACTTTATTATTCTTGAGATGAATCAATCGGGCTTTCTTCCAGGACCTTATAGAATAAATAGTATCTTTGTGCTCTGGGCCAGGTTGTCCCCCGGGGTAGGGGAGACGCCCCTTCTTTCCTGGGTGCCAGCTTGGTATCTGGGAGTCCTGCTAGTGAAGGCCTATTATAAAAATACAAAACACAAGAAACCTGACATGCCCCAGGCCTGAGAGCTCTGACTTCTGGGCTTGGAGAAGGGCCCGAGGCACAACGGCCATTTCTACTGTGGCCAAGTCTCTTGGCCATAAAGTTGCTGAGTAGGGAAGGAGCAGGGCAGCGTTTCCTAGGGCAGGGCAATGCCAGCCACTGCTGGGAACTGCCGGCCCTCCAGATATTTTAAAGCCTGTATTTCTTTTCTTTCTTTATTTCTTTTTTTTAATTGGAGTTCAATTTGCCAACATATAGCATAACACCCAGTGCTCATCCCGCCAAGTGCCCCCCTCAGTGCCCATCACCCTGTCACCCCATCCCTCCACCACCTCCCCTTCCATTACCCCTTGTTCATTTCCCAGAGTTAGGAGTCTCTTATGTTTTGTCACCCTCATTGATACTTTCACTCATTTTCTCTCCTTTCCCTTTATTCCTTTTCACTAATTTTTATATTCCCCAAATGAATGAGACCATATAATGTTTGTCCTTTTCCGATTGACTTACTTCACTCAGCATAATACCCTCCAGTTCCATCCACGTCGAAGCAAATGGTGGGTATTTGTCGTTTCTAATGGCTGAGGAATATTTCATTGCATACATAGACCACAGCTTCTTTATCCATCATCTGTCGGTGGACACCGAGGCTCCTTCCACAGTCTGGCTATTGTGGACATTGCTGCTATAAACATCGGGGTGCAGGTGTCCCGGCGTTTCACTGCATCTGTATCTTTGGGGTAAATCCCCAGCAGTGCAATTGCTGGGTCGTAGGGCAGATCTATTTTTAACTAAAGCCTGTATTTCTTAACCACCAGTGGCACAGCAGAGTCTGTGGCCTGCACTCTACCCATTGGGCTGTAGCTCTCTGACCATTTATGAGGATGTCAGACCTTCTACAGCACCCCTGGGCCTGGTGGCTTTGAGTGCCTAGGCCGCCTTTAGCCTTCATTGAGTACCTGTGCATGCTCACAGTGCTTCACATTTTTTCCTCCTTTGATGAGTAGACGTGTGGGTGAGGTTCTATTATCTCCATTTTGCAGATGAAGAATACCGAGCTTGAGTCTAAGTGATTTACCTGGACCTGTATACCTTAAAAGGAGAAGCCAGGGTATTAAAAGATCAACTGAGGCCTTTTAAACATCTTAGAATCGGACTGTGTCCAATCTAGCGGATGGAAAGGGTTCCACGGGAGCTTTACAAAATGAAAGACTTTTATAGGCAGAAGGGAGTGCGGTCAAGGGAGTTTATCAGGCAGGTTACTAACTAGTACTCACCAGGTGATTCCTGACTGGCTGGTTTAAGATGCCTTTCTGGGAGAGGCAAAACTGTAATTAAGTCTCAGTTTGGTGATGTGGGGCTTAGCATAAGTGACTCCGTTTGGGGGCCCATTGTCTTGTTTTCAACACGGGTTTGATCTGACTTCACGCTTGCAACCACTGGACAACATTTTTTCCTTGTCACAGAATACAGAGACGTTTATGGAAGTTATCCTTGATGTGCCAACCATAAACCTGCTTGGCGGTGGGAGGATAAGGAGACCTGCTGCTCCATTTACTTCCCAGGACCCCTTCCTAAGGTCTTCCACCTCCCTCTTTCTAAGTGAAACTACAGGAGGACCCCACCACCTTGCTTTTTTTGCTTTGCCTTCGATCACAGCCCCTCCTGCAGGAAAGGGGACTGTCCGCACCTAATGCTTGGGGTCCTCTCTGGGTGGCTTCTCCCAGGTAAATCAGGCTGCTCTATAATCTTCTCAAGAAACCTGACCCAGGGTTAATCCTTAAACTATCACCCACTACTCAGGCTTCCTGGGCAAGGGAGTATCCTCAAATCATCAACAAGCATGCACATGGTTTGTATCGGGAGTTGTAAATTGTAATAAGCAATCTACAGGTTACATAGCCACTCACCCGCAGTGGTCCAGGATTGGCCCTAAGAAACCCCAACCAAAACAACAGACCTTTTTAGCATTAAAAAAAAAAAAAAAAATCAAAACTCTCTTGCTAGCTTGCCAGAGTGATTACATTAACTCACCTCAGTCTCTGGCCTTTAAAGCATCAGGATTCCACTGGAGATGTAAATGTTAGCTGGGAACAGTGACTCTCACCAGGCGGTCCCTGGCAGTGCTGCCTGCCTGGGACCTAGCAAGCCTGATGGAGCGGAAGGAGAGTCGGGTGAGTTTTGGGCACCTGGGTCAGGCTGAGATGGGTCAGGCCTGAAGTCTGGGAAGGGTGAGCAGGGCTGGCCGGTTGGGACATCTTCGGCAGCGGGGGTGGGGAGGTGGAGTCAGTGTGGGGAGCCAGGAAGAGCCAGGCAGCTGTGCACCATAAATGTTAGGGAAACCTTCGCCAAAAACCCAAGAGGCCTGTGTGGGAGGAGGGATGAGGCAGCCAAGAGAACCTTTCAGCCAGTATTCCTTGAGCAAGTGCCCCATGACAAGTTCCCCATTAGGTGCTGTAGTGGGACACCATGAACTCACCACTTACCCACTTGGCCCTGTGGATAAACCTCACTCCCTTTACCTGGAGTAACCTAACCTTGGCTGTGGCTCACTCTGTCCCGTCCCTTCACCCACTGGGAGGCAGGACTTGGCATCTCTTGGCCTTCCTCGGAAGGATTCCACTCGCCCTAGAAAGCACGGGTAAGAGCATAGATTTTATTGAAGATTTCAGAGGGGAGCGTTCAGATTGTGTACAGCTTCCTTAAATGCCTCCAGATTTTGCCTCCAGGGCTTCTTTCTCCTCCCACTCCACAGCATCTCTTACTTCCCGAGCTCCCAGGTTCCAGACCTCCTCTTCCTCTTCTTGAATTCCCTTTTTCTCATGCAAAGCATTTCAGCTCTGTCTCCACTCCCCTACGTTTGCATCATCTGGCTGGTCATTCTGCATAACAAAGAAACCTCCTTGGGGGAGGGGGTGTGGGAGTAAGTAACATAATTTTTCCCAAGTCTCACCTGTGTATACCCAGTGGCATTTAACAATTGATTTTTCAAGGAAAAAAATCCTGATGCTTAGCCCTTGGGACTTCGGGGGTAATTCCTTCTACCAAGGCTGACTTTAATCTACCAACATGACCTTTCTGAATAGAGTTGGGGAGAGAGGTACTATAGTACCCCATTATATCCTGTTTCCTTCATACAGAGCTAATAGGTAAAAATAACCTCAGGATCATAAACAACAGCAAAATGTCATGGAATAAGCGATGAGTTTTGAGTAGTATCACCTTTAGAAAATTTGTTTTATATAATCTTTCAGAAACATATACAATTTTAGAAAGCCTGAATGACACAGAGCAGATCAGTGGGCTTTGCAACTGCAGTAAAGTGAGGGATAGATTATAAAAGGCTTCAAGAAAGTTCTTGGGCTTGGGAGAAATGCCTCTCACCTTGACTGCGGTGATGGTTTTATGGGTGTATGTAGGTTAGAACTCATCCACTTGTGCATTTCAAATATATGCAGGTTGTGGTACGTCAATTAAATCTCAGTAAACATGGAAAAGGAATTTTAATTAAACAATTTTAAATGTTTTTCAGACTGTTCATCTTTCTAAGTTAAGCTTAAAGGTACATAAGAGCTACATTTTGGCTTCATGCATTTTTAAAATACATGGCAAATCCCCCATTAGGTGCTGCAAAGGGATGAATTATTTGCCTGCATATTTATTTTTAGGAACACACATTGCTGTATATTTAGGGTTGGAGATAATATAAAAATAATTCCATTTCTATTGGCCTCATTTCCACTATAAATTTAGAATTGTATCAGATCACCACAGGTTCTTTTATCACCGATTCTGTAATTGTGGATAAAGTGGTCTTTAGGGATTCAGGATCACCCCATAAAAGAACACTGGAGGGAGATTAGGAATATCTACTCATACAGATCATATTACTCCTTTCAGAGACTATTTTGAATGATTTTAGGTCAATTTGGTAATGCGAAGTTGAACAACTGAAAAACCGCTCAACAATGAAAACCCAGTCTTTGTCTAATATTTTATTCTTTATTTAAACAAAACTAGTTCACCCATTCCCCCCATCCCCACCAATCCATTCTTTCTATGAGCTTATTTAAGATTCCACATATAGGAGAGATGATCTGGTATTTGTCTTTCTCTGACTTATTTTACTTAAGCATATTCCCTCCAGGCCCATCCATGTTATAACAAATGGCAAGATTTCATTCCTTTCAGTTGCTGAATAATACTCCTATGTGTGTATCTGTTTCTTTATCCATTTATCCAGTGATGGACCCTTAGTTCGCTTCCATATCTTGGCTATTGTAAATAATGCTGCAGTGGACATGAGGGCTCAGATATCATTTCAAGTTAGTGTTTTTGTTTTGTTCAGATAAATCCCCAGATGTGGAATTGCTGGACCATAGGGTCATTCTATTTTTAATTTTTCGAGGCACCTCCACACGGCTTTCCATAGGGGCTGCACCGATTTACATTCCCACCAACAGAGCATGAGGGTTCCCTTTTCTCCACATCCTCCCAAATCCTTGTTATTTCTTATGTTTTGATAAAAGTTCTCACAGGTGTGAGGTGAACTCTCATGGTGGTTTTGATTTGCATTCCCCTGACGCTTCATGATGATGAGGACCTTTTCGAGTACCTGTTGGCCATCTGTATGCTGTCTTTGGAAAAACGTCTGTTCAGACCTCCTGCCTAGTGTTTAATCAGATTCACTTTTTTGTTATTGAGTTGTAGGAGTTCCTAATAGATTGTGGATATTAGCCCCTTAATGAGATACATGATTTGTAAGCAAAAATTTTCTCCCATTCAGGGAGTTGCCTTTTTTTTTGTTGATGATTTTCTTTGTGCAGAAGCCTTTTAGTTTAATGCAGTCCACTTGTTTATTTTTTTAATCGAGGTGTAATTCACGTACAATATTAGTTTCGGGTGGACGACAGACAGTGATTCAGTATTTGTGTACATTGCAAAACCGTCACCACAGTAAGCCCGGGGATACAACAGCACGCAAAGTTAATACGCTATTACTGACTGTATCCCTCATGCTGTACCTTACCCCTCCTGACTTCTTTAAGTGGAAGTTTGTATTTCTTGATCCTCCTTCACCTGTTCACCCTCTTCCCCCTTTACCTCTGGCAACCACCAATCGTTTGTTTTTGCTTTTTTTTTGCCATTGCTTTTGGTGTCTGATTCTATAGATCATTGCCAAGACCTGTGGCAGGGAGCTGACCTCCTTGTTTTCTTCTAAGACTTTTATGGTTTCAGGTCTTACATTCAAGTCTTTAATCCATTTTGAGGTACTTTTTGGGTATGCTGTGCAGTGGTCCAGTTTCATTCATTCGCATGCGGCTGTCAAATGTCAAATGTTTTTACGCGGATACCATACTGTTTTGATTACTCTAGCTTTGTGATACAGTTTGAAATCAGACTGAGTGATGCCTCCAGCTTTGTTCTTTCTCAAGACTGCCTTGGCTATTCAGGTTCTTGTGTGGCTCCATACAAATTTCAACATTGTTCTCTTTCTAAAGTGAAAAACATCATTGCAATTTTGACAGTGATGGCATTGAATGCGTATTGGGTAGTATGGACGTCTTAATGGTGTCTTTCCAATCCATGAGCATGGAATATCTTTCCATTTGTGTCTCTTTCAATTTCTTAACATTTTATTTATTTAGAAAGAGCACTAGGGGCAGAGGAAGAGCAGAGGGGGAGGAAGAGGAAGGGCAAAAGAATCTCAAGTGGACTCCATGCCCAGCAGGGAACCTTGATGCGAGCTGGGTCCCACAACCCCGAGATCATGACCTGAGCCCAAACCAGGAGTCAGATGCTTAACTGACTGAGCCACCCGGGCGCCTCTCTCTTTCAACTTCTTTCACTAATGTCTTGTAGTTTTCAGTATACAGGTCTTTTTACCTTGGTGGTTATGTTTATCCCCAAGTATTTTGTTCTTTTTGATGCAATGGTAAATGGCATTGTTTTCCTTACAAGTAAGGGCTACCTTTAACAACCAGGTTGCAGAGTCCCCTAAAATTGAGCCATCAACTCTCCTGAGGCAGTACGAGCCTACTGTAGGGGACCATTGTGTATTTTGTGTGTGTATGTTTGTATCTTGGGAAATAGCACTTAAACACCCACCATCAAGTGGGTCCTGCTTCTACGCTCCTGGAAATTGTCTCAGCAGAATGTCCCCTACCAGTTCTCATTCTGTACCTTGTGCTCTGACTGGTCTGAAAGATAGAGGAAACACCATGGTGATTTCATGGACTTTATAATCTAGGCAGTGAAGGGGAACAGATTTATTCACCCATTGCTTCTACCCATCTGTCCACTCCTCTCCCCATGTAATCATTCACCTATCCTTTCTCCCACCTACCCATCCATATGTCCACCCATCTGAACATTCACCCGTCTGTTCCTTTATTTTGCTTCCACTCACCCACCCATTTACCCTCATTAAGTCAATGCGTATTTGTTTATGAAGCCCCTGCTGTGCACCAGGCATTGTGCTAGTGTTTCAAAGATGTTAAAAAATTTGTTCTTTTAGAGTAGCCACGATAAAAATCGGATGCAAAGTGCTTTTGGATCCAAGAAGAAGGAAGCAGTAACTCTGTGTTAGGGGTGAAAAGTGGGTTGGGAATGGCCTTATAGGGGTTGACCCTTGGGCCGGGTTTTAAGACACCACCCCAGGCAGTGGGGTAGTGGTGGCACTGCTAGCAGAGAAGACTGTGCGCAAGGGTATAGGGCTCGGGGAGCCAGCACACAGGATGTGGGAAGTGTGAGGACCCCAGGATTTCCGAAAAGGGAGAGAAGGCTGGTGATCGGGTTTGGTTTCTGGGAGAAGGGGACATCCTCCCAAGTGGAGGGGATGAGGGAGGACACGTCAGAACAGTGAAACCTAACCCACCAGTGGGGACTGAAGGTTAATACAGCACGGAGCCTGTAGTGTGAGCCATGGACCAGGGGATCTGTAGTTGGGGGCATGCAGACAAGGCAGGAAAGAAAGAAACATTTTAAAGGTACCATGTGTGTGCCAGGCACTGTGCTAAGCACGTTAGAAACAGGTCAGTTCTCACAATAGGTACAATAGTCCTTTCAGTAGATAACAGATGAATAGCCCATTTTCCAGAAGTTGAAGCTGAGGCTCGGAGAGAAGTGGTTTGCCCATGGTCACAGAGCCCTGGTGTGCTCTGTGTCTAAACATTTTTGAGGTCTTCTATCCACTCGACCCTGTGAAGAGGAAACGGAGGTGTCAGAGATCACGCAGGACTCCGAGGTCTTGGGCCTGGTGGGGCCGAAACTCCTGGGGGAGTGGGGGTGGGATGGGGGTGCTGCACCTATTGAGCTGAGCTGAGGCCTTTGGTCTGGATGGGGTGGCTGGGAAACACCATCACTGGTACCCCTTTACCCGCAGTCTGCAGAGTGAAGGGGGTGCTGCGGAGGTTTGGAGGCGGATGGAGGCTACTATGTGAAAGGTGTGTTTACCAACAGCCTGGAGAGAGGCCCGAATTGTCACTCAGGTTGTCGTCCGTGCCTTAGGTGTAGCTGCCGTGCCAGGCATCGCTGAAAAGCTCTCGTGGAGTTTTGGGATGTTTGGTATCAAAAAGGGTGTTTGTGTCAGTGGCCCCTGCCTCCGGGAAGGGCCTGATTCCCCTCCTAGCCATAGCGGAAGCACACATGTAGTTAGTAGCTAACGCACATAGGGAGAGAAAATACTCGAGAACTTTCAGGTGGGCTCAGACCTTTGGCTTTCTTGGGGCCACCAGACCTGTGGTTGAATGTGGTTCTGGTCCTGCTCCGAAGTCTGCAGTGGGTGAGAGGAAGTATTGCAGGGGGGTGCCCGCTTTGGTTCTGAAGCACCCAGGAAGCATTCCAGCCCCGATCCTTAAGTGGCCTTACTTGACTTTCCAGGGAGGACAGAGGGAGACTCGGATACACATTTTGCTGTTGTGAGAGGTGCTGTGGGGCTGGGCCTCCTGGGTCGAGTGGAGTGTCCCCTTCTATTAGCTGTGTGACTTAACCTTGTAGAGCTTGTGTTTTCCAGTGTGTGATGTGGAGATGGTCATTCATTTATTCAATAAATATACTTAGGAAGCACCTACTATGTGCTAGACACTCCGCTAGATGTTCGGGGAAATGAGGTGAGGAGAACAGATAAGAATTCCTGTCCTCTGGGATCTCCCACTCCAGTGGGGAGAGATTGTAGATGAGATCACAGGTATGAGACACTTGGCACCCAGCAGGCCCTCAACACAAACACACACCCCCTCTGGATAGGAGGAAGTGAAGGGGACAGTGCTGTGTGTCCCGAGAAGTGTGGTGCGGAACATCGCCTGGTCCAGGAGAACAGAGGGGCAAGGACGGGGGTTGTAGGCATTCCTCCATGGAGTGGGATAAGCAGGAACCTGTGTGCTCATCCTTGAGATCTCACCAGTCCATCCCAGCTTGTTCACCACCAGCCTGGTTTATTTTTCTGAAGGCACAGTTTCAAAACCTCTGGTGTTGCTGTGCACGCCCACCTGTGGCTGGCCGGTGCTCCTGACAGACAATGCTACCGTTGTATGGCTGTGGGCCTGTTCCCAGGCCTAGCCCTTGGATCTGCTGCACAGAGTCCCGGGCCAACCTTGCCCGGCTCCAGACCAGAAGAACTGGGGCACCTAACCTCCTGAGCATTGCCCGATGCACAGACAGCCATGCAGTGGTAACTCGTGTTCTATTGGCATTTCAGTTTTTACCGTAGTGATGCTGCTGTGAAATCATGTTTGCTTTGTGCTTGGGTGACATGGGGAGGTGTCAGCTCCCCCTTAGAGCTGCGAGTCCTGAGTGAGAAGCGGCCAGCTCTGTTTCCAGGGGCAGGAGATGGTGACACTGTAATGGCCATGATGCAATCAGCCTTGCCCTCTTGATGCTTTTCCCACACTGCCAGGACCGTTGACCTTCTGTGAATTGTGGTTCCTGTGTGGACCTCTCTGTAGCAGTCTAGCATTCCTAGGAGCCAGAGTCACTGCTTTTAAACCCTGCATATATTTCGGGTGACATCAGGAGAGTCATTTCAGCTCGCCTAGCCTCAACTTTTTCACCTGTGGAGTGGGGGAAATTATATCTTGCTCACAAGCCAGTGGGGCACTAAAGGAGTCCGTTGTTTGCAAAGTGCTCACGTTGTGGGTGATGGTCTTCAGGGTAATTGGGATCCTGGCCAGCACTCTTACGATGTGCCAGGCATTGTTAGACCCTCTCATTTCCATCTTAGAATAACCTGAATAGGTGGTTGATCCATTTTACAAAGGAGGAAATTTAGCTCAGATAGTTTAAGTCACTTGCCTAGGATTATTCTGCTGGGAAGTGGTCAAGGCGTGGCTGGAACTAAGGCAGGTTGACTCTAGAAGTTGTTCTTTTACTTGATTCGTCGTAGACATTTGACTGATGGGAGTTGCTGTCCTACACAAGACTACAGCATGAGCAGAACCCAGTGCAGGTGGGTGCTCAGACAGTGTTGGCTTAATGCGTCCAGGGGTGCATGTGGCTCCTAAGCAACTGAGCTTGACTTGCTAGTCAGAGCTCAAGTAGGAGTAAAGATGGTGCCAGGATATGAAGGAAGGTGGAAATCCTGAGTGATGAAATCCAGCAGTGGGCTCCTCCCTCCCAACGCTCCTATCTTCTGGCTCCGGAGAGGGATGCATATAAATAAGTTCATGTGACCCACGTTACAAGAGGTATGTTGAGAGTTGAGCTGGCAGGACCATTCTGCAATGTGCTCGGGTAGGGAATGGAAAACCCAGGCACGTCTCACTCAGTGCTCCCAGAACCCAGCTTTTTTTTTAAAGCATCCTTACTGGTCTGGAGACTGGCCAAAAAGCCTTCCCTTCTGAACCTTGGAGCAGCTCACAGGTGTGCCACAGAATCCTTCTACTCCTGTGTATCTGTCGGAGAAGTCTCTTTGGGATTCTTGCATGAACAGTAACTTTATATTCCATTTTAAAGGATTCTGGATCTTTTAAGGAAGGTTCAATAGGCCCTGAAGGCATCCTTATATGCATCAAAACACTATTATTCATAGTAATTCTGTGGGCCTTCAAGAAGAAGTAAAATTAGATTAATTTAAAAAGCACGGATCATAATAACCCATGTGGGAAAAATTCCCAATGGAATAGCTAAATATGTATGGCTTTCCGAAATATAAACTCTCAGCAATCTAGAATGACTTATTCCCCTCAAACTTGGCCAAGTGTTCATTAATTTGAATACTAATAACCACCCCTTATTTCATTCCATGTGCCAGACACTGGGCTAACCACTTACATACGTGCTCTCATTTAGTTCATAAAGCAACCCCGTACATCACGGCTGCACAAGTGAGGGACACGGATGCTCGGCGGGGGCATGACTCACCAAGGCCACCCAGCTGGTAAGAGGCAGAGCCAGATCCCTGCCCTGGTCCGTGCCAGCTCCTGGGACTGTAGACACACTGCCCTTGTGATGACTGCAGTTGATGGAAAATCCACAAATGACCTGTGTAATGCATCAGATGGCAAAGATGGGGGTGGAAGGAGAGTCCTTGCCCTTCAGGGTGGGCATCTGGTGGGCACCAAGGACGCTGAGCAGACCTGGACTCTTCTGCAGGAAAACCAGGGAGCGGGGCTGGTGGCCTGGCTGGGCCCCTGCTCTGCTGTGTGATCTTGAGAAAAAAAGATTGAGTTCTCTGTGCTCCACCCCTTTCTCTAATGTGTAGGGACCATTTGAAATGGGTCCATTTCACCCATTGGAGCTTTTCTAGGCAGTGGTTTTATTTATTTATTTATTTTTTATTTTTATTTTTTATTTTTTTTAAATTTTTATTTATTTATGATGGTCACACACACACACAGAGAGAGAGAGGCAGAGACATAGGCAGAGGGAGAAGCAGGCTCCATGCACCGGGAGCCCGACGTGGGATTCGATCCCGGGTCTCCAGGATCGCGCCCTGGGCCAAAGGGAGGTGCTAAACCACTGTGCCACCCAGGGATCCCAAGGCAGTGGTTTTAAATGAAAGCAGGCATCTACATTGAGAGAGGGGAAGTGGGGGGAAAAGCCGGCAGCTACTTTGACAAAGCCCATGACCCATCCCAAGCGGCCAAAGGGTTCCGTGGACCTGTGGCTACACCTGTGGAGTTGGTGCCGTGCTCCTTGCAAGATGCTGGAGATGTGCAGTGACTGTGTTTCCAGCTTTGCCCTTGGTGCATTTTGGTTTTCTTCAAATTGCTAGTAATCGAACAGTCCTTCCTTGCGGTATTCAGGTACTGAGGGACGTTCCATCTGGTGCAGTATCATGTTTATTATTTTATTATTTTTATTTTTTAAGATTTTATTTATTTATTCATGAGAGACACACACAGAGAGGCAGAGACACAGGCAGAGGGAGAAGCAGGCTCCATGCAGGGAGCCCGACGGGGGACTCATTCCCGGGTCTCCAGGATCACGCCCTGGGCTGAAGGCAGGTGCTAAACCGCTGTGCCACCGGGGCTGCCCCAGTATCATGTTAGACTTCAGAGCCATCAGAACTAAGTCGCGTGCGTCACCACATACCGCCTAGTCGTGGAAATACTGCGGCCGACGTCTGGAGCCAGACCCCCTGGGTGGAGGCCCGACGGTGGTTCCTTTCTGATGGACTGCACACTGCCTCTGATGCTGCATGACTGGTGTGCTCTAACCTCCACGCTGGCACTTCCGTGTCCAAGGGATACATTTTATTCTCTTCCTCCTGGAAAGGCTACCCTCGTGCCATCCGCCGCCTTCGGGGGCCATCAGGCTGTCCGGCAGGTTGGTCTGGGTCTACAGCTCCGTGGCTAATGGTACCGACTTTTGGTGTGTTGCTCTCTGAAGTTGTTCTTGGGTTTCCTAGAGGGCTTCCCCCACCCCTTCACTGAGGGCTAATTGCAGTATAAATTTAGCAACAGTCTTCTTCCCGTTGATGTAACACAGTGCAATTATTATTGGTTTTCTTGTTACAGCTAATAATCAGGTTTTTTTTTTACTTCAATTGATCTGTCAAAAGTCTCCCTCTTTGATTCCAGCCTCTGCGATACAGAGTGATGTGGAGTTCTAAGCAAACAAATGACGCAGCCCTTGAAAATCTGTCAGGGGTAATAAGTGAATCAAAACGAATTTGCTCATCAGCTGTCACTGCCTTCCTTCCCCCTTTTATCTCTTCAGGCCTCTGACAGCAGCTTTTGGAGTGCTGGCTCCCCTGTTGCAGGGGGTTTGGGGGGGGCAGACAGTGAGATGAAGGAAGCAGAGCGGAAAAGGCTCCTCAGATACTGGTGTGAAGTTATTCTAGAACTTTGGCCCTGGAGGTGAGACTGGTCGTTGTATTCTTTCCTACTGTGCAATTCTTTATCTTTCCTTTCCTTTTTTTTTTTTTTAAGATTTTATTTATTCATGAGAGACACACACAGAGAGAGAGAGAGAGTGGCAGAGACACAGGCAGAGGGAGAAGCAGGCTCCATGCGGGGAGCCCAATACGGGACTCGATCCCAGGACCCTGGGATCACGCAGGGTCCTGAGCAAAAGGCAGACTCTCAACCACTGAGCCCTCCAGGCGCCTGGAGTTCTTTTTCTTGTCTGTTGCTACTAAGAAGCTCAGAACAAGGATCAGTGGGTGTCAGGGTAGGAGCATCAGCAACCTCAAGCCTCAAGAACTTGGGGGGATGGTGAGGCTCTGGAGCAATGGATTCTAGAAACCAGAAAACTGGACAGGAAGATCTGCATGCTTTAGCCCTTGCTTAGAATCTTGGAAATGCACACTGCTGCATTTTTGCAAGTTGCCTGCTCTGATGGAGTCCCTGATTACAGATATTGTGAGTTGATTTTCCAAGGATGCCTCCCGAAAGATTGGCACTCACTGCATGAGCCACTGAAAGAGCAAGTGAGAAAGATGGGGCTGAATTATGCCCAGGCTTAGCATAGCCTCTGAAAACAGATCCTCCCAATAAATGCAGGTGTTTTCTCGTGACTTCTTTAAGAAGTCGAGAGGAGAGGGGAGGGGAAACTCCAGATAGTTAATGATTCTCGTTGGATGGGTCCTGATTAATGAGCTTGGGCCATGGAGTGATTTATTTTCTCTGTCCCTTCCTCTTTGAATCAATAAGGAGATTTGAGATTCCAGTGTGAGGATTTGCTGACAGCCTCCATTATTATTTATCTCAAATGTTATCAGTTTCCCAGAGATTTGCCCTCTTGCTCTCTGTTCAGCTCAACCTGGCAACTGCATCCTTCCCTGTGGCCCAGTGTCCCTACCTGGGGAGGTGCTACTGAGCAGCAAGGACGGGTGGGACCTGGTCTCCACCCACATCTGGTGGGAAGAGTGGGAAGGTGGTGGCAGTGTGCACGGTATCTGCAATCTCTGCATCACGGGCAGCTCAGGATACACTTGGGAAATCCAGAGTGACTTGGTGGAGGGACTGATCTAGGAGTGGAGCCTTGGTGAGTGACCCCAGGTGGAGGGACTCAGGCAGGCAAGGTGGCATGAATTCAGAGGTGGGCAAGTGCAAGGTTGAGTCTTCCTGAAGGCAATCTCGATTATTGCTCCTGAGCATTTGGTACGGTAGGCCTGTTATCTCATTCCGTCCTCCCAACAGACTGGCAGGTCTTTTCTGTAAAGAGCCGGATAGTAAATATTTGGAGCTTTGTGGGCCAAAAGCTCTCTGTCACAACTACTCAGCTGTGCTCCTGTGGCAGGAAAGCAGCTAAAGATGACAAGTGAGTGTGGCTGTGTTCCAACAGAGCTTCGTTTACAAAAACATATGGTCAACGGATTGGGCCTGGGTCACGGGTTACCAGTCTGTTTTATTATGCATTTGATATAATCCCCATTTTATGGAAGGTAAGACTGAGATACAGAAAGGTTCATAGAAACTTGCTTGTCCAGAGCCGAGAGCCAACTTGACATGGTCGTTTCCAAAGCCCATCCTCTTAGCCTCCACGTACACTATCTTCCCCCATGAGGGTTGGACACGGTCTGGGGAAGAGTGGGTGGATTAGACTGCCGTGAATCGCAGTGTAAAAAGTCTGACTTTAATTCAGTGGAAAGTGTGGAGCCGTTGATGATTTTTTGAGCAAGTGATAGGATTAGAGCTGTGCTCTGGGGAGACTAAGTTGGCAGTCGTGTGTAGGTAGGCTGAAGTTGAAGGAAGGGCTCTTTTTTTAAATAGTTTGGCGTTAAATAAATAAATAAATAAATAAAAATCAATAGTTTGGAGTAGGGAAGTTCAGTTCTTTGGCGAAGCCATTTCTGACCCCAGTAGAACTTTAAACAGATGCCCACAGGGCCTTACCATGGCTCCAAGGTGTGTGTATGTGTGTCCGTGCGTGTACGTACGAGTATTTATTGAAAGAAGGTTGCTTAACGTTCGTTTCCTTTGGATTGTGTGGACACAGAGAGGACTGGTTTTAGAGAGTAGATCTATTTTGAAATACCTTTAACCTCCAGGAGGACAATGAGCAGGGGTACCAGCATCTCCTTCCACTCAGTAGTGTCCTTATCCATGATCCCCTTCTCCCCTCAGCTGATGGTCTTGGAGCAGGTGGCTGTAAGCTTTGGAATGTTTTCACAGTCCCTGAGACATAGCTTGTGGGATCCCTGCAGGGCTTGAGGGCATTGTGGGTGCCTCTCCTAGCAAGGAAAGGAAACCTTGCTCTTTGAACCAGCCTGGCAAGTTTCTGACCTGCCTTTCTTTGTCTACCATAGTTTGTGATTCCAAAAGGCGGGTGCTTGACTCCTGAAATTATACCTTGTGAAGGAGAAAGAGAGTGAGTCCTTGAGTCATTTATGTCCTGGAGGTCCAAGGTAGAGGCTGGGCTGGTTTTGTTATGCCCCATTTTATAATGCATAGTATAATCATTACAAATCTGTAATTATTTTATTTACTGAACACTTAGCATGTGGTGCATTCTGTGTTCTTTATATATATGAGCTCATTTTATTTTCATAATAGCCCGATGATGTAGGTAGTATTATCCACATCGTACAAACAAAAACACTGGGCCAAAAAGTACAGAGGTAAATGGCATCATGACAGCTAAGATTTAAAGCAAGTGTGTTGATTCCAAAGCTCCCTTCTTTACCATCTCACTCCACTGTCTCCACCTCCTAACCCCCATTGTGGGTTAGGCTCGGGGCTTCTAAGTCTTCCCAACCACCTTTTGAAGTAGGCCTTATTATGCCCATTTTACAGCTGAATAAAGTGAAACTCAGAAAAGTTATGTAATTTGCCCAAGGGCATTGAGGCAGCAAGGGATAGAACTAGGTTTTGGGTTTTTACTTATTTTTAAATTCTTTCAGTAAGAACATAACTGAATAGAAGAATGAGCCTAGGATAGGAGGGTGTCCTGGAGAAAGTAACTGATTTGAGTAACATTGGTATTTGTATTCAGAGAAGCAGCAGAGTGGGACATCTGAGGGATTCTAGAGTCAGCCCGAGTTCAAATCCTGGCTCTGCCACTTACTTATGGTCTTGGACAAGTGGCTTTACCTCTCTACATTTCAAATTTCTCCTCTGAAAAACAGACACGCTAGTAGTATCTACCTCATAGAATGAGGATTAAATGAATACATGTGAAATGTTTATACCAGTGTCTGGCACGTAGTAGGCACTCTATGTTGGATATTAAGTTTCTACTCTGTATAAGGCCCTTTTTTCCAAAAAAATTTTTTTAAAGATTTTATTTATTTGAGGAGAGATGGTGGCGGGGGAAGAGTAGAGGGAGAGGGACAAGCAGACTCTGTGCTGAATGCGGAGCCCTACCTTGATGTGGGCCTTGATACCCACAACCCTGAGATCTTGATGTGAGCTGAAATCAAGAGTCAGATGATCAACCGACTGAGCCACCCAGGTCCCCTTTTCTTTTCCAAATGTTTCATCACTCAGTCCTCATAATAAGGGACAAGTAGATGTTATTGATCCCAATTTCACAGATAAGAAAACCTAGCCTCAGCAAAGTTAAATAGCTTGGCCGAGGTCCTACATCCACTCATCCACAGATACGTATCGCGGACTAATGTGTTAATGCTGTAGGCACCTTGGATACATCACAGAACAAAACAGGTCTAAATCCCTACCCCGTGGAACCTCCAGAACTGGGACTTGAACCCAAGTCTGCCTTTTTTCCTTTTAATGTTTTTTTTTTCTCTTCCTTTTATAACAATTCAATAATCATTGCCATTTAGGATTGGCCATTTAATGACCAAAATGGTGCCCCACTTCCTCAGCTTTCTCAGTACTTACAAAATTGAAAATGATGGTGCTTTGCTAGACTTTTGATCTCTGACAACTTGGGAATCCTAGGGAAGGAAAGTAACATGGATTTCAGGATTAGATACCTTGGACTCAGCTGGGAAATAGACCCATCCTGCAGTGTGCCTCTTCGGCAGTGGGTCTCTACAGTGGAAGACCGAGAATGAGGTGTGGATGAAGCCTCCGGGACGGGGGGCAGTGTCTATTCTCAGCTCTTGATGAAGTGGAAAGTGCAGCCCACCTTGACCCGATGAGGCTCTCGCCATCCCAGGTGGAATAGCCAGGGGTGCTGCCTCCCAGAAGGGTCCTACTCCGCGAGGCCAGCCCCTGGCCTGCTGTCCCCATTCTGTGATCCCTGGCGGCGGGCGGGGGTGGGGGGTAGCGCCCCTTGTGTGAGATTACTCTGGGCTTGTCGGAAGGACAGAGTGGAGGAGGGCCCGGATGAGGGTAGGCCTCCCACTGCTCTGGGAGTCACACACAAGGTCTCAGAGCAGGCCTGCTGGAGAGAAACGATCACCTCCATCATTTTGGTGGAGACATCGTATGCGTTAGTATATGAACTTCTTGCTACTAGTTTGTGGAGAGTCGAGGTGGCGTGTTCCCTTAGAGCCGTCATTTGTTCCTATCACTGTAGGGGTGGGGAGAGGTGCTGATGTGTAGGGCCTGCACGTCCCTCCGCAGACTCACAAACCTGTCCTAGAACCTAGCACTCACAGTCGATGAGGCTTCTAATTCTGTTTGTGTTTTGGCTTATTTCAGTTAGGGAGAAAGTTTCCAGGTGAGTTTTCTTGTGCATCACTATAGGCCTGTTTTGAAAGTAAAAGATCCTCTTGTGCGGACAGAGAGGAGCAGGTCTGTGACAGAGGAGCACATCCGGTGTCCCCTAAAGGGATCTGCTCTCCTGATCCCACAGGTGGCCCAGCCTCTGCCTTTCAGGCTGCTGTCCACACCCATGCTGTGTTTTTGTTTTGTTTTAAGATTTTTATTTATTTATTCATGAGAGGCACAGAGGGAGAGGCAGAGACATGGGCAGAGGGAGAAGCAGGCTCCTTTCAGGGAACCTGTTGTGGGACTCGATCCCAGGACCCCGGGATCACGCCCCAAGCCCACTGAGCCACACAGGTGCCCCCCATGCTGTGTTTAAATATGTTGGAATTTGCCGGGTTTTTAAAATTCTTAATAGTCCTAGAATCCCAACAGTGAAAATGATGCTTTTAAATTAAACAGATTACATTTGAGCTGATTGCGAGGTCATCAATAACGCCACTCACACACGAGTAATTGAAGGGCTCTGTGTTGGTGAACTTGGCTTCTTTACAAGGGACCCAGGCCCCTGAGAGCTCCGCTAGCTCAATAGCCCTCCTTACCCTGAAATGGCCCATTAAAAGAGGCCTGTTGGGTGGTAACCTCCCCATACGTTTTCTCAATAAAGAGAAAAAGATGGGAAGGGGTGGGGTGGTGGCAGCAGCGGGCTGGGGGAGGCTCCTCTTGCATTTCGAGCCACAGCCTCTCAAAGCCGTCTGGAGCAGGCTGTTTAGTTCTGTGTCCCCGTCCCATTCAGGCCTTTGCATGCTTTGAAGCTTTCTTTAGCTTTTCCCTGCGTCTTGATGGCAGATCTCTCAATAGGCAAAAGCCCAGCCTGGGGAGCTGAATGGTCCCTCTGCACCGGGCTCTGCATGTTAATGGCACTGGCTGGCCCAGGACAGTGCGCTGGCGGGACGGGGGTGACTGCACAGCCCCCCGCGGCTGCCTCCGACACAGAGCCAGGGTCTGAGTCTGTTCCTAAAGTTGCCTGTTTGCTTTTCTTTTGCAGATCTACACGGACTGGGCCAATCATTATTTAGCCAAATCAGGCCACAAACGCCTCATCAAGGACCTCCAGCAAGATGTGACGGACGGCGTCCTCCTGGCTCAGATTATCCAGGTTGTGGGTAAGAGTGGGTTTGACTCTGGGATCGAGGAGTTACAGTGGAGACCCAGAAGGGGACGGGGCTGGACACAGGGCCTGGAACCCCGAAATCTCCCAGGAGGATACAGCGTTTCTGTTGCATGTGATGACGGTTTATTTGATAATGTCCTGTGCTTGGGGAGCATGGGTACCAGCTTGCTTTTCCTGGTAAGAGGACCCTCTTGATGCTCTCAGCAGAAGGGTTAGAGGGAAGTCTGAGGAGGGCTCTCTGCCCCTTTCTTGCCTCCTGTCTTTCTGGCTCTCCTTTCCCCCGTCTGATGTTACATTTTTTTTGTGGATTACTTTGGAAATATTTACCAAAAACAAACCAAAAAAATGTACCACAGGAGTGGTTTAGTCCTGCCAACTCTAACTGGGTCCGAGAAATCAAAGGATCAAACTTCACAGAGGGTCGGCTCTGGTTTTAACACTGGGGGAAGGGATTTGGGGGCCGTGTGCCGGGAAGAGTGGGTTCATCCCGGGAAGGCAGGTGGGCACAGGCTGGACACAGCTCTGCCTTGAGCCTTAAGACTTAAGGGAAGCGTCCCCCGCAGCCCTGCCCGAGAGCTCAGACAGAGGAGGCAGGAGGTCAATTAGATGGCATTAGGCTGATTGTTGTCGCTGGCAGCTATGGTGGCGGCCTCACGCCAAAGGAAAAGGCACAAGGACAGAAGCCCCAGCCCCTTGGGTGTGCGTTATTGTGGGAAAGTTATTTATCTTTCAAGTCGGAAAAAAGTGGCTTTTTAGAGTTGTAGCCTCGCTCACATCTGTGGAGATTGTACCTGAAAACACAGGCAAGTTGAGTTGGCCTTAGCTGGAAACTTTTGGACTGCCGCTGCCACTCAGATCCAGGTATCCCTGCTGTCCTAAGATTGATTTCTGAAGATAGGCTTGTGCTGGCTCCCCTTCTTTGTCTTTCTGTCCACCCTGTGTTAGTTGTCTGTTGCTGTATAAGTCATTGCCACAGACTTAGCATGTACGTATTATCTCATAGCTTCTGGGTGTCCGACGTGCAGGCATGGCTTAGCTGGTGTCTCTGCAAGGCTGCAGTTAGGATGTTGGCTCGGCTGAGTCCTCACGTGGAGGCTTGACTGGGGAAGGGGCCGGGTTCACTCTGCGTTGGCAGATTCATTTCCTTGCTATTGTAGGAGGTGGTGAGCCCTGACTTCTCACTGACTATTGGCTGGAGGTCTTAGCTCTTAGAAGCCCCTCTCTGCTCCTTGCCATGTGGATCTTCCAGTGTAGTTGCTTTGATTGAGCAGCAAGGGAGAAAGTTTCTAGAACGAATCGGCTAGCAAGTTGTCATCTTCTGCTGTGTAACATGACTGGGGGGGTACCATCCCATCGCCTTTGCCACATGTTGTTGGTTACAAGCAAATCCTTGGATCCATCATACTCAACGGGGCTGGGGGTGGTGGTGGTGGTACAAGGGCTTAGAATCAACCAGGAGGATCGTTGGGGGTGACCTAGAAGTCTGTCTGCTATACTTCCTTTTCCTCCTCTTCCTCTTTCTACTTTTTTTTTTTTCTCCAGCTCTTCTCAGGATGGAAGTTTTTAGAACTTTCATGGTTCTAGAAACCATGGCTGACACCCAATGTTACATTGGTTTCAGGTGTACAACATAGTGATGCACCATTTCTATCCACGATGCTTTGCTCACTACAAGTATAGCTGCCATCTGTCACCATGAAGCGCTATTACAGCATCATTGGCTTAACTCCCTGTGCTGTGCCTTTCATCTCCATGACTTAACCATTCTGAAACTGGAAGCCTGTGTCTCCCACTCCCTTTCACCCATTTTGCCTACTCCCCCCTACCCCCTTCCTCTTCCTACGTAGACATCTTGGACTAGAACCTATTTCTCTTCCTCCTACTCTTTATCACTCTCACCAGTCTTCTGCAAATTTCTCTCCATTTCCTCAACATCCCTATGAAGTAGGTGACACTTGCCCCATTTTATACCCATAGAAGCTGAGGTTCAGCGAATCTCAGTAGCTCAATATCACACAATTAGTCTGCAAGGGGATTCTGACCTGGGTTAGTTTGCTTCTAAAGCCTCTGTTCTTTGCCCTGCTTTATTATACCCCCTCTCAAACCAGAGTCACGGAACTCAGTACAAGGATCTGCCCCCCGTCACTTTAGTTCAGTAGCCATTTGTGGAGCACTGACTATGTGCCAGCATTGTGCTCCAAGCTAGGAATAAAGAGATAAGTGTGCAAGGCCTGTGACCTTGGACGAAGGAGTAGCATCTTCTTAGTGAGGTCTTCATAGAAGAGAGGACTTGCACTTGGGCTGAGTTTTGATCTCCACATCAGCAGTGTCACGTTAGGTACTACTATCACTGAATCTTGGGGCTGTGCAGTATTTCTACCAGGACCTTCTCAGGTTTCAGCACCAGGGACAAGAGAGAAAGTGGGAAAGGATGGAACCGAGAGGCCTTGCTCTCATCCCTGCTTCATTGTTCCCAACCGTGGGACCTCAGAGTCCTTTTCCTCTGCTCCCCCTGTTTCTCTGTCTTTAAAATGGGCACAGCCTGGTATTTGTGGCAGTCTTAGGAAATGGAAGGTAGGTAGCAAACATGACATGTATTTGGAATCTAAAGTGTTCTCAGATAGCACTTGGTAGCCACCTCCTAGAAAGGTACGAGTACGAGGATGACAGGGCCTTGATATCCATGTTAGGGGGTATCATGATAGATTCATTATGTCTGTCATGGGCTCAAAATAAATGAACTTTGCATGTATGCCATGAATTTACTATGCACAGTGCTACAGAATGTAGCCAGCACAGTTTTTATCCTTGCTCAGGATGATGTTATCCTGAATCTGTTTGGATGACATGAACCTCCCTAGATGACAGTGGCCTTGCTGGGCCTGAGCTACTGGACTGATCTCAGGGCCTCAAGTTAGAACCAGTGCCTGGCTACCAGTGCCAGTGCCTGAGGCCCCAGCTTGCTCTCCCTTAGCCCTCTGAGAGAGGCTGGGGAATCTAGTAATAGAATAAGACCAGGGATCCCTGGGTGGTGCAGCGGTTTAGCGCCTGCCTTTGGCCCAGGGCACGATCCTGGAGACCCAGGATCGAGTCCCACGTTGGGCTCCCAGTGCATGGAGCCTGCTTCTCCCTCTGCCTATGTCTCTGCCTCTCTCTCTCTCTCTCTCTCTCTGTGTGACTATCATAAATAAATTTTAAAAAATTAAAAAAAAAAGAATTAAAAAAAAAAAAAAGAATAAGACCAGATGTTAGCACCTGTCTCTGTCCTTGACTGTGCTGGGCTCACACCCTCTGCTCTGGCTGTGGAGAAAAGAGACCCAGAAAATGAGGGCTGAAAAGGTAGCGACACGTAGGAATCCTGCACAACTACTTCTCTAGATTGTTTCTCAGCCCATTCAGAGCATTTAGAGTATCTTGTGAAGACACATCTCTTGGTGAGGGAGAGAGAGCAGCATTTTCTGACCAAGCTGTTGAACTATTGACCGATTGTACGTTTTGCTTTGAAGCCCGTGCTTTCTCCCACACGTGTCCTTTAAAATAAAACCTAAAAAGATACATTTGTATGTGTACATGTGTTTGACATATACATATACATGTGTATGTGCCTCTATTGGTCTATCTAAAATTTTCCAAGAATTGGAGTCCACCATGTGCGGGACAGAATTTTAGTGTTGCAATTGTTCTTTGGCTGACGAGCCCCCATTCATCTGGAAAAGACCACATCTTTCCTAGCTCCCCCCACTGCAGCGCTGGAGGGACCCTCCTCTGTCATTCCACTGGCTTCTGTATGAACCCTGGGGCTGAGTTGTCTTTCTTTTTTGGCATATAACACTTAGCATGGTGGTTGGTGAGCAATGATGTTCGAGAAAAATCTGCAAGCCTGGTTGGATTGTTTCCGACAGGTGGCCTACTGGATTTTCCCCTTCTCAGCAGTTAGTATTTCCTGAACATGCATCTAAACTGGATGCCACACTCTCCTCCTTTCCAGGATTCTGTTGCAGGTCTCAACTCAAAGGTTTGGAAAGGACCTCTAAAAGCCCCAACCTGATGCATGCATTTCTTTTATGAAGAGTAGTCAATAGACTGTTAAATACTTCCCGTGATGGGCAGCTTACTGCTTCTCTAGTTAGCTATTTCTAATGATGGGGAGTTGGAATCCTCCCGAAGCTTTCCTTTCACTAGGTCAAAAATCTGCCCCTACCTCCTTGGTAGTATCTCCCGATGAGTACTCCTTCTGCCCTCCGTGGCGACAAAGAATGACCATAATCTGAGACCACAAGAGCTTCAAAATTGAGGAAAGTTGTAGATCATAACTCTGGAATAAAATAGGAATCTACAAGTCTGCACCGACAGCTACATCCCTCAGTGGAGAAGAAAGAACTCCACTGTATTGGAGAACACAGACTGACAAATGGAGAGGGAGTTGCAACCATGACGGTGAAGATCAGTTAAGGCGAGAAGCAATGGATGCTGACATCTGGAGGAGAGAGTTTGAGGAGCAAGCTATTTGCATGGCCTCAAAGTGTCTCTTCACTGATTGCTTATTAGTTGCAAGGGGGGAAGTGTATCTGCATGAGGGAGAATCATGTCATGACCAGGAGATCAAAATTCTGTCACTGGCAAGGGGTAAATGGGTATCGTGCTTGCTGATGTGTGATACCCGAGAAGAACATAACATCGCTTATGCTGAATTCCAGGCAGGGAATGAAAACCTGAAACTAATCATGAAGAATTATAGACAAATTCAAATCGTGGAACATTCTATTTAAAAACAAAAACAAAAGAAAAAAAAAAAAAAAACAACTGGCCTGTATTGTTCAAAAATGTCAGCTCTCTGAAAGACCAAGGCTGAGAAATTGTTCCAGAATAGAGGAGATTAAAGAGATGTGACAACTAAATGTACTACAAGATCCTGGACTGGATCCTATGTCAGGGAATAAAATGCTGCAAAGGACATTTTTGAGTCTATTGCCAAAATTGGGATTATATCAATGTTAAGTTTTTTTGAATTTTATAATTGTAACCAGGGGATAATTTTCTTGTTCTTCATAAATGCATACTAAATCTAAGGGATAAAGGACGTGATCTATGTAGTCCACATGAAAATGATTCAGAAAAAAAAAATCTGTATACCTGTACAGAGATGGGGGGAGAAAAGGAGAAAGGATAGTGTGTGGGAATCCTCTGTATTATTCCTGGGACTTTTCTGTCCATTTGAAGGTTTTGTTTTTTTTTTTTTTTTTTTTTTTAAGGTTTTATTTATATATTTTAGGGAGAGTGAGCATGTGAGCCCAGGAGAAGGGTAGAGGGAGAGACAGAGTCTCAAGCAGACTCCTCACCAAGCACGGAGCCTGACATGGGGCCCAATCTCATGACTCCGAGATCAGGACCTGAGCCAAAATCAAGAGTCGGGTGCCTAACTGACTAAGCCACTCAGGCACCCCCGTATGAAGTTATTTCAAAGTAGTTAACATATCTAAATGAAGGCCCCTTGAAACTTGCAGTCAGGGAGATTGTCCCTTTTGAGGGGACCATTCCTTTTGAGTCCTGGGAGAAATGTAGCACATCCTGATTGAGGACCAGTGGTGCTGTGAGACCATAAAAGCCTGATTCTAGGAGGTAGAATCAAGGAAGGGCTCCTTGAGGAATGTATTTACCTTCAAGCCAAGACCTGAAACTTGCAGTTGGCTAGGTGAAGCAGTCAGGAGGGCATTCCTGGCAGAGAAAATAGCGTGCAGAGAGGCTGGGAGGCTAGAGAGCCAAAGGGTCAACAAGGCAACATGAGACCAGGCTACCAGACACAGGGCAGTGGATTATGGGCTTTGCCTAAGCGTGAAGGCTAGTGGCTGAAGAGTTGACTTTTCACGTCGGGCAGTGCCATGATCAGATGTGTGGCTTGAAGGCAAGCCTTCAGTGGTTAGAGCACAGACACTGATCCTGAGTCTTCAGCTACCCGAGATAGATCAATTCTAGAGTCCATCTGTCTGTCCCAGGATTTGGGCTTCTCAGATGGTGGCATGTTGTGGGGCCCACACTCTTCTACCATTGCCTTCTGCCTGTGAGGCAGAAACGGACCTCTTGCCTTTCATGACCGAGGGTCCGGTCTCCATCGAACCTCTTATTAGTGTGATTATCTCCCTGAGTCATGAGCTGCCCGAAGCCGGCAGTTGCCTGCCAGCCCATCACAGTGCCATTGCCATGAGTTATTAGAAAGGTTTACGAGGCCAGGATAAACAGCATGAATCAAGAGGGAGAGACAGGCCTCCCTCCTCCTGCTTACATTGCTGTCACTCAGGGAGAGTGCCAGAAGGGGTTGGAGGGAGAGAAGGGGTGGGAGGCAGGGAGGAAAGGATAGAGAGAGAAAGGAGGGAAACAGAATGAACAAAAGAGGATTGAGGAGGAGCAAGGACAGAAGACAGGGGAAGAGCTTTCCTATTAGAAGTGAAGAGAGCTGATAACAGCTCCTTTTCCACCACCATGTGGGCTGCCTCTGATCAGCCGGGAATTCAGACCCAGGACTGTGCCCTTTTCCATTGATGACCTACTACCATTGTGCACCTTTGGGTAAGTCCTCTGCCCTTCTGGGCATCCAGTTTCTCTCTCTTCCTGTTGGCAGGGCTGCCGACTGCCCCAGGCATAGATGCATGGGCTGGTGAAATGCTCTCAACCCTTTCCTTTGGAAAGCAGTGAGCTTGGTGCCACTCTTCTTACTTAAAAAGCTTTCCGATTACTAACTTGTCACCTTGTGTGCAGGCAGGTTACTGTATTCGTGTGCTGAGAATGTCTTGAGCATGCTGGAATAAATAAATTAGCCCTGGCACTTAGGGATGCCAGTTTTAATCATAGTTGAGGACTTCAGGGACAAATGCCTCTGCTTCTTTGGTTATCTGCTTTTGGGTTGCAGCCAAAGACCCCCTACGACAAGTTAATAAATTCGGTTCAGAAGACCAAGCTCTTCTTCCTTCTTATCAACAGAATCAGAGCTGCTGTTACTGCTCTAAGTATTTATGACAGCCATAGAAATTCTTGAGAATTTAAGCAAAGGAGAAGTATTTAAGTTACATGAAACTGGAAACTAGGAGGTTCAAGATTTGTTTTGCATTTTTATTAAGCATGTGAGTTTGGGTTTGAGCATTTGATTTATCTCTTCCTGTATATCTTTAGGGTAGTCATCCATAGGCTCCACTCCATTGGCTTATTTTGAATGTTGTAAAATGGCATGAAGCTTATAGGAGCTGAGATATTTGAATTCAGGTGGTACCTGACCGTAGTTTAGGTGACTGACCGTGAAAAGGAAGTAGAGTAGTAATTAGTAATTAGTATTAGTAATTAGTCCAAGCCCTTTGGGTTTTTTTTTTATCCAGATGGTATATAAAGAATCTTTAAAATGATTTCTTAGGATCACAGTTCCATCCTTCACTTTAATGAGCATTAATGACCTAATGCTGAATTGGGTATTGATTGAAATCTGATGACTTATGACTTTTGGCCATCATGAGTATCCAGTTGGAAGATACCTTGAATGGCCTGAATTCTCAAAAGCCACATATTTATTCTCCAGTGTTCTATATCAAAACCCAAGGTCTGAGTGCAGGCCTGATATAATTTCCCTTGAAGAAGTGCCATTTGTCAAGGATCTTTTTTTTTTTCTCCAACTTAAGTATGTATGTGTATATTGACAAGTGAAAGGACAACTGCCTCAAAATAGACATAAAACTTTGATTCTTTGAAATGTTCAGAATACTCATTCCTTAGTTCCTCTCAAAAAATATTTGAGTGGCTACTGTGTGTGAGGCGCTATCACCAGCTCTGGGGTTACAGTGGGAAAGAGCAAGTGATAGAACGTGTTCTGCTGGAGTTTACGCACTAGTGATCTGTTCCGGGTGATCGTAATTTTGGCATTCTCTAGCGAACTAAAGAACAAATATCTGAGAGTCATCCCATCCATGGGACATTTCTTAACATGTTTTTTAAAGGCTCTATGGTACCTCTTTTGGGAGTAAGGGAAGCAGGTGGAAAAAGCTTCCTCAAATGTCTGTCCTAGTGTGCTTAAGAGTCGAATCTCTGAAGATTGGTATCTTCAGAGGTGGAGCATAAGACTCAGTATCTATTATTCTGCACAAATTCTAAAGGTGTAGGTTAGACTGACTATATACTAACTGGACTGACTCATGGTGATTAGATTTATTTATTTATTTATTTATTTATTTATTTATTTATTTATTTATTTATTTTTACATAAAAAAAATTAAGTTCAATTTGCCAACATATAGTGGTGATTTTAAAGATTTTCTTACCCCTAGCTTACCTTCTCTCTCAAGGTAGAAACGCTAGAGAAAAAAGAAGCCCCATTGAGGTAATGGTGAGCTATATGTAGAGTCAGGTGTTATAAAATGGAGGCTTGGACACTTTGATTCTGTTATCCTTTTCAGATAGTTTTTAATATCTTTTCATGGAAGTTTTTGGCATCGTATTTGTTAAAATCTGGTGTAATAGTTTTGTTTTTTTTTTTAAATTCAGTTTTATAAGCATTTCTTGAGCCCTGAGGACACAGATGTGAAAACCAAAATCTCCATGTCTGCCAGGCCGTGAACAGCATAGGTGGGGGAGATGAGAAAAGGAGTTACACCTTAGATGATTTTTTTTTTCTTTTCACCTTAGATGATTAAGAGCAAAGCAGAGATAGGTACACCTGTGCTGAGTGAAGAGAGACCTGCAGGTGTTTCTCCACCTGGGTCAGTGGGGGTTGGGGGGTGGAAGGACAGCAGACAGGGAAGGAAGTTATGAAGGCTTCACAGAGTGGGACACCTGGGTGGCTTCGTGGTTGAGCGTCTGCCTGCAGCCCAGGGTGTGATCCCAGGTAGTATTAGCTCCACCTTGTAGATGAAGAAACTGTAGCCCAGAGAGGTTGAGTGACACGGTGAAGATCACACAGCTAAGAAGCTGTAGAGCTGAGATTCAAACTGGGGTGTCTTTGCCTCCAAAGGCAGCGCCCTGACCTCTACATATATTGCCTTTTTGTGGTGCTGCTGTGGCAAACTCAACCCCTCCACCCCCCAGAGATAACTTAGGCTGTTATCTTACAGGGATTCCCCGATACTTTACCGTGAGAACCTTTGCCCCTTGTCACTGGTATTGATTTCTAGTTAATTCAACAAAACCTTTTTTTCCCACCTCTCTAAGGAGCTAGGTGAGATTATGACTCCTAAGAGTGTGTTTCAGAGCTAACTTGGACTTACTCTGTGGCTTTGGATAAGCCATTTTTAAATCTCACTCTTTCGGGATGCCTGGGGGGCTCAGTGGTTGAGTGTCTGCCTTCAGCTCAGGGCATGACCCTGGAGACCCGGGATGGAGTCCCACATTGGGGTCCCTGCAGGGAGCCTGCTTCTCCCTCTGCCTGTGTCTCTGCCTCTCTCTGTGTGTCTCTTGTGAATAAATAAAATCTTAAAAAAAACCTCACTCTCTTATTTTCTCTGTGTGCTGCCACTTTGGGAATAGGATTATTATTCATCCTATTGGCATTAAGCAATATTAGCATTTCTGGCTAAAGATGAGGTGAGACGGCCAACAGACACATGAAGTGGTGCTCTACTCATCAGGGAAATGCAAATCAAAACCACAGTGAAATCACTTCACACCTGTTGGACTAGCTAATATCAAAAACACCAGAAACAAGTGTTGGCGAGGACGTGGAGAAGAAGGAATCCTTGTGCACTGTTGGTGGGAATGCAAACTGGTGCAGCCACTATGGAAAACAGGTTCCTCAAAAAGTTAAAAATAGGATTACCATATGATCCAGTAATTCCATTACTGGATATTTACCCAAAGAATACAAAAACCACTAACTCAAAGGGATACAGGCACCTGTTTATGGCATCATTATATACAATAGCCAAACTATGGAAGCAGCCCAAGTCTTTATCGATACATGAATGGATAAAGAAGGTGTGTGTGTGTGTGTGTGTGTGTGTGTGTGTGTGTGTGTGTGTAATATTATCCAGCCATAAAAAAGAATGAAGTCTCGCCATTTGCAACAATATGGATGGAGCTAGAGAATATACTACTAGGTGAAATAAATCAGAGAAAGACAAATACCGGATGACTTCACTTGTGGAATTTCAGAAACAAAGCAAACAAAGGGAAACACAAGAGACAGATGAAAAACTGGACTCTAAACTCCAGAGAACAAACTGATGGTGACTAGAGGGAAGACGGATGGGGGACGGGGGAAATAGGTGATGGGGATTGAGGACTGTACTTGTGATGAGCGCTGAGTCATGTATAGAACTGTTGAATTGCTATATTGTACCCCTGAAACTAACATCACACTGTACATTAACTACACTGGAATTAAAATTTTTTTTTAAAAAAAATTAACAAAAAGAAAAAGACGAGGTGAGATGCTACCATCTATGCCTTCCATCCCCAGGAGTGGAACTGTGGCTGGACCGATCCATTCTGAACCATCCCATCTTGTGTGTGTGTGTGTGTGTGTGTGTGTGTGTGTGTGTGTGTATTTGGGGGAGTGGGGGTCCTAATTGCCTTCCTAAGAGGAGCCTCAAGCAGAGTCACAGCTCAGTCTATTTCTCAGTCTCCGCACGTTTCTATGATGCCCCATCACTCCGGGACTGTCGTCAGTGCAGTTGTCTCTGCTTTAGATGCCGATGACCTTGCCCCAGCTGTCCCTGGAGGACGGCGGCTCGATGAGTAAGTCCTGAAGCTTGCTAGCTGCGTCTCGGCATTTCGCGGGGCTGCGCTGATTGGACGGACCCCAGGATGGGCCTTAGGACTTGGTTGGCCTCAAGGGTCCTGAGCATCACTACTCAAAGTGTCTGGGGGTGAATTTTTTTTTCTGACTCGTGTTTCCTTTTTCAGCAAACGAGAAGATTGAAGACATTAATGGCTGTCCGAAGAACAGATCGCAAATGGTAAGTGGTACACGGCTGGCGAGGGTTTGCGTGGTGGAAGTACGTCCTGCCTCTCAATGGTACTGACCATCCTGAAAACATTCACACCATAGGCTTTCCTCTAGGGGATCGTAGTAATAAACTAACAGCTATTTCCAAGTAGCCGTGGTCGGCTTCTCTGACATTTGTTGGCATTTACTGAAACGTGGCCGTGATTTTTACGTAGATGGCGAGACAGGGAATATGGAATACTGCCCTTTCTTTCAGAAACAAATTATGCAGACCTGGTGCAAACATGCACTTGTTGAGAATTTGGACCATTGTGACTCATTCCGCTTTCTCAAAGACACACGACGATCTCTGTTTGTGTGTGGCGCTGAGGCACAGATGAGGTCATGGTATCTTACTCAGAAATCGGGGCATGTGGTCTGATTGCCTTTAAAGGTTAGAATGATGCGAAATCACAATGGTGACAGGAGACGTGAAATGTATAATCGTATCCAAACCATTCTTAACCTTCGCAAGCGGTAGTCTCCCTGGTGTGATAACGCTTAAGCTCTGATACTTGAGCTTTTAAAAAAAAAAAAAACCAAAAACAAATCTTTTAACATCTGTTCTTTTTATATGTCCTGTGCATAATCTTTGAATTAAAATTCACGATCACTATCGAGTTCAGAAAACATTCAATTGTGATGCCCTAAGTACCTGGTTTTTCCCTTCAACATGCTTTTCAAGCAATCTTTACACCAAGTATGTATATATCAGACTGTTTAAAATACTACCTGTTTAAATACGAAGGTGACAACTTTTTATTTTTGCAGGTTGTTAATTTGCTTTCAGAAACCTAAGAAAAAGGCATAATCTGTTTTTCTCTGACCTTCCCCTACTCCTTTTGAGTTGACACAATTTGATAGTGTCATTCCAGAACATATCAAAGCGATTGGCATTCCTTGGTTTTCCCTTTTAATTTTCCCAAGTGTTTGTTATCCTAATGATTTGGACAGATAACCTCTTCGGTCAAGTTTACTTTTCATGCATAAAAACACATTTTTTATTTTAAAGAGGAGTGTGTGTGTGTGGTAGGGAGTCCTTCAGTTTACATTCTGAAACAAGTTTCTCTTTTTTTGTCATTTCACTGGAGATTTTTGTTTCTTTTTGTTTGATCTAGAAAGCAATCACTCCTTACATAGGAAAGTCCCCATGCAGACATCTCATGGCTGCTTTGACTTTTGGGAAAGCTTGGCTGCTATTTTTGCTCGAGCTACTGCAGCTGTCTAGTGTATTAATAATTGAGAAAATTTGGAAGAAAGAAGACTTAATTTAGTGCAAGCATTTTACACATGCAGTCATATCTTTACATGAAAGAGATGCAGGACTTCCCCTTGGGAAAGATACCGATGCATTTGTCCCAGCCCATTATAATGCGTATGTAGACCTGACATTTGAAGGTAATGAACCTTTTATTCTATTTGGCAGTTTTGTATTTTCTGCACTTTCTGTTGGAGGTGTCAAAGTCCACTTTCAAGATTGTGAAATAATAATGTCACCTCAGATTCTTTGGTGCAAATTTAGTTCAATATGCCAAATGTTATTTATAAATGCTACCAATGGCACCAATGCAATTTTGTGGTTTCTCTAACTCTTTCAGCTGTGAAAGTATTGTTTTCTTTTTTTTCTTTTCATGGCCTGTGGGTGTTTTTTTTTTTTTTTTTTTTAGAACACAGGAATATGAAATCCTATAATTGTCTGTGATAATTAGTTCCAGCTTAGGGGCGGGGAGGCAGACACGGTCTGGTGGCAAACGTAGCAGAGAATAGTTCAGCATACAGGATGTGAGTCTAGGAAAATGTGAAAACCTCTGCCACAGCCATTCCATTCTGTAGGAAATGAGAAGGATGATAAAGACAACAGGGCCATTGTTGTTAGCCCTACATCACAAACTGTGACAAATCCATAAGACAGAACCTTACCCAGAGCACACAGGAGGTGCTTCTTAGACAAGCACAGACATTGTCCCATCTACTAGGACCCCTGAGCGCGTGTGTGCGGGTGCACCCACATGCACCTGTACGAGCATATACACGGTTAATGCATTTCTACTCCTAGGAAGCATACTTTGGGAATATGGCACAGTGGGTGGCACATAGATTCCTAGAAGGTCAGACTCCCAATTAGGCTTTACCGAGGGTAGTCCATGATAGAGATTTGCTGCTGTTTGCTAAAAATTGCCTAGTTGGAGGGGACAGAGGGGAAGGCATGCGGGGAGCACCATGTTGGTAAGAGGAGGATGACACGCAATGAGGCAAGAACTTGGGGAGTGCACCTGTTCAGAGGATAACTGTCTATCCCTTGAAAATAACCAGCAGAGTTGATGTCCTCGCTCCCTAAAGTAACAGAACCCCTTTGGGAGCCTTGAATGAAGGAGCCAGAGTAAAGCAATCCTGTTTTAGAGAAGGAGGAATGGGTGCTGTTCTGGTTTTCAAGGGGTAAGTTCAGTCCATCAGCTAATCTGTGAGTAGGGCCAAGAGCTTTGATTTTTGTGGGGGAGGGGGAGGCACAGCCCCCTCACTTCTCCTGACCCACCAGGCTGCCCAGTGGCTCAGGTCTCAAATCCCTGCACTCCGGGCTCTGCTTCAAATGTTCTTTCCCAGGAGGATGGGGAAGTGAGAGCAGTTAGCTCTGGCACAGGCACTAGAAAATCCCAAGGGCACTGATGCACAGTGCGATCGGCAAACATTTGCAGAGTGCTCACTAATGCCGGGCACTGGGGTGGGCCAGGTGAATGCTCAGGTGAACAAGATGTGATCCCTGCCCTCCAGGAACTCTGTGATGAGCGGGCAGGAGACCAGAGAAGAATAGCACAGCGGTTACACAAACATCTGTGCGTAGTGCAGTGGGGGCTCATTCCACCTGAGAACAAGGGAGATTTAAGAGTAATTCCTAAGGGTGAGTCTGAAAGGCAAGAGGGTTTGCCATAGGGGAGTGATGGGTGGAAAAGGATTCACATTCCTGGAGCATCTCTTTACTGCAGCTAGTCCTGGACTCTGCAAAGGCAGGTTTTGCAGCATTTGCTTAGGATCTTCCCGAAGTGCCATGAGCTGTATCTGCTGAGACTCCTCTTCTGCGATAAGGAGTGGGGCATGAAGAGCCCACAGTACAACAGACCCCATAGGCACGGGGGTCTTCAGGTCTGGGACAAGTCTTCTGCATTCTTCATCACTACCCAGGTTGCCACATTTTGGAGAGCGACCCCCTACTGGGCCCTGGAGTGGAAGTGTTTGTTTGTTTGTTTTTTTTAAAGGAAAATACCCATGGTCATCCAGCCCTGTAGAGGGAAGTTCAGTCATGGGATCTGGGAACTGAGGCCACATAGTAAGAAATGATGGTGATTTTATTATTAGGTCTGACTTATCTCTGCTCGGTGCCGCAAGGTTTGTGAGCCCCTTCATACTTAGGGGCATATCCCATCCTCCTGATGCTGCTGTGGGCCCGCATAACCCGTCCCTCTTTCCCCAAGCAAGTGCCAGGTGGTGGAGGGTGGTCCCAGGGAGAGGTGGAGCAGAACCATTAGCATATACTGTGACCCCCTGGTGGCCCTAGGACCGGACTGTGACCATGAGCACGAGGCAGAGAGGCATGGCAGCGACTTTCCTTTCCCTAGCGAGCTGGCCTCAGTTGAAGGAGTCCTTTGGCCAGCTTCAGGCTGCCCTAGACACTTTTGGGTCCCTGGCCTTGGAGAAGGGGCATAGAAACGCTCCCGCCCCCTCTCACCCACCATCCGTCCATCTGGCCCTTTAAATGAGTTTGTGTGTGTGCGTTAGAGCTGGTTCAGATGTTTTGTCTGTTAGGCATTGCCATGGCAACCCAGGGGCATCTTTCTGGCTTTCAAGTGCTGTGTTCAGCAGAGTTGTGCATTGGTTTGGAAGGAGAAACCTAGCCCGGGGCCTGGCCCGAGGGCACTGCCTCTCCTCTGAACCCCTGGGCTCCGAGACGTTGCCTCACTTTGGAGCTGATGAATGGCTGCTGCAGGGGCTGGTTTTCCTTTTTGATCATTGTTATTTTACACGGCTTGGCTTTCTGGTGGCCGTTAGGAAGGTGCAAAGTTAGCAAGGCCTGCTGGCCCTTTCAGTGGAAAGCCCCGGGCCTGTTTATCCCTCTGGTCCCTGGTCTCAGGCCCGGGGTCATCTGAGGCCTCCCAGCGCACAGCCACTTCTGAGCTCTCCGAGCGCCCTGCCCTCTTCCCTTGTGCTTCTATTTTTTTTATCTTTTATTTTTTATATTAAAGATTTTATTTATTTATTTTTAGAGAGCAAGAGAACAGGGGGTGGAGTGGGGAGGGGGAGAACCTCAAGCAGACTCCCAGCTGAGCGTGGAGCCCAAGGTGGAGCTCGATCTCACGACCCTGAGACCATGGCCTGAACTGAAACCAAGAGTCGGATGCTCAACCTACTGAGCCACCCAGGTGCCCCCTTCCTGCAGTGCTTCTAGATTGAGGGCCAGCTGGGCTTGGGAACCATGTAGGCTAAGTCCAATTTCGTTTTCTGCTATTCTGTGGCTGTGAGCTGGTTATTTAACTTTGTGAGGGCTCTATTTCCTGTTCTATAGAGTGGGGTTGATAATACATAGCTCATAAAGTTTTTGTAGTACTAATGAGCCAACGAAAGGGATAAGAATGGATAGTACTGATTACAATGGTAAAGTACAGCTAGGGCCTGTCGAGTGTTTGTGTTGTGCCAGGTGCCAGGCTAAGTGCAGCCCAGCCCTTCCTTTCCTCCCCAGATCATGCACACCCAGAATTTTGCACACAGCCTGACTAGGTTATGAGTCCCCTGGGGCTTCAGAGACCCAAAGTTCAGCACCCCTGCTGCTTAGGGCACAGCTCTGCCCCCTACCCTGCCCTTCCAGGAGTCCCCAGGGACGTGGGAGCTCCTGAGTTCCCCAAACAATAGGAGTTTGCTTGTAGACGAGAAGGGCTGAGCAGTGATTTTCACACTTACATTCTATGAGCAGAATCCCTTTTTTCCCTGCCCTAAAAAATTGCACACGGGGACTGAGGCTTTACAACGTCTCTTTTTTTGTCCCAGATTACTCAACGTAGGAAGCAGACGTGCAGCTCGAACCCAGGCCTGTCTAGTTTAAGAGCCTGTGGTGTTCACTTCTGTGACAGAGAAGGGGTGTAATAAAAATAGTCTCTACCTCCCCAACCCCTGCTCTTGTTTTTCCTTTGTGGATATAGCAGAATCTGCAGAAGGGAGGAGACTGAGTATTTCTGGAAAGGGCCTGAGTTGACCTGTTGATGGAACCTCAAGAGCTGAAAAAGGAGCGGGAGGCCCCTAGTGAGAGGCAGCCTCTTGAGATGGCCCTGGACAGCCCTGGTGCCAGGTACCTCCCACTGTGTTCTCCACAGAGCTTCCTGGGCCAAGGAAAGGCCATCTGCAACAGAATCAGGTTTCCAGGCCCAGTGACCTTGAGCCCTCCCAACAGCTGAGAGAGAGCAGGCCACATGCCTCGGGAGTGCCTGAGATCCTTGGGCAGCTGAGTAGCCTCTTCCCTAGGCCCCTGGGCCTATTTTTATACCACCCTAAGGGCACACACATGTTACAGAACCAAGAGGGAATGAGGAAAAAGTCCACAGGCCACTTAGAATTTAAAGCAAAGTGGAAAGAGTCCAGAGCCGAGATCAGCAGGAAGCATCCACTACTTCCCTCTCAGGGCCACATCCCCTGTCACTGCTTATGGTTGGGCCCATAGCCTCTTTCAACACGGAGGCAACACCCATGTCTATCTCTCTGCCTCTTTGGTCACACCCCTGTTTAAACTGTTGTGGGCTATACACTTCCCTTTCCATACTCTTGAACACTCACTCAAAGGTCCTTCACAACCCAGTTACCATCATTTCTTGGCCGCTGGGCCACTCTATACCCCAGGCATACTGGAACATGGGGGACCCCCAAAGAGGCTGTGCACTCCTGTCTCTGTACTTAGCTACATGCTGTCCAGGCTGCCTGGAAGAGCTGATGATTGTCCCACCTGGATAATGTGACCTTTCATCTTCAGGTCAATTGTCATCTCAAGTGGTTGAGATAATTAGGTACCTGTTGTCTTCTGTTTCCCCTGATATTCTGTGTTTGCGTTTCTCATAGCACTCCCTTGTGGTTGTCTGCTCAACTGTCTTCTTGAGGGAGATGCCATGTCTTTCACCTGAGTATCCTAACATAGGGTATACTTAGATGACTGGCACCTAGTAGGTGTTTAATAAATGTGGGATGGATGGGCAGACGGATGGCTGGAAGGACCAAGAAGGACCAAGAAGGGAGCTGGCCTGGACTTATCTATGTGACTACAGGACTGTAGTATACATTGTCACATCTTATCTATGTCTGTGATTGGGTACTGGAAGTTCCTTAGCATTTTCCTAGGAGTATCTTTCCTTCTCTTAATTCCTTTTTTTCTTGGTTTATCCAGAGAACCCTAGTCAGTGTAGTTGATTTTTAGTTTACTGAGTTCTTTAATGTTGCTTGAGATAAGCATTTTTAAGCATCCTTACAACCACCAGAGATTACTGACATTGATAGTAAAAATGGTTAAGTGCTTGGGGCACCTGGATGGCTTGGTCAGTTAAGTGTCCACATTGGGGTCAGGTCAAGATCTTGGGGTCCTGGGATTGAGCCCCGCATCAGGTTAGCTGTTCAGCAGGGAGTCTGCTTCTCCCTCTCCCTCTGCTTTAACCCCCTGCTCAAGGTCTCTCTCTCTGTCTCTCTCTAAGTAAATCCATAAATAAAAATCTAAAAAAAAAAAAAAAAGTGCTTTACAAGTTTTAACTCCTTTTATTCTCATAGAAAGAGAAGTAGATCTTGTTCATTCCATTGAATGAATGGTATGGAGACCTTAGAGCCTGATGCCATTTGCTGCGCTCTGCTAGGGGCTAAATATAAGTCATGTTAGAGAATCTCTCCTCTTCCCCTCACGCTGTAGAGCCTGGGGTTATTGCCTTTGTCTCAGACTCAGTCTTACGGAAGAATAGCAAGCACATATCTCATAGACTTATAACCGGGTGATGCTTTAGACACCTGCAATGACAGATTTTTATCTTCATAAAATCCTGGGAGAGCAGTTACCTTTATTTCCATTTCACAGATGAGGAAACAGAGGTTTAGTAATGAGCATGAGGTCAGACAACTAATAAGCGACAAGCTGGGATATGAAGTCTGGCTCTGGAGTCTATTCCCTTAACTGCTAGGCTCCTCTATGTATAAGGAAACTAAAGAAGAGAAGAGATGGACTGTGACCTGGAGGTACAAGCATTATATCTGTAATACTGGCCCTTCTACACTGTGGGTGGAGCTTGGGGATGAGGCCTTCCTTCCTGGGAAGGAGATTTGGTTTGAGGAAGAAGATGACGACTAGAATCGGCCAGACCTGGGTCTCCCGACCCCGGGCCATGTGTGTTGGGCAGGTTACTCAATCTGAGCCTTCCCTCAGTTGTGAGAGGGAGATTATACTGGAAGCTGCCTCCCAGGGTCCCTGCCGGGGATCGGTGAGCTATGGCATAATAAGCACCTGGTATCATACTGGCTCATAGCACATTAGCTGTTCATTCCCTTCTCTGTTTATGAGTCATGTATATCCTAACTATTGTGCATCGAAAGGTTTTTTTCATACTCAAAGTAGGCACCCAGTGTGGTAGGCTGAGCAGTGGACCCACCAAAGGTGTCCACATACTAATCTTACAAACTTGTGTGAGTATGTTATCTTATGTAACAAAAGGGCCTGTGCAGGTGTGACTAAATTAAGGGTTTTGAGATAGGAAGCTTATCCTGGATTATCTGGGCAGGCCCAGTGGGATCACCAGAATCCTTCTAAGGGCGACAAGGTGAGTTGAGGACATGTGACTGCGGGAGTGGGAGGCAAGAGATTGGAAGATGTTGTTCTCTGGCTCTGAAGATGTTAGAAGGGGCCGTGAACCAAGGCACGCAGGTGGCCTCTACAAGCTAGAAAAGAGAAGGAAACCGATTCTTCCCTAGAGCCTCCAGAATGGGTACAGCTGGCCAACTCATTTATTGTAGCTCCCCGAGACTGATTTTCCTCTGGAACTACAAGATAATTTCAGATTGCTTTAAGCCACTACATTTTGGTCACTTGTGACAGCCGAAGTAGGAAACTAATACTCTCTGGGATTCAACCAAAATAATTCTTGCTGCATTAGACAGTAAGCTGTTGGAGTTTCTAGTGGAGGCTCATGCTGCTCCTACAAGCCCCTTGGATTTCGGAGTTGACCGGAAGTTGCTTCCATCATTAGGACATTTGAGAATGAAGTTTGTGCTAAATTCGAAGCAGACTACTGTAGGGAGGTAGGGGGAGAAGGGAGCCCCACAGTAAGTTTCCAGCACCGTGCAGCCATATCACGGATCACTTCAGGCACTAAGTTGTCTCGGGAGCCACAGGTGCCAATCACAAGTTGGGCTCCAGGTATTCCTGACCTCTTCGTGAACATACACTGATGAGTAGGGACTGCGTTCCCCAACTGATGCGTGTCTGTCTTGTTACTAATATGTTTAAACCAATATTGAGATATTTATCATATTTTATTAACATCAAAGCTTTGTAATATGTATAGTGTGTGTTTCACTTTTGGGTTCAATAAAAATCTCCGTGTTCCCAGCACCTGGCATGGTGCTAGGTACATTGGAAGTGCTCGGCTCATGTTTCTTTTCTTTTTTTTTTTTTTTTTTAATTTTTATTTATTTATGATAGTCACACAGAGAGAGAGAGAGAGGCAGAGACACAGGCAGAGGGAGAGCAGGCTCCATGCACCGGGAGCCCGACGTGGGACTCGATCCCGGGTCTCCAGGATCGCGCCCTGGGCCAAAGGCAGGCGCCAAACCACTGCGCCACCCAGGGATCCCTCGGCTCATGTTTCTTAGATGGATGAGCTAAACAATTAATGGCCCAACTGGTCAGGAGCTTTCCCAGAGAGTGAGGGTGATGTTACCCCTCAAATTTTAATATGTCACATATGGGATATGTCTTTTGTATTTTTCAACGCTATAAAGAAACTAGAGTGGTCCTCAGCCAAGAAATTCTCTCGAATCTTCTCTCACTATTTTATATTTTAACTGAGTTACAAAGGCATGTCGAAAAGACCCCCTTATAGCAGGTTATTTTTATTTGATGAAGGAAGCAGTGTTTGGTTTGGCAAGGCCTCCCAGGGCAGTGCTGCTCGCTTCTGAGTGCACAGGGGAGTCACCTGGAGAGCTTGTCCCAACAGTGCTGGGCCCCACTTCCAGAGCTGCTGATTCAGTAGGCCTGGGGTGGAGCTGGAGTATTTGCATTTTTCACGAGCAAATCTTGGGTGGGGATGCCGATGCTGCTGGTCTGGTGACCACACTCTGTCAAAGGTTGTCTTCAAGCCAAGTACAAAAAGCCTCTTTCAGGCTCTGCCTGTGAAAACAGGCAGGTAAACATAAATTAGCTGGCAAAGTTGTTTAAAATTTTAAAAATTAACAGGATCTCTGAAGGGTTTATTTAAATTTAAGGATTTTGAATGAGTCGGTTTGCCTTTTTGGGAAGGTTAAGATGCTTTAGACATCGTCCTGCCCGAGAACTGTAGTGAGCTCTGAGTGGATAAGATCTGAATCGTGCACATGGCCATGGTCTTGGAGTCTGCTAATGTGTTCTGTGTCCCTTCTAGCTCACTTAACCTGTGTGACCCGTGTGTTCCTCTATTGAAAAATTGAAGCGATAATCCTTTAGCACATTGTCCTTCGCTGCCTGTATCTCAGTAGACATTAACGTCTTTGAGGGCGATGTTGCATCTGTCGCTGTGCCCATATGGCCTGGCACCTGGTAGATGCTCCGTGCGTATTCACTAAAGAAGCGCTCAGCACACCTGCCTTGGGAGCAAGGCACTGGCGGTGCTCAGTAAGGTTAAGGAACTTAGCAAACGTGAGCATAAGCGGAGGGAGAATAGCTACACATCTTCCTGAGCTAAAAGAGAAATCGGATGGTGATTTATAACCATGTAGATTGTGGTTTATGGAACAGCCATCTGGGCCTCATGCTTGGATCCACCTCCTTGCATATGTCTTCATGCGGTTCTTATGTTTCAGCCTAGCATCAAAGGGGTGTTTTTGTATGTGTGTTTGTTTGTTGTTGTTGTTGTTTTTTTCCCCAGAAGCAGAACAGAGCAAGGACTCCCTCTCTGTACTTGGTTAAAGCCCGGTCAGCCTCGAGTTGGGGACTGGTCAGTAGGTGCATGCCAGTGTGCTCAACCCCAGCAAGGGGAGGAGGTCGCTTGCCAACAAGCTCAGGTCAGGTCCCAGAAGACCTTTTAAAACTAGAATAAAAACTGAGTCAATGCCAATAGATGAAAATCAATGTACTTCATAAAAACTGATCTTCCAGCTTTTTTTCTTTTTTCTTTCTTTCTTTCTTTCTTTCTTTCTTTCTTTCTTTCTTTCTTTCTTTCTTTCTTTCTTTCTTTCTTTCTTTCTTTCTTCCTTCCTTCCTTCCTTCCTTCCTTCCTTCCTTCCTTCCTTCCTTCCTTCCTTCCTTCCTTCCTTCCTTCTTTCTTCTTCTTCCTCTCTCCCTCACTCTCTCTTTCTTCCTTTCTGCCTTCCTTCCTTTCAGAAAAGACCTGATGATCTGTTAGTGCTGGGTTGGCACTCCTCAGGCCACAATTGGCTAAAACAGCCAGCAGCCGCCCCCTCGAGGTGGGTGTGGGCTGCATTTGTCCTATTCCTCATTCCCTCTAGTCTTACGCGCAGCTTTTGTTATTCATTCATTACACGCATTTGAGGTTTGTGATCCTCCAACTATTGTATTCTTATGATTGTCATGAACTTCCTCAGGGATCCTAAGCACTGGCCTAGGGGGCTTTGAAAGATCCTTGTTGGGGGAGCATTTTGACTTCAAAATAATGCCCATCAATGTTTATATGAATCATTTCTGCTCCTGAAGATTTCAAACACTAGAAAAGGGCATAAATATCTCTCACAAAACATGTACAGGAGAAAGTGGGAAAAGCCAGCTCCTTCCTCTATGAAGTGCCCTTTGTCCTTTTTTTTTTTTTTTAAAGATTTTATTTATTTATTCATGAGAGTCACAGAGAGAGAGAGAGAAGCAGAGCGAGAAGCAGACTCCATGCACCGGGAGCCCGACGTGGGATTCGATCCCGGGTCTCCAGGATCGCGCCCTGGGCCAAAGGCAGGCGCCAAACCCCTGCGCCACCCAGGGATCCCCCCTTTGTCCTTTTGATAGGAAGATGGGATTTGGTTTGGAGGGACCCATTATTTGCCTGGTCACATGGTCACAGGGTCAGCCTAAGCCCCCAGGGTAGGGGAGGTGACCAAACAGAGTGGTCCAGAACAATAGTGAAGCTCTTGCCATTTGGTGGTTAACTTCCATGTTTGTAGAGGGCTTCACAGCTTTAAACCTCTTTCCATTAAGTTGTTCCAATTCCACCTCTACCATTTATTTAGTAACTACAGTTTTCGGAGGTCACTTTAGTACCCTGTGCTTCCATTTCCCCATTTGGAAAACAGTGATAGTGTTTACCTCACCTACTGGTGAAAATGAACTGAAATAATAATGTCTGCCAAAGAATTTATCTCAGTGTTTCACGTTTTCTGAACATGTAGGTATCGGTTTCTTGGAAGGTACTCTGTAAGGCTTTTGGGAAAGGGATAATTATCCCTATTTCTCTGAAAGGAAAACTGAAGCTTAGGGAAGTCAAGGGCCTTACCCTGGGAGAGCCAAGGAGCTGAGAAATCCACAGGCTTCCCCTCTGGTTCTGTGCCATCCCTAATCCCTCTCTCTGGGAGGGTAAAATCTCCTCTTAGTAATGGCTCCAGTCACGATGCAGATGACAACACTTTGACATGAGCTTTATCTGCAGGAGAAGATGGAAGCTGGTGGCAAAAACCTCCTCTGTCTCACACATTTCCTCTGAAGGAGGAGGAAGACGAGAGGAGGAGGACATGCAGCCTGGATTCCCTTCCCTGTTGTGAAGGGTAACTAGCTCCCTTTCCTGGGAGATTTTGAGAGAAATCAAATGGGAATTAAAGCCTTTCCCGGGCCCTGTTCTGCTTCTCAAAGGGGATCCTGCAGCGGAAGAAGCTCTAAAGCAAAGTGCCTTTTAAGGGTTAGCCTGCAGCTGGCGTGTTTCTTTTGACTTGATGTTTACCCCCCTGTCTTGTGCGACTCCTTTCAGAGAGACTTGTGGAGATTTTATTCTGAGCTTCAGATGTACTGGTACTTTATTTATGACTAGCTCTAAAGTGCTCTATTTTTATAGTCACCCAACAGTTTAATTTTAACCTTCAGGGGGAGTGTATTTTCCTAATAATATAGATAGAATTGTTTGAAAGGCCCAATATTTAACCTTTTCTTTTACCTCCAAAAATTGCAATCCTATCCGGTTCAATGGAATACTTGACAAGGACAGAAATAGTAACAGAGATTAGCATTATATGACAAGTTAAAAATTGTCCACTGTTTCTTCCCAGGTGCATTAGATATCTTGTAGCCTTGGAAAGCTCAAGGATATCCTGTAATAGAGACCTTCCTTGTCTAGTCTGTTCTCTTCTTCCGGTGGGCTTTGCGTCTCTGACATTCTGCCTATGGCAGTGAACAGAGTTGAGAATTATTTTAATTATTCATAGCATTTGTAATTTTGGATAACATGATTTCTGGTAGGCTGGCATGTGGCACTTTGCTTAGGTCACAAATTTTAGAATCTGTAACTATTAATCAAATCTAGGTTCTTGGTATATTTTGTGTACCACTTGCAAAAGCTCCCAAATTATGTGTTAATCATCACCAGGGCAGTCTAGAGTTCAGGCTCCATCTGTAGCCATACCTAATAGCTTTTTAAAATTAAAAAAAAAAAAAAAGAAATAGATTGAGGTAATGTATACATACAAAAGGTGCTATATAGTAGTGTGCCTGGCATATAATATTATATATATATAATATATATATAATAATAACCCACTAATTGCTAGCAGCATCTGGACTTGGAGTGGACAGGGAAGGGCAAGTTTTGAATTACATCTCCCGCAGAAAAGAGCACTACAGGGTGATAGATGCAGGCACAGGACGACAGAGCAGATGCCTTCATCGCAGCCTTCACTGGCGGGAGGGCAAAGTCTTGCAGGATTCTGAACTGAGTAGTAAGGCACTGTGCTTGGCTTTGCTTTCTTGGCTGGTGGTGCTGCCAGGGTGTGTCTTGCACTTGCGTGCAGGCTATCCTTGGAGTTGCAGGGTCGAAACCCACCGACTGACTGCTCACGAGCAACCCAGAAGAACCCTAGCTACAGATCGCGGGGAACTGGCTGCACCGCAGAGCTGCCTTCACAGGCTGGTACAAGGGAACCGGCCCCCGCACTGGTGGACAAGTGTGGCTCTTGCCCTTCGTCTGCAAATGATCCCGTTTCCCTATTTGTTTACATGTACTTGCTTTGCAGGTAAAATGATCTATTCTAGTGGCATTTCCAAAACTGAGGATTTGCTGCATTCAAGAAGTATATGAAGGATCTGCTGGTTTGTTTCGTATTATGTTTCTGTTCTGCCTCTTGAAGACTTTGTGGTTGGTTTATGGGTTTAAGGATGTAGATATGGCAAAGATGCAAAAAAGAACTAGATTAAAAATAGTGAGAGGTGTGAGTTAACCCTTACCACGTTTGTGACCTGTGTCGAGTGGGGAGATACTTGCTTCAAGTCTGCTTTTGTGTAAGAGGCTGTGTGCCGCGTGAGGAAGGACCATGCTGGCTTCCCACCTCGCTTTCCCCTTCCCCTAGAGCAGAGAAAGACTGCACGAGAGTAATTGGTCATTATTCATCAAAGAATGGTTGGGGCTACCAAGTTGTAGTTAGTTCCTTGGGTGAAATTCTCTAGCAAGTGTCCACGGCACTGCTCTCCTCTGTTGGTTCAAGAGGCAGCCACACATTTGCGGTCCAGAAGGCAGGGCTTCCTTGTTGAAGTTGGCATCCGAGTCAGTAGCCTTCTCTGTAGGAAAAGCCAGGGTTTTCTGCAGAAGACCCTTGCTCCTTCTTAAGAAACTGTTTTCTTCGGGTTTTTTTTTATGTAACTAAGTAAAAGAGATTTTGACCAGAAATCTTTTGGGACAGAAAGTGCTGATTCTAGCAGAGTTGAAGTGAATTAATTCTAGCTCTAAGGAACCCATTCATAGAGAGGCCGTGCTAGTGTCGTGTAATGCAGCGAGCCTCAGAGTGTCTCACAACTCCAACATGATCCCTCACTTGCAGGAGAGGCCGGTGATCGCTCTTATTCTGCGGTTTACGGAATTATATGAAGAAGGAGTCTTTTAAAATTCTGGCCACGTGAAGTTCCAGACTCTTGACCCAGGTCAACCCATCTATGCCTCAGTATCTCTGTTGAGATAGGTATCCACATCCCTATGTTCCAGATGAATTGGAGGCTGGAAGCGGTTACTAATTTTGCTTGGGTCTTATGGGTAGTCTGTGGGAACCAGAATCCAATGGAGAGGAGTCCAGAGCCCATATTCTTTTGACAGATAACTGTCGCCCAATAATTGTGATAGAATATAGGTACCCGTGGGAGAGGTGACCCTTGGGAAGCCAGTAGTGGTCCTTCTGCCCTGGTGTGATTTAGTGTACTGCCATCTCTTCAAGAGCGGGCCTGCTGAGACATAGGCCCGACGTTAGGGGATGAAGAGCACCCAGAGCCCTGGATAGCCGGGCTTGAGGGGAAAGCCAGGAGCAAATGCAAGGCGGCCCAGGTAAGCTCGTCAAACTCTTTGCCAGGGGCCAACTCCAGACGTAGCTTTGGGCATGTCGTGGCCTCAGAAGTATAGCCCAGGGACGTCATGTCAAAAATGGCAACACGGGAACAAACACTGCCAGTTATTGGGCACTTGCGAAGCACCACACATAAAGCATCCTCTCACGTAATGACCACCACCACCCTGTGTGATAAGTGGTGCAGTGCCCGTTCCACAGGTCAGGCCCCTGAGGTAACCTAATGCAGATCATAATTTAGTCAACGGCAGAATCAGGATTGGAACCCGGATTTGTCTGACTCCAAAGCCTGTGTTTGTCCCTGAATGCCACTCCTTAGCCCTAATCTGTTCCCCTGTAGCACTTGTATCCAGCTCCTAACTTGGAGGCCTCAACTTGGAACAGACCCTTTGTGGGGAGCACTGGGAAGCTAGGCAGCATGACTCTGAAACTGTAGTGGGGAAATGATGTTAGCGACGGCATGCTGAAGGGATGCGCACAGGGGCATCCGCTGGGCCTTTCTGACCTTGCAGATCCACAGTAGAACTTCCCCATCCTCTCTCAAAGGGGATACTCCACAGAGCTCAACTGTGAAGGGTCCATTATGGGAGCCTCCAGAGTAAGGACTGATTTCTAGAACTTTAGCTACCCCTCTCTTTCCAGATTTCTCTTTGTCTCGAGGGAAAAATTGAGAAGTCAGAATATAATAGGGAAATGAAATATTCTAAGCATTTGGAAGCAAAGTGGAAAAAGATAGTCACTGGAGGAATTTGAGATTCTTGTTTTCAATTTTTTTTTCTCCTCCAGCAAGAGTTTTTTTTTTTTTTTAATCCATATGGACTTACCCAATTGCTATAGCAGCAGAGAGACTCCTATAAAGTTTTTTTTTTTTTTTAGAACACTTGACAACATCTTGGAAAGCTGAAGTTATAAATATCATATACAATAAGGTGGATAAAGTTGCCAAATCAAAAGAAGAGGCGGGGCAAGGCGTTGAAGCAGCAAGAGAAACAGACACAGGGACCGAAGCCCCATGCAGCCCCTGAGTTCTACATTCTTCAGCTTTCTGTTTCACAGCTGCCACGAAAGCTAAAGCTGATGTGCTGAAGGGCCAAAGATGGGACAGAGGGTCTGGAACCCCTTGTGCTACTGGGCTAGGAGGGCATCGTGCATCAACCAAGCAAGCGGCAACTTACAGGGTTCACAGGGAGAGATGCTCTTAAATAACTCCCCACCTAAGAGAAGTTGATGTGCCACCATATAGATTTCCCTCGTTTCTGGAGTATCTTCTGGGGTGGGGTTTTTTTTTTTTTTTTAGATGTTATTTATTTATTCATGAGAGACACAGAGAGAGAGGCAGAGACATAGGCAGAGGGAGGAGAAGCAACCTCCCTCCAGGGAGCCCAATGCAGGACTCAATCCTGGGATTCCAGGATCATGACCTGAGCGAAAGGCAGATGTTCAACCACTGAGCCACCCAGGCATCCCTTGTTTCTGGAGTATCCTAAGATGATGGCCAGGCCCCACCAGCTTAGTTCCATGGGACTGTGTCTCCAGAACCACGCTGTGGCCCATGAGCCATGGGATCATGAGATGATACTGGACTCCAACACTGATAGAGGTGTCCAAAAAAAATAGTCAGCTGGACAAATCCTGCACCAGGTCATGGCCTAGGAACGCAGAGGAAAGAGACAACACAGATGAGACAGGCATTTAGGAGGGCATTTCTCCAGAGTTCATTTTGCTTTTTGGTTTGGTTTCATGATTGGACTTCTTCCCCTCCTCTCCGACCCCCCCCCCCTTTTCTATTTTTATTTTTGGAAAGGGGCAGAGGAAGGAGTAAGAAAGGCATGGAGGCCTGTTGGTTAGCAAGCAGATGTTCCTAGTGCATGTGACCACCGATGCTGACTTCCCCTTCCCATCCCTCCCTGTCTCCATGCCCAGCCCAGTGGTCATTGAAGCCCCCACTTCAAGGACCCCTCTTGAGCCATCCCTGACACAAAATAGCCTGTCCTCAAGCTTTCAGCTTGGAAGGGTTTGGCCTGACTACGGTCGTCCTGGTGATGGTTGGGGAGGTAGTACTGTTCCTCCATAAGAGCTGGAAGGACCGCTGCCTTTTCTCTGCTGTGAGCTCTTGGATGTGGCCTGGTGTGGCCAGCCCTCTGCTCTTGCTCAGCATCCTATCTCCTAGCACGTCTTCTCTGCCTGCTATCCTCCCACCTTTTTGACTCTCTCTTGGTTGCCAGAACGTTGTATGCTACATGCTGCGTGGAATCTTTTATGCTTTAGGTTTACTAGGTTGGGTGTACTTTTTTCTCCCCACTTTCAGTATCCAGCTAACTCTTAGGTCTCAGCTCAAATTCCCCTTCAGGCAACAAATGTTGAGTGTCCAGTGAGGAGTACATAGCTGGGGCTATATCAGTGAATAGGTGAACCAAAAGCCCTGCCTCTTTGAACAAGCATGCTCTCTCTTCCTTAAGAAATTTTTATCCATCCTTAAAAAATAAAATGGGGGGTGGGGGGAAGCCTGGGTGGCTCAGCGGTTGAGCGTCTGCCTTCAGCTCAGGGCATGACCCCGGGGTCCTGGGATCAAGTCCCACATCAGGCTCCCTGCATGGAGCCTGCTTCTCCCTCTGCCTGTGTCTCTGCCTCTCTCTCTGTGTCTCTCATAAATAAATAAATAAAATCTTTTTTTAAAAAACCACATTTATCCAACCCCCTCCTCCTGCAATCCCCTGGCTAGATCAGGACTAGTACCTGACAGATGTTGTCTGTCCTCCCTTGTGCATTATTGACTTATGCCCAGTCCCCAGTGTTAAACTGTCCCCTTCTGTGAGGTTAGGGATTAAACACCACCGTGTACCCAGCAGGTGCTCAGTTGATATGGGTCAAGGAATGGGTAAAAGAATGAATGAATGATGATTTTTGTTGACAAGTAGCAGTATCAGGCATGAGGGTCACACTCCTGGATGGAAGTTGTTTGAACTGATGTATGAGGCTCACGAAGAAGCTGCACTGTGCTTTTACAGTGCGCAGAACTCGCACGTTCTTGGTCAGCCTTGTCCGGGGTCTGGGTCCACCATTGCTGAGGCTTTAGGTATCTCTTTAGGTATCATTTAAAAAAAAAAAAGGTTGTAGCTGTGCCTGACTTTACTGCAGCGACTGTTTGCCTTTCCTCCCGGGATGGAGATCTCCAAGGGACTTGGTGAGAAAGTCTTAACTCATGAAAACTAGCACCCCATTTACCTGCTTGCCTGGAGCCCCATCTTCCCCTTGGCCCAGGTACCGCCCATAGAGGTGGCCTTAATTTGTATTAATCATTTTTGTGTGCTTTGCACTCAGCTACACTGGTATTCAGAGAAAAATGCTGCCATGACAACTGCCACAACAGATGGTATTTGATCAGTCTCTAAGCTACAGAGGAGATATACAGCCGTTCTTCCGAGGTTTGCATATTTTACTTTATCATGCGACCCAGTCCAGCCTTAATCGTGGTTGAAATGTGAAGTTTTCCATTTGCCTCCCATCCCTCCCATTCTCTTTCCAGTTGTTTGGCGTTTGTTTTGATTTTCCTTGCTTTCTGGTTGTCCTGGGGTGGAGATGTGCTCTTGGATGTGGGAAGCAAAGACTACAACACACACAGTTGGTGGAAGTTGCCCTCCTAGTCTCAAGTTCAGAGATTGTTGAGAAACCATCCAACTTTGGGATGGAGATCTCAGCTGAGACTGGGAGAGAGCCTTCACTGTTGCCTTTTCCTCCTGGATCATCACTGACTGTGCACGGTGGAAGCCACACGTGGCCCCAAACCAAGGGAAGACGACGGAAGTGCGCCTTGATCTTGGTTGGTCCCCTTACTCCACCCATGCCTTCATGCAGCCCCGTTCTGCTCCCAGGGACCCCAAGCCATGCCACATGGTGGTCCCACCTCTGGGCTTCCCCCCACCCCGCCCAGCTGAAACTCCGAGAACTCCCTCCAAGCTCTTGGACCCATTTCTGTGGCAGCAACTACTGGAACAGCTTTCTCCCCCAGCTCAAAGTACAGCTCCCACCACCCCTCGGCAACACTGGAATGTCAGGCTTTGCACAGATTTTTTTCGGCTAATTTTGGAAAGTAGTTTATATTGGCTGCTATGTGTTAATGAACAACTTTGGTCGTATTTACATACTTTGCTGGTTAAGAGCCTTTCCCATCACTCTGCATTCCCAGCTTTAATCAGATCCGCCTCTCGCACTGTGTGTCTGGATAGCACATGAGCCATGGGCCTCATTAAAGATGGACATGAGGACACTCTTGTGCTGTAATGGGGGCCCGGCCATTCCCCTCACCGGGCGTGGTGGCAGTTGGCAGTTTTAGCAGTGCAGGGGGACGGATTGATTGTTCACCTGTATGGTACTTAGAAGAAAACCTTAAGGTGAATTTCGATCACAAGAGAGGCTGGATCAAAGAAACATTCTCCCCTTCTGATCTCATTCCAAGTGAAGCCAGGAGGTTGGAATCCACATCTGACCCTATTCTGCTTCCCAGCCCTGCTCTCTTCCCGGGGTGCAGATGAAAAGAGCGTGGGTCTCAGCAGCCTTGTCAGGAGTGATTTTTAACCTTAATGGAACATTATTAAAGAGTGGATTTGAGACTTGAGGAATGTTTTTTGAACTCCTTCTGTGAGCAGAGAAATCATAGTAGAGGAAAAAAATTCAAGGCGCTTGATGGGCTTATGAATCGTCTCTTAAATGATGACCCAAGGTCTTATTTTTGGTTTTAACATATTCCAGGAGTGCAATCTGACCATCCAGATACTGCTCCCTGTTTCATCTCCTCTTTAGGAGAAAGCATTCTTGGTGCCCTTAGGCCTTCTCTCTTCACTTAATGAAGGAATATCCTGATGCTTCTTTGCTTAATGCTCTGATTCTCCCTGAAATGCCTGGGGATTGGTGTGCATGTCAGTTGGCTCTGTGGACCCTAAGGAGAAGGGTTATATAAATGTGGGCTCCTGGACAGGAAGGAGGACTCTGCACCAGCACGGTCAGAAGAATCAAGCACGGTGCCTGGAACAGAGCCGACATCTCCACAGTTATATTGATTGGTGAAAAGAATCGCAGGTTTCTCAACCTTGGCACTATTGACCTTTTGGGTAGGATTTTTCGTTGTTATTGGGGCAGGGGGAGGGCAGTCCTGTGCATCATAGGATGTTCAGCATCATCCTTGGCCTCATCTAGCAGCATCTCAGCTGCTAGATGCCAGTAGCACGCCCTCCCAACATTGTGATAACACAGAATGTCACCAGCCAGGTGTCCCCTGGGGTGGCAAGATCATTACCCCTTCTCTCCCACCCTCCCTGCCCTGTGGAGAACTGATCTAAATTATGAAATTCTTTGAAAGAATGATAGGGATTTAAAAAAGCAACAGGAGGAAGAAGTAGTCTAGGCAACCTATTTATAATTATTCCTTTAATAGAATTTAACATTAAAAGAAAACCCAGTAGATGACCAAATTGAAAGGAAGCAAGGAAGCCTTGCAGGAAGAAATGACCATGTTCTTTAAATGATACTATATGCATTGAATGTCCCATGAATGTGCCAAGTGAATGTGCACTATGCTTCTTGGAAGGAATCTCTATAGAATTACAATGTTGTAGTAGAAGCAGAGCTTTTCTTAAATATGTTGGTGGATGTCTTTTTTTTTTCTTTTTTAATCCATGTCCCTCTGCTGCACTGTTGAAAAAAACTTAACCTACCCACGTCAGCACACCTCCATGACGCTTGCCAGGATAGATACCAAGTGTACTATTTTTGATTTTACATTAACAGATTCCGGGCGGTCAGCTTTTTATCTCAATTCCCACGGGGATGTAATTGCCGAAACCTCCCTTATCAGCCATGTGCAAGATCTACTGAAGAAGCAGGATAGGACTATTCAAAGAAAAAAAAAGGGGGGGTGGGTAGAAGATTTTTATAATTTTATCATGATTTAAGTATCAGTGCCTCTTTGTGGAGGCAACAAAGCTTTTGTGTGGTTTGGGTACATTGCCGTTGTGTACAGTAGAGGAAATCAGGACTCAAAGTTCTCTTTCTCCAAAGCGGGATTTTGTAACAGGGGGAAATAGTGTTTAGAGATGTAATTTTGATTACTTACAAATGTAAGCAGATTGCTTTGCAACACTTTCCACGAAGTGTGTGTGTGGGGCCCTTCCTGCCATTCTCTTCCTCCTTTCCCCTCCCCCTTCCTTCCATGTTGGTGGCACCTGATTGTCCCTGTCAGTCATTCTGGCTTGGAAGGAAGGAAGACTTAAAAAGCAATCTTGTGGGCAGCCTGGATGGCTCAGCGGTTTGGAGCCTGCCTTCGGCGCAGGGTGTGATCCTGGAGTCCCAGGATCGAGTCCCATGTCGGGCTCCCTGTGTGGCGCCTGCTTCTCCCTCTGCCTGTGTCTCTGCCTCTCTGTGTCTCTCAGGAATAAATAAGTAAAATCTTAAAAAAAAAAAAAAAAGTGGGGATGGGAGGAGCAAAACAAGATTGCCCCCCCCCTTTTTTTTTTAAGATTTTACTTATTTATTAGAGAGAGAGAGAGGCAGAGACACAGGCAGAGGGAGAAGCAGGCTTCCTGCGGGGAGCTTGATCCTGGGAACCTGGGATCATGACCTGGGACAAAGGCAGATACTCAACCACTGAGCCACCCAGGTGCCCCTTGCCTCCCTTTTTATAAGAAATTATTTTCTGCAATGGTGGCAGGCATAACTCGTAACATCAGCATTTCTATAGTTTGCAGGAAATTGCATTTTGCCCCTTTTCCTAGAGATGGGGGGAGACGTCTCCCGGATGCCCATCTTTGAGGGTGAGCTGGAGGCTGGGAGAGAGGCGGGAACCTGTGCTGAAAGCTGCAAGGATGGAGCAACCTCAGGCTCAGCGTGGAGGAGGGTCTTATAATAGGAGACCAGTTTTATTCGGGTGTCCCACAGCCTAACTTCGTGTTTGGGAGGTCTGAAGACTGGGAGCAGGGAAGGCGAATGCCCGACATGGGGGAGGAGGACATGCATTTCGGGAAGCCTGCTTCGGAGCCAGACTGGACTCAAATTAGAGGTCTCACACCGTAGATGCTTTGCTCTGTGGCTGGGAAGTAGCCTTCTTCGGAATATCCCCTGGGGAGAGGGACGGAGCGTGGTCTCAGGGTTAAACACAGTCTGAGTTTCTAAGAATGCTGACTAGAGCCTAGGAAGGCAGGTGGGCGGTGGAGGGGGGTCTCCCCTGTGAAATGCAAACCGTGTGAACTTCAAAGATCCTTGTGCCAGGTCAAAAGCAGTTTCTTTTATTTATGGTCACCGTTGACATTAATCGAGCCTGAACATCTTCCTGTAGACCAAAAAATCATTAGTCCTGACAAGTGAAGTCAAATCAGACCTTTGGGAATGACCTAATTGTTCTTTCCCGAGGGCTGGACATTTGCTTGCCCTTGGCCGTGGCATCAGCCCTGGCAAGCCCGGAGGCCTCCCAGACTCTGGCAGGTGGGTTCCTTGTTGTCACAGAAAACAAAAAGGGCAGAGGGGCTCGTTGAGGCCACAGCCCTCCCTCGTCATCTGCAGTGCCTGCCTTCCTGAGAATTTTGTGAGAAAATGCGGCCCAGAGCCCTGCTGAAACCCCCGTTTGCTGTCTCACGTTTGATGGCATGTCTCCTTGGTACTGGAAATTTCTCCCAGCTGCCAGTGGTCAGGTGGGTCTACTGTCCCCTTCGTCCCCACCTCCATTTTTCTGGCAGCTGCTCAAATTTTCAGGATAGTTCTAGTGACAGTGGTGCACATAGGCTCTCTCATTCCACTCTGGTTATTTTTGGCAGCCATGAGCAAGCCAGGGCCTTGACTTCTGGAGCTGTGTGGTTGGGATATTAGGTAACTTTTTCCTGTGCAAGTACAGACAAAGAGTCCTGACCTGCACCCATCCATCCATCCATCTGCCGTTCACACGTCCTTTTTCGTCGTTGGGAACCTTAGCAAATGCACAATGAACCCTCTCTCTGACATCGCCCTTTGTTCCTGATAAAAGGTGGCTCTGGAGAAGGCTGAACATTGATTGAGTGTATGTTGTTGTTGTTGTTGTTTTTTTTTTCTTTTCCTAGATTGAAAACATAGATGCCTGCTTGAATTTCCTGGCAGCTAAGGGAATAAACATCCAGGGGCTGTCTGCAGAAGGTGAGTCAGAACACTTGTCATAAAGCTGCCTTTTCATCGTTAGAAATGCCCACCTGTTCCTTACTGATGCCTTTAATACAGTTAAGCCCAGGGGTGCTGGTGGGCTCTTCTGGTTTTGTTTTCTTCCTGGTTTTAAGGCTGCTCGAGGCCTGTCTAGACTCGAGGATGCCAACTTTCTGACACCTAAAGAATCACTCCAGGAATGTAGGTTCAACCATGCTGGCCATGTCTGCGAGAGACTGAGGGAGCTCAGTCTGGGCCATGTCTGCGAGAGTCCTGGAAATGGAGCTGCTGCTCTGGAGGAGAGCTTAATCAAACAATGCTGATTCGATTCACCCGGCTAGCAATTCAGTTAATTATCAAGCCAGGCCTTATCTGTGGGAGAGAGAACGCTTAGCCACAGCACATATTTAAGTTGTACAGTTCCCAGGGAAAAATGCCGAATCCTTATCTCTTACTTTTATTAGAAGAAGCAGCACTTCTCCTAGCTCAAAAAGAAAAAAATAAATAAATAAAAAGAAAGAAAACACGTGATATATTAATGAGAGGCTACGTTTTGACATCCTGATTAGTTTTTAATTAACTCCAATTGGGTGGCTAATTAGCACATTAGCGTGTGCTGGTGGTTTGCTATTCAATTAAGTATTGGTCTGGAGATGGCTGGTCCGAATTCTCAGCCACCTCAGGCAACATCTCGCCCTGGAATCTTCTGCGCTCTCTCCTGTTTGTAAATACCAGCAGCTGCCAGCTCAGGAGCTGCCACAGGCCCCGGCATCCTCCCAGGCTCATTAGGCTGCACCTGCCTCCAGTTGTCCCAGAACAGGTAAAGCAGTTTGGGCCTCACATGACACCACCTTTCCCTAGCGAGGCTGCTTGTTGAAAAGATGCCTATTAGTAGCGACTCAGGTGGTCAGGGGGGCTGGGGGGCCAGTGAGGGAGGAAACAGCCCAGCGGAACAGGTAAGTGGGCCAGTGCGGCCCGCCTGGGGCCCGTTCCTCGCCGCTGCCCTGCTATGGGGCGAAAGCTTGGTGTTCCTGGCTGTGTGGACGGTACTGGGGGCGGGTGGCTACCGTTGGTGCCTCGTAGGCGTGTCACGTCTGAATGCGGTGACCTCTCAGGTGCCGGGCCTGTCCCAGGTCGGGGCTGGACACACCGCTTCCAGAGGTTTCCTTGGCTGCTGCTGGGTAGTCCCGCTCTGGGAGGGGAGGTCCTTTGAGGAATCCTTTGCCCTTGGGGAGGGGCCCTCCACTGTGGAGCTGAGATCTGGGCTGAATGACATATGGAACGCACATTGCTGGGGTGGGGGGGTGGGGGGGTGGGGGGGTTGGTGTGGTGTTTCCACACATAGGTAGGGAGGTGCAAATTCCCATTTGAGGAGCATCATTTCCTTCTGGCGGAGTTCCTGCGCTGGCTGGTGGGTGACAGGCACACACGCCTCGGGTTTCTGGGAAGTCGTCAGGCCCCAGGCCTGTGCCCCCTGGCAGGCCATCAGTAGGGACTTTCACAGAGTCCTGCTCAGCACAAAGGACTCTGGGGAATGTGGACTCTGTGTAGGTCAGCTTCACCCCATGTGGCCTGGAGGTGACACCTGGCCACACTGCCATCTATCTAAGCGTTCTCTTGCCTTCTGCCTTGCTCCCCTACACCTACCCCATCTTTTTTTTTTTTTTTTTTTTTTGAGATTCTATGTGTTTAACAGCACAAGCAGGGAGAGCGGCAGGCAGAGGGAGAAGCAGACTCCCCACTGAGCAGGGAGCCCACTGTGGGGCTCGATCCCAGCACCCCAGAATCATGATCTGAGCTGAAGGCAGACATTTAACAAACTGAGCCACCCAGGCGCCATCCCTCCCCCAACTCTTTATACCTTAAGGCATAGGTTTTTCAGTAAATACTTTTTTTTAACATTTTTTTTTTTTTTTTAATTTTTATGATAGTCACACAGAGAGAGAGAGAGAGAGGCAGAGACATAGGCAGAGGGAGAAGCAGGCTCCATGCACCGGGAGCCCGATGTGGGATTTGATCCCGGGTCTCCAGGATCGCGCCCTGGGCCAAAGGCAGGTGCCAAACCGCTGCGCCACCCAGGGATCCCAGTAAATACTTTTGAATAAACCACCTGCGCTTTTTTTTTTTTTCTTTTTTAATGAGAGAGAGAGAGAGAGAGAGAGAGAAGCAGGCTCCACGCAGGGAGCCTGATGCAGGATTTGATCCCAGGAAGATTTGATCCAGGGTCATGCCCTGGGCCGAAGGCAGGCGCTAAACCGCTGAGCCACCCAGGGATTCCCCCAACCTGTGCTTTTTATTTTATTTTATTTTTATTTTTTTAATTTTTTTTCCACCTGTGCTTTTTAAAAAGGTTTTTATGTGTAGCAGCTCCAGCATTCACAACTGAGGTGGGAATTTATAATAGCTTGAGTTTACAGAGGAGAAAAGCTTGGCTTCAAGAGGTTATGAGTGACCTCCTCAAAGCCTGTACCTAGTGAGCAGCAGAGCCAGAGCTGAACCCAGGCCTCTGTGATTTCAGAACTTGTATTTGTGGTGTCTTTTGGGACAGCAGGTGGATGAAATCGAGGTGTGTCACGTACAGGTGAAAGAAACCAGAAACGATTTAGAACTCTGTTGGCTGGAACACTGTCTCAGAGGATGTCGTGCAGCCCACAGAGGCATATCGTGCAGATGCTCAGCCCCAGCCTCATCCATGTTAGGATGTGGCCTTAAAGGGTCTCTGTGCACAGAAGATTAGGATGTGGCCCTGGAGGGGGCACTGAACCAGTGAGGTATCCATCATGGGGCACAACTGTGAAGAGGCTTCATGCTGTTTCAGTAACTGGCCTCCCACCCTGCCCCATGTTGTTGAACCCACCCATCTTCCCTGCTGAGTAGAGACTCACTTCCTGATTGATGTCTTGGCCAGAATGCATAACTCGTCAGTCGTGGTCAGTGATTAGAACAGTTTTATGCTAATGTTTACAACGGTTTTGCTTTTTAATTTTTTCTTTAAATTCAATTTAATTAACACATAGCGTATTATTAGTTTCAGGGGTAGAATTTAGTGATTCATCAGTTGCATGTAACACCCAATGCTCATCACATCAAGTGCCCTCCTTCGTGGCCATCACCCAGTTACCCCATCTCCCCACCCACCTCTGCTCCAGCAACCCTCAGTTTGTTTCCTACAGTTAAGAATCTCTTGTGGTTTGTTCACCCTGTTTCTGTCTTGCTTTATTTTTCCTTCCTTTCCCCTATGTTCATCTGTCTGGTTTCTTAAATTCCACATATGAGTGAGATCATATGGTATTTGTTTTTCTCTGACTTATTTTGCTTAACATAATACCCCCTAGTTCCATCCACATCATTGCAAATGGCAAGATTTCATTCTTTCTGATGGCTGAGTAGTATTCCATTGTGTGTGTGTGTGTGTGTGTGTGTGTGTGTGTGTGTATGTATACCATATATATACACACATATACAAAAATTTTTACATATACCATACACACACATCCACCACATATCTTCTTTATCCATTCATCTGTCAATGGACATCTGGGCTCTTTCCATAGTTTGGCTACTGTGGACATTGCTGCTATTACATGAGATGCAGGTGACCTTTCGAATCACTATGTTTGTATCCTTTGAATAAATATACCATAGTGGTGCAATTGCTGGGTCATAGGGTGGCTCTATTTTTAAGTTTTTGAGCAACCTCCACACTGTTTTCCAGAGTGGCTGCACCAGCTTGCATTCCCACCAGCAGTGCAAAAGGGCTCTCCTTTCTCTACATCCTCACCAACATTGGTTGTTTCCTGAGTTGTTAATTTTAGTCACTCTGACTAGTGTGAGGTGGTATCTCGTTGTGGTTTTGGTTGGTATTTCCCTGATGCCGAGTGATGTGGAGCATTTTTTTTTATGTCTGTTTGGCCATGTGTATGTCTTCTCTGGAGTAGTGTCTGTTCATGTCTTCTGCCCATTTCTTGACTGGATTGTTTTTTGGGTGTTGAGTTTGATCAGTCCTTTATAGATTTTGAATGCTAGCCCTTTATCTGATTAGACATTTGCAAATATATTCTCCCATTCTGTAGGTTGGTTGCCTTTTAGTTTTGGTCTTGTTTTTAAACTTCACTTTCAAATGCTGCTCAAAGAGCTCTTTTTCACCCATATGCCCCAGAGCAAATGGCTTTAGAAGATTGAAGGCGGTGGAGCTGGGTGGCTCAGTCGGTTAAGCATCCACCTCTGTCTCGGCTCAGGTCATGATCTCAAGGTCCTGGATCAAGCCTTGCATTTCTCTTCCCCGCCCCTTCCCAGCTCATGCATGCACCCATGCACTCTCTCTCTCTCTCTCTCTCTCCTCTCTTTTCCCCTCTTTCAAAAGAAAAATTGATTTAAAAAAATAGAAGGAAAAAAGGAAGGAGATTGAAGAGAGATGGGGCCTAATGACCTCTGCCCACCCCCCTCCCTTTGCCAGAGCCCCTAGGCCTGGGGCAGATACAGCAAGCATAATGCTACTGCTAGTGATGTTGCTGGCCTCTTAGGTGGCCAGAATGGCTGCTGTCCCCGAGCGGGAGTCTCTGCCTGCCCCACTGCCCATGGACTTCCTCCCATGATGCTCCCAGGACATTTGTAGTCTTTCGAGACATTGTCCAGCAATCCTGGCTCTCCCTCAGTGGGTAACATTTATATCAGGCACTCCCTGACTCGGGGCCCTCGTGGTCCCCACGTAAGGTGGTCCTAGCAGACTTTCGTCTGCTCATCCCTGCATTATCCGCTACAGAACTGGCAGGAATGTGTGGGCTCCATCTTCTGTCACCTGGAAGCCCCCTCCACACAGCTTCTCTCCAGCTTGTCCCTCCCCGACCTAGGTGGCCAAGAGGCAGACCTGCCAAGTCTGAGCTGAGTAGATATCCATCCAGGGCCTGGAATGCCAGCACCCGACTTGGAGTGATTCTCTTGGCGCCTCTACTCTTTTATCTTCGAGGAGCGCAAGGACTCCACCTTCTTTTCCTTGGTGAGGGGGCGAAATATGCAGACTCTGTGATCGTCAGACATGACCACGCTCCCTGCTCTGTGACACTTTTTCACCTGGATGTTCTGTGTTCTTTGTTTTCGTTGGTTTGTTGTTGTCTTTCATCCATTGAGGCATTTTATTTGCAAGTATGTATTACATCCCGAGAAAAGGAATCCCAGGATTTTCCCTCCTGTGTGTTTTCACCTTGCATCGTCATGGTCCGTGGTGCCAGCTGAGGTTGTCCGTACAATGAAACCAAACTGGTGGGACAGGAGCAGATTATCCTGCCATTTTTCTTAATCTTTGAGTTGTATATCCAGTCTGGGGCTGATCCCTCCATACTTGTTTAACCTGCCCATGAGGTTCACAACGATTTTCCCAGCTCTGTGTTCATCAGGGATTTCAAATTGCCGATGTAACTGTGCTTCATTGTCACATGTAGAAACTGAAGGATAACTTTGGAGCACGGCTGAATAAGAGCCTGGTGTTTGCCTCTCTTTTCGGCCTTGTTAAAGCTCTTAGAGCATCTTTCAGGACGTTAATGTGGAGTTTATGGGAAATCACATTACAGTGGCATGGAAAGATGGCAGAAAGAGTCCTCTAGATCTTCTTACCTTGACTTTTTGGGGTAGGGGGTGATGATGGTGTTTGATAGTAAGACTGGTTCTGGACTAGTGCAGTCTTGTGGGAAGGTGCCTGGCCCTGAGTTTTGTCAACTCCCAGAACTTACAGAGGAAAAGTACATAGAGACTTTTATACTCAAATAGGCTTTATTCACTTTATTCAATTTCAGGGTTACAAGAGCCCTCTCACTTGGCATACTGTTTAAATTGTAGGATAGGAGCCATTTTTGGAGAACCTAGGTGGCAGGCACTGAGCTAAGGGCTGTATGTGTTTTATATCTTATTTAATCCCCCCCTCAGCAACCTTTTAAAAATTTTTTTTTGTTTTTTTGTTTGTTTTTTAATTAATTTATTCATGAGAGAGAGAGAGACATAGGCAAAGAGAGAACCAGGCTCCCCTCAGGGAGCCCAATGTGGGACTTGATGCCCGGACCCAGGATCACGCCCCAAGCCAAAGGCAGACAGACGCCCATCTGCTGAGCCACCCAGGTGTCCGTCCCCCCCGCCCCAGCAACCTTTTGAGACCAGTATTCATATTATCCTCATCATACAGATGAGGAAACTAAGGCCCAGAGAGATTAAGTCCCACATGGGAGGTCTACAAGATCTGCTGTGGCTAAGCTACTCATGCCTGTTTCAGAGGCCTGGTATTTTGTCTCTCCCCACCGTTTACACTTCTAACCACCTGCCTAATTACTAGAAAAGCATTATTGTGTTTAAAGAAATAATGTAGTTTTAATGCTTTTTGTTTTCCTTTTGAAGATGATTGAGTGCCCCGAGGCTTCTCCTCTGATGAAAAACATCAGTGGTTGGAAAGCCCCACAGGTACTTGTCTGCCTTTTTCAATGACTAAAGCAGGGTTTGGAACCCCAGGAGGGTGTATGCACCTGTCTTTGAAACATTGCAGCAGATCGTGCCCTGCCCCAACCTGCCTGCCAGAGGACCACAGAGAGCCTTTGTTCCAGGGTAGAGGCTGCAGGCCCAGATGAGCCCCATGCAGACGCTACTGGTTTGGGGCACTTCCCCTGGACTAGGTCTTCCCGTCCCCTCTGTGTTCCAGAAGGTTGGACCTATCCATTGTCAAGTGAGCTTGGGCCTCACCCCAGCCTGGGTGATTTTCAAGGTCCCTTCAACCCCTCCCCGACACACTCCACCTGTCTCGACCATCTGTACACCTGTCCTGTGAGGAAGGATGGCCTGTATCCTTGGGAGTTCTGAGAACACCTAGCCCTGAGCCCATCCTCCTGTCATGGAGAAGTGCAGGTCTAGGGGGTGAGGCATATCCTATTTTAATCCAGCAAACATTTCCTGGGCACATCCTGTATACTAGGCATAGTATATCAGTCATGCAAAATTAGGTTTAATTTCAGTTAGTAAAAGAGCTGTACTAGTGGTATGTACGCAGTGGTGGCCAAAGAAAGGCAGTGACTGGCTTTGCCTGGGCAGTTGGGGGCTTTCTGGAGGCAGTGATGTTTCCCCTGGGTTTGACAGGGTAAATCAGGCATTCACCAAACAGGAAAGGGAGGCCGTGGGAAATCTAGACCAAAGACGAGGCATATAGATAATATGACAGGAGCAAAGATTATGTCTTTGTCAACCTTGAGGATTAGAGGGACAGAGGCAGGAAGAGCCTTCCAGGTGCCTCCAGGAAGGAATGAAGTTGGTTGCTGACTTGATGAGCTCAGACCTGGCTTGGCCAGAAACCTAGATGCTGAGCTTCTTCCCCTTTTATTCTAAGCCAGAGAGCAGACCATTAGAAGAAAAGCAGCAGGCGGATTGTTTCCATTTCCTCCTACCCACATCACCTCTTTGGCAGTGTGGACCTGATTCTGTTACCAAAAGGGGCCCTGTAGGCTCTCACACCCCTCATCTGTCCCATGTCCCCTGTGGGTACAGTCATTGACTGGTTTGATGAGCAGGACCTAGAAGGGCTGCAGGAATGGGGTGGGAAGTTATGTGGTGAATGTAGGTTATGTAGATGGCCCATCTGGAGGCACAGTGCTCCGGAATCCACAGTCCCGAGTCAGCTGGGTGAGCTGTATGGTGCCCTGGGCTAAGGGAACCGCCTAGGAATTCTGACTCTGCAGTCTGATCTGGGCTAGCCCTCCCTCTGTGCCTCACCCCCCGCCCCGTCCCTTCTTCCCTACGAAGCAGCTTTCTTTGCATTAGATTGTTCCAGTGTTTGTGCCTTTGTAAACCAGGCCTGAGGTTTCTCTGAAATAATGCTGAAAGAAAAGAACTGTTTTTCCTAACCTTCATGCCCAACATCCTGTACAGCATCTGTGCAGATTCATACCAGCCAGTGGGAGCAAAGAAATCAGAATCCAAGGGAATTAAGAGTCAAGGCAATACTGAATTCTTTTTTTTTCTTTTTTTTAAGATTTATTTATTTGAGAGGAAGGAGAGAGAGAGCGCGTGCATGAGAGAGAGAACAGGAGTAGGGAGGGGGCAGAGGGGTAAGGGGAGGAACAGACTCCCTGCTGAGCTGAGGACCCTGAGATCATGCCCTAAGCTGGAGGCAGATGCTTAACCAACTGAGCCATCCAGGTGCCCTGGCAATACTGAATTCTAATGGAAATTGAAAAATTGGCCTCGGTACTTTGTTCATTATTCATGGGTGTGGGCACAGGTAGAGAAGGGCAGTCCGGGTCTCCTGCAGGTTTAGGTGCCAGCTAGCTAGTGTCCATTCTAGCGAGGTCTATGTGTTTTCTTCATCTTCTTTGTCTAGAAATCAAGAGAGTGAGGATAGTTGATTAGACACTAAACGATGCTCTTTTTCCAAACCTTGGGAAATGTCATGAGGGTAACATTTTTGTGGGCTGATGGATTTTGTTTCTAGCCCGTTGGTGCCGCCGGCTTACCAAGCCTCATGGAACACAGACACATGCCACTTGGAAATGTGGAAAGAATACAGTTCTAGCTATTTTGGATACTGTCTGTTATGGACCACCCATGGCAGAAACTGTGTGGCTTCCAACCCCAAACAGAGCATCTGCCACTCTCTAGTTTCTGTGCTCTGAAAAGAAAATGAAGCAGCCCAGACCCCCGCCAACTGGTGGGTGGGTAAACAAGATGTGGTATATCCATACAATGGGCTGTTACTCAGCAATAGGGAGACACAGACGAATGATACATGCTCTAAAGTGGGTCAGCCTTAAAAACATGCTTAGTGAAAGAAGCTACATGCAAAAGGCCACATATTCCATGGCTCCACTTAGAGGAGGTGTCCAGCAGAGACAGACATTGTAGAAACAGAAAGCAGATTCAACATTGCCTGGGAACGGGTTTGGGGATGACTGCCAGTGAGCGTGAGGACTCTTTTTAGGGTGATGGAAATGGTGTAAGATTAGAATTTACTGAAAATCGTTGTGCACTGAATTTTCTGGATGCAAATTACACTTGGGGAAAAGCTGTTTAAAAAAGAAATTTTGCGGATGGCGGGGGGCGGGGGCCGCCTGGGTAGTACAGTCAGTTTAGCATCTGACTCTTGATTGCAGCTCGGGTTGTGATCCCAGGGTCATGAGATCGATTCCCACGTCAGGCTCTGTGCTGGGTGTGGTGTCTGCTTGAGATTCTCTCTCCTTCTCCCTCTGCCCCTTGGCCCCCAGCCTGCTCACTCACGCATGCGCTCTCTCTCAAACACAAAAACCCAGAAGCTCACCATTGACATTTGTCTAATTTGAGATCATTTGTCATTCGTTTCCTTCTTGATGCCTGTGACTGGGGCAAAAGTGGGAAGGAGGATGGAGAATGGGAGCTTCTTAGGTTTCCTTTAGGTGCAGAGCCCTTGGTGGGAGGTCTGAGGAGGCTGGAGGGGGCGTGGCCATATTTTCTGAACCAAAATTGGAAGTAGAGTCAGGCAGTGTCCTGGGTGTTTTGCCCTCATTTTCTATTCAACCTTCACTGAATTCTCGTAACAAGCCTGTAGGGAAGCTGCAGTGGGGCATATGCCCATTTTAAGAAGGAAAACAGAGGCCTAGAGAGATGGAGTCTTCTGAAAACCCAGTCTATCCAGGACGAACTGTAGAGATTCAAACCCAGGTCTTTCTGGCTCAAAGAATCTGTGATCTTTATAATAAAAATACTACCTGCTTAAGAAGCATGTTTTTGAGAAGACTGTGCTCCTGGACAGAGAAAATGATGCCTTAGGGACCGATGCTGAGTCATGAACAGTAAGTGACTTAGCAACCACGGTGGGTAGAGCATATGACAAAGCTGTCTCTGTTTGCCCTGGCTTGGGCTGCCACGAGGTGCTGAAGCAGACATGCCTGCCTCTTGCTGTGGACAACCAGTCCGCCCTTGGGTATGCCAAATTTTTAGTTCCTCCCTTTTTTGTTTTTCTTACGTGGTTCCAAAAAAAAAAAAAAAAAAAATGTAGCATGGAATGTGCCAACATTCCATAATAATAGAATACTTCGAGAAGACTAAAGAATACATATATGCCCACCAGCTAGCTTAATAAATAAAACCTCATTTGGTGTGCTTTTAAATTTGCCACACATGATGGGTATACAAGTAACCCGAGTTACACCGGGTTGGGAGACCCGGCTTGGAGCTGGACAAACCTAAGTTGAAATCCCAAATCCCAACTCCATCACGTACTCTCTTGGAGAGGTCATAAAACCATTCTGAGCTGCTGTTTTTCTTTAAAAGAGAGACATTAATACTCACTTCCAAAGTTGTAGGGACTGAATGAGATCATGCTCATTAAGAGCTTAACCTGATACATACTAATTAGTAGTAGTCCCTGTTCTTGTAAACCATATAACCCGATAGCTATAAAAGGCACGAAAAAATAAATCTTACATAGATTTTACCAGTCCACATGATTAGCTCTACTTTCTCCCTCCGGTGAAGTCAATTTTGCGGGGGCATGGTTTCCCGAGTTCCTTAACAGGTGCCCAGCATGCCAGCTTTTGATTCTGTCCCAACTGCCTGCGGGGCCCAGCTGGGTGACCACGGGTGCGTCCCTTCACGCTCCAGAGCCAGCTGACCACTCCCCCATCCCAACCTCACAATCCGTGACTCTGATGTGCCTGTAAGAACATTTAGAAGCAGAAATGGAACAAAACCACAGGAGTGCGTGTGCTGCCCTTTTGGTTTCCGTAGGATGGAGAAGGAAGCAGAGATGCAGGGCTAGAGCCAGAAACGGGGGGCCTCAGCCAGCTCTGGGCGGCTTTCTTTGCTCCTCGTGTTGCCCAGAATGGTTTATAAGCATCTTCCTTTGTCTGGGCCTGTCCTCGTTTACACCTGTCCACCTGGCATCATTAAAAGCTCCCCGCTTTCACGCTCAGAAGTATCACGGTTTGCAAGAGAAGTCCTACGCTGACCACAATAAAAACTGTTTCTAAGGCACGAACCTGGACCTGTATGGGAATCTCCTACAGGATTCTGGGGGCTACGGTGATGAGTAGCCGAGCCTGGGGAGTACAGCCCCATTCACGCTGTGCTTTCACAGGTATGCTTTTACTGGACCAGCAGAAACAACCTTGTGTGATGGGGAAACTGAGTCAATATTGCCAGCGAGGCCCGGAGAGATCAAGTGACTTGCCTGGAGTTGCACAGCTAGCACCTGCCGGAGTACAGACAGGAACCCCTGTCTGTATTGTCATCTCCGTTTCTTCAGGGCTGGCAGTCACTCAGCCCGGCCTTGTCAGATCACGCCCAGGACACTGGCAGGCGTTCAGGGAATGGGGCTTGTCTCTGAAAGGACCCCATTCATAGCCTCTGCGCTGCGACTGGTCCTGGAGGAAGCTCTGGCTCCTCTATGAGCAGTCTCTTCCCGGCCCGGGGCTAACCTGGACGTGGACGTTCTCCACACAGGAGATGCTCCCCTTGCCAGTTCAGAGAAGGAAATCCAGCCTCAGGTGGAAGCAAAGCAGAGGGAGCCCCCAAAATTCCATCTTCCTGTCCTTCAAGCTGGGTGGCCGTAGTACTTCACCCTCGGGGTCAGCGCAGGCCCAGGCCTTCGCGTCTGGTGTTGAGAACATACAAGGAAGGATTCCCCAGGGAGAAACACCCTCGATCCATAGCCTCGGCCTATGCATCAATATTTTATTCTTTCTCTGCAGCTTTTTATGCATGCCTCGAGGCAAATGCATTTTATTTTATTTTTTATTTTTATTTTTTGGCAAATGCATTTTAACGTCTAAGAGATTCTGTTTTGAATAAAACTTTTCTGCTCCCCCTCAACTCTGTTCACATTTTTTTTTTAATACAGAATTTTTGTGTGAGTTCTTTATGAAAGCGAGTCCTATGGCTTGTCCCCACACCCATCCCAAATTAAAGTTAGTGATTTAGTAGGCAAGGGAGACACAGAGCCATGTGTTTGAGGGAAGGCTGGTGGGATAGAGCAAGGTGAGGATTTGGGAGTGGGGTGGGGGCCACTTGGCATGCACGAAGTGGCTGGAAGCGGAGAGCGGTGTTTCCCCCCAGCGCCCGAGAGCACCTCTGTCCCGGATTGGCTGCTCTGCCTGAGGACAAGCACGGTCTTGCTCAGGAGCCTGACTTTTTCTGGTTGTGTCCTTGCTGAAAATTTCCTCCCGGCACTTGCCAGACATCCAGTCGCAACTTGCCTCACGGATCCGCTCGCATCCCCACGGGGGAGGATCAGCTCGCTTCTCTGCGGCTGAGGCCTGACTTTAATTGACGGTGTGATTCCAACCACGTGTTGGGGAAGTCTGGCCTGTCCTAGAGAAATGAAGCTCCTGAGCAAGAAAGGGCTCCCAAGGCGGGCCTCCTCCTCTAAAAGAATCTCTTTATTGTCTTGCAGAAATCAGGAATGGTAACCTCAAGGCCATCCTAGGCCTCTTCTTCAGCCTCTCCCGCTACAAGCAGCAGCAGCAGCAGCAGCCCCAGAAGCAGCACCTTTCTGCACCGCCGCCGCCTGCCGTGGCCCAGGCGGCCGGGGCGCCCCCCCAGTGCCAGGCTGGCACTCCTCAGCAACAGGTGCCAGCCACTCCCCAAGCCCCGGGCCAGCCTCTCCAGCCGGCGCCGCATCAGCAGTCAAAAGCACAAGCTGAAATGCAGTCCAGGTGGGGACTCCTTGCCGAGTGATAATCCTGTGTTTCGTGGGGCATCCTCCACACGGGCCAAATGGTAGCCTGGGCCGAGCGTGTTGTCGCTTGGGCCTCTTCAGTGCGAGAACCACTGCTAGTGGGGGATTAGCATGACCTTGAAGTGGATGCAGAGGGGCTGCCTCCTGTGCCTGGCGGAGATGTGTACTTTTATGGGTCATGATGGCCAGCAGCCAAAGCTAATTAGCTGCTCTTGCCTTAGCGCTGGCCTATTATGCACATGCTCCTTTGCCATAAACAGCCCCGAAAATAGACCCCAGACTTGTTTGGCATGTTTGCCTAGGAGCTGAGTGTTCAGTGTTATATGTGTGAGTCATTTTACTTACTGTAGGCTAAAGTTATGCTGTGGATGCCTCTGCTTTAGCAGAAGAGAAATATCCAGAGTGCAGAAGAAAGATGGGAAATCCTTAGCAAGGAAGGGGGCGGCCACTTTCCCTGAGGGGACCACAGGCTAGGTTTTGTTAACCTTGGGGAGTTGGTAGTGGCCCCAGCTGTGGTCCTCTGTTGTGTGGGATTAGGGCTTAGATCTTGCTGATGCTCCCAGAGGGACTGATGGTGCCAGTGGGACTCTGGCCATAGAATGATGTGCACTCAGAGCTCCAGGGCAGTTACCATCTACTGTGTCACTATGGGAGTAGTTGGCATTCTTAAACGACTCTGCAGAAGATCACCTTGTAAAACATTAATTTTAATGGCAAAGAGAGGGAAAGGGAAGGGGATTAGGAGCTAGGAAGTTTTTGACTCATGGTAAAATTCTAGAGAAAAGTCCACAATAATTGTTGCTTAAAGCTATAAACCCTTAATTATCAAATCCTCTGAATGTCACTAATTGCTAGATTTCATTTAATGTTTGCCAAAGAGTAATGGCTTTTCTGGTTCCCCAAAAGCATCAGCATTAATAATCATAGGGCTGGGCTTCTCGCTCACGTTCATGCCTTCAGCAGCCCAGTGTAGTTGGACAAAGCACAAATCAGTCCAGACACAACAGGTGCCTTATAGACGGTTACAGCTTTTTCCTTCCCATGAGAAGTGCTACTTCCCGTTTGTGATGGTGTTAAAATCCCGCAGTGATGGATGTGCTGTAAATCAGATCCCCTAATTAATTATCTAATTATATCCAACTTACATTATGGAAATATGTAGGCTAGCCGAAATGCCCGGACTAGTAATGGGGAACAGGCAGCGAGCTTCTGTACCCTGACCTGAAGAACCACCTGAGTGAGAGCCATCCTCTGATTGGAGGTCCCTGGCGGCCCTGGATGATTGAATGACCAGGATATCATTTCCTACTGTATTCTATAGAGAGCTTATTTCCTGGATGGTAACTGGCAAGGGAAGGGTTCTATAGTGGGGAAAGTTGGTAAATCTGGGTTGAGTTGTTAGAACTGTTCTTACTCATCCTTGAATCTGCCAAAATGTAGTTACGTAGCTTGAATGCCTTCCATGTGCCAGGCACTGTTCTAGGCACTTGGAGTTCACAGATGAATGAGACCCCCAGTGTGCTCATTCTTTGCATTTTCCTGGAGGAGGCAGGCAAGTGGGAAGATAACGCTCAGAGTACAATAAGATGAGGGGATTCAGAAGGGTTAGGTTGATAGGTTGGGTTGATAAGAAATTCTCTCTGGGGACAGGACACCAGAGTGGAGAGAGGAAGGACATGGAGCAGGCCGGGCAAAGTTTAGGCGTAGAATAGATCAGCCAGTGAGAGCAGCTGGTGCAAAGGTCCTGTGGTGTAAGAGTAAGCCTGGCAGGTTGGAGGACCAGAAAGAGGGCTGGTGTGGCTGGAGCTCAGTGGGTGAGGGGAGTTGGAAAATGATAAAGTAAGGTACCTGTAAGCAAAGCCTCCGTTTACATGCAAGACAGTATGACCGGTGGTCCCTGGGGTTGCATGGTCCTGCGGCCCTGAGGTCCAGTCACAGAGCACTAGCTAAACTGGGTAAAGAGTTTGCATTTCATTTTATAGGTAACAGGAAGCCACTGGGGGGGGGGGGGGGGTCTTCTTGATCAAGAGAGAAACTTGATTTGATTTAGTTTAAAAAAAAAATCTTGGCTTCTCTGGGATGGTAGAGATGAAAGGCAGGACCCCAGGTAAGAGGCGTTTGGAGTCCTCCAGGTGACAGTGGCTTGGACCAAGGTAGAGCAGACCTGTTGATGGGCCACTTTACACGCCAACAGGACTATGAATAGATGGACTATCTGGAGTGAGGGAGAGAATTCCAGATAAAGTTCAGATTTCTGGCCTGAGCAGTGGTAAATGGTGCCAGTCGTTGAGATGAGGGCACCTGGGAGAGGAACACGGGTGCACGGAGTCTTCCGAAGAGGACGCAGAAAGCATTCCTCAAACTTCGCCACAGAACTTCCTTCGTAGAGCATCTCACTGCACATAGGATTGCAAGGAACATGTGTTGAGCAACCCTGGGCTTGTGTCACTAAGCTATGCTAGCCCGAGGCACCCATTTCCATGGAAGGCGTTTGTTTTCTTACAAGAACCAGATGTTCCAGTCAGGACACCCATCTCCCAGTAAGGAAAAACATCCTACTATTAATAAATGCTTTACCTAAAGAAGAGCCAAACTTACTTGAGCCAGGTTTTTATAACCATTTATTCCAGAGAGATTCCTGCCATCAAGGCCCCCTGACTCTGTGCTGCGGTGCCATGGAGTGGCCTTTGGAGTTGCTCTATGTCCTCTCTTGTCCTTTATCTGGCCCAGATTGGGTTACTTCTGCAGATGACTGGTTTCACACATTTTATACTGATTCTTTCTAATTCTATTTCCAGAAGGCAATCTTATTCTCAAAGTTTTAGGGATCTGCTATCCCATGCTTACACTCTGGCTGTAAATATAAGTCTAGTTAAAATGGCATCACTGGCTTAGTCCCATTGTATTTCTACCCCGCATTTTGGCTTTGATAACCAGAGTCCCAAGGGTCATGGCTTGGACCTTGATCATCAGTGTTGAGTGTTGACGCAAGCCAAGCCCTGGACGCTGGGTATCTTAGTCCTCTGTTACAACTTTGCCAGATACAGAAATGCCTGAACACTGTACCTGTTGGGGTAGGAAACACTAAAACCTGGCAGCTTTTCCATGAAATTTGTTAAGAAAGGAGTCATGGAAGCTGGCAAAGGAAATTTGCGCAGCCGGCATGAGTTAATCAGAGCGACTCCTCCATGATGGCCCAGTGGAGACTCACGTTTACCTCTTCACTTCAGCTCTTATTAATTTCTGTGAGGCTAAGAACTGGCTCCATATTTTGCCTCATGAAATCCCTCACCAGTGCAGAGTCCAGGAGAGGAGCACAGTCCCCAAGACTCCCTTTCTTCTCCATCTGTGTCTACCTTACATACTATCAATATTCGGCTGTTGAGGAAAAATTCAGACAATTGCTTCATTTTTTTCCTTCTGCGCTCTCTCCTGTCTCCTCCTTCACTTCCAGCATTGTCTTTCCCACCTCAGATCACTGCATAGGGTTCCAAACAACGCATGTTGAGAAACACACGTTGGCACAGGATCAACAGGGTGTAGGGTGTATGGATACGAGAAAGGTAAATAGTTCTACCTTTTTATAAGGCAGTAAACAAGTTTACCTTTCAATTAAGCCCAATCAAGATTCTTCACATGTACAAATTTTTCATCCAAAACCTAGAATTTAGGAAGTTCAGAAGACTTTAAGTGAACATTTCTTTAAAAAAAAAAAAGGTTAATTTATTTGAGAGAGAGCAAGAAAGAGAGCAAGCTCAGGGGCTGGGGGGAAGGGATGGAAAGAGAGGGAGAGAGAGAGAATCTTAAGCAGACTCTGAGCGGAGCATGGACCCTGATGTGAGTCTTGATCCCACCATCCTGAGATCACAACTTGAGCCGAACCAAGAGTCAGATGCTTAACTGACTGCCACCCAGGTGCCCCTTAAATGAGCATCTCTATACCATTGAGAGCAAGTATTCCCAACACCAGCGAAACTTGCCAACCTCTATACCCTTGTTTTGGGTCAGCATTTTATGGCACCTTTCTCTGAAAAGCACCCTAGTAGAATAAGCAAATAGAAGTATCTAGATACTCTTAGGTGATTAAAAAAAAATAACGAAAGTTCTTAGATAATCTTGATAGCAATTTCTTTGTATTGGAATTTTGTCATGTCAGAAAAGTTAGACCTGGAAGGAAGACTGTGTATTGTAGGAAACGTGGGCAGAGGGCCAACCAGGCGCATCCCCCTTGTCATAGACGCCTGTTAGTGATGCGTGCATCTAACATATCTTCTCTCCCCTCACTCATCTCTTCCACTTTTTTTTCTTTCCCGTCATGCAGTGCATCATCCAAGGACTCATCTCAAAGCAAAATCATCCGCTTCACTCTGGGTCAGAAAAAGATCTCTAGGTTAGACTTTTCTCTGTGTCCTGCAAAGCATGGTTTCAACCCAACTCATTGATCCCTCTGTCCTGGCTAAGTTTCCTTTGGGTCCCTTTCCTCATTTCATGTTTGCAGTTTGAGAAAACCAAACATGCTTTGGCTAATGATCCAATGTTGGAGAGTTTTGAGAGTGTGGGGAGGAGGGGGAGGAGCTTCATTGAAAAGGAGTGTGTATGTGTGTGTCAGAGTGTACGTGACATGAGGGTGTACATACTCCTTCTGCATTTCACTGATTTGGGCTTTGGTTGCTCGGCCATCAGAATCCTTTTTTGATTTAGGGAGAGGTAAGTTTCTAGGTAGATTTTGTAGTGGTTTTATGATGAGTTTGGCTCCCTGCTCTGGCCTGGCCCTGATCCTCCCGCCTCACCTGCATCTCCTTGTGTGTGTGTGTGTGTGTGTGTGTGTGGTGCTTCTTATTGTTGCTGTTATTGCTAAAATTACTAATGTGGGATTAGTTTTCTTTTGAATGATAAAGACCTAAAGCATGAATCCAATTGGTCCAAGGAGACAAAGCAGCAAGGCAGCTATGTCTCATTTTAGTTTCTGGATGCTTTTTTGTACCTTGGAGAGATTGCTTCGGTTACCTAAAAATACAAATTAGCCTTGCTCACTAACTTGACATAGAGTTTGGCATCTACTGCCTCCTATGAGAACCCATTCCAGGGTATGGAAAATGCCAGTCATATCTTTGGGATCTACTGTTACTGTGAAAGTGGCAATAGCTAATATTCACTGAATGCTCATAATGTACCAATTGGAATGCATTATCCTAATTTAATCCTCCCGGCAGTCTTCATGCAGCAGGTGACCTCATTACCCCCATTTTACAGATGAGAGAACTAAAATCCAGGAAGTTAGGTAAGTTACCCAAAAAAGTGGGGGGAAAAAAAATCAGGATTTGAGCCCAGGTGATCTGACTCCAGGCCCCTCACCTTAACAGCTGTGTTACTCTCCTCTTCCTTCCCCTTGAAATCTCGTCCTTATGGGATTGTCGACGCTGCTTTTAAAACTCTTAGATTTCAGCCCTTACTCTCAGTCTTTTGCCTCACCCTGCCCTGTGCACCATCCCAGCACCCCAGAACCTGATGCTGGGGTGGAATCTCTTCATTTTCATTGAATTCTAACGGGATACCCACACTACATTTGTATCTGTATCCGTGTGACGAAAATCCATACTGCATGTCTGCCTGTTGCCCTACGCTGTCAAGCTCTAGGTGCCTTTGCTAGCCAGTGTTCCCTTTTTCTTTTCTAAAAGGCTACACATAGACCCAACTCGGAGTCTACCTGGCTGATGGGGAGAAGGCACAGGGCAGTTGCTTCTCTGTAGAACAAGTCCATATGTTGCCCAGACTTGATTTTGGGGAACAGGAGGGCACCCACGTGTATCAGCGGTTCTCAGAATCCTGTGTCTTTGTCGGTTTGGGCTGCTAGAACAGATCACCATAAACGGGGTGATTTAAACCACAGAAATGTTTTCCTTATGGTTCTGGAAGCTGGGAAGTCTGAGATGCCAGCACAGTGGGGTTCTAAGGAGAGCCCTGTTCCTGGTTTCCAGATGGCCGTGTTCCTGCTATGTCCTCCCATGGCAAGCAGCGAGAGAGGAAGCAAGCCCTCTCCATTTTCTTCTTATGAGGCACTAATCCCATTATGAGATCTTTAACCTCATGACCTAAGTGCCTCCCATAAGCCCCATTTCCAGATACTGTCCCTAGGGATTAGGGTTATGACACCTGAATAGGGGCAGGGGCAGGTGGGACATAAATACACAATTCATAACACTATGCGAGAGAGCACCTGCTTCCCCTGAAAAATAACATGGGGTCCGACTTGGATACTCACTGCAGGGCACACGGGGTTCCCAGATCTTCCAATGTTGTGCAGATTTAGGTGTCAACCTAAATAAGGAGGTAAATGGAGGTGAGCTCAAATTGCCAGACTCAAATTGAGTTTATTTGGAAATAGCAGAGGAAGTGCAGTTTGAGAAATGCATGCCAGAGCAAGAAACAAGTGAGTCTTTTGAGGGCTTGGGGTGTGCTGTATTGATGCACCTGGAGTGCAAGAGGGGCAAGTGCCCCCAGAGTCCAAGCAGTAAGTTCTTCAGTTTGAGGCTGGAGAGGGATTCTTGGCAGATATTCACTGGTCAGGAGATAAGTTTCTTTTTTTTTTTTTTTTTTTTTTTTTGATAAGTTTCTATATTCTGTAAGTCAGACATTTATGGGAAATCAGACTCTCCGTTCTTAAGTGCTGTTCTTCTGAGGACACGGGCATGAGATCCTCCATTTCCTCCTCTCCAGGTCTGTTGTAGATTGAAATTCTTTCACAGATGAAAGGAAAGGAGGGGAGTAAGCTTGGAGGGAACCCGAAATCCAGCGTTTGTTCCCACGATGTGCTTGGTTCTAGAAGATAAAGCAAACAGGAGCTAGCTGGGAAAATATCTACTTGGAGGCCCATGCCCATCCCGAGCGCGGTTTGTTATCAGTCCCCGATGATGGAAGGAGGCTGTGGCTGGGAGGCAGTGGGAAGAAAGGAAGGGCTGGAGGGTGAGGCCATGTCTGCCCCTGGCCCCCAGGGTGTGCCGGGTACAGAATTCCGAGCTGATTGAAAGTCAAGGTCTGGCTTCCGTTCAGGGCCACATCTCTCACCTCGAGTTTCTTTTGGATACATTTTTGTCTCTGCTGAGGCCAGTGAAAAGGATGTTCTTTGTTTCATTATTTGCCTAATGCTCCTCCTTGTGGTCCCTAACCCCCCTGCATTTCCCACCCCCAGCCTTGAGCACAATTCTGATAAGCATTTTAGCTGATCCAGGCATCACCAGATGTAGCAGTAAAGTTAGCTGCCAAAAGAAATAGCCTTACCCCTGCTGACGGAGCCAGACACCCCTCCCAGAGCCCTGGAAATAGGTCTTTTACTCAACTGCAAACCTTGAACATCGGCCAGAGTCAAACACCTTGATAGGTACCAGGGATGTCGAACAGGGTGGGAAGCCTCACTCGTGAGTCTGGATGCAGAGAAGAGGCTTAGAGAGGGAAGCAGCACAGGGACGAAGGATTTCCATGAATTTCTGCCTCTGACTACAATGATCGTCCCTTGGCAACCCCGGTAGGCCCCGGGTATGTAGGCGTGCTCCATCTGCGGAGGCAAGGAAGCACGGCGGCTCTGAGTGCAGCTGGTCAAACCTAGTGAAAGCCCATGTTTACCACTTAACCATGTCACCTGGGCAGATTATTCTCTAGAAGCCTGTGTTTCCTCACTGGCAAAATGGGGTAGCACTGCCTCATTCCCAGTGTTATGTGGGTCAAATAAAGTCATTTCCAGTCCTTTAATATCTGGTCTATAATGAGTGCACCGTAACCAGCCTATACAGTGATGTTGGTGTTGGGGGTTGATCTGGGCCAGCTAGGGCCACCAGGCCACCACTCGCAAAGCCCGACGGAGTTGATCTACACGACCATCTTGTGGAGGGGAAGCGGTAGGGCTAATACTTCTATTCTCTTTGTCCAGCTGCTGGAAAGCAGAGGCCATGGAGGTGAGAGGTGTGAGAGACTTAGCATTTAATGATCTCTGGCTAAAAGCCTCTCCGATCACAACACCTGCCATCTGAGGTCCCAAGCATGTGCACACAGCTGTCATCCTTCCTGGAAGGGTCATCTTCTCCCCACCTTTGAAGTGGCTTTGCCGGGGGGGGGGGGGGGAAGGGGGGGAGGGTGGCAGGGAATACTGCTTTCTTCCCATCAGCACGCAGAGCGCTTGGAGCCGGGATGTGCTCACGGGTTATATGCCAGGAAGGAATGACAGTTTACCACCCTGCCTGCTTGGCTCTGCGCGTGGTGAAGACATTGACCAATGGCTCCAACAGCAGGAGAAGTTCTTGTCTACCTCTTTTTTTACACCACTTCCTTTAAACTTATTTAAAAAAACAAAAAAAGGCAACGTGTGTGTTTCAAAGAACCCATCTATGCCCTCTGTCCTTTTGTAACTCTGTTTTGGAACCTGGCACGATCTCAAGAAGTAGAGTTGTTCTTGCAGAGGAGTCCTTGGAACTTTCTGGCACCATAAATGACCCAGTGTTGACTTGATGTGCGCCCCTCTCCCTGCTTTTCTTCAGTGAGGCAGGCACCTTGGGCAGCATCTGTCGTGGTACCCATGGCTGTTCCACGTGAGCAAGACCCCATTCATTCTTCTGTGGAGAGGGATGCTGATGTTCAGGCAGTGACTGTTTCCAGACTGGGACTTGATAGAAGTTCTTGTGATGCACGACAATGTTAATAGTAATGAGAATGTGAGCTGGAGGCCGAGGGTCTGTGTTGCTGTGAACTAGAGGATACTCTGCTTTTCCACTCTAGCCCTGCTCTCAGCCTCCCTAAAGAATGCCTCCTAGCTGGAGGGCAGGACAAAGTCCAGATTCATACTGTGGCATCCGAGGCTCTCTCTACTCTGGCCCTGCCTGATTCTCCAGCTCTATTTCCTCCCAGCCTGTCCCCCACTCCCCCACACACACCAGCCCTTCCTCCTTTCCTCTGCAGAAGACCTCTCCCTCTCACCATGACTCCATACTCTCTTACCCTCCACTCACATTTCCGTTCCACGTGCTGCATCTTGCTCTGGGATCGTCACATCTATTTGGAACCCTCCCTGACCATCCTGTCAACTTCTAAGGTTATCATTTTCCTTCTTTCAAGGACTTCTGGCCTTTGCATATTTTTTTTTTATCAATATGTGTATAATTTAAGTGTCATCTGAAATAAATCCGCCCCTGAAGATCTAGATGAGATTGAATTAGAGCCCTGTCTTAGTCTGTTAGGGCTGCCATAGTAAAATACCACAAACTCAATGGCTGGTAAACAGCAGACCTTTATTGCTCACATTTCTTGAAGCTAGAAGTCCAAGATCGGGATGCCAGCCTTGTTGGGTTCTCGTGAGCACTGCCTTCTAGGCTGCTGATGGCTTTCTCACTCTGTCCTCACATGGTGGCAGGGGCCAGCTAGCATTCTACATCGCCTTTTATGAGGACATTAATGTCATTCATGAGGGTTCTGTGTAATGGCCTAATCACCCCCCAAAGGCCCCACCTCCTAATGCCATCATACCGAGCAATTGGATTCCCACATATGAATTTGAGGTGGGGTCAGAAACATTCACACCATAGAAAACTCTTTAATTTGCAGAAAGTCCAGTGCCTTCCCCATGGTTGCTCATGTACCTTAGGTCCTCAGGGTCACCTTTGTCTTTGAAATACTACATTTGAAATCTTCTAATTCGCTTTGAATTAATTCAGGTGAACTGATTATCCCAAAGAATGTTTGGGTTCCCTCACGGGTAGATCCAAACAAGCCTTTTTCCTTACTTCCTACCCACCACATATTCATTCATGTCCTTTGTATGTGAGGTAGACTTTGCTGAAAATTTCAGAGGGATAGAGGAGGGCTGGCTTTGGAGCAAGCAACTATTCAAGCTCATTCACAACAAAACCCAAGTTTTAAGGCCTTGAGTTGTCCTAGACACCCTCTGAAACTTGAAGGCAATTATTTGGTCTCCACCTAGTCTTCCCATTTGGTCAAGTTGAAGGAGCAGTCCTGACTAGGGTGTTAACAGTGATGGGGGTAGAAGGTGACATGAATTGCCTTGAGCTTTGGGGTGGCTTTTGGTGCCTAAATATGTGCCAACCATTTTTTTTTTTTCATGTCAGCTGCCCTCAAGGCCTTCAAGAATTCCTTCTCCATTTCTTCTAAATTTCTTAGAAAGACACAACCCTGTAGCCACTTGAAGGCTATGCCACTTCCTCTAGATCCTGACTTAGTGCAGAGAATCTGATGATGACCACCCATAGGAAACCAGAATTGTCTTAGTTGCTCCAAGAACAGGAATGTTTCACTGTGGGGATCGGAGCCTACAGATGGCTCCGAGGTACCCTCAGTATAAGGTCTCAGTCACAGATACTTGGATGAAGCTATTTCTCTTCTGGAATGTTTCTTAGGGAAATGAGGACCATCTGCCAAAGCCTGGCTTGCCTCTTTGAAAATGTAGATCTCAGACTCTTCTGTGTTGATTTTTGTCTGTTCTCTTCTGATAGTTTCATCTAGATTCATTGATTTGCTTTATTATTTGATTCCTTTTTGTACCAAAGCATGTTTCCTTTATTATAATGCCAAATTCATTTATGAATTTATGCTCAGCAGAGAGGATAGGAAGGGGAATTAACATGCATTGAGTTCATACAATAGGCCAGACATTAAGCCCCATTCCAAACAAATAACTGTCCTATTGGAGAGTTTATTATTATTCCAAAGTTAACTGATCTGGAACATGAATCTTAGCTCATAATACTGGTCCAGTGTCATGTGTATGGAAAAGGCCATATTTTATCCATTATCCCACACTGCCTCACAGAGGACTAGATTTGCCTACCCAGTTCAAGATTGTACTCATCCCATCCCATGCTTTGATCATCTTTCTGTAAAGGCCCTGACTGCCCTGAAAAATCTGTGGTCCATCCCTGGGTCAGGGCAGTGGAGGCTCCTCAGCATCTCTGGAAGGAATGTATGTTTTTTCTTCTTGTTGCTTTTTGCTTCCCTCCTCCTTACAAAATTCCCTACCGAAGTAGAATGCTGTGGCCTTTTACCCTATACCACTTTACACCATTGCTGTGACATCATCTTGGAATAAGACTCCTGTAAACTATAGCTGGGTTAAAGGAGTCCGGCCCAAAGGACCCCATGTCTGCACCTGCAGAAGCTCTACCATTGGCTGTGCATACTCTGCTAAAACTGACTTTGGAGGACATACTAGATGCTGTTTGTTTGCAAAGCAGAATCAAGAGGTACCACATCCCATTGCTGGACCTGCATATTCAGTTGTGGTGACCGTGTCTGATACCCATATATAGACCCTGGCACTTCTGGTTTTATACCCTACTCTGTGTCTGTCCTTGTGGGGTGAATATTTTCTCCAAACAAGATGGGGTAAATTAACAAGGGACAAATCCTCCTAGTGCACTGGGAAGTGTACTACCCTCTGTCACCTTGGTGGGGGAGAACTCAACCCCTTCCTTCTCTCCTAGTTCCTACTCAGGGAATTGGGCCACCTTCTTCTTAGCTGTATAAATTTTACAGTCCTCTCACACCAGCTCATGTTCTGTTTACTCTACAACCATCTTTCTTGCTCAGCCAGCAAGAAAAAGTTTAAAGTGATTGCCTGCTTATATCTAAAATGCTTCCAGACTGCAGACTTCTTTGGTGCTTACAGATTTGTGTGGAAAGAGAAAGTTGAAAGCTTTATGAGTTGAAAGTTCAGGCTTATCACTAGATCTAATGCTAGTCAGCAGAGGTTCCAGTGGCTTTTAAACACAGTTAAGTGGGTTTTAGCTGAAAGTTATAACTATTTCATTATTTATTCATCTTTCAACTTTTAATGATTAGAAACAGCCTGCTTAGTAGTGTTTGAACCAAAATTCTGATCTGGGGAGTCTTAGCCTTAACTCTTTGGGGAGGAGGCCATAATATCTTTAGACATATTACAAAGATGTCTGCTAACTTTATTTCCCAAACCACCCCAAATGAGGTACTTTATTTAAAGAGAAAGTGTATGTTTGTCTTTAGGTTAATAGTTTCCTGATGGTTCTACAGAAAGAACATCTGATTTTATCCATCTACTGTGCAGAGAAACTGGGCTTCAGCCTCTAAGTAATGCCTATGGAGACAAGTTGTCAGGTGTTGAAGGAAAATGCATATCTGAACACGTGTTTTCATCCAGGCCATAAGTTTTTTCATTGTAGATGTATTGGGTTCTGAGTGCTAGCAGTTCTCTTTCTGACCATGATAATTACATAATTTTCTTGATTCTGCAATCCTGAATTATGACAAACACCATATTAATACCTGCCAGAAGAGTATACACATAATAAGGTAAAAAAAGTTTAGAATTTTTTTTAAGATTTATTTATTTATTCATGAGAGACACAGAGAGGCAGAGGCACAAGTGGAGGGAGAAGCAGACTTCAGGTAGGGAGCCCGACGTGGGACTCGATCCCGGGTCTCCAGGATCATGCCCTGGGCCGAAGGTGGCACTAAACCGCTGAGCCACCAGGCTGCACTCAGCAAACATATTGGTTTACTCTTCCTTCAGAATTTCTCTTTGCTCAAAGGCAAACTCAGATTTTGCTGTTGGACTTTGCAGGGGTCATTAGTAGCCTAGACATTTGTAGTGTTCCACTAAATCTTTTGATTGGCAAACGTCCACAGACCCAATGTCTTGAATGGTTTCCTTTACCTCCTGCATGGTTGCAGTTCCTTCTTCTGAGACACTGCTATTCTCCTTAGACCGAATCCATTATTCTGTTGCTTTTGCATTTTAGGCTTCCAGGTCCTACTGCAAGGGTATCCGCTGCAGGCAGCGAAGCCAAAACACGTGGAGGGTCAGCCACTGCTAACAACCGACGCAGCCAGAGCTTTAACAACTATGACAAGTCCAAACCAGTCACCTCCCCACTTCCACCACCACCACCAAGCAGCCATGAGAAAGGTAAGTCGACTTCTTGAGGGTCCTTTTTGGTATCTTCTTTATAGCAGATCCAGTTCCTTTGGGTGAGTGTGGTCAGGGTTGGGAGCAGGGTGCTAATAGGATGGTGGGCATGGGCCACAGGACATACTTGGCTGGCAGGAACTTTGTTATCAGAGGCATTAATAAAGTGGGGGAAATATGTTAATGGTTGCTGGCAGGGATACCTGTGTTTGTTTCAGTGGGGGTCCAGAAGACGCCTGACTACAGAGAGAAGCAATATAACATTTACAATTTGAAAATAAACTTTCATAGAACATGTTCTGTATAGTAGATGGTTTTCAGAAATGCAAGCTTCTTGGAGTGTGCATTGTGTGAACTGATAAGGTTCTTACCCATCAGAGGGGCTATGAGGGGAGTTAAAAACAAGGGGTTTTTCACCCTTTGTAAAAGACATGAGGGTTGGCCAGATGAATATCTTGGATACATGTAAGGAATATGCAACATTAATCTTGGTGTTTTGATGATGTAACTTTCACCAAAAGAGGATATGATTTTTTGCTGTACATAGCCCTGAGATTTTAGGAGGGGGGAAATGGTGAATAACCTTATGGGGGTTATTGCACAGAAGGTAGTGAAACAAACCTTTGCTTGCTTCAGTCTGAGTCAGCTTAGAAGATTCTACAGTAAGAGGATGAGCCCTCCTTCATTCCTCCCAGACTCAGTGGTTTAGACTTCTTGGTGGGGAGTGGGAAGAACATGCTCAGATCTCTTGGAAGCATTTTCTGTTTGGTAGGATTTGCCCTAGATGTGTCCCTCAACTTCCCCCAGACACAGGAGAGCTGCCTCCCACTCCCTACAGTGGTCCAGGAGCCTGGACAGTCCTCCCACTGTGAACGAGATCAGAGCCTCCCCAGCCTACCCCTGCAGTCCAGGATGACCTGGTTCAGTGGAGCTGGGTTTCTTCCCTACTCCCACCTAGAATACTTGAAAAAACATGGAGGAAATTTTTATATGGCTGACGTATATATGGCAGAGGGTTTTGCCTACAGGGCATTAGAAACTCTGCAACTGGCATAGGATGTGTCCACCAGTCAGGATTCTTTGTGATCCAGCCCTTGGCTTGTGCCTTAAACTCCTTTTTCTTCATCTTCTTTTCTCCTCCCCCCTCCCCTCTCCTCCTTTTTTCTTTTCTTCAACCATACCCAAATGTGGTCTTTTCAAAAGTGTGTTCTTTTCCAAAGTGTATTCTTTTTAAAAGTGTTTTAACTGCAAAAATAACATATGCTTGTAAAATAGTATAAGTACATGTCAAATAAAAGTTCTCCTTTGCATGCTCCCCGAAGGATACTAATATAAACCATCCTATGTATATTCTTCTGGAACTAATTTCACAGTACTTTTACACACACTCACACATGCACAGTATATATAGAAAGGTGGTTTTTATATAAATAAAAGCTACATTTTATTGAGTACCTACTATGTGCCTCATTGAATCCCCCCACAAGCTATGTTGTTATCCCCATCTTACAAGGCATGAGATTAAGGCAAAGGGAGGTTAAACCCTTGCTGAGGCCACAGCAGAGATGGTGAGAGGTGGAGTTGGATCTAAACCCAGGTACCTTGGTTCCAGCATGGTTAATACTGTGCTTTTCCAGCAAGTGGAAAAAAAATTCTCAGAGCCTGGCCCATTGAAGTCTGGAGACGTGCAAGTCGAGCAAGAGGAGCTAAGAAGGCAACCTGTGCATGGCCCTCTGCTGGGCCAGCCCGCCCTTGTCCCATGGTCATCTGGGGAGGAGCTGTCAACAAAAAGTCTGAAGGATGGATGTAAGACCTATATCCAAAAGATTGAGGAAGGAAAGAAAAGTTGCCCATGGGTAGAACAGATAGGGGAGGATGAAGCGTTGGCAGCTGGAACCTCGTCCCAGAGCCCACCCCGGATGCAGAGCCCCTCGGGCAGCCCCCTGGGTGCTAGGACAGTCACCAGTCTGCCCCTGTCCTGGGCAGGGGCTGCCATGTGCACACAGAGCAGCTCGAGAGCCACAGTCCTGTGAAAGGACGGTGGCTTGAGTTCTAACAGTCATCGCCCCAGGGAAGGACTGTGGGATCAGAAGAAAGAGAAGTCCTGCTTATTTACTGAGCAGATATTATTTGCCAGAGGCTTTGATTTACTCTGTGTTACTTGATCTTCACAAATGTTCTGTATGGTAAATATTATTAACCCAGTTTTACAGATAAGTGAGGCTAATTGAGACTTAGTCACTTGCCTGCCCTGGTAATTGAGCACTGGAATTCCTATCAAGGTTTGACTCCTGGATTTGAACTCTGGCTCTGTCCTGTCCCTGGGAGGTCTGCAGCGAGGATCAAGTGAGGTAGTGTGAGAATGTTTTGTGAGCTCTGACTCTCATAAAATCCACTAAGGATTCGCTTTTAGAATGATAAAAAATAACCGAGCCCGGTTCCAGGTGCATGGAAGGGGAGTGCATTGATTTTTCTTCTCCAATCCTGGAGAGCTTCGGTAAAGCAGACTTGAGGCAGACTGGGGTATTTTTTTTTTTTTTTAAAGATTTTATTTATTCATGAGAGACACCGAGAGAGAGGCAGAGACACGGGCAGAGGGAGAAGCAGGCTCCCTGCGAGAGCCCGATGTGGGACTCGATCCCAGGACCCCAGGATCACGGCCTGGGCTGAAGGCAGATCCTCAACCACTGAGCCACCCAGGTATCCCTGGACCTGGCTATTTTTTATACTAATACTTTCCCACCCTCCTGAGGTAAAGGGACATTGCAATTTTACCTTCAGAGGCTTTGGTATGTCCTCCTCCTTGCTCACTGTCCCTGTGTTCCCTGCTGATTGCCCCTGTGAGGTAGCCAGATCCACCCAACGGCCAGTATGCAGGGAGAGAAGTAGCTCCACCACCTGGCCATGTGGGAGGCACAGCAGATTCCTGGGTGTCTAAGATGGCATCCCCCACACCTTGAGAAGTCTTGGAGAGATGCAAGCCAGCGAGCAGAGAAATTGTAGCTCAGCGAGGTTGGTGCTATGGTTGAGGTAAAGACTGCTTTCAGATGAGTTAAAGTCCATGATATAATCCCATGACCTGTCCTTCTCGAAGCTTTCTTGCAAGTCAGCCAGGCCCCGGTAGTATCACGTGCTGGCATTTCACTCTCAGGTAAACCAATCCATAGGCTTGTGTATGTGACCCCCTGGGCCAGGAATTCTCCTTTTAGGAACTGATCCCACCAGTAAGGGGGATGAGAAGTTCAGTATTCTCTCCATAAATGACAAAAGTATTTCAACACCGAGCCCTGATTTTTTTTTTTTCCAAAAGGATAAAGAGGAGTAAAAGGAAATTTTATAAAAGGTAACTTTTCCAAAGCTCCAGAGCACTTAATTCCTTGTGAGGAAATACTAAAAGATTCCTCTTAAAATCACGTCCAATCATGCCCTCCTGCCATGACTGAATTTAGTTCTGATCACACTGAACTGAGATGTGAAACAGAAGAAAAGTAATAGATATATGAAATAGGTCACAGAAAAAGCCTAGGGACGGGGACACACACACACACAATTTACTAGCTCCTTTCAGTGAGGTGACCAAGTACATGGTTGACTTATAAAACTCAAGAATATCCCTGTACAGCAACATAACCTATTTTAATTTCCCTAAAGACTCACGTCTCAGATTTTTGCCTGTGAGGTTTAGAGAAAAGCTACAGATCCTTCGCCTTTAGGAAAACCTGCTAATTGCTGTGTAGTTGTCACTAGCGTGGTCGGGTTTGACTTTGGCTTCATCCTCTCGCTCCTGTGGGCAGCAGTCAGGTGCCTCCTTACCTTAAGGCCTGCGGGATGTTGTGAGCAGGATCCTCCGCAAAACATCTGTCTGTCAAGGGATGGCCTGGAAGCCCGACGGCCCCTCACTTCCTCTGTTGGCTCTGAGTGGCCCTCAGGCTCCAGACCAGAATCACAGATTTTCAAGGGAGAGGAAATAGCTGTCATATTCAACATTTGTGACATTATCTTTTCCTTCCATCCCTTTACTTCCATCCTCTGAATGGGTTAGCCCTGCTGGAAATCTCCTACATTTCTAAAGTGTTTGGTCCATCATATATGACTTTGAAATGTTTAGTATTCCTACCCTACATTCTATGCAAATGAAAGATGTTCTCTCATGAATAATAGGGTTTTCTTCACTTGGGAGAAAGCATATCTTTATTATACATGATAAAAATCATCCTGTAAAAAAATGTCAAACACAAATGTATTGAAAGAAAAGGAGCCCTATGTAACCTCACCTCTCATTAAGTTTATCACTTAGTTTGTATTCTTCTGCATTTTCTTTATGCCTATACTACCATATTTTTTATACTATCATATTTTGATAAATTTTTCCTAATGTTTAGTGTTTGTCAAGCACTGTTCTACGGGTTTTATAAGTAATAATTCTCACAGGAGCTCTGTACATACCCACTCCCACGTACACGCACACACATTGTATGGGACTTAAAAACTTATAAATAGGGATCCCTGGGTGGCGCAGCAGTTTGGCGCCTGCCTTTGGCCCAGAGCACGATCCTGGAGACCCAGGATCGAATCCCACATCGGGCTCCCGGTGCATGGAGCCTGCTTCTCCCTCTGCCTGTGTCTCTGCCTCTCTCTCTCTCTCTCTCTTTGTGTGACTATCATAAATGAATAAAAAAAAACTAAAAAAAAAACTTATAAATAAAATCAACAGATCATGGCCAGCCTTTTTATAGGTTTTTCTCTCTTTAATAGATGCAGAGTACTCCATTGCATGAATTTACCTTAATATTTTTAATGACTTTCTTTTTGGTTGCTTCTGTTTTTTTTTTTTTTTTTATTGTTAGTGTTAAAATTAACACGCTCGTATCTTTTTTGCATGTATACACCATTTCAGTGGAATTGCTACGTTATAGGGTATACACATTTTATGGCCGTTTTAACATTGCCAAATTTTGCTTCCAGAAGGCTTATACCTATGTCTGTTCCCATCAACAATGTGTGAGAGGCTAGTTTCCCTACACCCTTGACACCACTTCTGTTTTTACTCTCCTGGGCAAAAAAATACCCTGTCTTTGAAATGAGGCAAATTATTTTAAGAAGCTGAAATAACAAGATCATTTGCTAAAAATTGGCACTTTTTACTGATGCTTTGCTATGAGTTACAGCTAGTGGCTTTGGCATGGCACACAAAGCACTTGGGCTTGAGAGCAAGCAGTCTGCCAGCTGGCGTGATCTCACTCAAGACACTTAATTTCTCTGGGCCTCAGTTTCCCCTTCTGTAAAGTCATTCTGAGGTCGTCCATCACCAAGCCACTGTGAGGCGTGAATGCTTATTTTCCCTGGCCCTTTGGTCTTGTCTGATGGGAGCCCCATGAGCGCTTTCTGATAGGCTCCCCGCCTGGTCTTCATCCTGTGTCATTTACTTCCTCTTGTTCATTCCAGCCCATCCTGGGTAAAAAAGAAGAGCCAGACGTGGGTGGAGACAGAGTTTTACAGCCTTCAGCGCCATGTCCTGTCTGAGCAACATTAGAGCCATTGATTTAGAATCTCTGTAAACTTGTCACTTTATGGTTGGTGAAGCAAGTTATTTATCTGAGTTAATGATTGGGAGAGCTGACTGTGAAGAAGTTGCCCATGGCCCACCATTAACCAGGATCCTGACATAAAATTATAGATCAGATGGGATTAACTCAGTGGTCCAAGTCACACAGAAAAGAATACGGTTGGGTGCCTCTGTTTCAAGTTGTTTCTCTTATTTGTCCATTTTGAGACTGAGACACACAGACTCTGCTTTCTGGGGCTGTCAGCCTCAGGGGAGGGGCGATGCTCACAAGTCTTATGAGAGAGAAATGCTCAAAGTCGTGACAAAAAAGATAGACTTAGCCAGGAAGACTCCAGAGGGGACTTGAGAGGAGTGACAGCATTTGCAGTGGTTTTCAGCTCCATATTTTTGTGGAGAGAGAGAAGGGAAGGCTGGAAAGGATTGACTCATCCTGCTGTTTGGGTCCAGGTGTGAATCTGACAGGATATCTGCTGCGGTCTCTGTGTTAAGACACTCATGTCCTATGGAGGACCTGTAGAGGGGAAACTTGTACAAGATCATTTAAGAGGTTGGGTAGAGCCTCCCTTGGCCATAAGGAGACCCCTGCCATTCCAGAGCTGTTATCCTGGGCCGACAGCTCAGGTGCTTGTTGTCCGTGCTGGGTAGGTGGTAATCATCTCTGTTAGAGAATCGGCTGTGAAGTTGCCTTGAGCCTCCAAGCAGAAGCCATAAATGTCTGCGAGCTTAAAAAGCCAGCTTAAGGATTTGAACCAAGGAGGCATCACTGGTTTTAAAGGACTGTCTGGGAGGGACGCCTGGGTGGCTAAGTCACTTAAACATCTGCTTTTGGCTCAGGTTGTGATCTCAGGGTCCTGAGCCCACATAAGGTTTCCTGCTCAGTGGGGAGGCTGCTTCTCCCTTCCCCTCTGTCTCCTCCCTCCTGCTCATGCTCTGTCTCTCTCTCTCTCAAATAAATAAATAAAATCTTTTTAAAAAAATTAAAGGAGGGCAGCCTGGGTGGCTCAGTGGTTTAGCACTGTCTTTGGCCCAGGGCCTGATCCTAGAGACCCAGGATCAAGTCCCACGTTAGGCTCCCTGCATGGAGGCTGCTTCTTCCTCTGCCTGTGTCTCTGCTTCTCTCTCTGTGTCTCTCATGAACAAATAAAATCTTAAAAAACAAAAAACACAGATTCTTGTGTCTCACCTGCCAAAAAATAAAATAAAAAATAAATAAATAAATAAATAAAAATAAAAAAAAATTAAAGGAGTCTTTGGGGGATCATCTAGAAATGAAGTTCAGTGAACTATTAGGTCAGCCTTTGAAGCTAGATAGGCAGGATGAATTAAAAGCTACCAAACTTAGAGATGTCACACATGGCACTAGAAAGAAAAAAAAAAAACAGCCTAGCAAGCGTTTGAGAAGTTGCAGTGGTTTCTTGGACCAGAATATAGTTACCTGGGGAAGAAATGTTGAGGGCCCTACAATTAAAGAGAAAGTGTTTACACTCAAGCAGGCAACTGCATTAGAGTTCTGGCCTTGCCGCTTCCCAGAAGTGTGGCCTTTGGGGCAAGTGCAGTGCTCACCAGGGCATCTGCTCAGGGTCACCCTCAGAGGACCATCATAAGCCACATTTGGCACTGCAGGTGGCTGGCAGGGCAGTGAAAGTGTTTCTCTTCCATGGGCATGGTCCTGTAGCAGTGGTTATAGCAGTCCACATGGCCATCCAGGTGCTGTCACTGCCCCCTCCCACCTAAGGGACCACTCAGGTGTGAGGATGTAAGACTCACACAAGGCAGGTGCAAGAGTCACTCTAGCTTAAAAGCACCTATCCTGTGGGAGTCAATATCTCTTGCAAAAGCTCCAAATGCATAACTCCTAGGGTTCCCACAAGGATTAGGTCTGATTAGTAGTCACAGTACTTGGAGAAACCCAAAATGATGGTGTCCCCCAAGAGGGACAATACTTCATTTATAGCTCTTCCAGTCCAGATGTGGTTTAACTATCAAGGGTCATTTTTACCATGAGCAATGTTGCTTGGTAACATAGCTGACATTCTATCTTTATCAAGTTTCCAGGGGAACACAGTCACAAGGTTAACCAAAGGCTAAATTCTCATGCAGAAAGGGAAAAGATTTTGTTAATCCTTTTCCAACAGTAGGTCAGCTCACCGCTCAGAGATTCAGTGTATTTATCTGTGAAGTGGCATCAGGCTGCCCTAGCCCAAATGATGGTGGCAAGTCAGATGAGAAGCACTGTCTCTAATATTTTTTTCTGTAGCACAATTCATATGTTCTGTCCTTGTTGCTTCTACTGAGTGTGGATATCACTATGGAATATTATGACTTCTTGTTTCCTGATAGCTGGAGCTCATTGACAGCGTGGGTTTCATTTGCACGGGGTGAAAAAAATTGCCAAGTTCTGATTTTTCAAAATATTGTACAGTCAGCTCATTTGCTCTCTGTTCATGGTGCCCTTTCACAAGTGGGCAGGTGGAGGTTAACAGCTTCTGCAGTAAAGGCAAGTTTCATTTTCTCCGTTTTCATTTTACACCAGTTTCCTTTTGTTCTAAACAACGTTTTGACACGATCTAAATGAAAAGATAGTCCTAAAACACATGGTTTCGGGTCTCTCAAATAATGCCTCAAGCCATTAACATTGTTCCACTCAGGCACAGTGTATGCAGGTTGCCCACGAACATTCCAAGAAAGGGCAGCCTGGTGAGTCTCTATTAAGCCTAGAGCATACAGCTCAAGTCCCATGCTCTGGTGGGACAGTAGACTCAAAACTCTAGACTGTTGTTTCTCAAGGTATGAGTAATAGACCATGGCAACCAGCATCCTTTGCAGTAATTGCTAGAAACACAAATCCCGAGACTTTGTAGACCTAGTCCTTCTAAGTGAGTCCTTCTGAATGAGAACCTGGAAATCTACAGTTTGCACCCCTGATATGCTTAGACCACTGAAGTCTGAGATCTCTCCTAGAAGGACTTCTGGGTCACCTTTGAAAGAGCATGCTGCCTTCTGGTTGCCCTTCCATTTGCAGCAACCACTTTGTTAGTGTGTCATTATGGGGAACGGAGATAATGTCGTTAAGACACCCAGACTAATGCCTGGCATACAGCAGGAGCTCAGTAAATGGGAAACCATTTAAATTTGCATATACATTTTGTTGTACATATATTTAAAATTCTTCTCAGAGCCAGTAACTTATACTGGGTAGACTTCCATATTTGTGTAGATCTTCGTATTTTATTTTGGCTCCATTCTGTTGTCTCTCTAATCTTCAGTGAAATTCTTATTGTAACTTCTTTTTTTCTTCTTCTTCTTTCTTCTTCTTTCTTCTTTCTTCTTTCTTCTTTCTTCTTTCTTCTTTTTAAAGAGAGGCCAGGGAGGGGCAGAGAGAGATGGAGAATTTTAAGCAGGCTCCATGCCCAGCACCGAGCCTGACATGGGTCTTGATCTCATGACCCTGAGATCATGACCTGCGCTGAAATCAAGAGTCAGATGCTTAACCAACTGAGCCCTTCTTATTGTGATTTCTTTAAAATTTCAATATTACCTCATTTCCTTTATTTTTAAAGATTTTATTTATTTATTCACGAAAGACAAGACTCCAAGATCACGCCCTGAGCCAAAGGCAGACACTCAACGGCTGAGCCACCCAGGCGTCCCAATATTACCTCATTTCAATTGAGCTAATAGAAAGCAGGGAAAAGGACTCTGATCTCATACTTAGCCTGGAAGTATGAAAAAGATAGCATCGCTTGTGGGGTCTAGATACCGTAGCAAAGGTAATGTGGTGCAAGGAGGGTGCTTGAAGGGAAAAGTCAGCTACCTTTCTCTGATTGGAAAATCATCTCGAAGATGACTCTCTCTGCTTGGCACTTGAAGAGCTTGACGTTACTTTATCAGAGCGCTATCTTTTTTGGAGGACGGATGATCCCTCATAAAGCTTCCTAGCCGTACTCCATCTTAGCTGTTGTGTCCTTAACCTGTAGCATTAAATTAAAGTCAGTCATGAAGGTGAAAGGAATCCTATCTGATATAGTCCCTCTGGCCACCTTTGGAAGCCATTTGCTTGATCTACTCTGTAATTCAGAAGAGCCTTCAGAGAAGGAGATGGGTCAGTCCTTCTTGTGTGGGAAACAGCCTTTAATGCTAAGGACATCCTTTTTCACAGAAATAAGAAGGATATAACCATGTTTACTTTCCTCTACATATGTATGTGTTTCAAAGCCAGCGGGTGAGCTTATGATTCTGCTGTGTATCCTGTTTCTAAAATACGATAAACCTGGCTTTTTGTAAGAAGAAGAATGAATAGAGAAAAGTAGAGAGAAAATAAATCATTTCAGAAGGTAAAAGACCTATTTGATTAGTTTGTGTCAGGAATAGAAAATGCCTTGTTTGTCGTTCACCCGATCTTCAGGGGATAAATCTCACCATTTCTTTTGCTTCCATCTGCTATGTGGAAAGGGTCACATGTACATGAATTCAATCTAATTTCAAGGATCATTGGTAGGGGAAAGTATTTATGTTTCTGGGTGCTTTCATCATTTTTATCCAGGTGTCATCTGCAGTCAAGGATTAGTTGTCATTCATCTAAATGTGTTTTTTTTTTTTTCCTTTAAGTATTTGACAGTTTATTAGCACAGAAGATAAATACATTTTGGGATAAAACGCAATTACCTTTTCTCTGAGCACGTATGGCCCATAACGACAATGCACGGAACGAACACCGTTTTGTTCAAATGGACAAGAAGAGAATGCTGGTCAGAACAAGGGGAGAGCTCCTGAGCAATAAAACCCGACAGCGAGTGTAGCTGCAGCAACTCGACAGGGAGTTGCTTGTGCATGCACGCGTGGCTCCTCTCTGTGTTGAAGACTGGGCATTCTCAGGCTTACCTGACCCTAATGGAGAAAATGCCTGTTTCTCCACTGTGTGCCTTGACCACTCTGTCAGTGTGTACTTGGTTAGGATACCAGCACATAACGCCTGTGCCAGGGAATCTGTCTTCTCCTGATGATAATGAAAAATGAGGGGGTCCCACGGAGAACATGTGTTTCCAAGATAACGGTCACAAGACAACCACATCATGGTAAGACTGATGCACGGGCTGTTGGCAGGTGTTGGGCCGAGTTGACGGTCATGCCGCCGAGTGGTTTGTGCCAAGGCACTAGGATCACAGTTTACATTCTTAGTGTCCTAGGAGCTCCTGTCATGAATCCTTGGCTGCAGTCATGCTGATTCAGGTGATTAACAAGGCCCCCTGAACTTTGTGGATGTTCCACAGGTACTAGCTGCGACTAAGCTGCTGATGGAAATCTGTGGCTTGGCCTACTTCTGTCCTAAGAGCAAAGGTAAAGAAGGTGCCTCAATATGCTCCCTTTGTTTTTTTTTTCAAAATGAGAGAATCAAAGCATTTTATGAAATGTGAAATGGAGTCAGGGCATCAGTGACCTATAATAACTCACCAGGGGTAAAGCAGTTAAAAAAAAAAAAAAAGACTGGCTCAGGATGGTGCAGACATTGAGTCTCTGCTGCCCCCTACTGCCCAGGTTTTATATATTGGGTCTCTGGGTAGACTTGGTTTCTAACCTGGCGCTCTCAGGGCACTCAGTTTGGGAGGATAATGACTTGAGATTGTCCCAGTGTTTTCTTCCAGAGTCTCCCCACATTTGTTTCCTCGGCTTGAGAGAATTGCATGTGGATGGAAGAAAATCCACATTGTGGGTATGACGGGGTTCATGTGGCATGGTGAAGGTCTGACAGCAGGCCTGAGCTAGAATCATCTCTGCAGGGCCGTCCACCCCCTCCCTTCAGCAGCCACCAGCTGGTGGATTGAAGAATCTGGTTTAGTCCTAAGAATAAGGATCTGTGAAGGCACTGGTTGATTTTTTTTTTTTTTTTTTTTGCTACAAGAAATGTTCTGCTAGATTTGGCTTTATTTTTAATCATTCCAACCAGACTGTACAGTATGGAGTACGTGCGTCTCCCTTCTTATTATGCATGCATGTGCTTGGAACTCAGTCTTTCATCTATTTAGCACGTTATCAGGTGCCTTCTATATTTCTGGCATCATGCGAGTCACACTAAGTACTCAAAAGTGAAAAAATCGATAATGATCTTTGCCCTCGAGGAACTTAAAGTCTAGTGGAAGACACTGATATTAAACCACAGATAATCTCATGACCTTTTGTGTTAACTGCTTTCAAGAAGAATATTAGGTGCTATGAGGGAGCATAAACGAGAGATGGAACCAGTTCCGTGGGTTAGGTAGATGCTCATCGGCGTGAGACCCAGAGACAAAGTCTTCAGGAGACCATTTTGCACAGAACACTCACTCTGTCCCATAGTGGCCAGAAACAAAGGATGTTTTAGGAAACAGTTTTGTAGAGAGAGATCAGTTTCCTTTGGAAATGAAAATCTGTATCCTGGGCTAGCTTTTTTTTTTTTTTTCCCCTCCTCTCTGATCACAAGAGAACTAAAAAATTACAGGGACTCAAACTTTCCCTGCCTATTAAAAAAAAAAGAATGTATTCACATTTGCCTTCCCACAGTTGAACGGGGCCTCACGGGAGTAGGGGGTTTCCTGACCTCACAGCAACAGAAACAGAAGCTAGGTCGTCACTCGTGGAGGTCACTAAAGGTGGGGTTTCCTATATTAGCAAAGTAGACTGGGTTGGATATTCTCTAAAATCCCTTGCAGATAGAGTATTTGATTATCCTTGGCTAAGGGTAGAGTTGGTAGGATTTTATTGGGTTCTGGAAAGGCCTGATGATGACACATATCCCTCATAGTTGACCCGAGTTCCCAAAGGCTTACCATTGGATTGGTTCCTTTGAAGGTATTCTTTCATTGCAGAAATGCACCTTATTCCAGATGGTGCTGCTTCCATTCCAGGATTTACTTCTGTACTGAACAAAAAAGTTGCATTTTATGTAGATAATGGCCTGGGTACAGTTTGTGATGACTTATCTTCTTCCATTCACGTAGTTGGGGAAGATGTCTCCCGTAACTTCAGGTAAGTTGTCTTAGGACTTGCTGCTACTCTGAAGCCATCAGGGAGGCCACAGGCAAGGATTTCTGCTGTGTAAAAGAAGTCGTGGCTCCTGGCTGAGAAGTTGTTCATGGATGGTTTCAATCATTTAACGCTTGGATTCGTTTCCTTGTCCTCTCCTGAGAAGAGCCAGATAGAAAAATACCTACAGGCAGAATTATTTCTAAAAATCGATTTTACATACATGCTGTAGGGGGCAGCATTCATTAGGGAAAGCCAGGGAACGGCCCTTGGAAGAGAGGAATTTTTTAGACCTTATAGGGAAGAAACTTGGCCCTGTTTGTAAAGATCTCTGTGCACCAGAGGTGCTTGTTCTGTTCTGTTATTCATATAAATGGATGAGCTTCTGGCTCTTTGGTGATAACACTCCTTAGGGGCCCAGGATCCCCTTGCCTCATACGTAATTTTTCTTGTGTGGAGTCTATACCAGTGAGCATCTGTGAGGGAGAGTGACTTTTCCACATGGGATGTATGTGCCAAGGTGCAGATTCCTTCCCAGATCATCCAACACCCAGCTTGTGGTCTTTAGCCATGTTCTGAGCCATTGCAGTCTACTCACCCTCCAGTCAGAAATAGTGACTCTGGGACGCCTGGGTGGCTCAGTGGAGCATCTGCCTTAGGCTCAGGGGGTGACCCTGGGGTCCTGAGATCGAGTCCCGCATCGGACTCCCCGCAGGGAGCCTGCTTCTCCCTTTGCCTATGTCTCTGCTTCTCTCTGTGTGTCTCTCATGAATAAGTAAATAAAATCTTAAAAAAAAAGAAAAGAAATAGTGACTATTTCCCCCAGAACTGCTCCAAACCTGTTATTGCCCAGGAAATCGTAAATGATAGTGAAACTTGTGGGAGTGAACCTTTTTCTGGATCCTCTAGCCTTGAGAGAGTTGGTCCAGCAGGTTGTGACTTCTTGATCCCCATCTCCCCAGGCCCTAGAAATTATGGCTTCAAATAATAGCCATGTAGACACAAGCCTACAGATTGACAGGACAGTTCAGTGGAGCTGTGCCAGGCTCGAGTGATGTGGGTTGGCTCACGCATTGTGGTCCTCTGGGTGTTGGCTGGATGCTGGCTCTCAGCAGAGATGCCCCTGCTTCCCTTTTCTATCTTTGATCCTCCAGCAGGCCAGTCCAAGGCCATCCTCATGGTGGACGAGTTCCAAGCCCAAAGTGCACAGCCCATTGAAGCCTGTGCTCCAGAAAGGGATATTGGTTCTCTTTCTGCTGCATTCTGTTGGCCAGAGCAAGTCACACAGCCCGGCCAAGTACATGGGGTTGGGAATCCTCCTGTACCAAGTGAGGGAGGAGCTGCAGAGCCACAGTGGCACCCTGCAGAACCTGACTGGCCCCGTGTCAGCCTGTTCTCGGGTCTCTGGGGTCCTTGGTCTTCAGATACCCATGCTCCTCTGCTTTCTCTTTTCTGTACTAACTGGTACAAGTTGTATGATGAAGGTCCAGGTGCCATACTGGGGTTTGGGACACCAGGGGTCTCTTCCTAGCAATTCCACTTGATGACCATGTGACTTTGATGGTAGGTCTTTATAATCTCTGAGCTTCCAATTCCTTGGCTCTAAAATGGAAGTGAGAAGAGCACCAACCTCATAAAGTCAACACGAGGATTACATGAGATGAAATATGTGGGAAAAGTCTGAATTTTGTATGTCATATGCATGAATTAAATCATGAGTGTGCACAGTCTAAAATGGCTTCTTACGGGCAGAGTAACCGCAGCAGCTGGACTCTCCTCCAGCCAGTTCTCTACTCCTTGTCTTTTGCTTCAGATCAAAAGTCTAAAGTGCCCAGATCACCACATCTTGCCAAGCTATGTCTCTCGTGGATAAACTATGGTGAAGGCTGCTTTTGAAAACCTAAGAGGGGACGCCTGGGTGGCTCAGTGATTGAGTGTCTGCCTTCAGCCCAGGGTGTGATCCCAGGGTCCCGGGATCGAGTCCTGCATGGGACTCCCTGCATGGAGCCTGCTTCTCCCTCTGCCTATGTGTCTCATGAATAAATAAATAAAATCTTTAAAATTACAAAAAAAAACAAAAAAAAAAACAAAAAACAAAGGGACCAAGAAACCCAGAGTGACTTTCACTGAAAAAGCAGCTTCTTAGCAAATGAACACTTGCCATAGCTTGGTTATCTTAGAAGTGAGTAACCTATTGATTTTCAAAATCCCCCCCCAATAGCCACTCATTGAGGGAGGGGGATTCAGGATAAAAGTATTGATTTAGACAGGCTAACATAATGGAAGAAGCATTTGTTAGGTTGCCGTTTTTATTTTTCATAAATTGGCCACTGGAGTGGAAGAAAGAAGACACATCTTTCAGCAGGGTTTTGAACAAAAGGATATTTTTAAACAAAAGGATATTAGCCAACTTAATTATACTCCTAAAGCAACGTTAAAGGTCATGATTGATGGTTTTTGCACAGTATTTTGGAACAAAGGCCCCTTTGATTAGTAAAGGGGTTTTTTTTTTTTCCCTCCCCCCAGAATGTGATTCTGTTTTTCCTTCTGTTTGTCCATCATCCTTCAGTCCACGTTCTCTGATCTTCTTAATGCATCCAAACCCACAGTTGAAAATAACCTGCTGCCCCACTCCTGGGAGTGGCGACTGGAGCATCTTTGGGCAATGAAAGGAGAGACAGTGTAGCTGAGCTAATGAACGGTCCAAGGAAGAGGTTGGGGTGCCAGCCCTGAGTGCGGCCATGCCTGAGCGTACGAGGATGCCGTGGCTCTGGCCTTGGGGTGCTGGTCAGCCTTTGCGGTCACGGCTGGGCAACCAGAGTAGCCCCTGCTGGCCGGAAGCTGACCAGGACTGTTCAGTTTCATTAAGGCGCCCCTCAGATCACCTCCTGGCATGAAACGCTCCAGAAACCATCAAACAGCTGAGGTTGAAGCTGGATTCCTTGAAGTGCTTCCAAAGGCTTTGGCATAGCTGCCATTTGGATGAGCCTAACTAAACGGAGAGCTTTTCAGGTCTGGTGTCTGAGTGGCAGGAACACCCCGGGCCCTGGGACTCACAGTGAGGAGGCCGGAGGAAGGGTGGGAAGAGGGAGTTGGCTCTTCCTGGCCCACTGCTGACTCCCTCCCTTCTCTTCCTTTTTTTTTTTTTTTTTTAAAGACTGTATTTATTTGAGAGAGAGAGAGAGAGAGAGAATGAGCAGAGGGAGAGGGAGAAGCAGACTCCTTGCTGAGCAGCAGGCCGACTGGGGGCTCGATCCCAGAACCCCAGGATCATGACCTGAGTGGAAGGCAGACGCTTTGCCAGCTGAGACATCCAGGTGCCCCTCTTTCTCCTCCTTGAAGCTGTTCTTGCTGTCACTCTCCCATCTGAGGGGGTAACTTCCCAACACCAGGAAGAGCAGACGTTTCCCAGAGAGCGAGTCTGGGTCAATGACAAATGCCTCTGTATGCTTTAGGCCAGACTGTCCAACAGACCTTTCTTCAGTGATGCTAATACTCTGTATCTGTGCTGGTAGGCTAGCCACCAGCTACACAGGGCCATAAGACACTTGAAATGTGGCTGGTGAGAACGCAGGACCAAATTTTTAATGTATTCAATTTTAATTCATCTAGATAGTCACATGTGGCTAGTGGCTACAGTATTTGACAGTATCTCTGAATAAAGTCTGTCATTTAGGGGCCCCTGGTTGGCTCATTCAGTGAAGCATCTGACTCTTGATCTCAGGATCATGAGTTCAAGCCCCATATTGGGTACCATGCTGGGTGTGGAGCCTACTTTAAAAAAAAAAAAAAAAAAAAAGGCCATTTAAAAATGGCTTCCTCAACAGGAAAGACCAAATATTGCTTGATTCCATTTATATGAAATCTCCAGACTAGGCCAATCTCTAGTGATGGAAGGTTGAGTAGTGGTTGCCAGGGCTGGGGGTCAGGGTGGGCTGCAGAGGGGGTGACTGCTAATGGCTATAGAGTTTCTTTTGGCCGTAATAAAGTGTTTTAAAATTAGATTGTGGCGATGGTGGCACAACTTCACTAAAATACTAGAAAGAATTGAGTCACACGCTTAACATGGACAAGTGTTACAGTATGTGAATTCTATCTCAGTAAGGATTTTTGGTTGTTGTTGTTTTTTTTTAATAGTCTGCTTTCCTGCCATATCCAAGTAGATGTTCTGACTCTAGCTCTGTTCCTACCTGGTAGTGTGTGTGGCTAAGTACCTACCCTTCCCTGGGCCTCGGTTTCCCTTAGATAAGATAATATTCCCTTAGATAAAATATTCCCTTTGCCTCAAGGGTGGTAGCAAAGAAGAAAACTTGTGGTCTTCCTTTCCTTGCATCATTTTAACTTTAGCCCAGTTCAGGTTGTATGGTCCTGGGGATAGAGAATGCACCCCATTTTTCTGGGAACCCGGTTCCAGGAGAGCCCCAGGCAGCAGACAGAGCTTTGAGCAGGGAGTGAGCAGACCACTCTGCTCTGTCCATTCCCTCCGGAACCATGGTGCAAAGAGCCTTTGGTGCTGGTCTAGGAATTTTAGGTAACAGCTAAGATATTTATCTTTTTGCCTTTGATCCAGATAAAAAGATTTGTAGCTTTGCGCTGTCAATTGATCGAATGCACAGAAATGGCTTTCCATACCCTCCGCAAGCAGATTCCCAGGGGGCAAGGAGGAGATTCCTGGTTATAAAATGTCTTCCAGTTTTTCACAGTTTGTGGTTTAGGGGATCCTGTGGAATTTCTGGGAAGTACATTCTTCAGGAGCAGGCTTGAGCTGGTCTGTTTCCTCTCCCACTCCTCATAGGGGCTTTCGAAAACAAAGGCCCGTCAAAGGGTCACAAATCAGTGACATTGGAGGAAGTAATTGTTACTATTATCGTTGTCCTCCTCTTCTTTGCTATCGCAAAGCCTGTAGTGTGTCGACACGGGGATGTTACAAATGCCTGCCTTATAAATAACTTTAGGGCCTACTTACTTAATGTAGGTCAGGGGATGATGGGCTGTGAACGGAAAGGGCCACTGTGACAATGAAACGATGGCAGTGGTACCTGCTGGTTACTAGGTATTCGTTTGTGCCTAGAGTTACTTTAGGTACTTTGCATGCTGGCCTCATTTAATCCCTCACACCAAGGAGTGTCTGTAGTATCTTCTCCATTTTACAGATGCAGAAACTGAGGCTCAAGGTTAAATCAGTTGCCTCCATCGTGCAGCTGATAAGGCCAGAGCTGAGATTTGAACGAGGATCTGCATGATTCTGAAGCTGGTATTTTGCTGTTAACCATCATACGATCCCACAAGCCAGCTTCGACTAAACTCACTAATCATTGAGCTCCTTTTTGTGTCAGGAGTTAATTTGCAAATCAGTGCAAGCAATGACCAAAACCAGTAAGGGCCAGATGAGTGGTGGATTAACTACACAGAAGAAGGGAAGAATATTCTAGACAGAATAGCGTGCCCCGAGACGAGGGGATAAGGGAAGAGTATGGCATGATCAAGGAAACGAAATGTGTGTACGTGTCTGTCTGAAGCAGGCAAAATGACTTCCTCAGTTCCACTCCACAAATCAGTGCTAGCACAGTTCTGTGAGGGCAGGGAGCAAGCTGTCACGTCCAAGAAACGCTTGCTGAAAGAATGAAAGGTAGCCAACATGGGATTAGAACCCAGGTCTCCTGAATCTGTTTAGCATTCTGGCCGGTGACATCACTTAGGGAACCCTTGGACAATTGCGAGTTGGCCTTGGACAGTGGATGCCTGTAGTATTGGGATTTATAATAATAATTTAAAAAAATGTATGTTTTTGGTCTTCCTCCCCATTTCCAGCACAGAGCTCCTACAACTCTTGGAACTTCCTAAGTGATGAGTGCGATCAAGGTGTCTGTCTTTACGCTAATGAGGCGCTGGGCACCACACCTGGGGATGGGAGCTGGTTTGCCGGTGGAGCCAGCCATGAGACTGAAGGGTTGAAACCCACAGTCTCACCCCTTAACCTCAGGGTAGAAGTGAGGGGCTGGGGATTGAGTTCAATCACTAGTGGCCAGTGATGCCATCAACCATGCCTAAGTAATGAAGTCTCCATAAAAACCCAAAGGACAGGATTTAGATAGCTTAGGTTGGTGTACACATGGAAATGTGGGGAGAGTGGTGTCATGGAAGCGCCATGCCCTTCCTCCTGCCTTTCCCTATGCATTTGTCCCGTCTGGCTATTCCTGAGTTACATCTGGCCCTAATAGTCCAGTAATCTAGTAAGTAAAACATTTCTCTGAGTTCTGTGAGCTGCTCTAGCAAATTAGTCAAACCCAAAGAGGGGTCTTGGGTACCTCCAATCTATAGCCAGTTGTTCAGAAGCACAGGTGTCAACTTGTGCTTTCTGACTGGCGTCTCAATTGTCAGGGGGTTGGGAGGGGACAGTGTTATGGGACTGAGCCCTTAACCCATGGGATCTGATGCTAGATCTGGGTAAATAATGTCAGAACTGAGTGGAATTGGAGGACACCCAGTTGGTGTAGGAGAATTGCTTGGGCATGTGGGGATGCCACCTACCCCTACCCTCCCTCTCCCACCCCTACCATCTCCCCGAATGCTTGTAATGGCCTAGTATGCTTACACAGGCCAGTCATGGCCCATTTTCATAGCACTAGAGTAAGAAATCCCAGGGGCAGAGCTGCAGCAGGGATGGAGAAACTCAAAAGTTCTGTGCAAGGGGCTTTGTGGCCCTGGTGGGCTTACGGTAAGAAAGGAAGGGACATCAGATCTGGTGGCAGGTTTATTTGTGGACGTACATCTCTGTGGTGATGAAGTCCTGGGCCACTTAAATCCCAGTAAGTTTCAGTGTCTGTTAGCAAAAGGCAGCCCTGCCCCCGTGAGCGTGTGTGGTGACCTGGACAGCCAGGGCGGCCGTTCTAACTGCTGGGATGATAGGTAGCAGGGATTCATCATTGAGCGTCTGCTAGGAACGGTCTCCGCTGAGTAACTTCTTTTGGTGCTTATGCTCTAATTTTTAAGCAAAACGTCTGTGGTGGTAATTCTTTAACTTTCCCTCATTAAATAAAAATTAATGAACTGTCAAAGGCAAGAGGAGCTAATGTAAAAAGTGGAAATGGAATTTTTATCTGGACCCTAGGACATTTTTGCTTCTTCACTTGTAGAAAAAGTACCCCAAAAAGCCTGCATTTCTTGACCAAGGCTGCTTTGCTTTCAAACACCCACAACTTTGAGCAAATGTTTATCTTCTACTTAAACACATTTGGACTTCAACGTCCGCGCTGCTGGTTCCTAAAATGTTAAATAAAGGAAACAGAAGAAAAAGTGTTTAAATGTAATTTTTCAGGATGCCTGACTCCTTGTCCACCCCACGAGACTGGCGACTACTGATCTTTGGGTCCTCATAACGTGGCGTGGAGTAGACACTCATTAAGTGAAAGAATCCATCCTGCAGAGTCCACATCACACACCCGCCTTCACGAAGGACCATCTCATTAGTCCAACTGGCGATCCTTACCCTTGGGAACATGGCCCTGGGGGTGTGTCTCTTTCCAACCCTTGAATAAGTTTCCTGGGGACCCGGCCTTCCCACTCTCGGTGCCCGACGCACCCTTCCAGGGAGGATCCCTTTGTCAGACATTTGCTCGCCCGGCCTGTTTGCCTCCACGCTGATTTCTGTGGGCTGAAAACTTACTGCCAGCTGAGAGAGAAACTATTGAGACCGACACTTTGGGTGCAGTTTTACTAAAGGCAGAGACAGGGCATGTATTCGGAGTTGTCCAAGGGAATCCATGCATTCCTGGCTGCTATTTTAAGACTCTCCTTCTAAACTGATATCCTTCAGGTTTATTTGGTTTAACTCCTGCTCTGGAAGTTGGCTTGTTTCTGCGCATCAGAGTGGTCTTGAAAGCCGTTCCTCCAGGACCCCGGCCGGACAGCTGCAAAATAGCTGGCATTTTTTCTCCCCCGCACTCTGTATTGACAGCAGGTTTGAATCACCCTGCCCTGTTTTCTGTAACATAACCAGGCCAGAAATCATTTGAATCTTTTCATTGAGAGGGAGGCATTGCCTGGTACATTTTGTGTGTGGAGGTTGATGAGGAACATCCAAGGACCTCCCTTTTCTGCCCCTCCTGGTTCCTGCTAATCAGCGTGGGAGTGGGGGGGGCCCTTTCACCATCAGGGATATCCCCTCAACCCACTGCTTCCACCCACTGGAAATTCTTGGAGAAGCTGGTCCATTCACTCCTTTGCTGCTGGCCCACCCCACCCCACTTGGGCCCCTCTTGCTGTCTGCTGGGTCTCTGGCTGGTTTTCTTAAGCTCACCCAGATCTCTGACAGTGCTCTTGCCCTTCACAGAGTCAGAAGTTCTCCAAATGGTAAGCCTGTGCATGCCCCCACCCAGGCTCAAGCGGCGCTCACACCTGCCTTTCTCTGGCTGGCAGCCCTCACTCTAGTTCTAGGTCTGCTGCTAATTCAAGGAGTGATCCTGAGTAGTATTCGTGCTCTCTGGGTCTCGGATTCCTTCTCTCTCAGAAGGGGCATCGCACTGACTGACCTGAATGTTCTTTTTATTTATTTATTTATTTATTTTGAAATAAGCTCCACGCCGAACATGGGGCTTGAACTCACAACTCAGGATCCTGAGATCAAAAGTCCACTCTACCTGTTAAGCAGCCAGGCACTACCCCCCCAACCCCACCCCCACCACCGTGTTTCCTTTCAGCTCTAATGTACATTGATCACTCAATGGCTCCCTGATGCATGGTGCCCATTTCTATGCCTTTCTCAGCCCTTTGCCTTCCTTACTCTCCTATAGGTATTGCCCAGTCTCCAAAAGCTAATGTAACTCTGGATGAAACTTGTTCTTGCCAAAGCCAAAACAAGGACTTAATCCTTGGAAACTGCCTTTAACCTAGATACCAGCTGCGGACTCGCCAAGCCAACATAGGCTGCACCAGCTTGTGCTGGCTCACGAGAGCCAATTTAGAAATGTTTAGGAGTTTCCCAAGACTGTTGATGCCATCCATGTTGGTAGTTTGAAATCTTCCCTGGTGGGAGTATTTACACCACAGAATTGAGCAAACTATAAAGGACAACTTTTCTTGTTTTTCTTTAGAGAATCAGTTGTTAGACACTCACCAGCCTACCACTGAGAGGCAAATGAAGTTGATCCGCCAACTGTAACAGGTGGAAGAAGACTCAGTGTCCTTTCAGATCTTTCTGGGAGTATTTTGTTTTGCTGGGATGAGGATGGGGTTACATTACTGTGGGTCAGTATTTCTTCCTGTTGCTGTTTTGCTGAAATACTTGAGCTTGAGATGCCTGGGTGGCTGAGTGGTTGAGCATCTGCCTTAGGCTCAGGGCGTGATCCCAGAGTCCCGGATGGAGTCCCACATCGGGCTCCCCGCAGGGAGCCTCCTCCCTCTGCCTGTGTCTCTGCCTCTCTCTCTGTGTCTCTCAGGAATAAATAAAATATTTTTTAAAACTGAAATACTTGAGCTTGTAGATCAAATATCTTACCCTTCTATGTGCAATATCCCCCTCTTACCCACTGCGACTGCCCCAACTCATTCTCTCCTCAAAAGAGTGATGAGGAGCTTTGGGCATAGATTTTTCCTGAAAGTTTAAGGCCATGGAGGGGTTACAGTGTTCCAATGCAAACAGCTTAACATTGAATATTGGATGTTCCTATTCTTAAGAGTCCTTCAGCTTCCCTGCCACCGGGAATTTCTCAGTGGCCATATTGTCTTTAAGATTCCTGCCTCCTGTGTTGATCAGCTGCCCTTCTCACCCTCTCCCGTTCTTTTTTTTTTTTTTTAAGATTTTATTTATTTATTCATGAGAGACAGAGAGAGAGAGAGGCAGAGACACAGGCAGAGGGAGAAGCAGGCTCCATGCAGGGAGCCCAACGTGGGACTTGATCCCGGGACTCCAGGATCACACCTTGAGTCAAAGGCGGTGCTAAACCGCTGAGCCACCTGGGCTGTCGAGGGCATTTCTTAACTAGAGCTCCTAAGAGGACCTCTGATTATCAGCTGGTAAAATCATTTTTTTTTTCTCATTCCCCCATCTCCAAAGCTCAGTTGCTGCCTGCCTCCAGTTAATTCATTTTAACTCAAGGTTGATACACAGCTTTGCCACACCAATCCAGCACATTCACTTGGCGCACATTTATGGAGTGGTGAGTTTCCACCTGCCATGAATGTGTGATGGAGTTCATCAGGGGCTTAGTATTGGGGGAGGGTGGGGGATATGGGGAGGGGGCGTGGAATCCCCAGTCAGAAGTTACCTGATTTTCCTAAAGAAGAGAATGACATTTGTTGAGAAGGGGGAATCTTAGAGTCCAGTGACCCTGTAGAAGGTGAACCTTGGAACACTGAGTTACCATTTCTGCTCTGCGCTGGACCATTTGGAGGGTGCAGTCCCATCACCATAGCCTAGGAAACCCCTGTGAGCTGGCTGCTTTCCCACACGGCTCCCTGCAGAGTGCATAGAACAGTGGGAGGGGGGTTCTCCCATCCAGTCCGCCAGTGCTGCCCTCTGTTGGAAATGCTCACGCTCCTCATTCCTCCTCCTTCCCACCACATCTTTTGAATATTTCAGGTTAGATTCTGTTCCCTCCAGAAAGCCTTTCCTGACTCCTGAGACTGAGTTTGAGACCCCTTCTCCGAGAGCCCACAGCAACTCACTCATATCTGTGGTTATCCTGCCAGTACTTCACTGGCAGATTGGCTCCTTGAGATGCGGGACTGAACCTTATTCTCTATTTCCATCGTAGAACATGGTATACAGAGACGTAAGATAAATATTTGCCGGGAGAGTAAATAAATGTGTGGATGAGCCAGAGAGTAATTATTTGCAGCTCAGACATGGGAGCCAGCAGCTATGTACCTGTCATTTGATATGGAGCAAGCTACTTAATCTTTCCAGGCTTCAGTTTTCTCATCTGTAAAATGGGGATGTGTAAATATTTACTTCTCAGGGTTATTGTGAAGAGTTAGATTAGGCAACGCAAGTAAAGCACTTAGCACAGTGACTTTTACACAGTATGTGCTCAGTAAGTTATTGTTAATGATTAATCATATGTAATGATTGAAATTAGAAGAGCAAATAAGGAGATAAGCTGATATTTTTGGTGTATGTACCAAAAAGCAGTAACTTCCAGTATTTAACTGGAAGACTAATTATCTTATTTCCTTTTTAATTATCCTATTTCCAAATAACATCTAGACCTGTGTCTGTGATTTTTCAGTCGTGGATACTAATACTCAGAAATGCACCCTGGTGCCGTCACAGAGGGTTCTCAATTAAACCCACGTTTAGTAAGGAAGAGAAATGGAATAACATACAAACAAAACAAATCAATGTATGGTAAAACATGAAAAATCTTGTTGCTATTAACTAGAAAGTACAGATAACCAGAATATCTCTTTTTAGTGGTTTAAAGCATTTTTAATTAGCGTCTTTGCGGTAACCACTCTATTAGGCTCCTGACTTCATGATGTTTATCCCTCATGCAGGCATTCGCCCACTTAGTCAAGCAGCATTTATCTGGTATCAGGTACTGGAGATAAGATGAAACAGAACCCCTGGCATCAAGGAATTAATATTCAGGAGTGAGGCTTAGCAAATTCTCCCTTATATGGCCAGATGGTAGGTATTTAAGGCTCTGCGGGCCATGGAGTCTCTGTCGCAGTAACTCAGTTCTTCCACTGTAGTGAGAAAGCAGCCATAGACACGATGTCAATGAATGAGCATGACTGTTACAATAAAACTTTATTTACGAAAGTAGATGGTAGGCCACGTTTGGCCTTCAGGCCCTAGTTGCTGACCTCTCTACCAGAGGAGGAGTACTTAAAGTGAGCTGAGTCTGCACCGGGCTAGCAGTAAGCACCAAGGGCTAAGACCTGTAAGGGACAGAGGATGGTTGATGAGAAGAGGCTGAGTGGGGCCGTGACCCTCACAGGGGGAAGAGCTTAGGGAAGTGGCGGTGCTGTATGAGGCAGAGGACAGCTAACGAAGGCCAGGAGGAGGAGCTGCAGGGTTGGCCCCTGTTGCAGAAACTGGTGTAGCTAAGAGATCTCCGCTGGTCCTGGAGCTGCACCAACCAGGCCAGATACTCGCAAAGACCTTCCCGCTCCTGGGAGATCTTACTGACCGGTCGAGACCCTACCTCTGGATTTCTGCGGGTTCCCATAGGCTGCTTTCCCGCAGCCAATCTCTGTGAAACTTGTCTCCATTCCACCCCAGCATCCTGATCCAGAAGCCAGCGTTTCCTATCGTTCAGTAACTTTTGTGATGGTTTATTGTGATGTCACAGGGACAGAAATGTTGCATATCACAGCCCCTGGCTTGCTTGTCCCACTCACTTCCTTTACCTCTTTTCTCTCTGTTTGATGTAACCAGGCAATTTACTCCTTGTACTGCAACACAGGTGCGCTGTCTAGGGCTTCAGCTTCCAGCCCAAGTGGTTGATCAAGTGGATCAAGTGGTTGTCCTACTGGAGACCTCTCTCCCATCCCAACAGAAACTCTGGTCCTCTCATTACCCTAACACACAGTGGCTTCCACAAATATTTTGCTACCTGTTCTCATTCCACAATCCTCCCCCTCCCTGCTCCACCCCCCATGGTTACAGCTTTGCTCTCATAGGTCTATTACAGAGAATGAGGCTAAGGCCACAAGCTATAACCTGGTGGAGAGACCTTGGCTTCAGTCTCACCTTTGCAGTCACCAGATGTGTGATATCAGGCCAGTGACTCAGCCTCCCTAAGCCTGAGTCATGGGCTTGGTGCCACCCTCCTCGGGGGTATTTTCAAAGATTCAGGAAGAGCACCCGGCTGCCCCACTGAATCCTAGTTGGTGGAGGTTAATGCTGATTGTCTTTTCCTGCCTCCATTTCCTCCGTTAGGTCCCAAATTGGGAATATAAAACTGGGTCTCTGTCACTCATTTACTTTTTCATTACTGTGATAGATGTCTCTTGATAGAGGAAGGTTAGCCTTGAACTTGTGGTGTCTGGATTGACAGCGCAAAGTGACTAGATCAGTGCTCTGATTTATATTATTTGAAAACATCAGCTTTGCTTTCAGCTTGTCATCAAGGTTCAGAAAAGAGTGAAAGAAAAGAGTCTGCATGCCTGTTTTTTTTTTTTCCAGGAGGTGGCTTGTAAGGGATCCGTCACTGTGGAAATAAATTCAGTACGTGCACTGAGTGAAGAGTATGTGCGTGTGGGGTGAGCAGGGAAGAATCACATTCTGATTGAGTTATATGTCCCATTTTTCATTATGCCTGGGTGCAATGGATATGCCAGGATATGATTAGGATCACGAATGCATTTGGCTGACCAGATATTACCCCGATCAAGCAGAGAATCTATATAATTTTGTCCTTGTGCACTTGATTTGAATCACTAGATCCTTCTTTCCTTTTAATACTTTGTAAGGAATCATGTTCTAAAAGCTTTATGCAGGGGTGGTAAAACCTGGCTTGAAAGGCTTTCTTCATCCCCCACCTTGTTCCCGCTCTAGGTTAGGTGACCCCCTTTGTGATCCACAGGTCCATAAACATTCCCTTATCACACAGTTCATACTTGTTACTTCTGCTTTATGATCAGTCTCAGCTACGAGACTTAGAACTTCTTAAAGGCATAGAAAACCTCCTGTGTTCTCTGTGTAGCTATACCTCCAACACCTGGGGAGGGACCTGGAACAGAAGTGTCAAAAATATTGGAATGATGGGATGAGATAGGACCGATGGAGGACCAAACACTCAACGTTGAGGTGGTTTCAGGATTCCAAGGAGAAACATCGCCAAATAACTTTGAGCCCCAATCCTATCCCTGGTTACTGTACCTCCAGAATTCATTATTCAAGATGACAAAGATCCCCTGGAACAACATTTAATAAGCTTTGGCATGCATAAGTGTGCATTAAAACCTCCAAGCTGGTCCGTGAGCGGCCTGGTTTCCACATTATATCTCACAGCCCTGCAGACGGGTGAGAAGCTCCTTGGATCCCTTTTCACCGTCATTCATGTGAAGAGCCCTCTGAGTCTTACAGAAACAGAGCAGATGTTGCCAGGAGTGTCTGAGTCATCTCACCAGACAGTGAGAGCTGTGTGTTCACTGGGCTGCCTCCAGCAAGCCTGGTGAGGTGGATGAGGCACACGGGCCAAAGCTTGCCTCGCACCCGGCCCTGGTTTGGAGAGAGACAAAGGGGGAGCTTCCCACAACCTGCAGCTGGCCTGGGTGGGGCCGTAGGGAGCTATTTGCAAAAGGTGGGAGCTTTCAAACGCACGGGGCCTCAGAAGGGCAGTTCTGTCTTCTCCATAGAGCCAGGTCAGATAGGGCTGCTGGGGTACCCGCCGGTGCCAGTCCAGCGAGGGAAGTGGCACCGTAATTGGCACAGCTGTACCTCGCTCTGAGCCCGGTGTTAGCAGGGGGGAAGATGATGAATCTGTATGCAGAACTTCTTGCAGGATGCTCTTCTGTCTTTATGCCTTTGCTGCTCTTGGCAAAGAAAGCAAGCTTTGGTCACCATTTTCGTTCACTGGAGTCCATGGATTGAGAACATGGGCTTCAGCGTTTAAACTCTTGCTCTACCATTTCCCAGCCATAATGACATCTCGGAGCTGCAGTAAATCCACTTCATAAGATGCTTATGCATGAACTCATGAAATCATGAAGTGGATTGGTTAGATGGAATTTTTAAACTGCTTCGTACAGTACCGGGTGCATGGTTGGTGCTCAGCAAATGGTAGTTATTGGTGTTGGTTTTATTATTACTTCTGAGTACAACCTGAAGCTCAGGCAGGCTAAGCAAGTAACTCCAGGTTACCAAGCTATTAAGTTGGACTTGAACCCATCCACAGAGTTCTGTGATTCCAGAATTCTCCAGGTGGGACGACGAGCACAGAGCAGCATAAGACCTCTACCGTGGCATTCTTTTCCAGCTCATCAGGATTATCTTTGTTTTTAAATGATACCTTAGCCTCACAGAAGAGTTACTGGGATCCATCTGAATGAGCGCTCTGGTTACAAAAATTTAATCTACCCCCAACTTGTCACAGCCGAGGCTGTTGTATAAAACAAAACAGAGGCACCTGGAGGAAATTGCTTCCTGATTTGGGTGAGTAAAGCCGGTGAGCAGTCTCTGGGGGCATTTTCTACCTCAGCGTATTTCATTTGTTTCAGAAGAAAAATCCTGTCTTTTCATTAAGGAGACAACCGTCAGGCGAAAAGGCTCAGAAGTCTGTGTGGATCAGTGACATCCGTGAAGCCCTGAAATTATTTGATCTATCTGATACCACGTGTCTGCATATTTGGCAGAATCAGAATAAATGACTGCTTTTTTTCCTTCTGTTCCTGCACATTTGGCATAATACAGTCATAGATGGTGAATAATAGTCCAATTCAGCTCTCGGCCTCTGCGCTGATTTCCCCCAGAGAAATACAATAAGCTGGTTCTTTGGTTGGCTTCTGATTTTGATTGGCAGAAAAAATAACAGCAGAAAGATTACGTTTTGCCAGCATCCTAAATTTTGAAGAACAAGAACCATACTCAAATTATTGCTCAGTCATTTGACGGTCCCATTTAAAAAAAAAAAAAAAAAAAAAAAAACCTTCCTGGAGGGAAAAATGCTCTTTTTCCTCAGGAAAGAAGTTACAGGGTCAGGGAACTTTGCTGTAGAGTCTCTGCAAGCTGTTGACAGAGACTTGATGAAAATACTGTATATCGTGTACCAAGAAAGGAGCATGTACTTTGAGAGTCAGTTCATTGTCTCTTCTTGGGGTAGGGTCACTGGGCGTGTGGCTAACCTATGTGGACCTCGAGATAAAAGGTGCTTGGTGGGATGCTTGCGTGGCTCAGTGGTTGAGCGTCTGCCTTCAGCTCAGGGCGTGATCCCAGGGTCCTGGGACCGAGTTCTGCATCAGGCTCCCCCACGGGGAGTCTGCTTCTCCCTCTGCCTATGTCTATGTCTCTCATGAATAAATAAGTAAAATCTCTAAAAAATAAAAAAAAAAACAAAAAACAGAAGGTGCTTGGCAGTAACGTGTTTGATCTTCGGTGACCTTCTCAAGCTCGGTGCCTCAGTTTCCTCATTGGTGAAATGGAGTCATTATTACCTACCTCATTGGATTTATCCTGCAAATAAAAAAGAGAAGGTATAATAAAAAAAAGCTTTCTGGCACGGTATCAAAGTGTAAGCTCCGTAGATGTTGGCTGTTATTAATATATGATTATTAATATTGTTAGAGGGGTTTTTTCCATAGAAACCTTTTGTCAAATAAAATCTTACATGTAAAGCGAGCTGCTCTGGTAGGAGCAGAGCAGAGAACATATAAAAGGAGGTTGGCCCAAATCCCTCTTTCCATAATTGCTTTCAGCATCCCCCCTCTCACCCCCTGGCCGCCCCCTGAGCTGCTCTGTGGACCTCGGGCTCTGCACCCTCAGTGCTCTAAAGGGTCCTTGGCCTTTCGCAGACCACATACACTCTTGTTCAGAGCCCACCTGAGTCATGGGCCTGTCTGACAGGTGTAGCTTTAACCCTTTTTTTCCTGCTGTTCAGTGTTGGGGGCAGGAAGGTCAAAGGGAGAAGCCAGCCACCTTGCTAGTAAGAGCTCTTCTGCTCTTGCCTGCTTCTAAGTCCTCTCTTGACCAAATTGAGTGTCTCCGTCACTTTCAGCCTTTCCTTGTGGAAGTGGTTTACAGTCGTCCTCAGATTCTATCCCTTATGTGGGGAGAGCTGCCGTTCCTTGGTGTGAAGTAGTAAGGCTCACATTCTTCAGAGAATGTCTTTCTTTTTTTAAAGATCCCATCCATTCATTCATGAGAGAAGCAGAGACACAGGCAGAGGGAGAAGCAGGCTCCCTGTGGGGACCCCGGTGTGGGACTCCATCCCAGGACCCCAGGATCACACCCTGAGCCAAAGGTAGATGCTCAACCACAGAGCCACCCAGGTGCCCAGGTTCGCATTCTTTAGCACGTGGTCTTCCAAGCTCATGTGGACGGCAGTCACCCGAGGAGCCAGTTAAAGGTCCAGCTGCTCGGGTCCATCCCCAGGGATGCCGAATAACCAGGTTTGGGAGCAGTGCCAGCCAAGCGACTTTATTTCAGAGCCCTGAGTTCATCCACAGCTGTGTCGTTCACTGACCAACTGTGAGACCTTGGAGAAGTCATTACCTGCCCCCAGAGGTCTGTTCCCTTCCTGGGAAATGAATGACTGAAGTAGCGGATCTCTTCCCAGGTCCAACATTTTGAGGATTGCATCGTTCTCCCCTGGTCTGAGCTGGGTGCCACAGGGCAAGATCCTCACCTCTCTTGTTCTGAATGTCATTCTCGTATTAACACAGGCCAAGATCGCATCCGTTTCCGTCGCGGTCGTGTTGTAGGACTGCGTTACAGTGAGCCTAACTGTTGAGAGAAATCTTCAGGCATGCCACGGTGCAGCTGTTATGCCTGCTTCGTTTTCATGCGGTCTTTTGGTGTTAGTGCAGAGCCTTAGATGAATCTTCTTGAAATAAAAGGGAGAAGATTACACATTAAGGGTAGTTAATGCTCAGAATGCGTATCATGAAAGTATTCTGAGATCTACGAGATTGTAACTTCACAGGGGGAAAGCGGGTACATCCTCTCCCTTGTATAGTAAGAGTCTGGTTAGACTCTTACCTATTGGACAGCTGTCTTAACTGACTTAGGTGGGGTGCCCATTTTTGGCTCTCTCCATTAACACCGTGTTTACCAAAATGCATGCCATGATATGCTATTACCTTAAACTATCCCATAAAATCAGTTTAGGGCAAAACACATTCAGAAATCATAACCAAGGCAGCCCCAGTGGCGCAGCGATTTGGCGCCGCTTGCAGCCTGGGGTATGATCCTAGAGACCTAGGATCGAGTCCCATGTCGGGCTCCCTGCATGGAGCCTGCTTCTCCCTCTACCTGTGTCTCCACCTCTCTGTGTGTGTGTGTCCATGAATAAATAAATAAAATCTTAAAAAAAAAAAAAGAAATGATAACTATTGTGTTATCATTTTGGATTTGCCTAGTGCAAGTAAGCCTAGTAAAGAATCTTAGAAGTCCTGCAAGGTGGAGCACCCGGGTGGCTCAGTCAGTTGGGCATCTGCCTTCAGCTCAGGTCATGATCCTGGAATTGGGGGATCGAGCCCCATGTTGGGCTCCCTGAACAGCAGGGAATCTGCCCCTCCCTCTGCTCCTTCTGTCTTTCTCTCTCTCTCTCTCTCTCTCTCTAAAGGATGAATAAAATCTTTAATTAAAAAAAAAAAAAAGTCCTGCAATGCAAGGAAACTGACCACTACTGAGCCCTCCATTTTCCAAGCGTACCTGACCTTGGAACCCCTTGTCTCTATAAATGCCTGTTTCCATTGTTCATCGGAAAGCTTTCTGGCCTAACACTGGTTTGAAGGCTCCTATTTTAAGTGCCCACCTTCTGCCCCAAGAGAAAGCAGGAAGATTGGGCTGGCATCTTAGGGGAGAAAGCCTGCAGAATTCCTTAACTCACTCTTAGAGGGATGTATTTACAATAGCATACGACCATCGTGCTCTGCCAAAGAGCTGTTAGCTGTGGACAGTGACCTCTTGCAAGAATAGGATTTGCCCCTTGTAAACTATTTATAATCTCTCTGAAATTTCATACACCCTTAACACAAGGGAGACCGTTTTCTGCGTCCAGTTTTGTGCTTTCTCATAGCCATATATGGTACAAGACAGAGAAATGGCTTGACCAATTAAAACAAAAGCTTTCTCCTGAAACCTATTACTTGGGATTTCGAGCAAAGAGTTCAAGAGAGGGGAAGGGGGTGTTGTGAGGGTGATGTGCCTTCACAAAACAAAGATAAAGAAGAGGAACAGTTTATTTTCAAAGGTATCTTCCTTCAGCTGTCAGAAAATGATTTGCCTCCTTATCCAGCCGAGATGGGAGGCTTTTAAAAATATGTGCAGGACACCTTGTGATATATCAAGTATATGGGGGAGGGAGGGAGAGATTTTTAAGAATTCTCTCATAAGACTTTACTACAAGGTCAGATGTAAGCGCAACTGGATAGTGGTATTTCCAGGAGGTTAACCTTTGTTTAGCTTTCCCAGCTCTTTATGGCATGAAGGGTGATTGGAAGAGAAGTACCTTGTAAAACTGGAGACAACGTAGTGAACGCTGTGTAGGACCACGGTTATTTTCGTCCGCGGCCTTTTCACTACCAGGAGAGAAACAATTGATTTCGTGACCCATGGTGTCACACCTGTTTTACCCAAAATAAGCCACCGAAGGAAAAGAATGACCTTGTCATATATTAAAAAAGCAACTGCAGTTGTTCCAGCTGTTGAGAGCCCCTTCTTCCCCTTCCTCTGGGGTGGAAAAGTCACCGAGGAGGACCGGGAAGCCTGTGGCTCACGGGGAAGAGCTGGCTGCCGTCTAGCAGGATAATACACTTTCGCATTCTGCACATTTCTTTCTGGCCACACCCTCACAGGACACTGGAGTATTTGGACCTGACCTTTTCAGTGACCTGTGGCAGCAAAATTTCCACCACACGTAGAAGCAAAAAACCACTAAAAGCATCACCGAAGTTTCTAATCTTTACGGTTCACTTAGCTCTAAGGGGAACAAACTGGCATAATGAGCCAAGAGGCGAAAGCGAGGCGCACCTGCTTTTAATTTTGAGCCACATGGAGGGATTGAGCATGGGGAAGAGTTTTTATTTGTTTGTTGGTTTTTCCAGCGACCATTTCTGGGCACCCACTAGCACATCAGCCGTTCTCCCAAGTAAGCTAAGTGCAGCTGCTCACCACAGTGCCCGCAGGCCAGTGCCAGGGACCCCAGAGAAGCCTCAACAGAGTCGTAAGGCTCTTCCAATAGAAAGCGATGGCCTCTGGTTTGGGGACTCTGGAGGTTTCCTGGAATGGGAGGTATGGAAGGTAAAGCAGGGGCTGAGGGTGGGTGTGGTGGGGGGCAAGGGGGGCGACGAGGATGACAAGGCATGCCAGTCCTCGTCGCAAACAGCTTGACCACAGAGCTGGTGATGGCCAGTTTAAGGAAGAAGAATTCAAGTGGTGTAATTTGCTTGCCTTCTAGAGTCTATTAAAGAGGATCCTTATTCCTTTGAAGCAGAAATTGTTTTCAAGCTAGGGTAAAAGAATACTAATGAAGTAATAGTCTAAACTATACAATCTCATGCGATTCGTTAACTAGCAGAGATGCTTTTTCTTTAATTTAGCGAACATTGGGACCCCTGGGTGGCTCAGCGGTTGAGCGTCTGCCTTTGGCCCAGGGCATGATCCCAGGGTCCCGGGATCGAGTCCCACGTTGGGCTCCCTGCATGGAGCCTGCTTCTCCCTCTGCCTGTGTCTCTGCCTCTCTCTCTCTGTGTCTCTCATGAATAAATAAATGCAAATCTTTAAAAAGAAATTTAGCAAACATTTATTGAGATTTCAGTGTGTGCCAGTCCCATGCTAAGAACTGGGAATAAGGTTTAGGTCATGATGGCCAGAATAGTGTGTCACTTGCGGCCAAGTAACAGTCTGATTGTTTTCATTGTGGTTAAAATACACCTACTATAATATTTATCATTTTAACCATTTAAAAAATGTACAGTTCCAGTGTCTGCCTTCAGATTAGGTCATGATCTCGGTCCTGGGATCGAGTCCTGCATTGGGCTCTCTGCTCAGCGAGGAGCCTGCTTCTCCCTCTCCCCTGGCTCATGCTCGCTCACTCTCTCTATATTTCAAATGAATAAATAAATCTTTTTAAAAGATTTTCAGTTCCATGAACATTTTTAAAATGTTTAGTTCCATGACATTAAGTACATTCACGCTGTCGTGCAACCACGACCCCCATCTCCAGAACTTTTCGTCCTCCCCAACTGAAACTGTATACTCATTATTCCCTCCTCCTGTCAGCTCCTGGCCCTCATCCTTCTACTTTCGTATCTATGAATTTGATCACCCCAGGGACTTCTTGCAAGTGGACTCATACAGCGTTTGTCCTTTCGTGACTGGTTGATTTTGCTTGGCATAATGTCTTCAGGGTTCATCTATGTTGTACCGTGTGTCAGAATATTCTTCCTTTTGAAGACTGAAATAATATTTCATTGCGTGTCCATGCTATATTTAGTTTATCCATTTATTTATCCAAACGCTATCCATTGTTTAACCTCTGATGGATGCTTGGATCGCTTCTACCTTTTGACTATTATGAATAATGCTGCTGTGAACATAGGTGTACAGATATCTGTTTAAGCTCCTGCTTTCACTTCTTTTGGGTATATACCTAGAAGTGGAATTGCTGGGTTGTATTTCATGTTTATTTTTTTGAGAAACTGCCATTTTGTTTTCCACAGTGGCCGTCCCATCTTATATCCCCACAGTAGCACGCAAGAGTTCTAATTTCTCAATGTCTTCTACGAAGACTTTTCTTTTTCTTTTTTTAATGATAGCCACCCTAGTGGGTGTGAAGTGCTATCTTAGTGTATTTCTGACTTGTATTCCATGATGATTAGTGATATTGAACATCTTTCCCTGTGCAAATTGGCCATTTGTATATCTTCTTTGGAGAAATGTCCATTTGCCCATTTTTCCATCAGATTATTGTTGATAGGGACTGCGTTAATAGTGCAACTTTCTAAAAATATTTATGTAGATCATCATCCTTATTCTAACTTGGATGTTCTCAGAGTCTATGGAATTGTAGACAGAAGAAGGTTCTTAGAGTTTGGGTCCCAAAGCTAGCTTCTTCTTACTCTATATCCTGGTATTTTCCTGCCCATTTTCCTTGGTGGTTCTCATGCCCCCTTTCTCTTTCTGTATCTGCAATGATCCTCTGCAAGAAGGATTGAACAGAAAACTATATTTAAGCCCATCCCCTTAATATTAGACATTGATCATAGCATTGCTGAGAATGCTCCCTGGTCAGGTTCAAGGTCAGAACCACTTAATGGATTGAGCGAGGCTCCTGTGTCCCTCTGTGGTCTAGTGACTGACTAACAAAATTGTAGAGAAATTGAACTGAGCAACATTGAAAACCATCTCCAGCTTGTGTGGCTAGAGTCCATGGACTTTCCAAAAAAAAAAAAAAAAAAAAAGAAAGAAAAAACAGAAAAAACTGGTTTCAATTATTCTAACAAATTTGAATGCTCAAGATTGACACCTTGACAAATTACAGGGAATTACAAACATTTTCCCAGACCCAATTATCAGGTCTTTTCTTGAAGAGTATTGGGAGGATTTAGGCGGGAAAAGTCCCCAGGGCAGGTTTAAAATCACAGTGGGGGTGACAGGAGCTGGGATCAGCCTGCCTAGAACACATTCCCTGTGCCCCTGCTGGCATCAGGACCGGACCACCAACGTCTCCCTAACTGGGAGGCTGGGGACAGAAGGGACTGGGGGCCAGTGTTGGCCCTCCTGGAGGGAGAGAGGAAGAAATGCTTATTTATCTGCCTTAGACAGTATTTTCATTTAGAAAGTATTTTGGTTACTGTCAGGGAAGGTTAAGGCTGGATGCCAGAAAAACCAAACTTTCCCCCTCCCCACAGGAGGATTAATGTTCTCCCTAAACCCTTAAAAAAAAAAAAAAAAAAAAAGCCTTTTCTCTTCTTCAAAGACATCCTGTCTGGAGTGTTTCAAATGAGACTTTTCCTTCTTGTGGTGGTTTGTCAGTTGGTGGTGGGTGAACCTTGGAAGCTGGTCTTTTAGAAATGAGATGTTCAGGCTGCAGGGAGCAATCCCCTCTAGGCTCATAAAATCTGTTCAGGGGCTCTGTGATAGGCATTTAAAAAAATGAATTAGGGTAGAGTATATTAGAGTTTATTGCATGTAAAAAGAGTGTGTCTTGATATTTTTCAGTTTTGCGTGTGCATGTTTGAATGTTTGTTGGATGTGATGTAATGTGTCACTTTTTTTTTTTTTTTAAGATTTTATTTGTTTATTCATGGGAGACACAGAGAGGCAGAGACATAGGTAGAGGGAGAAGCAGGCGGGGTGCCCGATGTGGGACTCGATCCTGGACCCCAGGATCATGCCCTGGGCGGAAGGCAGGCGCTTAACCTCTGAGTCCCCTGGGCGTCCCATAATGTGCCATTCTTAACTGTTTGGTAGTTAAAACTTGTTAAAGCCGTTATTCTTTAAATTTTCTTTGGCTAAACAAGGCCTGGTCATGTTTGCCATTCTCAGCAGAATGGGTGCTAAACAAATACAAATAAATAAAACTCTAAAAAGTAACCATTTCGGATTAGTTTGAACCTGACTAGTTCTAATTTGGGACTTCTGATTTGATTTCTAGTTTGTTGATTACATTTTCCAAAAACAGTGGATTTCAAATAAGGAGGTACTTATATTTATTAAATATGTATACATAAAATAAGTATTTCTTGATTTAATGGAAAAGTGTTTCCCCAACTTCAGTCTTTCACAAACTTGAGTGAGTTTTGCCAAATTTGTGAACTGCTCATATTTTTGTTTTATATTTTCCTTAAATCGACTCAAATTTTAAATCTACATCTAATATCCATGAAACTGTTAATTTATATATGAACTCTAATTATTTCTTCTAATGCTGCAATAAAATAAGTACGGCTTTTATAATATAAAAATACTCCTCTGGGGGCACTTGACGGGATGAGCACTGGGTGTTATTCTGTATGTTGGCAAATTGAACACCAATAAAAAAATTAAATTTATTATTAAAAAAAAATTCTTGAAAACAAAACAAAAAAATACTCCTCTGCCTCTGAAACTAATAATACAGTATATGTTAATTAAAATGAGTTCAAATACAAAATTTAAAAAAATATATTTATCCATGTGCCATTGAAAATAGTCTCCCCTACTTTCCGTGGCCCACATACCATTGCTGGAGAAATGCTGATATTCAGAACATTCTTTTATGCTTCTCTCTTTTCTCCCTCTTAGATTCCTTTGCTCTAACAAAGGTTTGTATACATGAGAACAGAAACTAGAGCTGGTCCTTATTAGGGAGAGAAGTCCTCTTGATTTTAAAGACCTCTCCCCACATTCCCTCCCCCAGGCTTGTTTTCATAGAATACTAGCATTTCTGAATTCACAAGCTCCTCATTCAAAGCTGACTCTTCCTTGACCCAGCCAGTTTTCTCTAACATTCACTAGTAAACATCTTAAGAGAACCATGGAGGTGGAATGCTTGAAGGTAAAGAAACACCTGTTATGTCAGAGCACGGAGTAATGACAAAACTTAGGGAGGGCTGCGTTCTCTGGCCCCAGCCTCACTGGGCCTTTGGAGACTCACTGAGATGTAAATGGAAGCAGAGCTGAAAAGGCTCTAGAGAAATAGCTCATCCTCTTTCTTACAAATGGGGCGACTGAGGCCCAGAAGGGCAAAATGGCACAGCTAGGGTCACAGTGTTGGTTGGTGACAAGGCTTAAGGCTTGGCTCACCTACCCACATCTCTCATATTTATTTCACTATCTCAGAAGCATGGTAGGGACAGTCTTGTGCTAGGAATCACAAAATCCTGGCATTAGAAATGGCTGCTTTCCAAAGAAAGAGGAACAGCCCCCAAACAGCCTCTTCAGCCAACGTCACTGATGTGATACCTTCAGAATGATGGGAACATGTCAAGACCACTCATGACCTGGAGATCCTCTCAGGATTAAGGGGATTTCTAGCCATGACCTAAGTGCAAAGTGTAGGTGGTCTTATCCTCAGGTGCTCTGGTGTCCTGTTGCCCTACTCAGGAGACTCCTGTTCTAGAAACCAAATTCAGATCATCTCTACCTTTTCCAGCTATGACGAGTAGCCTTGACATGTCCCCATGATTCCATAACCAGGGGAGCCCAAGCTAAATACCAAGTAGGAATCCTGAAGCCCTGAGTCCTGATCTTGTTTTTTGTTTTTGCTGGAGTTTAGGCTAAAAAGTTATGATAAAACTCTAATGACTCTAAGGCTGTGTCTCTGTTGCCTTAAATGTGAATAGCAAAAGCCAAAACTACCAACCTATAATTCAAAAGCCACATATGGGGATGCCTGGGTGGCTCAGTGATTGAGCATCTGCCTCCTGCTTGGGTTGTGATCCCGGAGTCCTGGGATCGAGTCCCACATCGGGCTCCCTGCATGGAGCCTGCTTCTCCCTCTGCCTATGTCTCTGCCTCTCTCTGTGTGTCTCTCATGAATAAATAAATAAAATCTTTAAAAACAAAAACAAAAAAACCCCAAAGTCACGAGTGTTTCCTATGCTCTGACAGGCTATAGCACACAAAGATGAGCCAGGGAGAGTGGACACAGGGGGATAGCCAGCCAACCTAGAGCAGAAATACGGTATGACAATTCAGAGGTCCTTGGCTCCATGAAGGTTTCCCAAATGGGAGAATTGATGGATCCCGACCCTTAGGCCTCGTGGTACATCGTACAGCCGTCTACAGTCCTTTGTATTGTCTGTTCTGTGTTTGAGGCTTGTTGCCTCTTTGGACAGTGAGTTCCTTGAGGGCAGGAGCTGTGTTTTATCCCCCTGTATTCCCAGAACCTAGTGTAAATAGGTGGACCTCTACAATCCATTTATGGGAAGGTATGAACAATGTCTGAGGAAAATAAAGAGTAGGGAAAAATGCCATGTGATATAAACCAAGTGATTCATTCAGCTGTAGGGTCTCACCGTCACAGAGAAGGCATTTGAGCAGGGGTTTAAAAGACAAGTGGGAGTTTCAGGGGGGCCGTTGTGGCACAGCCTGAGAAGGGACAGTGTGAGTATTCGTCATGCCTACGGCCTGTGAGCCCTTTCCTTCAGCTTGGTCTGTACATATCACGTAGGGGAACCAGGTGTCTCTTTACATCTGGATCAGTCGTTAGCTAGTGAGTCCTAGGTTAATTCCTAGCCGTGTATGTTAGTGTTACAAATACACAGACATGCTAGGTAGGGGCATTTGTCAAAACCATCTCAAGTAGGCTTTATAGAAGTTCCAAGGAATGTGTGGGAGCAGAGAAGTCGTACTGATCCATGTACATACGCTCAGTGGAACGTGCCTAAGACTTCTTCAGGGAAGAGGGGCGCACCTCTGAGTGTGATGTAGTTCCTGTGAGGACATTGTCACATCCTGCCCCCCGAAGGCCCCCTTTTGTTTAGCACTTATTTTCCAACAAATGATAAAATGTATTATCTACGTTAATTATCATCTGTTCCTGGATACCTGGGTGGCTCAGGGTGTGATCCTGGGGTCTCGGGATTGAGTCACACATCAGGGTCCCCGCAGGGAGCCTGCTCCTCCTCCGTCTGCCTGTGTCTCTGCCTCTCTCTCTGCGTCTCTCATGAATAAATAAATAAAATCTTTAAAAAAAATTATCACCTGTTCCTCTCTGCTGGAACGTAAACTCCATGAAGGCAGGGGCCGTGTTGTTTTGCACTGATGTATCTATCCCAAGTACCGAGAACAGTGTCTGACATACGCACTGAATGAATGAATGTTGGCACGAGTGATCTGAGCCCAGGTAAAGGGGAAGACCTGTTGTCCTAAGAGAACTGGAACTCGGAATTGGAGATCACTGGTATTTCCTCCAGAGAGCCGGCCTCTGCAGGGTAGGTGCCTCCTTTCCAGGGGCTGGGCTGGTTTGTGCCCCGCTGAGGCTGTCGTGAAGGTACCTGAGCAGCGGGAAAGTTGATACCTAAAAAGCACTCTCAAGGGGCCCTTGTTGAAATACGTCCTTCATCAAAGGAGGTAGGTGTGATGATGCAGTCCCGAGAGCACTGTGTCAGGAGACTTGGGCTCAAGTCCCAGCAGTGTCCACGTCCAGCTATGGGTTTTCAGGGCAGCTGTTAGCCTTCCTTTGAGCCTCAGTTTCCTTACTCCTAAGAGGGAGGCACTGAACCCCTCTTCGCTGTGTGCCTAGCACCGCGCCTCCTGTTACCAGGAGGCCCTCCGGAGGCAGCGTCAGGCCTGTGGAGACCCTCTGACAGGCAGGCTGTGTGGGTGGGTTCATGAGCCTGTTTCCAAGCCAGTCTCCGGCTCTCCCCAGGAAAAGATCCAACAACGCCCCGTGAGTTTTGTTAGGGAGGATTGTGCAGCACCCCCCGCTCCCAACCCAAATCCCCAGTAAGTCAGGAAGATGTATGTGTTTTAAAACATTGGGAGGTCTGCTTTGGATCACCCTGGAGCTGTGGCTTCCCGGAGCAGCTGGGAGCGAGAGGAGGGAAGGGTTCCTCTGCCGGGAGCGCTCTGGGCTCGGTGCGCGGGTCCCACGCGGGGGCTCCCTGCACTCGGCTTTGGCGGCCGTTGACTTTTAAATCATAAAAAGCCGCTCTATACACAGTTTACTCTGTTGCTAGAAGGCAGCGGAACCTAGGTATTAAAAAAAAAAAAAAAAGGCAGAAGAAGCAGCCGTTAATCCCGCCAGGCTTCTGGGCACTGGAGCAGTTGCGGATGACAAAAGTTAATTAGAAACATGAGCAGTTTAACTGAAAACACTTGTGACAATTGGAAGAGCAGCCTCTCCGGTTGGAGAATTTTTCCTGGGGAACCGTTGCGGGAGAAAGTGGCCGCTGCTAGGTAAGTCCCGTCACGGTGACTTTGCAGACGCGGACGTGCCCGTGGGGGGCTGGAGCGGCGCCTCCTGTCTGCCCCCGTGCAGCCGGCGGGCAGCTGCCCCAAGGTGGGCGACGGGCTGCGTGGGTCTCCGTGCCCCCCGAGGAGGCCGTCGCGGGCCCCGGTTCTGGAACACGGGCCGCCTTGGTCGGGAGCCGAACTCCGGTTCGGAACCCAGCCTGCTCGGCAGCGTTCTGATCCTAGCTTGGAAATGGCTTGCGGCTTTTCTGAGAAAAGAGTCTGGCTGGGGAAAGCCTCCCCGAGCGCCAAGGGGGAAGCCTTGACTTTCAGATGACCTGTGTGTTTTCATGCCTACGGTGAAGCCTTGTGCAGTTGATACTCTTGAGCTGAAAATTCTTCTTTTTTTAAGACTTGCCTGAATCATGTCTGTACCTCTTTCAAAGTGTCTGCATAGGAAAAACATCTATGCTTTGATAGGACCTAGCAACTTCCTCGGGTAATCATTCTTCAAAGATTTTGCTTGGTTTCTCTCTCTCTCTCTCTCTCTCTCTCTCTCTTTCTCTCTCTCTTTCTTTTGTCCCATTTTAATGTCTCTCCTGCATTTTCATAAAGTTGGCTAATTCCCAATTATTTCGCATAACTGGGAACTTGGGTTGTGGGTTGAATGATTCAAGGCAGTAGGCGTTTCCTACGACTTCCCTCCACCCCGTAGTGCTGATGCAGGTTTCTGTTGGTTTTTCCATAAACGTATGCTTGATTGTGCGTTGCACACGTTGACGTTAAGATCGGTGTGCCTTGCGCGGAATGTGACGGCGGAGGTGAACGGTGTGTGATGGGAGAGCAGAAGGAAGGTAGGACTTAAAACTTAACCACAGGTAGTGCACGAGGCGGGTGACGGAGCCATCTGGCATCTGGGTTGAGAGTGCTGGGCCCTCCCTCTCCCTCCCCCTCGGTGCAGGTCCGTGGGCATAACTCGCCTTTCCTTCTCTTCCCCATCTCCGCAGAGCCATTGGCGAGCCCAGCATCCTCCCACCCCGGAATGAGCGAAAATGCACCTGCTCCTCTGGAGAGTGGCGGCACTTCCACCCCCGCTAACAGCAGCGCCTCCTCGGCCATCCCCCAGCCCGGCGCTGCCTCCAAGCCCTGGCGCAGTAAGTCGGTCAGCGTGAAGCACAGCGCCACGTCGTCCATGCTCTCCGTCAAGCAGCCCGTGCCCGAGACCCCCAGGCCCACCCCCGAAGCCATGAAGCCGGCCCCCAACAATCAGAAGTCCATGCTGGAAAAACTAAAGCTTTTCAACAGCAAAGGGGCTTCCAAGGCAGGCGAGGGCCCGGGGTCGCGGGACACGAGCTGTGAGCGGCTCGAGATCCTTCCCACCTTCGAAGAGAGCGAGGAGATGGAGGCCACCGGGCGCTCGCTGTCCGTGGCGGGTCCTGCGTCCAACAGCCCCAAGATTGCGCTCAAGGGCATCGCCCAGAGAACTTTCAGCCGGGCGCTGACCAACAAGAAGAGTTCCCCAAAAGGCAGCGACAAGGAGAAGGAGAAACAACAGCGGGAGAAGGAAAAGGAGAAAAGCAAGGACCTCGCCAAGAGAGCCTCTGTGACAGAAAGGCCGGAGCTCAGAGAGGCGCCAAAAGAAGACCCCAGTGTGGCGGTGGTGACCGAGGTGCCAAAAAAGTCCTCCAAGATCGCCAGCTTCATCCCCAAAGGGGGGAAGCTCAACAGTGCCAAGAAAGAGGCTGCCGCCCCTTCCCACAGTGGGATCCCCAAACCCGGAATGAAGAGCATGCCCGGAAAATCCCCAAGTGCCCCTGCCCCTTCCAAGGAGGTGGAGCGGAGCCGGGGTGGGAAGCCGAGCTCGGGGCTCCCCCAGCAGAAGCCCCAGCTGGATGGCAGACACTCCAGCTCCTCCTCCAGCCTGGCGTCCTCAGAGGGAAAAGGCCCCGGAGGGACCACCCTGAACCACAGCATCAGCAGCCAGACCGTCAGCGGGTCCGTCGGGACCACGCAGACCACGGGAAGCAATACCGTCAGTGTTCAGCTACCTCAGCCCCAGCAGCAATATAACCACCCCAACACTGCCACCGTCGCGCCTTTCCTGTACAGGTAGGTGCGGCCGCCCGCCTGCCATGGGCCGCGGACCCCAGAGCCGCTCTGGTAGCTTCGAGGTCTTTGAGGGCAGGAGTCGGGCCTGCCTTCCAGGAGCGTGAAAGCCGCCAGCCCGGGTACCCCTCGATCCGTGCCTAGTAGAGCTACCCATGGGCGTGTGAGGGCACAGCAAATACAACACGGTCGGGTGGGGGGCGGAGGGGGTGGTGAGAGAAGGCTAAAGAGAGGAGGCAAAATTGGTCCCCAGGATGAGGAGGAGCTGGCCAGGCATGGGGGGACCCAGGGGCATTTACAGGAGCAGACGTAGCCCAAGCAGACATGAGTCAGGTGCCTTGGTATTGCTCAACAGGAGTGGCCCCAGCAGTAGCCCTATAGGATCCTGATTGTGCTTCCATAAGTGAAAAACGCAAAAGCCACCTTGCTGAATAACTGACCCTTCTCGGAGGGGTTGGTCTTGAACTTCCAGATGCTCACAGTTTCTTACTCCATCACACGTATGAAGTATTTTTTTTTTTTCAGTCCTTGCTGTGTGCTAGACTGTTTTGAGAGGACAGTGGGACAAGGAGGAGAAGGAACCGGTTCTGGAAGAACAAGAGGACCAGATTCGATTGAGACAGGCCCAGACATTTGCTTGTCTGACTCTGTCCTTCCGTTATCTGTCCCCCGGGTCCCTCTCTGTCCCTAATGGCACATCCATAGGACGCTGCCTGCTAGGTGTGCCCGTAGCCCGCGAGAGCCTCCGGTTGCTCCGCCTGTGCCATGCACCTTTGTGGAATGGAGGACACTGGCTCTGGGTGGTGCTTGACACACATGGATGAGTCCTCTCCAGCAGGTGGAAGCTCCCCTAGCACCACTTTTAAGGGAATCCCGAAGCTTTGCAGAGTGCTCAGCGGGCCTGTCCTTGAGACGTGCCATACCTTTGGCCACTCTGCACAGCTGAATGTTAACAATACCCCTGCATAGCGAGAGGGGACCGAAGACTGAAGGCCATGTTCTAGGCACTTACTGCACAGCTTCTGCCCTGAGTGTGTACACCCATACTCTGGACACGCACACCTGTACACCTAGAGGCAGGGACATACGTTGCCAGCAACAAGTATGGACACAAGTTCACATTTCTTTATAAAATGCTAGTGCGCATACGCACATTTGTATTTATGTTTCCCTGTTCGGGTGCGTCGACTGGTGCACGCCCACACTTTCAGCTCCCTGTGTTTCTGTGGTTCCTCTGAGAATTGGATAGCCCCTCTCTCCCTGCCTGGGTTGCTCTCGGGTAGGCCCTGTTACTCTTCCTGCCAACAGCGGCCGGAGAGACGCTGGCCTGAGTGATTCAGAGTAAAGCCAGGCAGGTCCCGCCAGGGAGGGGAAGCCAGGCCTCTCCTCCTGTCTCTTTCCTTCTCTTGGGCTCACCCTCCCCCTTCAGCAGGGGTCATGCCCAGACTTCTTAGTTGGAAGGTCCTCTTTGTATTCCATCAAGTCATCAGCTCAGCTAACCGTTGGAGAAGGGTGCCAGGGCTTGGATAATGACTCAGCGCTCGTCTCCATGCCCGGCTTGGAATACAGTTGTTCTCTGAGCCATGGAGGCAACTGAATTGCTCCCCATGAAATTTTTATCGTTCCAATAACGCTAATAGTCCGGAGATCATGCATATTCAAGCCTGCTGCACCCAGATCCTTGATTTGCATATTTGAAATTAAAATATATGACAGTCTTTGGTCACCATCCATTTCACTCCCTCTTTCTCTTTTTCTATAATCATTTGAAAGATTGTAAAACATTTAACCTCTTAAAATTTCAAGCTTTTCTGTGAGAGGAAAACTCTTAACAAAAGAGCAAATGTCTGACATCCGGGAGGAATGAGAAAATGTCATGGTATCTGTCAGGCTACATTTCCACGTTCTCATTCACCCATGCGAAGCCCTTCTGGCCCCTGTGACGGGCCTTCCTGTCTGAGGTGAGCCAGGATGGGAATCGGGGTGCCTGGGCTCTGAGGCCTTTCACTGGCTTGTGCCAAGCCGTGTAGTCGGGGGCCCTGCCTGCAGGGTCAGCTGTGGAATGTGCGCCAGGTCCATGCAGAGACCAGCTAAGGGCTTCTCGTGCCTTGGCCCCTGTGATCATGCCCGAGACTCCATGAGCTGGCTGCTTTTGAAATCCCCATCCTGCCGGTAAGCACTCTGAGGCTCAGAGTAATTAGGTAGCTTGTACCCAAGTCCAGAGCTAATAGCGAGAAGAGCTTGTGTTTAAACCTGAGTCTGACTAATGAGAGGGACCAAGTTCTTAAGCACGAAACAGTCTTGACTCTAAATCACTGCATCTCTCTGAACCTCGTCCGAATCTGTACAGAGATTGGGTGAAATGAGAGGATTTTTTTTTTTTAATGGGTTAGTCTCGGGGCGCCTGGGTGGCTTAGTGGTTGAGTGTATCTGCCTTTGGCTCAGGGCGTGATCCCAGGGTCCTGGGATCGAGTCCCTCTTCAGGCTCCCTGCATGGAGCCTGCTTCTCCCTCTGCCTATGTCTCTGCCTCTCTGTATGTGTCTCTCATGAATAAATAAATAAAATCTTAAAAAAAATTTTTTTAATTAAATGGTTTAGCCTCCCCTTGTGCTCTAAAATTCACTCAAGTTCATGGCTCACTGCAGATAATTTGCAGTGCTCTCCCCTCCACCCCCTGAGAACTGTCCATATTAGTGATGTTATCAAGGCATAAAAGAAAGATAAATCATCTTGTAAAGTCACTCTGGATGAGTTCTATATATCAATTCAGAAGTAACATCGATCACTTTCCGCTTGACTGCATGCTTCTGTGTCCTATCTATCACATGTGATTCTTGCAGCAGCCAGAGAAGGTCGCTGTCGTAAGCCCTGCTGTACAGATGGGGGCCTGCGGGGCAGAGGCGGGAGGTGACGTCCCAGACCTACGTGGCTCCCTACAGCCAGCCACACTCCTATGGCTCTTAGGGTTCGGGCTTCGAGTCTAAGGCTCCTTCTTGTAGCCAGCATCTTTCTAGACTTAAAAATTCCTTTTATTTTTCTTTAAGATGTTATTTCTTTATTCATGAGAGACAGAGGCAGAGACACAGGCAGAGGGAGAAGCAGGCTGCCTGCAGGAGCCTGATGCAGGACTCGATCCCAGGACCCCAGGGTCACTCCCTGAGCCGAAGGCAGACGCTCGACCACTGAGCCACCCAGGCGTCCCTAGACTTAAACATTTCTCATTTGTCCGTTTTCCACGCCGGCCTAAGTGCTCTACGTGTGAACTTGATCAGCTCGAGTTCTTGTACATACACATCGAAAAAACCAGTCTTTGCTTTCAGAGAGCTCTCTGGGCGAGGAAAGGTGTATCAGCTGGATCCCGTTGTGATAGATCGGCAGCAGGCGAGTACGAGCGCTGTAGAAACACAAGGTGGAGCAACCAGCTAGCGCAGTCCGGGGAGGCTTCCTGGCCTCCGTGACATGGGAACCGCGTGTTCAAGGGAGATTAGGAGCAAAGTGAGGGAGCAGGAGGAAAAAGAGTCTTCGGGCACAGGTCACAATCACTACAAAGACAAACCTGCTCAGGGCATGATGTGATCTCAACAGAGAGAAGACGCCGTTGGAACGTAGGGCAGGGCTCTGCGTAAGGGCAGGAGTGGCAGGAGACAGGGCTGGAGGTGAAGGAAGACGTGCCCATGTGGGACAGTGTCCCCCACAGTAAGGACTTAAGGGCTTCCTCTGTAGGCCATGGAAACTATCCGAGAGGCCTTTGATCAGAGTGATGTGATCACATCAGTATCATCAGATCCGTGGAGGATGGTGTGGGAAGTAGACCAGACCTACGAACAGTCTAGAGTAGAGGTCCCAGATCAGATGCCCGATTCAGACCCAAAAGGTGTAGTATAAATGAGCGGCTTGGGGTAAAGGGGCTGGCAGAGGGAGCCCTGGGCTCTCTGGGGGAAGCAGCCATCACTGGGCACCAACCAGCAGGTGTCACCCTGCAAGAATGTCGGGAAAAACTCTTGTTTGTCCTGAAAGTGAAAGCAGAGAAAGGGGGATCCCTGGGTGGCTCAGTGGTTTGGTGCCTGCCTTTGGCCCAGGGCACGATCCTGGAGTCCTAGGATCGAGTCCCATGTCGGGCTCCCGGCATGGAGCCTGCTTCTCCTTCCTCCTGTGTCTCTGCCTCTATGTCTATCATAAATAAATTTTAAGAAGAAAGAAAGAAAGAAAGGAAAGAAAGAAAAGAAAAAGAAAGAAAGAAAGAAAAGAAAAGAAAGAGAAAGAGGCAGAAGCCCAGATATTTCTTGCAAAATCTCCCCATTTTAAAATGTGGACATGAATTCAAAGCATCTTAAAATACTACACTGAGAGGAGGAATCTGTGGGTTGGTTCCAAACCGCGGCTGCCACTTGCCATCTCCAGGCTGGAGGCAGTGAACCTGCTTATGCAGTGCTTGCGGGGCGGAGGTGGCGAGAGCCTGGACTCTGGCCGGGGCAGCAGGGGTGGGTCAAGAGGAGCAGTTGGGGGTCCAGAAATCCTCAAAGGTGGAGACTGCAGGAACTTGGAACCCATGGCTTCCTTTGGAAGGCAGTAAGGCGGGGCGGGATGGATGACTTGAGGTTTCTCAGTACATCCCCCACATTTAAGACAGTTCACATTCTTGGCAAACGCTTTCTTCATAGAGAGTGAAATCTGGCCGAATGAGTGCAGGATGCTAATGAATTAATAATGCTTCACCCAGGGTCATGCATCTGAGTGTAACCACACATTTGCATGCCGTGCCCAAGTCAGCAGAGGTAGTTGTGGCAAGAACGCATTGCACGAGGCGGTTGCCTTGATTTGCTCGACAAACAAGGGCACGGAGAAGGTCTGGGGAAGTACAGATTTCAGTCAAGTGTTGAAATAATGATCAATGAGACCTTTCATCTCAGAAGATCTGAGCCCTGAATCAGGAGACGCAGAGGGCAAACACACCTGCTTGGCACCCACTCCTGACTGGTTTTATAGTCACCTTTTCAGAGAGAGCCATGTCAGGAAGATCTGGGGAGGGCCGCAGGGCTGTTAATGGAGTCATCTTTATGCTTGACTTGCTGGCATTGCTGAGTACTTAGAAGTTGCTCTTTGGCAGAGGTTAAATGATCCAAACCACACGGTACTCTCCAGCGTTTTTCTGGCTAGACCTGGCTCCCTGATGGGGATTCAGAGGAGCAATCCCCGGTGAAGGATTGCAGACCCTCCATTTGGGCAATGAATATTTCATCTTTTACAGTTCGGTGGCTCTCTCTGTTTCTGGGACATAGCGCCACGTGCACTGATGAATTATTTAGAGTTAGTCTGCTGGTCTGCTCTGTTCTAAAGCTTCTTGTTGAAGGGAGTGATGGTGGGTGCTGTGGTCAGAGCACGGTGGTCCAGATGGGGTAGCTACTGCTCGTGACAAGTGTGTCTGCTTTCGCTTATGTGTGAAGGTCCCAGACGGACACCGAAGGGAATGTTACTGCTGAATCCAGCTCCGCGGGTGTAAGCATGGAGCCCAGCCACTACACCAAGAGTGGACAGCCTGCTTTGGAAGAACTCACTGGTGAGTATGGAGCCCCAGAAAGTCTGTGTCTGCTGGTGATGGGACCTCCCGTGTGACCACCTGCTGGAGGGCACGGACCCAGCTTGATTCGAAGTTCGTTTACTGTTGCATTGATGGATGAGCCAAACAAACTTTTCTTTTTCTCTCTCTCTCTTTTTTTTTTTTTTTTTATTATTTTCCTTCTCTTCTTTTTTGCCCTATCCTCTCTCACACAATCCACTCCCTTGTCCCCAGAATTGCAAATAAGTCTCTTACTGATTAGAAAATCCTATTTTAATATCTATTCTATTTTTTTTTAATTTTTATTTATTTATGATAGTCACACACAGAGAGAGAGAGAGAGAGGCAGAGACACAGGCAGAGGGAGAAGCAGGCTCCATGCACCGGGAGCCCGACGTGGGATTCGATCCGGGGTCTCCAGGATCGCGCCCTGGGCCAAAGGCAGGCGCCAAACCGCTGCGCCACCCAGGGATCCCTAATATCTATTCTATTTTGTTCATGTGCATAGGGCATCTGGGCTGCTGTGACACTTAACCTTGAATTTTCTTGTTTTCTTGTTTGCCTGGGTGGTGCAGTAGGCTAAGCATCTGCCTTTGGCTCAGGTCATGATCCCAGGGTCCCGGGATCGAGCCCCACATCAGGAGTCTGCTTCTCCTTCTGCCTCTCACCTGGCTTGTGCTCTGTCTCTCTCTCTTTCAAATAAATAAAATCTTAAAAAAAAATTTTTTTAAAAGATCTTGAACCTCCTTGTTTACTCCTCAGATAAAGTCACTTTCAAACAGGATCTAGAACTATAAAATACTGTCTTTTTTTTTTTTTTTTTCTTTCTCGTGTGGAAGCGCTGATTGAAAATGCATTCTTGGCTTCCTCCATTAATCGGAAAGAAGAATACAGCATGCCTATTCTACCAAAAAAAAGAAACAAGCAAATCTAAATTTTACTTAAGTATAACCTAGATGATGCTGATTTTAGGGGTATTATGGGAAAACATAAACTCCACAGTTATCATGTAGTGACCTCCACAGATATCGATTTATTAACCTTACACTGTCACAGTCTTAAAGGAGAAAAGTTAACATGTGAGTTTGGATTCCGACTGTGGCACATTTTGAGTTACCACCTCCTCTGTCTTCCCTGGTCCCCAGCTCTGTACCCTCTGTTCCAGCAACTTCTAATCAGGGAAGTAAGTGGTAAACCACATATTTAGCAGAGGTTGTGTTATTCCTCGCATATCTTACCACTTCCAGAGTTGGGTTAAAAATTGAATCCATGTTTAAAATCCACTTATTAGACTAAATACCCATGACCACACCATTTTAATAGCCACATTACAGCTGGGGAATTGGTCTGCAGCCCACGTGATGGAATCGTACCCATCTCACCATTAGCTCCGAGTATTCATTTCAGAGGATCTGAGCGATTTAACTGTTTCCTTCTGGTTCTGCCGGCCGGGCACAGTGACGGGGCCAACTTTGCAAGCCATTTACAAGTGATCCATCTTGCAAGTGGCTCAGGGCCCCACATTTGGGATTGATTTTGCGCTTCCTTCTCTCCAAGCTTTGTAGCCCCCTTGCATCTGAGGACATGAATAGTTCCAGCAAAAGCCCCGCTACGAGCAGGGCGTGGCGTTCGGCGACTGCTCAGGTCTCCGCACGCATTCCAGACCGTGTTCTTATGTGCACACATCAAAGGAGCTGGGCCAGTGCTCCCAGAGCCCGGCATGTATCAGATGTGTGTCCCGCGGAGTAGCGGGGATTCGTGTCAGACGCTGAGGCTCGGCAAAATTCACATTTGAAAAGCAGAAGCATCAGCCAGAGAACATTCCACATCACACTTACATTTCAGAGTGACAGATTACAGCCTGTGATCTTTCACCAGTTTTTCTCTTTCTCCATGTGTCTCCTCTGCAACAGGCCTGTGCGGCCAAGGAGTTGCACAGAGAACCTGAGGTGCTGCAGTTGGTTTGGGGGACAGATCTGTGCAGCCAGTCTTGCCTGATCAAGCACTCTGCTTTCTATGAAGTCTGGTGGCATGGGTTGCTGCTGGGAATTTTGTTTTTCCTTTTTCCTTTCTTTCTCTCTCTCTCTCTCTCTCTCTTTTTCTGATCGGAATCAGAGTAGCCTGTCTGCCCTGAAGCAGCAGAAATCACATGTGTGACTGTACTGGGAATTATTTTATGGAGACCATGAATAGTAGGACAAGGTTAAATTAACTTATCCACAGCTGATCCCTGGAAATGACAATGAGTAGTAGGTTTATTTGCAAACATTCAGGGGGCGTTTGGATGACTCCGTGGGTTGAGCATCTGACTCTTGATTTGGGCTCAGGTCGTGTCTCATGGTGCTGAGATCGAGCCCTGCTTTAGGCTCTGCGCTGAGCACGTGGAGCCTGCTTAATAGTCTTTCTCTCCTCCTTCTTCTCCCCTGCCCCCACTCACATTCTCTCTCAAAAAAAGAAAACGGAAAAAAAGGAAATGAACATTTAGGAGACTATTTGACCAATTGCTCTGTTCTTCCCCTCCTAAGGTGGGGAATCAGATGGATTTCCATGTTTCCCCATGGTGCTCTGTCATCTACATGGTGCTGTGCGTTACAGCTGAGCCCTGCATCTTGGGTCGTGAGGTTAGAAGGGAGCACGCACACCTGTTTATTATCTGGTCCATGGATCCCTTCTGTCCGTCACTGATGAAAAATGTCTTTCAGTCTCTGCCTGAATATTTGTGACAGGAGGTTATTTCTTCATGAGGCAGCCCTTCCACTTTTTTGTTGACTTTAGTAACAGAATTCTTTATTCCTTCCTTTCTAATCACTGGATATAAGCCATCTTCCTGTAGCCCATGGATAATTTCCATCTTTTGTCATACAACGGCTTCTTCCTTCAGACAGGTTCCTCCCAGGTTCATCTTATAACACCCTGACATCCTCCAAATTCAGGCCTACGTGATTAGAATGGGGCGTTGTATCCATCACGGCCAGTGGCCTAAGGGAGGGCTGACCTTGCAGATATGGGAGAGCCACAGAGAGACACGGAATAGCTCCAGATCTCTGTGTATGAGCAGAAGTGGCCTCTATTTCCATCGGAGCACGGCTGTGTTTTTATTTTGTTCAGGCTGTGAGTTGGTAGGGGAGTCTCACATCGTCTAAGGAGGCACAATTGACAACAGGATGCCATCACCTAAGCAAGGCAGGTGTGTTACTGGTTTGCCTTATCTGCTTTGCTCTTGGAATCTGGTGTGTGTAGAGCTCTGAGGGGAGCAGACATTTCCCAGCAGAACCCCCCGCACCCTACCCCTGGCCCGAGGGAAACAGGAAACTCAAGTCCAACAAGCCAGGTATATCATTTTGTGCCAGGCATATCATATGCATCTTCATTTGATCCTCCAACCGACCCTTTCAGGGAAGGTTTTTGTTCCCATTTTACAGATGGCATTCAGAAAGATAAGTGACTTACTCAAAGTCAAGTGGCTAATCAGCAGCAGTGCCAGGATTCAGGCCTTTATCTGTTGAAATGCAGAGAGTCTGTGCTTTATCTTTGACTCTGCGCTGACCACACATTTTTAGACAATAAATACGTCTCAGGCATCTATGGATTTGTGTGACGGTTACTAAGAGTAAGGGTGAGATACCATCCCATCTCGAAGATCTTTGAATGTCTAAAGGAGAGTTAGCGGGCAGACATGTCAATTAGGAGAGACTTGGAGAAATGAGTATAATTATGATACTTTGGTATGTGATTAAGTTAACACATTAATTTGAAAGCGTGTGCCTAGATTTAGCTTTGGTAAATACATGTGTGCTGCGGAGGCTAGAGCTGTCCAAAGGCTCAATACCTTTTCGGCCTTTGGCCATAGCTAGGATGCGGCCGAACTGTCAGCAAACGATACTTACCTGATGGCCCCAGGAGACGGACACAGGTACATTTTTCCAGGGCCACACGGGGAAGGTAAGTAGACATTCATCCCTGCTTTCATTTCAAAACACACACGTAGATGTATTTCTAAATAATCGGGTGGGAAATGCAAGCTGGACCACTTTCCAGATAAGAGAAAAATGCCTTGCAACTTTCTCTTGGTTCAAAAGGGGGAGAAAATTGAAACCACTTGGCATTTGCAAGGACAAGAGAGTTGGCTAGAACAAATTTCCTCCATAAAATCACACACGTATTGTTCGGTCCATCAGCCAGCCTCCAGGCACCACCGTGTCGAGAACAACCCTATGGAAGCTGTTCCGTCTCAGGAAGGAAGTCGGTTCTATGACGTTTCTTAGCTGCCTGTTGCCTTATTAATGACAACCGCTGGGAGTTTTACTTAGCATCTGATGTAACTCCCACTCGCCACTGCCCCTGTGTACTGCGTTTGACGCGGAAATTTCTTTCAAAATGTTGCTCGACGCTTGAGATAGTCACGGGCTTTTTTTTTTTTTTTTTTTTAAGATTTTATTTATTTATTCATGGGGGGTTGGGCAGAGACACAGGCAGAGGGAGAAGCAGGCTCCCTGCAAGAAGCCCGATGTGGGACTCGATCCTGGATCCCGCCCTGAGCCGAAGGCAGATGCTCAACGGCTGAGCCACGTAGGCTTCCCAGTCACAGGCTTTTAAAGAGCATTGACTATGGTTCTGTGGTCTTCTTGGCCCTCCTTGGAATTACTCCGAGTGAAAGGTACCTGCTTCCTTTCATCATTCTTATACTTACTCCCCATCTCCTCTGCGCCATCTAAGCCCAAACAAAGCACAAGAGCCAGTGAACCCAGAGCAGGTGACTCTTGAGGGCACGTGGTTTCCTAGCTTGTGTGTGGCCTGTTTCTGCTGGGAACACTTGGGCCAGCTCAGCCTCCACCTGGCCAGGTGTCCTGTGGAAAATCTTGCCCAGAGAATGGAAGTCTCTTGTCCCCTCCGAAGAAAAGCCTTCGGCCTACTTGCTGGCTTCCCGCTCCGCAGCAGCAGCTGGTATGAGTTGGTGCTCGAGGTGGGCGCTGTGCTCAGGGGCTCCCCAGGCCCTCTCCCACCGAGTCCCCACAGCTGCCCTATGAGCTGGGTACTCTTGCTGTCCTCATTTTAGTACCATGGAATCTGAAGCACGGAGAGGGTCAGCACCTTCCCCACAATCACACAGCCAGTGATTCAGAGGAACCAGAATTTGAGGTGACATAGTAAATCTAACAGGAAGAGGCAAGCCTCTCTCTGTAGAAATACTTGTGACTAGGAAATAAAGATCTTTCAGCCACTGTGCACATCCCAGTCATGAAGTAGGGCTAGTAGATAACAGTGTGTTATCACCAATGGGTGAGCAAATAAAATGCCTCACCCACACTTTGGCAAGGGCAGGAAATGATTCGCAGGGAGTGCTTAGACCTAACTTACATGTGTTCCTTTATTGGAGACGGTTCAAAAATGTACCCCAGACTAGGTGCCTTGCCTTGCTTCTCCTACAAGCTAGACGTTACCTACTTCAGGAGAGACCTGGAAGGAGAAGAAAGACTTCTTAGATTTAACAACTCACTTGGTCGTCCATCCTCCCATTCGTTCTCAAATCCTTAAGCGCCCACAGTGAGCCAGGCCCTGAGCCTGGAACACACTGCGTTTCATGGAGCTCATGATCAATCAGAGAATTTAAAGTCTTGACCCTCCTCTTTCCAGGGGAAGATCCTGAGGCTCGGCGTCTGCGAACGGTGAAGAACATCGCTGACCTGCGGCAGAATTTGGAGGAGACCATGTCTAGTTTACGGGGGACTCAGGTCACGCACAGGTACCGAAAGCGTGAATTTCTTCGCCAAATTGCAGGCTGCCTGGTTTTCACGCAGCTTCTCCCGTGTGTGTGCATGCCACTAGCAGGGCGGTTTGGCTAATAATGGAGTAGATACCTTTGATCCCCAGATGTGCTGGAACTCACAGAGAATGCCATACGACGTGCAGAAGAGAACTGTCAGGAGCAAAAATTAGTGTAGACTAGTTCCTCCCCAAAGCAGAAGGTGATTAATCCGCTCGACGGTAGATATTGTAGACCGGTTCCATTTAAGTTTCGCTTTCCTTGCATTTTCCAAGCCTGTAGTGTGCTGTTCAAATGAGCAGGTGAACTGTATTTGACCTGCGTGATAAAGCAAATAACTTAAATTCCTACCGAGTCCTCTGATACACAACACTCTGTAATGTTGTTAGTCATGCCCGCGTGTAGATCACGTAAGGAAATATTTATAAGAACCTACGATTGTGTTTAAAGTATGATTTAGTTGGATGAAATCTAGGATTACATTGGAAACATTCATCAGGTTGTTTTCATGGTTGAGCAAGAAGCTGAAGAGGATGCAACCCTCAGACACCCCTTGGTGGATTTTGGCAGAACCAAGCTTTACGGTTGGTGTTGGGCTTTGATAATGAAGGCGAAGTCCTGGTTATCCCAGTGAACTCCCAGGGTGTCTCCTGTGTGTCTCCGATTTCAGTCTCTTTGATAAACGAAGAGAGCAAGGGGACAGCAGGGCTTCCGCACTCCCGGCAGCTTTGGCAAATCGGGATGAAGGACTGTGAGTTCTGTCTTAAAGAAGACGGGCCTGAACCTTGGGGGTCCCCTAAGTAGGAGGATAGGAAGGCCGTTTCTAGGATCGAAGGGAAACAAAAACAGTTGAGGCACCAAACTCGTTCTTCCGGAGGATGGTACACTTAGGGGGTGGTACTGTGGTGGCCCCTCCCCACCAAACCTTTAGGTATGTGATGGCATGGAGCCACCCACTGGACCCTGTGCCTCTGTGATCCTCTTTGGAGGACGAAACATCCTCTCTCCACCCTAATCACCAAAAGTGACTTGCTGGGGGATGTGACTGTTCAATGGCTTTCTTGGGATGGGCTAGGATGGTGATGATGACAGTGGGGGGACCTTCAGTGGTTTTTCTGCAGGAAATACCGTCTCTGCTCAGTCGGGAGACCCCAGCACGCTCTTTGGAGGTACACCGACCAGCGTGCTTGTACCACAAGAGCTGCAGGGCTGGAAAGAGTGGGTACGGGAGGGTTTCCAAGGGCCAGGGATGAGCTCAGTCTCCTGGCAGATGCGGGTGCTTGTAATTCAGGCATCCTCAGTGGACCTCAAGCCGGGGTATTGACTACTCTCCCAGCCTTTTACCCTCGGAGTGTATTTGTCCTTTAGGATAAAATGGGGGAGAAGCCAAAGAGTGGAGGAAATTTTGCTTAGAGTTAGGAAATCAGGGTTCTTGCCACCTGCTTGGTCCAGAGGGAGCTGAGCGTGTGACAGGTGACACTGGGAGCTCCGGAGTAGAAGCGGGAGCTGCGACACAGTGTCTGAGAACATGCACGCCCTTGGGGACTTTAGGGCCTCTCGTTGTCGTTTCATCATTTTCTCTTGTCTTTCTTGGGCTCCAATAGTTAAGACCATTTAATGAAAGAAACTGGTAGTGGGTTATCTCGTACCATGTCTGAGGGGGAAAGTCTCTGCTGGCCTTGGCAGTGTTCCGCAGATGTGCACCAGCATCTTTGCGTTTTTCACAGAGGACACACGCCGCGTGGTACATGCGTGGCTGTTATTTGATCCTATTTTGTAGATGGGAAATAGTTCATAATTCCAAAAAGAATTTCAAGAGCCTGTAAACCGCAAAGGATACGAAGCCCGTGGGGGTCTAAGCCAAGGCCGGTTTTATGTTTTCAGCACGTTGGAAACCACATTTGACACCAACGTCACCACGGAGATAAGCGGGCGCAGCATCCTCAGCTTGACGGGCAGACCCACCCCCCTGTCCTGGAGACTCGGCCAGTCCAGCCCTCGGCTCCAGGCGGGCGACGCCCCCTCTATGGGCAACGGGTACCCACCTCGAGCCAACGCCAGCCGGTTCATCAACACCGAGTCGGGCCGCTACGTGTACTCTGCCCCTCTGAGGAGGCAGCTGGCCTCCAGGGGAAGCAGCGTGTGCCACGTGGACGTGTCCGACAAGGCCGCCGAGGAGATGGACCTGGAAGGCATCCGCATGGACGCCCCCGGCTACATGAGTGACGGGGACGTCCTGAGCAAGAACATCCGCACGGACGACATCACAAGCGGGTGAGTACCCGGGCTGGGCCGCGCTCTCTTCCGCGGGGCGCGCGGAGGCTCGGCAGCTGGTTCCTCTTTTGTAGGGCTTTGTTTAAAGTTCTCCGACGGAGATCAAGCTGTCTACTTCACTTTCTGCTCTGTCAGAGGCCGTGTGGGGCGGAGGGGACCCTTCTGGGCTGCGAGTCACCAGACGCGGGCTGCAGGCCAGGCTTTCGCCGGTGACCAGCCGAGGGGTCCTAGCAAGGCTCCACCAGCAGCCAGAGTGACTTGTGGAAACAAATCTATGATGCTGGTCCTTTATTTTATTTATTATTATTTTTTTTAAGATTTTATGTATTTATTCATGAATGACAGAGAGGCAGAGACACAGGCAGAGGGAGAAGCAGGCTCCATGCAGGGAGCCCGATGCGGGACTCGATCCCAGGATCCCGGGATCACGCCCTGAGCTGAAGGCAGACGCTCAACTGCTGAGCCACCCAGGCGTCCCTGTGTTTCTGGTTTTCTATAAGCACAAACCATAATCACATATACCTGTTACTAAACTCAAACTGCATTGTACTTTAACCTTTTTATTATTATCTGGAAGACTTTTGGTATCCAGCATGGCCTCAAGATTATCACCATCAATTCCCACTGTACTATGCTCCCGAAGTATTTTTGAGCTATTTTGAGATTTTGTGTGTGTGTGTGTGTGTGTGTGTGTGTGATCCTGTAAGAGTTGATTTATTTTTATTTTTTTATTTTATTTTTTAATTTTTTTGTAAGAGTTGATTTTATTGTCAAGCCAGTCTTAACCCTTAATAGGTGGGGTCTGGTCTTGATGCAGTATTGACAGTTTCCACAAGGTGGAGACGTTGAAACGCTGTCCGCGGAACCTTAGCGGCATCCCGGGACGTCCCAGTTAGCGCCTCAACGGTGAGCCTTTATCCCAGGGAAACAGCACAAGTGTTTACATTGCAGTTCCTGCCTCGGGAAGCCGTACACTTTTAGCAAGTGAGATATGCTCAGAGCAAGTGTAGATAAAAGTACAGAAATGTAAGCAAACCACCCAATTATTGAAATTGGAGAACTCTGGTCTGGTTTTTCTTCCCCATTTCTTTTAATGTAAGAATTTCTCCTTCAAGATGAGGAGGGCGGAAGCCCAGATGGTATCGAATGCTCCGTTGAGTTGTAACACTCTGGAACACTCCATGGAAATGCATGCGAGTTTCTGCTTTGGGGCCAAGTTACCCGTTTCCCTTCATATACTGGGTCCAGGGCAGCTTTAATGCCCTTCGTGCTCATTTCTTCTTCCTCTTATACACACGACAACACGTAGTCCTTGAAGGACTGGGCTCTTCTTCTGTGCTTGGGGAGATCTGCTGAGTTAAGTCCTACCCCTGAAGCAGTTGATGTGGTGGAAAGAAAACAGACTGAGACGTCGAACCAAGCTGGAGCCCTGCTCTGCCCCTTGCAAGTGCCGCGACATTCGGTGCATCACTTCACTGCCCCTGAGCCTTGCAGCGCTGCAATTAATACGGTCTTTAACCTTCCACAATTAGATCTTTCTCTCTGAGGTTGTATCTGATTAATGGCAGGTATCTGATGAAGACACAGAGTTTCAGACACGGTCTAGATGTCTTATCAACCTCAAACATCCAGACACTTGAAAACAGTGAGATGATTAAAGTTTTCATCCAGATGCTTGTTTGGCTTAGTGGGAACAGCCTTGATGTATGAGTAATACATAAATCCCTTTGGGGACACTTTAAGGAAAGTTTTTGTGAAAGTTTACAGTGAGTTTATTTAGAGTGCCTGACGTGGAAGTTAAATTCTAGTTTCTGAAAACCTATGACCTTGGTGTTTTTTTGTTTTTGTTTTTGTTTTTGTTTTTTTTTAGTTTAAATGATACATTGGACCCCAGCTTGGTATTTAGCAGCTGTTTTTTCCCCCGTCTCTAGTTCATTGTCTCCACTGGCTACGTGTGCAAGTGCACCCGTGTGCATCGTTCAGTTCTCCCTAAGATGGGGCTGAAATTACTTTATTTCTGTTGAGTTTTGCTAAGAACCTAATAGCAAATGCCCTTTGTCTTTTTGAGTGGGTATTTATTAAACTCTTCCATTGCATTTGGTATGCCCTAGGCATGTCTGAGTACTTCACAAGTTGTCGCCGGACCTCACCACTTCCTTTTATTAGACTGATAAATCGGGCTTTGGCTGTACTTAATGGAAAAGAAATTAAAATAACAGACGAAGATGTCTCTTGCTGAGTTTTGATCTGTGAAGTCAATCCATTTACTGATCTTCTAAAAATTCAAAGTGCCATATGGTATAGAATAAAATTAAAGGGACAGACTTAGCATCCATATGTTTGGAAAGATGATTTTTTTTTTCTTTTCAAAGGAGGCACTGAGTTGTATCCTGTTCCAAAGCATACATCCCTTCCTAGGGGGGAAAAATGATCATTTAAATTTAATGTCAGAAATTTTTCCAAGAACCTTTGATGGCTTCCCATTTCTGGTGGGAACAGATCTCAACTGAACGTGGGAGGCTCTTTATGGTCTTTTCATCATCTGCCCGCCCTGCCTTAGCGCTGGCCACATCCCACCTCACGTGCCCCATGCTCATCACTGCTCTGATCAGTACCAAAGGCTGTGTCCTGCATGTGTAACGCTTGGTGCTTCAGGACGTGGCTCTTTCTCCATGATGGTGTTCCTTTCCCCTCGAGCCCATCTGACTGATCTGAAAAAATAAACACCTCCAAAAACATAATAATAAAAGAAACACCTCCTCCGTGATGTGCTCCTGAAGTCCCCAGGCAGAGTTACCTCTGTCTGTGTGTTTCGCAGTCTGTGTCTGTCTCTCTGTCCTCCCCCAAAGGTGAAGCTCCTGGAAGGCAGGCAGTGCCCCTTACTTTTCTGAACTCAGAGACTTACAAGTAGGTATTTGATGAATGTCTGTGCTCCACCACCCTCGCAGGACCTGGGGCTTGTGGAGCTTGCCCCCACCAGCTGTGAAACTCAGTGATTCTATCTACACAACTTGGAGAAAAATCTGCTTCACCCCTGGTGTCTTTTTAGTGTGATGTATGCCCCATCTAGTGGCCAGCGTGAGATGCGATGCTGTGGTTGTGAGGGCTGTTTAATTCTTGTCTTCTGTTGGCTCAGGACTGAGGGCTGGTGTTCCCCGGGGCAGAGGAAGGGGCACATGTAGCAGTTGGTTTGCTTTCCAATGTGGCTTGACCTGGAGTGCAGCGTGGGAGAGAATGCGGGGCTGTGAGCTGGGTGGTCCTCCGAGCTGGCTTCGTGACGGCCGCGGTCTTCCCCATTTAGGTGTCAGGGATTTCTCCATCAACAGATAGTGCCTGTGCACTGGCACCTGCTGGGGCTCTCACTTCAGGAGGAGAGGCGCCCACCCCTGCTGGATCGCTCAGAGCTCCATAAATACATCAGAGTGTGTCTTAGTTCAGGCTACTCGAGCAAAACACCACAGGCCGGGGGCTTAAGCCACAGACATGTATTTCTCACAGCCCTGGAGGCTCTCAGTCCCAGATCGGAGGGCCAGCCTGCATGGGTTCTGGTGAGCCCCCTTCCTGGCTCGCTCTGTCCTCACGTGGCAGCAGAGGAGGCTTTGCAGTGTCCTCCTCCTCTTATAAGGACACAAACCCCATCCTGAGGGCTCCACCCTTTCCGTGACCTCATTAAACCCACTTACCCCCCAGGTGTAATCCAACATGTGAACAACATACAAACATATGAATTGGCAGGAGTTACAGAGCCACACGCGTAATCTGTAACAGGGGTTCCATGCTTGCATACATCATTTGCACACGCAACACCTGCGTTTAGATTGCTTTTTCCATCATTACTGCCCCGTCACCTCTTCCCAGAAGCTTTCCATGATTCCTGTCTAAGCTCAGGCGGTGGTTCTTTCCTCTGAACTTATCTGTAATAGAGCTGATAATACTACCTCAGAATTACTATAAATGTGTGTATGTGTATCAAATCAAACAAGACACAAAATATATTTTTTATTCTATTTTTTTTTATGTTTTTAAAGATTTTATTTATTTGAGAGTGAGTGAGCAAGCACGAGGGAGCACAGAGGGGAGAGGGAGAGGGAAAGGGAGAAGCAGACTCCCTGCTGAACAGGGAGCCCGACGTGGGACTTGATCCCAGGACCCTGGGGTCATGACCTGAGCCGAAGGCGGATGCTTCACCGGCTGAACTACCCAGACGCCCCCAAAGTATTTTTTAGACTGTTTCAGTGTGTCGATTGTGAAGAAAGTACAGAACCCATACCTGTTACAAGCTCTTAAAGGTGAAAGTCAGATCTGTCGTAGATGTTCCTGTATCTTCATCAGTCGGCACGATGCCTGTTCAATAGTAAGTAGTAAGTGCTCGTTGAGTGAATGCTACACCGGGCCGTCAGCAGTGTGAGCCCAGTCCCATGGCCCTGGAGGAGTGGCTTGAGATCAAAGCCCCTTGAGCTTCAGGCCCAGCCTTGGCATCTGTCCTCTCCTTGGCCCTATCTTGTGCTGTCATTCCACACCTCTGGCCACCTCCATCACAGTGAGCTGGACCTTGACGGTACAGGAAAAGGAGACCGCCCACCACACGAGGGCACACGCTGGGGGATTGTGGAGGTGGAGGTCCTGTTCTCCTCTTCCTTCCTCAATGACCGTCATGGACAGAAGTGGGAGATATTTCTCTCCAGGCCAGCGTAGATCACAGCAGACGGGGCCATGAGTCAAAAAGACAGCACCAGTATCGTGAAAGGCTCTTTCTTATCTGGTAAATGGTTCTCATGGTCTGTCCAGACCAGACCTGAAGTGACCTTGCTAGGCTGTTGTTCCTGGCAAAGTGATAGGAGAGGAAGCCAAAATACCCCTTGGAGCCAAAATGCACCCTGGAGCCAAGACAAATGAGTTTAGGTGAGGCTGTCCTGAAAGGCCCTGGGTCGTCGCAGGGTATGGCAGGCGCCTCTGGGATGTGGAAAGGACGGGCTCTTGTTTCTCTGGGTTGATCCCTCTGCAACGATCTTGCCGATTCATAAGGTCCTTAGAAGGCACAGCAAGACCAGGTTGCCGGTCAGCCCCTGGGCAGGTTCTGCTGGGGTTCAAAGTGTCTTGCTGTCTTGGAAATGTAGACTCAGCTCCGTAGACAGACCTTGGGCAAGTCCCTTGTTCCCCATGCACCACCATCCTCTTAACGTGCACGTGCCTCCACATGCACACGGACACACACCCACTTATAAACCATCAGCGGAGCTCCAGCATGAAGCCACAAGCCCAGAGTAGCCCAGTAGGCTGTCGACGGAGCTGGGCCAGGTCCCAGTGTTGGGGTCTTTTCATTCTTCTCTGCTTCCCTCAGCATTTCCTCGCTGACAGGTCTTAATGGTGTATGAATTCACAGAAACCATAAATCCCTTTGCCCTGTCTGATATTTTCCCTGGTGTTAAATATCCCGGGCAAGTACAGTGGCCCCTGTTTCATAAGAAGCTCTCTTCAGAGTAAGCGAGCACAGAGTGTCGTGCAGGGGGCAGGATTAATTTCCCCAAGTGTTGCAGAACAAGTGACAGCTTCCCCTGCCTGGTTGTGAGGTCATCTGACGTGGGCGCTTTGATGGATGGATGGCCCTGGCTACCAAGATCAGTTGTCCCTGAGGGCCGGGGAGGCTTTAGCTGGGTCCTCCTGCCATCCACGGTCGACCCTCTTGATTTACTGAGTGTGGGAAATCTATCAGCCCTTATTGGCAGCTGGGTAGGCAGTTTTATCAGAGAAGAAAGAACAGTCGAGCCGACAACAGCCTGAAAGTGGAGAAAGTCCCCAGAATTCCTGAGCCTACTTCAGCCACTGTGGGTGACGATAGATGGAGGGGGCAGAGACCAGGATTTAAGAAAGATTTACTGGGAACAGCTCCATGAAATGACGTGTGGTCCAGCTTCGGCATGGGCAGCCGAGACCTCCACTCATAACTAATAACAAATGTTGGCCTCATAATTTATGGGGAAGAGAGGGGAGGGGGGGGGCATGTCTTGTCTTCTCAGGAAACCAGGCCCTGACTTCTTGAGAATTTCCTAGCTTGCTTTGGGATTTGAATCCCTTCCTACCTTCCCCCTCACTCCCCTCGCTCCCCTCCCTACACCTTTCTGCAGGAAAGGAGAGGGAAAAGGGAATAAAACCGGGTGCTTTGGGAGGAGAAAGCCATACCTCAGGCCTCCTTGAAGGGTCCTTGAAGGGGCTCTGACCACCTGCTCTGTCACTCTTACCAGCACGGGTCCCAAAGCATGGGCTTTCGTCAAGTTGGAAACGAAAGCCCCCTTAGGCCTGCCTTCCGAGGAGCCTCTAGGTAAAAGACAGTAAAATTCTATTTAAATGTGTTTATTGGATTTGTTTATGGATTAGAGACTATGCTAAAGGCTCTGAGGTCAAGAGAAATGAGCAAGACCCAGTCCCCTGGATCCTGCTGTCACAGAGAGAGGCTCATGGCACAGGGAAGTGCATACGTCATTAGATGGAGAGCCCTCGAGACCCAGCAGGGAAGCAGTGAGCTTTGTGGGGACCACTCATGGGGGATGCAGAGAGGACTGGGAGGTAGGGGCGGCAGGCAGAGCGTGGGCTGTGCAGTCCTGCCTGGATGCTGTGCCTGGCTCCAGCACCCTTAGATGTGGGTCCTCGAGCAGAGGACCCAGGGGACGTTCACTACCATGGCACCCAGCAGCTGCAGCACCTTCAGGACATGTGAGCTGGGTCTTAAAGGATAAAGAAGCAGCAGACCAAAGTCAAGAGCAAGGGCATGAAGACATATGGGCATGGGTGTGTTGGTTTTTTTTTTTTTTTTAATATTTTTTATTTATTTGAGAGCACAAGTGGGGTGGAGGGGTACAGGGAGAAGGAGAAGCAGACTCCTCACTGAGCAGGGAGCCCGATGTGGGGCTCAATCCCAGGACCCCAGGATCATGACCTGAGCCAAAGGTAGATGCTTAATGGCTGAGCCAGCCAGATGCCCCAAGTGTTTTTATGATGGGTTAGAGATTGAAGACAGGAATTGCTGGGCTCTGGTCAGAAGCTGTGAGAGTCCAGAGAGCAGTGATACGGCTCTGGGTACGGCCGAGGCTGTGGCAAGAGACGTGCAGAAGGACCCAAGAGTTTCACGTTGAAATCAGCCTGATGTGGTTGGGCAAAGGGTGTGAAGGCGCCAGGGCGACTTCTAGGTTTGAGCCTGTGCTGGAAGTGGCTGGGAAAAAGTTGACATTTGTCCTTAATACCCTCCATCCCAGAATTCCCTCTTGCATGTGGGCACCCACCCAGGGCCCTCACATTGCATCAGTCCCCAAGCCAGCTCCAAGCTAGCTCCAAGCCAGCTCCAAATCAGGGCTGGCTGAGTGTTTTAAATGATTTTTTTTTTAATTTTATTAATTTTTTTTATGTGAGATACACAGAGAGAGGCAGAGACACAGGCAAAGGGAGAAGCAGGCTCCCTGCAGGGAGCCCAATGTGGGACTCGATCCCAGGACCCCAGGGTCACACCCTGAGCCAAAGGCAGTTGCTCAACTGCTGAACCACCCAGGCGCCCCTGGCTGAGTGTTTAAGCAGAGTACAAGGCAGCCTACAGAATGCACCTCTAGGGGTTTTAAGAAAACTCCAACCCCATAGCCTTCCAATCCTTGCCCTGAAATAGCTCAGGGCCCAGTGGGGGAGGTTGCCCCGTTGGTCAACACTTAATTCTAACCCAAGGCAAGTGGTGATCTGTGCTAGCATCGAGAAGCAAAGTGTGGGGGCTCCTAGTAGGATCTGAGAATGGAGCAGGCCCTGTAGGGGTCCTTTATGTTCTCACCTTATCCTTGGGGAAGGCAGCTTTTCTCATCTGCAAATGAGAATAGTCATGCCCAGGAGCTGCCTGCCATGGATCGAATGAGGTAACGCACGAGGAATGCTGGTATGGTGTCTGGGCATTGTGAATCCTTCCGGATCATCCTCTTAGGGATGATGTTGGTGAGGTTCAGTGGGATACGATGTACATAGAATACCTAGTTCAGTGTCTGGTGCAGGGTAAAAGTGTTCACTGTGTTTCATTCTCTTCCATCTTTCCGTATCCTCAAATCCCAGGGAGACCTCTTGATGCATGGGGTTTGGGGCAGGACCATAACTGATGCTCATGTGGGAAATGTCACTACCCCTAAACACTCCAGCCGACAGCCCGCGTGTCAGGTTAGAGCACTGTGCTGTGATGAATCAGGCCGAGCAAGGTGCTCCTTCCTTTCCTTCCCACCACCTGGACTATCTGCTGTCTGGTCGGAATAGACTTCCTGCCCTTCACAAGGCCCTTCGTTGGTAAGCAGCATCAACAAAACCTACAGCAGCTTCTGGGTATTACTCAGATTGGCCCCAGGTGCTTAACCAAGGGAACTTCCACCTGGGGTCCATTCATCAGCGCTACGAAGAGACTCTGCATTTTTCTCAAGTTGACAAATCTTTTTTTTTTTTTTTAAGATTTTATTTATTCGTTCATGAGAGACACACACAGAGAGAAAGAGGGGGGGGCGCAGAGACACAGGCAGAGGGAGAAGCAGGCTCCATGCAGGGAGCCCCATGTGGGAATTGATCCTGGGACTCCGGGATCGCGCCATGGGCCAAAGGCAGGCGCCAAACCACTGAGCCACCCACGGATCCCTCAAGTTGACAAATCTTGAGCAAGTTCCACCTCCTTCCCTGGCTGTGCTCTGGCGTATGCCCAGCAGGATTTGTTCTCAGGCCTGGACTATTGGGTACTCTGTATTTGGGGGACTCCCTTTTGATCACTGTAGGCCCTTCTCAGGGTAAACCTGGGACCCATGAACTCACATGGACCAAGGGGTACTTACAGGAAAAACGTGTTCCAACTCCGAAGCTCTCAGTAGATGACAGGGGATAGGGTAGGGGCTGACACGTATTGCTCTCTCTCTCTCTCTCTGAATGCTGAGTATCTTACGTTATCCCCCAGACTCAGGCTTTACATGATATTTTCATTTTACAATTAAGGAAAACGAAGACACAAGAGGATATTGTTACTTAATTGTTTTAAGCCCATGGAAGAGATGAAAAAGATGGCCTCATATCTTACTGTTTCTTTCCCTCTGTGTGCTGGGATCTCAGAGTGATTTTGGCACCTTTGTTGCTTTGCTGTGGTTGGTTATTCGGTCCTGCATCCTTCGGGATGATGCACCCTCCTTGCCGAAGTGCACTGGTCTGCAAGCCCCTAACGTACCTTGAATGGAGAGCATCGAGGTGTCACAGACCCCAAGGTCCCCTAGTTTTCCTGTTAAGCTTTGGTACAGCTCTCTAGGTCTAGAGAACCCAGTCCATGTTTATTTTTATCATAAGCATATAGATCCCTGAAAATACCCTTCCCAGTTAGTTTTCAGGGGCCAGCAGCTACAGAGTGGCTCAATAGATTTATGATGGTGAGGTTGGAGAATACGAAGTTCGAGTTGAGGTGAATATGAAAAGAAACATTTGGATGAGAGGTTGGGAGTATTTTGGCCCTAAGTCAGTAAACCCATGTTGAAAGACTCAAAAAAAAAAAAAAAAAGCCATATGTGCCTTTACTCAGATCAAGATAAGAAACTGAAGTTTTCTTGGGAATTCACGATCCTCTCATCCTGCTGCTCTGGAGGCATGGTATGATGGAAGAAACTTCAGGCTTTGGACTCCGAGGACCTGACTTCATGTTCTTTGCTTGCCAGTTGTGTGACCTCAGGGCGGTCGCTTCATTCTCTGCGCCTCTTCCCATCTGTTAGGTGGCAGCCTACCATTTAGGTGTGTGGTGGGAAGGAAAGAGAGAGACTGTGTGTAAAATGTTTGACACACGGGATGGTGGTTCCCTTTAGTCTTCTCAGACTAGTTGCATTTATCTGCCTCACTCATTTTTTTTCTCCTACTGAGAATATTCTTGCTAAGATGATCTCCTGCCTTTCCTTTTTCTTTTTTTTCGTTTCTTATTCTTGAGAGCAGTGATCACATTTCAGCTTGCTGTGTCAGAGTTGATCTGTGTATTAGTGTCCTCCACAAAAAAAAGTTGGTGTGGCAGTTCAAGTCCACAGGATGTCTAGACGCAGAAATTCCTCCTTCTTGGGGAATATCAGCCTTTTTTTTTTTTTTCCTCTCTTTTTTTTCAACTGCTTCGATGAAGCACACCACTGCTATGGAGGGTAATCTGCTTTCCTGGAAGTCTATATTGGTTTCCATGTTAATCCTCCTCTAAAAAGTACCTTTAGAGCAACGTCTAGTCTGGTGTTTGCCTCGATATCTGGTATGATGGTCCAGGTTGACGTGGAAACTAAGCAGCATGGTCTGCAAGCAGGCCTTGTAGGATCAGTGGGGGTGAGTCATCTGGGGGCCGGAGGCAGCTACCTGTGGCCCAGAGACAGCAACACATCAGTTGTAGAAACATCTGTGAGGACTCGAGACTAACGCGTCCTGCCTGGGGTATGACCACAAATCAAGAGTCTGTGCATGCCTTGGAAGAATCAGTGCATCCCTTCTGGAATCCCCAGGGTAAAAAAAAAAAAAAAAAATCCCAGGGACGCCTGGGTGGCTTAGTGGTTGAGCGTCTGCCTTTGGCTCAGGGTGTGATCCCACATTCCCAGGATCGAATCCCACATCGGGCTCCCTGCATGGAGCCTGCTTCTCCCTCTGCCTGTGTCTCTGCCTCTGTGTGTGTGTGTGTCTCTCATGAAAAAAATAAATAAAATCTTGGAAAAAAAAAATCTCCCTGAGAAATGGAGGGCTTGACCTTTCCTCTTAATCCTGAAATCAGGGCAGCCCGGGAGGCTCAGTGGTTTAGCACCGCCTTTGGCCCGGGGCATGATCTTAGAGATCCAGGATCAGGTCCCAGGTCCGGCTCCCTGCATGGAGCCTGCTTCTCCTCCCTCTGCCTCTTTCTCTGTGTCTCTCATGAATAAATAAATAAAATCTTTAAAAAGTCCTGAAATCACTGTGGAGTGAGGCAGATGCCCTGGCAAGGATGCTTCTGGAGAGCTGAAAATTTTTGAGACATCCCCCCCACCAAAGCAGAATAAAATTCCAAGATGAAGGAGAGGGTCAGGTGTGTCTCCAGAGTCTTCCAGCCCTAAATCAAGCCCGCATTCACTTCTCGATCTTCGGACAAGGGACAGAGGGCGTCTTGGTTCTCTGCTGCCTCACCCCGTCCCGCTCCCAGGTCCCAGAGCTTGGAGCCCGTGACCACCCAGTCCTCTGTTTTGAAATGAGAAATCTCACATACGTGGACAGTGAAGTTGGGTAAAGTCAACTCAAGTTGTCAGCAGCATGGGACAGAGTAAACGTGGTGTTGGCTCTGCAGAGAAGGGGGCGGCCAGAGGAGTCGCCTCTGGGGCCTGCCACCACCAGTCCTTCTGCTGGTCCCGCAGCGGCGGTGCCGGTGCGCGAGTTCCTGAAGCTGGACTCGCTCTGCGGCTCTTTGATGTGCTGGGCTCTGAGCTGAGTTCTTTCCGTGCATTGTCTCACTCATTCTTCACATCAGTTCTTTGAGAGAGAGGGTCTGTTTTTCATCCTCTTTCTACAGTGACGGAGCCCAAGCTCAGGGAGGTTAAATTTCTTGAACAGATCGCATGGGTAGTAACTCCTGGAACCAGGTATTTGAAAGGGCTGAATTCAAAGCCCTTGTTCCAAGAACCCTGCAGCATGGCTTTGGTTGTGGCTAGATCCCACGCTCTGATCAGATGATCAGATGGGAAGCAAGACCGAAAAAGGAGCATGGGTGCCCCAGGGGCAGGGGAAGCCCCGAATACCTACCCTGCGCTATTTCAGGGAACGAGAAAGAGAGATGGGAGATGGGGTTCAGAAGGGTCAGGCTCAGGGGTGCCTGGGTGGGTCAGTCGGTTAAGCACCTGCCTTCGGCTCAGGTCATGATCTCAGGGTCCTGGGATGGAGCCCCACATTGGGCTCCCTGCTCCATGGGGAGCCTGGTTCTTCCTCTCCCACTACCTACCACCACCCCCCCGTTTGTGCATGCTCGCTCGCTGTCAAATAAATAAATCTTTAAAAAAAGGAAGAAGAAGGGTCAGGCTCAGAGGGCCGAGTTGCATGGGGACTTGCAAATACTTGGCGAGTGCTGGAGCGAGAACCATGGTGCTGGCTGGGGCAGGGGCAAAGGCAGATCCCTTTCTTTGCTTCCAGAAGCATTATTACGAGTTTCATTTCTTTTCGATGTCTCAGGCCTCTACTGAAGCATTGGAAACACTCGTGTCAACATTTGCCAGGTGCCTGTGCAGACTGGTTCTGTGCACACTGGAAAGGGAGACCTAAGGAGCTGGGCAGAGGCAGGAAGGTCCAGACCTGGAGTCGGTTTTGCGGGAAGATTTAGCGGACTTTTTAGGTGTGGGCATTTCACTCACCTCCAGTTTCCAGCCCTTGTCAGTGTGATACCTGAATTCCTCCAAGGAAATCCTCCTCCTGCAGCCCCCCCCCCCCCCCGCCTGCTGTGACCCCAAACAAAACACGATTACAAAGCCCACGCCACCCGGAGGCCTCAGGACCACGCACGGCAAGGTAGAGCTTTATTAATCGAGGGACTTTTGCCTTACTCTGTGGGAGTTGTTAATTAAAACCACTCAACCATTGAGTTGGGAAGAGGAAGGGAGACCGAGATGAGGGACAGCTCACACGCTTTCCTCCTTGGCAGGCGGTGTAGCTATTTTAGAAGTTGACGTGGACTTTACAGTTGAACAAACCGCTCGCCAGAGACGTGTATGAGGTTCCCTGGGAACAGCTTTCATTTACTGCCCTGCAGAAAATGGCCAAGTACGCGTAACAGTTAATAACCATGATCAGTGGGCAGCCCGGGTGGCTCAGTGGTTTAGCGCCGCTTTCAGCTCAGGGCCTGATCCTGGAGACCCGGGATCGAGTCCCACGTCAGGTTCCCTGCATGGAGCCTGCTTCTCCCTCTGCCTGTGTTTCTGCGTCTCTCTCTCTCTCTCTGTCTCTCATGAATAAATAAATAAAATCTTTAAAAAAAAAAAATCATGATCATTGCGGGTCACCGGCGTGGCTCAGGTCTGCCTTTGGCTCATATCATGATCCCAGGGTCCTAGGATCGAGTCCCGCGTCTGGCTCCCTGCTCAGCAAGGAGTCTGCTTCTCCTTTTCCCTCTGCTTCTCCCTTGCGTATGCTCTCTCAAATAAGTAAATAAAATCTATTTTAAGAAAATAATCACGATCATTGTGATAACAAGAGCAACTGCCACTCACGGAGCATTTCCGAATGCCAGGTGCTGTGTGCAGCACTTTGTATGCTTTACCTCATTTCACCCTCTCTTTAGTCCATGCGCTCTTCTTCCCATCCCCCCGATGAGGAGGTGGGACCTTAAAGGGCATCTGCAGCACGCCCAAGGTCACAGAGCTGGTGAATTCGGGAGCCCAGACTCCGCGGCACACAGCCCGACCACAGAACAGGAACACAGCCCCGGTGTTCCAGGCCTTTCACAGGAGCCGTGCAAACGTTGGAACTCTGACTCCTCTTCTTCCCCCCGACCCTGTTTCTCCTCCTGTGTTTCCACATCCATTCCCTTCCACAGCCAGAACCCACAAAGAATCTCAGGCTCTTCAGTTCCTCATTTCTGGAACACCGGTCGCTAAGCGTGGTGGATTCTCTCTGCAGTATCCCATGCCGTGGTCCTCTCTAGGCTCACGGCTCCCGTGTCCCCCCCCACATCCCTTGGTGGCTTTCCTTACCTCTGACCCCAAGGCCCATCCAACACAGCCATGCTACACTTGAGTGAGAAAAATCTTTCTAGAGCCCATATCTGGCTACACTGTCACCTGCTTGGAACTCCTCAGTGGCCCCAGGTTGCCTGCTGGGGAGATTTAGTGTGTAAGTTTCTGTTGCTATAAGACAAATGCCTCCAGAATCTAGCTGCCTGAAACCACTATTTTATGATGCTCCTGGGGTCTCTGCATGAGGAATTGCTGCAAGGGCCAGTGGGATAGCTTGCCTCTGCTCCATGGTGTCTGGAGTCTCAGCTGCGAGGCCTCCAGGGCTGGAGCCGATTGATAGTGGAGATCCATGCTGTTCCGAAGCCCATTCCCTCGTACATCTAACACTTGGGCTGGGGAGACTTGAAGGTTAGGACAAACACAGCCTCTCCATGTGGCGTAGCTTCCTCACGACATGATTGGCAGACTTTTTCCCCTGGATATTTAAGGCTCCAAGGGCAGGTGGTACGATGAAGCAAAGCAAAGCCGCATCACCTTTTATGCACTACTCTTGGGAGTCGCTTTTACCAGACTGTACTGGTCAGAGCAGCCCTAGCCCTCCAGATTCAAGAGGAAAGAAGCGAACATAGATGTCCTCCCTCAGTGGAAAGGTGGCAAGGAAGAAGAGCCCGTGGGGGTCGGGGATGTTGCTATGGTCATTTCTGGAAAGTATGGCCTGCCACATCCTACCCCCTCTAGTGCCCAGCATGGCATACAAGGCCCTCCGTGGTCCTCACCCTGGAGTGTAAGTGTTGTGGAGGCACAGACCTAGTCTGTCTTACTGTGGGTCTCTTGTTCCGAGCACAGCATGGTGCATAGTAGGCCCTCCTTTACATCTGGGCTGCTAATGAGGGATCTGCTTGCCCAGCCTCATTCCCTTTCATCTCCTCTTCACTGCCCGCCCTTCTCCCTAATTTACATACTAGTCCTGGACCATGAGCATTTTCTCATGGCCCCAAGCTCTTTTTTTTTTTTTTTTTTCAAATTTTGATTTATTTATGATAGTCACACAGAGAGAGAGAGAGGCAGACACACAGGCAGAGGGAGAAGCAGGCTCCATGCACTGGGAGCCCGACGTGGGACTCGATACTCGATCCCGGGTCTCCAGGATCGTGCCCTGGGCCAAAGGCAGGCGCCAAACCCCTGCACCACCCAGGGATCCCCGAATGGCCCCAAGCTCTTATACCTCTGTGCCTTTGCGTGAATCCATTCTTTTTTTTTTTTTTTTAAGATTTTATTTATTCAAAAAAATAATAAAAAATTTTATTTATTCATGAGAATACACAGAGAGGAAAGAGAGAGAGGGAGAGAGAGAGGCAGAGACAGAGGGAGAAGCAGGTCCCATGCAGGGAGTCCTGGAATTCCAGGATCACACCCTGAGCAAAGGCTTAACCGCCGAGCCACTCAGGCATCCCAGTAATAGTAATTATTAATAGTACTAATGGGAGCCATTATTCATAGAGTGTTTTTCCACATGGCACAGGCCCTTTTCAGGTATTATCTCTTTGAATTCTTAGAGAAATCCTAGAGGGCCTATAACATGTTATTATCCCCATTTTATGGATGTGCAAATTGAGAGAGAAGTCAGTGGGAGTCCAGCCTTTGGCAAGCCAGGTTTCCCCAGTGGAAATGAGAGAAGTCACCTGTCCTAGGCCATACAGCTGCTAAAGAGTACAGCCAATTTGGGGAAGCTTGAGCCCTTAGCCTTCGAGATCCAGATCTCTTCCCTTTTGGTGCTGCCACCTGCTAGGCTTTAGGCTCTGAGACCCCAAGAGTTTCCCACGTTTTAGAGAGCTCCGTATAAGCCTAACCCTCACCTGGATTGATAGAATGGTCATGTAGGAAGCAATAGAGTAACTGTGAGGTAGGCAGTGCCTGCTTTGTTCTCGGTGGTAGGCTTTAAAGGGTTCAGAATCTGGCAGAGGTTTGTTTAGGAAAGGGTAACCAGGAAGGCTAAGAGTTCAAAATCCAAAACATAATAGAAATATTTGTAGAAACTAGATATTTTTGGCATGGGAAATACTTAGAAAAAGCAGTAGGTTCCAGAGGACCATACTTGCACTGTAGTTGGAAGTTGGTCTTCTAATTTTCATTCTCTACCCACCATGGCAACCATTCATCCGTGTTAGGAAAGAAAACATGCTGAACGTGAGACCTGCGAAAGAGTGGGTGGGCCCTTTTGCAAAGGCGTGAGCCTCCTGTTCCTGAGAGTAATCAAGCAGGATGTGGAAAACCGTGTCCACGTGTTGCAGAGGGGGTTCTGGTGTGAGGTGAGAAGCTGAGAGGGAAGACCTTTACAGGTTCTTTCAGGCCTAAGGCCCAGGGTGCCCAGGGCCCCACAGGAGAAACTGAGGACCTATTATAGATGGAGCCCAGCTGGGTGCTGTGTTGCAGAGGAAGAGGTCTCTTTGGCCATCTGGGTTTGCACACCCAGCCTGTGGAGGGGGGGGGGGGGAGTAGGACTGAGGTTGCTTTTTCTGAAAAATTTCTCCCCCTCACCCTGCTTCTAATAAACACACAAGTCCGTGCATGCCTCCTTCCCCGCCCCAGGCTCTGATCTGGGTGACGTGGGTGGGGGTTCGGAGGCGGAGAGGACCCGGGCTGCTGGGAATCGCCATAAGCCAGGGATGTGCACCCTAGCTCAGATGTTAGTGAATGTTGCCATCTATAACTCGTGTCATGAAACCTGCAGGTCTTGAGAGCGTACGAGCGTTAGAATACTGGATATGCTCACTCTGACTTGGCAGGTCTAGGGAACTTGGCCTTGCCCCTGCCCTGTTTGAGCAACTGCTTCAGCTGACCCGTCTGCTGTTCTTGTGAAAGCACTGGAATAAGACGAAGACGGAGAAAAGTCTGGGGCCCTGTTCTTTTGTCTTTGTGACAGCAGGCAGCTGTTGGGCCGCGTGATGGAAGGTAACCCGAGCATCCTAATCCTATAGGCAACAGCCTTGCTTCATTCCTACTCTGGAGGTCACTGCCCTGCACGCGGGTGTGCTCATAGCCCGCCTTCCCTCCTGCTTCAGCTGCCTCTGGGGGGGTTCCCGGCCGCTCCGGGTCTGCAGGCTGGCCTGCGGGGTGTCATGCCCCCCGTTACCCGCAGAGCCCCAGCAGCCACCTTGCTACACACAGAGTCACGCTGGCCAACGGTGTGCGCCACACCTGTCCCTCCTACGAACATGCCTGTGGCACCATCCAGGCCCATACACGTTGAACTCTAGGGGGAAACAGTTTTTGCTTTTCAGACTGAACTCCCTGCCCCGCTGATTTTCATTCTCACTCCCTCTTTAAACACCATGGACCTGGAGGATTTCAGCCACGGGCAACGAGATTGCCATCGGCTGGCACCCAAGATGCCACCCAGGGCGGCTGACAGCGCTCCCTGCGTGCTAGACTCGGCTCCAGCTGTGCCGTCCCTTGAATGGGACCTGCGACTCCTCCCTCTGTGTCTTTTCTTCCTCGCCTCCTCTGCCTGGAAGGCCCCCATCTTCCTAGGGGTCTTCCTTGGAGCCTTTGGAGTCACCTAGCCCACTATTGTCAATAGTGTCTGGCTTATCTCTAAACAGACATGAGGAGGTTTTAGTTTTCCATCCCCCAGATGCTCAACATGAATGTTCGATGTAAAAGCAATTACATTCTTGGTGGTTATTTATTTTTTCAGTCCACCAAAAACATGTTCTCAGGTACCTATCTCAAGAGTGCTGGGGATCCCTGGGGGACTCAGCGGTTTGGCGCCTGCCTTTGGCTCAGGTCCCACATCGGGTCTCAAGTCCCACATCGGGCTCCCCGCAGGGAGCCTGCTTCTCCCTCTGCCTATGTCTCTCTCTCTGTGTCTCTCATGAATAAATAAATAAAATCTCAAAAAAAAAAAAAAAAAGTCCTGGGCACAGCTCGAAGGACTAGGATATCGAAGCAAAAGTACTGATCCTAAAATAATAATGACAACAACAATGATCTTACCATTATTGAACTTGATGGGCGAGAGGCTGGAGCACAAGGAGATGGATAAGCAGTTATACTAAAATGTAAAATAAAGGAGCAAAACTTCTATTTTATCATAAAAGATAGATCTGTTGAGCCCGGTGAATTGATTGAACACAAAAACACGTTAGAATGAAACCACATCAGCGTCTGCGCTCTAGCTGCGTGTCCCTGAGCACATCCCTTAAACTCCGTGAATCTCAGTCCTGCATCAGACAAATCATTTATCTTTGAGAATATCTTGAGATCCAATATTGGATCTCCCCCCAGAACCAATATTCTGTCGTCCCGGGAGCCTGCGTATTGTGGGTGTTTTGTGTAATGCCCAGTTGCACTGAAGGTGAAGTTTGAGAGCTACGACCTTATCCTGGGTGGGGGACGTGGTCTCCGGAGGCATTCTGTGGTTCGGCACTAACGTGCGTGGCGACACAGAGCCCGGGGCCTGAGGACGCCCCACGTCGGGGCAGGTGGGCACGATGCTCCGGCGCTGCGGAGCGCGTCACCTGTGTGTAGTAGGAGTCTGTACCACGTCAGCCCCCACAGGCACTCCTTCGAGTAGGACACACTTTTACCGGCCTTGGCAGAAAAAGGGGATTTTTTCTCCAGTTCACCTAAGAACTCAGGCGTTTCTCCGGATGTGCCTAGCCTGTGGCTGGGCTGTTTTCTACTGGTCACTGGTTTGCGTAGAATGCCTTTTCACTTGAGGATTTTGTTGTATTTTTAAGATCTTTGGAATTTCTACCATGGCTTATTTTACCAGGATGATGCAGGGCAGCTCTTTGAGGGCGTTGGGGCCCCAACGTGGCAGGTGTGAGATCGGCCGACGTGAGTGTGCCCCTCTGCACTCCCAGCCACAGCCCCTGCCCTCCTCGGGAAGAGAGCCTGTGCCCCATCCGTGGAGGTGCGACACGTTTTTGGAGAGCCTCTTAGTAGGCTGGGGCCTGCTGCTTAGGTATTAGTTCAAAGTCTGAGCTCTAGGAGGGAAAATGGCTGGTTCTCGTGCTCACACATTTGAACTCACTGTTTTCCAAACCTTGGAAAGTTTGTTTTAATCCCTTATTGAGGGGCAGCCCGGGTGGCTCAGCGGTTTAGGGCCGCCTTCAGCCCAGGGCCTGATCCTGAGGACCTGGGATCGAGTCCCGCGTTGGGCTCCCTGCATGGAGCCTGCTTCTCCCTCTGCCTGTGTCTCTGCCTCCCTCTCTCTGTGTCTCTCTTGAATAAATAAATAAAATCTTTAATCCCTTACTGAGTAGCATAAAGACCTCACACTGATTTTTTTTTTTTGAGGTGTAGCAAGTGTAAGACTAGGTGTGACTTTTGAGAATCAATGTATCTTTAACAGCTCCACACCAACCAGGATTTTTTTTTTAAGATTTATTTATTTATTTGAGAGAGAGAGAGTACAGAGGGGGCCGCACGTGCAGGGAGAGGCACAGAGGGAAAGGAAGACCATTACGTGCAGGCTCCCCGCTGAGGGCAGAGCCCAACATGGGGCCCCATCTTACGACCCTTAGATCAAGATTTGAGCTGAAACTGAGAGATACTTAATCGACTGAGCCACTGACACCGCCCCCCTCCCCCCCCCCCCGCCGGGATTTTGTCAAATTTTACCTACATACAGAATAAATTACAAAAAACAAAAACAAAAATTAAAAAAAAAAAAACAGTGGTGTTTTTATTCATGTAAAATGGTGAATCTGTAACATTAAATATGCACTTTCAAACTCCCACCCTGCCCCCGAGATGCACCCGCTCCCACAGGGTTCCGGGACGCCTGGGTGCCGTGTCTGAAGGTCACCCAGGGCATGCGGGCACATGGAAGAGTGAACGGGGCCAGGCATCTGTGTGTCAGCTGTTGTGTCTCCTGGTCTCGCTGGATTTAGTGGCAGGTAACTTGAGCACCCTGCGGTCACCCAGTTTGGGCTTAATCCCTACCCTTGAAGGCCAGAGACCCTGCATATCTGTTTCTTTGAATGGGAATACATTTACTGAATCCCATCTAGAATGAGTGCCCGGATGATTTTTTTTTTTTTTGAGGGGGGGATAGAGAGAGGAGCAAGGAGGACCAGAGGCAGAGGGGGAGAGAGAGAGACTCGTAAGCAGGCTCCACACTCAGTGTAGAGCCAGACATGGGGCTCCATCTCTTGACCTTGAGATCATGGCCTGAGCCGAAATCAATAGTCAGATGCTTAACCGACTGAGCCACCAAGGGGCTCCCAGAGTAATGATTTTTTTTTTAAGATTTCATTTATTTATTCATGAGAGACATAGAAAGGCAGAGAGACATAGGCAGAGGCATGGAGCCCAATGCAGGACTCAATCCCAGGACCCCAGGATCATAACCTGAGCCAAAGGCAGACACTCAACCACTAAGCCGTGCAGGCATCCCAAATGATTTTTTTTTTAAAGACTTTATTTACTTATTCATGAGAGACAGAGGGAGAGGGAGAAGCAGAGACACAGGCAAAGGGAGAAGCAGGCTCCCTGCAGGGAGCCTGACGTCGGACTCAATCTGGGGTCTCGAGGATCACGCCCTAAGCTGAAGGTGGCGTAAAACTGCCGAGCTACCCGGGCTGCCCCAAATGATTTTTTTTTTTTTTTTTTTAATGAAAATGCTACCTGATAGAACTTTAACATCTAAGCCGCACAATGAATTCCCTGTACCTTTTTAGATCCTTTGTACTTGCACATGTGTATCTCTGTGAACTAATTTCCTTGCCCTGACTCAAGGCTGCCTGGCAAATCCCTTCTCATCCTTTGGGATGCCACTTGCATATTTCTTGCTCTAAGAAGCCTTTTCAGCCCCCTCCAGGTCTGGCCTTTGCTGAACCCCATGCAAACTTAGCACATCTGCACCAAGCCTTTTGCGGTCCAAGGACTAAGTCTGATTCTTGCATCCCTCGCACCCAGGCCAGTGCCCGCCTCACAGTAGAGGCTGCGTAAATGGGTCTTACAAATGGCCACACCTCAAAGTGGGGGCCGTCTCTAGAGCAACAGCCTGCATGTGACTCGACAGCAGTGCTTCCTGCAAACCTCACGTGCTTCCAGAATCCAGGTTGTTTGCAGATGTTGGGTGGCGTTTCCCAGAGCTCCATCATGCCTCATGCTGCAGCAGGGGTCTTCCTCCCACTGGCAAGTTGGTCACCTTCTTCCTCCATCTATTCTCACACACCCTGACGTTGCTTTTAGCTGTAGTCTCAATAAGACAGGGCAAAACTTGCACAAACCTGAACCAAAGCACCAGCTGGCCTCTCCCTGGTCTGGTAATGACTGTGGTTATTACCTGGGGCTGACTCGTGAAACCAGAAGAGAGACACTGGATGTCTGATTCCACCCTGGGGTTCCAGTCCTCTTCAGAAGGGGTCCCGCCATCCTGAATGCCTACATGAGTTCCTCTGACCTAACGTGTAAGGTGAGCTTGTGTCATAGAGCACTTCGGGGTTCGGGAGTCCTATCGGAAATCCCAAGAATGATGGGGCACCAAGGTGGCTCAGTCGGTTGAGCATCTGGCTCTTTAATTTCACCTCAGGTCATGATCCCAGGGTCGCGAGATCAAGCCCCATGTCAGGTTCCACACTCGGCTGGGGGTCTGTCTGCCTGAGATTCTCTCCCTCTGCCCCTTTCCCTGGTCACATGTGCTCATTCTCTCTCTCAAATAAATAAATCTTTAAAAAAAAAAAAAAAGGAAAGAAAGAAAAATCATAAGGATGATAAGGTGTAGCAGCATCCAGAGGATTCACAGACATGCTGCCCCCAGCATACAAGAAGTGCCTGGGAGGAAGGATTCTCTAGGCAAAGCAGAAGGCTTTTCCAGGGTAGAGACATGGAATTACGGCACCTCCACTGAGCCACCTGCATATTGCCCGTGGTCCTCTGTACTCACATGCCTGACACCACCCCCTTCCTCCCCCTCCCATCCCCTCCTAGCCTGGGCTTCCACAGTTACAAAATTCTGAGGTCTGCAGACCTCTAAGTCCAAGGCCATGAGTTAATTGGTACTTTAGTAGAGGTTCAAGTTCTAACAGCTCTTACCTAGCTTTGATCTGAGACGGAGTGCGCACCAGAGATCAGGTGCTATGAACATGGACACTGTCCCCTTAGTACTGAGGGCCAAGACTAGTTATTAAGAGGATTTGAAATGTAAGTTATCACTATATTGTAGTCACACTGTGGCGACGCTCTCTTAGGGAAACTGAGGCCCGTCTAGCTCACAGCTCCTCCCTCCAAGCCTCAGGATTTAAGGCAGCATTTCTCACTGTCTGACCCTGACTACCTGCTAGAGAATTACTTACATATCTGTTAAAAATGCAGGCTTGGGGGGAGGGATGAATAGGGGTAACGTAGAGCACTTGGGAGGCAGTAACACTATTCCGTATGATACTGTAATGCAGGAAACATGATAATTACGCACTTGCCAAAGCCTATAGAGCCATGCAACATGGAGTGGACCTGAGGTGAACTCTGGAGTTTGGTTAATAATAGTACATCCGTATTGGTGCCTCAGTTGTACCAAGCGGACCACACTAATACAGAGCGTCAGTAATAGGGAAAGGGGATATATGGGGACTGTGCTTTCTGTGCAAGTTCTCTGTAAACCACAAAATGCTCTTTTTTTAAAAAAAAAAAGTCTATTTAAAAATGCAAGGTTTCAGTCCCAGGATTGACATCCTGCATTTGTGAAGCTAAGGCCTTGGAATCTCCACTATTTTTGGTTCCCCAGGTGATATAGGTGGATTTTAAGGTCGGAGAATTCCTGAATTATAAGTCAGTCTCCTCTCACCATCTGTTTCGTTCCAAGAAAGAGCTTAAAGGGGCTTTGTCTAGAGAACTGTGTCCTGTGTGTGAGAGTGTGTGTCATCTTTCAGTAGGTGGACAAAAAGCTTCCTGCCAATGCTAGAGATACTTGTTACAATCCCACCCTGACACTTGAACCACACAATAAAGATAACTCAGGCCAGACCAGATTCCAGACACAGGCAGGGACTGTCAGATTTCCAAAGTGTGGAGCCTTTCTTCAGAAAGATGCCCTGCCAACCCCCATTTTAAGCAAGCATAGTGAGGGATTATAGTGAAAACTTTACATATGGGTGACAAATCCACCGTTAAAATCCCCAGCTTGCTGTGGGATCGAATGTATTTTATTAGCAAATTATGGATTTTTTTGCATCCTAAGTAAGCTACCCAAAATACTCTGAAAATGCACACGAGATGTAATTTTGTCAAACTTGTGAATATTCACATTGCATTTTACAGAAGACGCAAGGATCTTGGCAGCATGTTTCTTCATCCTGCAAGAATTTTCCCACTTGATCGATCACTCCTGCTAGGAGTTTGGTGAGAGCAAGCACCAGCCCTATGCAGTGGTGAGCTCGAGTCTGTGTGCTAAAATTCAGGGTGACGTGTGCATTACAGCCATGCCATGTGCTGCGGCTGAGTCCACTTATGGCGAGCACAAGCAAAAGTCTTGCTGTGTGAACACTTGCAGGATATGCTGAAGGGGCTGACTCAGCCAGGGTCCCCTTCTGCCCCGACTCCAAGGGACTGATTGCATGGGACCTGGCAGGGACATTTGAGCTGGCCCCACTGGGTACACGGTGTGAGATGGCATGCATGATGTAAGAAGATTTAGGAATCTCTGCTTTATTTTTTTTTTTAATAATTTTATTTATTCATGAGAGACAGAGAGAGAGGCAAAGACACAGGCAGAGGGAGAAGCAGGCTCCATGCAGGGAGCCTGACGTGGGACTCCATCCTGAGTCTCCAGGATCACGCCCTGGGCTGATGGCGGCACTAAACTGCTGAGCCACCTGGGCTGCCCAGAATCTCTGCTTTAGCAAGACAGTGTTCTCTAGATTGTCCTTAATTGTGTAAAAGAAGAGCTTCTTCCTGCATGAGACCTTGTGCTTGTTTTTATTGAAACACGTCACTGAAATCTTGCATACACTATAAAACCTGCACAAAACATAGGGATTAGGAGGGACACGATAAGGAATGCATACAAATAGAAGCCCTTTAGTTTTTGCTCATATGGGTCGCCTTATGTTCCTCACCGCAGGGCCCGCTGCCTGAGACCAGGGCTCCCCCTCTGTAATGTGCGTTAGAGCCACCCGAGCGTCTTCCTGAACTAGAGTCTGATTTAGGAGGTCTGGGATACCGCAGTTCTAAAAAGTTGCTGGGGTGACTCTGAAGCTGCTGGTCCACGGCCCCTATTAGGAGCAGCAGGTAGGGTGAGGCACGGGTTGAGTTTTGTTGCAGGAGCCTCCACAGTGCGGGCCTTCTGTTCCCTTCACGCAGCTTCGTAGCACCTAGCTTTAGGAGATAAAGACTCTGGTACCCATATTTCCTGGTGAGGCTTCAAGGGGACCCCTGGGACCCTTTGTCTCCTCCTTTGCTCAGGCCTGCCTTTTCCTGCTCCTGCCCCTGTCCCCATAGCCTGCTGAAGCTGAGTTCTTGTCTGACTAGCTTAGCAACGTCTCCCTAGTGGTCCCCAGAGAGGCCTGCTCTGGTGACTAGGCTAGCCTCCTCCGGAGCCCGACTCACTTCTGCAGCAGGCAGGACTTCCTGCCGCACCAGGATCGGAGAGTCCTCACCAGCCAGCGTATAATACTGTCGTCCGGCTCGCCTTACAGCCAGGACTGGGTGCAATGGAAGTGAAATGCAGATGAGCCAGGGAAGGGGCCAGTGCCCATTGAGCTGCAGGTATTCCCAGTTGGTGGCTCAGGTCGTGTTCTGTGCTCTGAGCTGAGGTGGCTCTTGCTATGGCCTTGGGTAGCTGCTCCAGGCTTGAACGAAATAGGGGAAGATTGTGCTAGAGACGAGAAGTGAACTCCCACATCCTCCTAAAAAGATCAATATACCATCTTGGTGATGTCCTGAAGAGCCCGCAGGTGTGCAGCACAGTGGGGAATGGTGCTAAAAGGTAACCCCGACTCTGCATCCAGCAGAAAGGTAGGAAACCGTTCCCTGGGCCCACATCTCCCCTCTACTTGTGCTAACAGAGTCATTGGAGGGGTTCCCCAAAAGCCATGAAAGCCAAAGAAATGCTTCTTGATTACTTGCATTGTCTAGTCCAGATTGTTTATAGCTAAAGTTCTGTCGTTATAGGGAACCCTAACTGAGAAAGACATGCAGACCCTTAGACTTTCTCCAGAGGCAGCTGTTGGCTTTGTTTCCTTGTGCGTGGTTTAAGATGACCCATGATAGAGAAGCTGCACCATGTGCTTTGATTAGAGCTCACTTATTTGATTTTAAAATATTAAAGATAGGAGCATCTGGGTGGCTCAGTTGGTTAATCATCTGCCCTGGGCTTGGGTCATGGTCCCAGGGTCCCATGTCAGGCTCCCTGCTCCAAGGGGAGTGCGCTTCTCCCTCTCTGCCTGCCGCTGCTTGTGCTCTCTCTCTTCTCTTCTCTCTGCCAAATAAATAAAATCTTAATAAAATATTAAAGATGGGGTGCCTGGCTAGCTTGGTCAGTAGAGCATGCAACTCTTGATCTCAGGGTTGTAAGTTTGAGCCCCACGTTAGGTGTAGAGATGACTTAAATATGCAAAAATCTTTAAAAAATGAAAAAATAAAATATTAAAGATATGTCATGAGGAAGGTGTTAGAGTCAACATGTCTCTGTAGTTGCCATTTGGGGTGCAGGGTGGCAGTAGGGTGGTAGTGGATAAATGAAGTAAACCACATTTGACTCAGCTTTGGTGTCTAAAAACTTTGAGGGCAGAGTGGTTTCCGAATGTTTCTTCAGTAGAATCTTAAGTCTGCTTAAATTTTAGTACTACAGTTTTTAAAAATAGCGCTGAAAAAAATTAAGCCCACTCCCCCCCCCCCCAAAAAAATTCTATTTTTGCATTGCAAATGCATTCTCCTCTCCCCTTAAGTCAAATGGAACAGCTTTTTTTCTGTCCTAGAGATCGGCTTTCTTCAAAAGGGCATGGGCAGCTCTGTTAGACTGGTTTGTCCTTCTGTGACCCCGAGTGAGGTTTATTCATCTGACTTCTAGGAGGCCCTAAACTAAAGGCATACTTTTACAGGTTTGTCCAGAAACTCAACTTACATGCTAATAAACCCCCAGAGTACACGTGGTGCTGCATTGCTGTGGAGCAGAGGGGCGCTGTGAAAGCCTGTGCTCTGGGGGTCCTGGACCCTGGTGAGATGCTCATCTGCAGGGACTTGACATCAGCCTGCATCATTTTCCTTTAACCGTATGCAACAAAGTGTGTGTTGCATACACGCTCACATAGCTTTATTGGTATTGGCAGGGAATTGTAAATGTATGTGAATATATATTTTTTTCTTTTATTCCATTTTTTTTGCAATCTTCCATTTTTTTATTTTTATTTTTTTGCAATTTCCACTTAAAAGTGCATCCAAAACACATAGGCAGGTTGACACGTCTTTTTTTTTTTTTTTTAAGATTTTATTTATTTATTGATGAGAGACACAGAGAGAGAGAGAGAGAGGCAGAGATACAGGCAGAGGGAGAAGCAGGTCCCATGCAGGGAGCCTGATGTGGGACTCGATCCCGGGACTCCAGGATCACGCCCCGGGCCGAAGGCAGGAGCCAAACCACTGAGCCACCCAGGGATCCCGTTGACACGTCTTTGAAGAAAAAATAATCACCTAGGCTGGATTCCCCCCTTCCCCCCCATTTTGTACTACTTTCATTTCTTACATCGGAGTATTTCTGTTGTAGTTTTGTTTTGCCTTTTCACACCATGCTCCGTTAGAAATGCACTGAGCCAGATCAGGTCAGTATATATTTCTTCCCCTTCCTGTCCACTCTGCCCTCCCCCAGTCCTTGACAGAAGGTGATTTCTTTCACGATTAGTGGAAGTCAGTCTGTGTTACTTATTCAGGTTGTGTTGAACTGTGAACTAGGGGAATGAGGAGCCGTGCCCTCCTTCCGAAGGTGATTCACAAAGCCACTTTCGCTTCTTCCACGTTGTTGTCTCGTTATGTTTCAGGAAGAGATCTGTTGACTAAACTTTGGATTCAAGATCTGGTGTATTTGTTCTAACAGGTTCTATTAGATTCCAAAGCGCTTTCGTAGGTAGTGTCAGTTACGTAGACTGCACCTACTTTGTCTAGAAAGTTCCTCCTAATAGGCATGTGGTGTTCACAGGTCTCTTTTGGCCTGAGGGATGGTGAGTCTACCCTGCAAGCCTGGTCATTGCCCCAGAGGTCTGCGATGACACAGACAGGATTCAGACAGGAGGAGCATTTTGAGAAGTCTGTAGAAGGGAGTATTGATGAGAAAATGCTCACCCAAACTGGAGCATTGAATGGTAGAAGTTGTGAAGAGCCCGTGTTCTCTGGGACACAGAAGCCAGAGCCTGCGAGTCATCTGCTCAGTACCTTCATTGCTTCCTTGGCTCGAAGCCACAGGTCACAACGCAGCCTGACTGAGCCCCAGTTCACATGCTGCCCGGCTCCGGTCTATTCCTGATGCTCCAGCCACAGTGACCTACTTGCCATTCTCCTAACTGAACCCGCCTCTCCATTTCTCTCTGCTTTTGTACGAGATACTCATGTGCCCAGATGGATCCTCGTCCTGTGGCTGGCAAATGCCTATGCACCCTTCAAGGGCCAGCTTACATAGCTCCTCTGTGATTCCTCCCCTGGTGTGCTCTGAGCCTATCCTATATCCATCCATAATACCACTCTCCATGTAGTAGTAGAATTATCTTTTCAATGTCAGAGTCCCTTGTAGATTTTGAGCTTCCCCAAGGGCAGGATCTAGGTCTTTCCACCTCTGTAACCCCAAGCCTGGTACAGAGCCTGGTACCTAACAGTTGTGCAATTAAGAAGTAAGAAGGGGATGTGCGGTCACTACTCCGTGATACGGGCAGTCGCTGCTGTTGATAATCACGGCAGCTAATAAGCTTGAAGTGCTCCTGACACACCAGGCACTGGGCTTTGTATGCACTGGCGCCCTTAACCCACCGAAGCCCTATGAGGTTAATCAATATTTTCACCCATCTTGTAGCTGAGGAAATGAAACTCAAACGAATTACACAACGAAGTGTGACAAAGCTGGAATTTGAACCCACCTACCTGCACTGTGATCTTGACCACAATCTCATTTTCCTCTTCTGAAAAACAGATAATACACTTGATGAGAGCCTTGAAGATACCGTGTCATGACTTATGGGAAGCACTTAGCACAGTACTCAGCCTCCATAATCATTAGTTCTTATTAATAATGATGCACACAGGGTCCCCCAGCTGGCCAGGGGCAGAGGAGACATTTGAACCCAGGTCTCTATCGCTTGCTCTCTTATTTTTTATTTTTTTAGATTTTATTTATTTGACAGAGAGAGCATGCAAGCATAAGCAGGGAGAGAGAGAGAAGGAGCAGCAGCAATTAGGCGTCTAATTGCCTAACTGTGTGTGTTGTTTCACTAGCCATAAAAATCCAGCAGGGAAATGAATGCTAAAATGAATTTGTTTGTCCTTTGACAAGAAGGAGCCCAATGCAGGGCTCGATCCCAGGACCCTGAGATCATGACCTGAGCTGAAGGCAGATGCTTAACCAACCGAGCCGCTCCGGCGCCCAAACCCAGGTCTCCGTAACAAGAGAGCCCTATTGCTTGTTCCTATGCTCCTGGGCCAGCCCAGGGATCCCCAGCCTAGAAAAGGAAACATTTTCCACACAACTTACGTATTAGCCCAGGCTCCATCCGGGGGCCTCTAGGAAGGCCGTGGAAGCTGGAGGCAGAGCCCCTGCACCCATCACTGCAGAACTCGAGAGGATAATGTAGAAATTGTTGATTTGCTTGTTGGCTTAGTCAGGACCCCAGGAGGCAAACATTAGGATATGACCAGCACATCATTAGGCTCCAGCATCAATTATTTATTTCCACAAGGAGAAGGAACCTTACAGTGTTGGTGCTGGAAGATCCAGTCCCTGGATCTGTTGCTTCCTCTCCTTGTGACCTCAGGCAAGTCCTTTCATCTCTACCCAGTGTGAGCCTTGCTAAAGCTCCCAGAGATGGCAGGCGGCCACCACTTCCTCACCTCCACCCCTGCCGTCCTGAGCACAAGCCTTCTAATCACTGCTGGACGAGGGCCAGCGACTCAGGTGGACACACCAGTGACTGTTTCACCTGTAATGATGCTTTTGTAAGGGATTGACTTGATGAAGGCAGTCTGTGTTAATGTAGTCAGTAGCCCGTTCTACGCAAATGTGGGTCAAACCAAAATTCTGTTTTTCATTGAGCGTAGAAGCTTATTTAAAAATATATAGGGAGCTTTTTGTAAATGAGACTATTGGAATCAGTGGGTAATAATTTAGAAATAAATATTTATTTTTTTAAAGATTTTTATTTATTTATTCATGAGAGACAGACACAGAGAGAGGAACAGACACAGGCAGACAGAGAAGCAGGCTCCATGCAGGGAGCCTGGCGTGGGACTCGATCCTGGGTCTGGAGATCACACCGTGGGCTGAAGGCGGCACTAAACCGCTGAGCCACCTGGGCTGCTCATAGAAATAAATATTTTAAATTAGATCCTTGAGATCCTTGAGGGGGATCCCTGGGTGGCCCAGCGGTTTAGCGCCTGCCTTTGGCCCAGGGCACGATCCTGGAGTCCCAGGATCGAGTCCCACATTGGGCTCCCTGCGTGGAGCCTGCTTCTCCCTCTGCCTGTGTCTCTGCCTCTCTCTCTCTCTCTGTCTCTCATGAATAAATAAATTAAAAAATCTTTTTAAATAAATAAATTAGATCCTTGAGTGTGAGCCTGCTGTAGTGACAACTATCTCCAATGCTATGCTGTCTCCTAGTGAGAGGGCATAAAACAATTAATTTTTAAGAATATTATTTTTAAAATATATGATTGGATATGTGTTTTTACAAATGTCTGGGAAAAGATGTACATTCCCCATTTCCTCACCATTTTTACCCACTCCCCACCCCCCCACCCATGCCCCAGCTGCTCTCACACACAGTGAATGAAATAATTGAAATGAAGCTTGATCACGGTCAGATTAGCAGCATTCAGCTACCTGGCTCTTCAGTTCTCTGTGCATTTGGGAGGGCAGAGGATTTGATTTATCCTTGCCTTTTCCCTCCTCTTTGCCCTAAACAAAATCAGAATTTCCTGCAGCAGTTGGCAGGCCAGGGTGACACATCCAGTCCCATCTCTCCAGGGCCTTCCCACCGCTGTTGGTTTTCATTTTTGACAAAACCACATTGTGCTGGGATATTACAGGGTTGGAGGCTGCGGCACGTCTGGGCATTCGTCTGTGGAATACTCTCTAGGCCCTGCCCTGCGCCTCCACAGAAAGCGAAGGCTGTGTACATGTGGGCCTCATCTACACGCCTGGGTGCGTCTAATTGCCTAACTGTGTGTGTTGTTTCACTAGCAATAAGAATCCAGCAGGGAAATGAATGCTAAAATGAATTTGTTTGTCCTTTGACAAGATCCCTGCAGTTGAAAAGTTTTAGTTTATATGGCTGGATGGGCTTTGCTGAAATCAAAATTAACTGCCTTACTTAATGGTGCAACAGACTGTGTTTTGAAGAGCTTCCCCTGAATTCTCCTCGAAAGGACATTTGAAATAGAAAGTCTTAGCCTCTGGCAAAGTCACTGCATCTTGATGTAAATGGGTTTTTTCTCCTTGTGCTGGCTTAGGATGTGTACACGGTGCCTACCACTGGACTCTGGGTCACCTTGAATGGGTGGGTGGTTGGATGGACAGATGGATGGGTAAACCAGCAGATAAAGTTTAATTTGCCTTTCCATATATCTTAGGTTCATGTTTGGTGACATTTAAGAGGAAGGAAAAGCTGGGTGGGGCGCCTGGCTGGCTCAGTCACTGGAGCATGTAACTCTTGATCTTGGGGTCATGATTGTGAGCCCCATGTTTGGGGTAGAGATTACTAAAAAAACCAAAACCAAAAAAAAAAAAAACAAAAACAAAAACCAAATGTTCAAAAGAAAAAAAGAATTGCTTTATTTTTGGAAAAAAAAAAGAGGAAGTGGCACCTGAATGGCTCATTTGGTGGAGCATGTGACTCTTTATCTTGGGTCATGAGTTCTACCCTCACATTGGGTGTAGATATTATTTTAAAAAATCAAATCTTAAAAAATCAAATAATATAAAAAGCAGAAAGCAAACCTGTAATTGGTGTCCTCCTGAAAAGATTTTGCTAAATCCCATCCTATGGCTGTGTCTTTGGTCTTCATTCAACAAAAACAATTTGTGGTAAGCACCTAATATGTGTTAGGCACATGGGATATAGTAAAAATAGTGCCTGCCTTCAAGGAATTTACTGTCTAGTGTAGGAAATAAGCACTAAAAGGTAATTATACAAATAATTATTTAACTATAAGCTGTAATCTCTAGGTTTTTTGTTTTATTGAGATACGATTCATAAAATCCACCCTTTTAAAAGTGTATAATGGAGCAGCCCTGGTGGCTCAGCAGTTTAGGTCTGCCTTCCGCCCAGGGCGTAATCCTCGAGACCCCAGATGGAATCCCATGTTGGGCTCCCTGCATGGAGCCTGCTTCTCCCTCTGCCTGTGTCTCTGCCTCTCTCTGTGTGTCTCTCATGAGTAAATAAATAAAATATTTAAAATAAAATAAAAAAATAAATAAAAGTGTATAATGGAGTGGTTTTTCGTATTTTCACAGAATTTTTGTTTGTTTTTTCAGATGACACAGTAGAGTGAACAATTCAGTCTAATCTGTTGTCATTTTGTTGGCACAACCACAAACAATTGCCTTGACAACTCAAACTTTACATTACATTGGCATTGCATTGTTTGTGATCATCAGTGTCATAAAGCAGGGATGGGGGGGAGGAGGTCAGAGAAGTTCCACTTAGCCCTGGTGTCCTGGAAGCTGCCCTAAGGGAGAATTCTTTTGACTCTTATGGAAGCTTTTTACCCCACGATGCTCCAGTGAGAACTTTTTTCTCTGCCCCTAACTAAAACTTACTGGTGGTGGGCAACCTCCACAGCATCCTGTAATTCCACTTTTCTAAGAATATATCCGCAAAAGATCCCAAACTAGAAGTAGAAGAAAGTCAAGAGTTGACAACCCTTAGGATTTACCTCATGCCTCATGTATTCTAAAGCTAAAAGACCAAATGCAGTGAAACATTCTGTGATGTAGCTCAGTTCACCATTTCAGGAAAATCACCACTTGGTGATCTTCTTAATACATGTCATTTCACTTGAAATGTAAGACACCTACATTTTCAGACAGCTTACAGGTCTATCTGATGGGGCCCATGGAGGAATTAAAGGGATCTGGGTTTAGTTTCTTGCTCTGCCCAGGTTTTGTTTTGCCTTCCTGTTCTCCTCTGAAGATGGGGGTGATGGCACAAGCAATATCCCTTATGGGATGTTGTGAAGGAGGCAGGGTAGATGAAGTAAAGCTGCTTTGTACCCGCGCTGCCTCCTACTGGTGGCTAAGCTCTCAGGACCTGGTCTGGGTAGCAGATGGCTATCTATACAGAAGAAATCCCGGGGACCCCCCTCCTCTGATAGTACTGACTCCGTCAGAAGATAGCTTTATGGACTCACCGAGAAAACTGGAAGACTTAATTAGTATGAGTGTTGTTTGGAGAGTTGTGACAACACTCTTAAGGCATCGATATCAAAGGTGAAATTCACCTTTGTAGATGCCTCAAGATGATGACAACCCCATGTATATGGTGTTACACGAATTGCAGAGCACTTTCTTATGCCTTATCTGGCTAATTCTCATGTCTGCCTTGGGATGTAGGAAGGCTGTGATATTCCCATAGTTCAGATGAGAGTCCCAGAGAAGCAACTTGCCCATGACGGCAAAGGTGGCTCATCTGTCCTCTGTTTTCTTTCCATCTCTTTTAAAAGCTTGCCTACTTTCTCCACTGTACCGTACTGTAATATTTTTTCCATATGATTTGCTAACGATTATCAGTTCTGTTCACATTCCTTAGGTGAAACACCTGCTTGTATAATTGCCAAATTAAAAAAGAGGTCATGAATACATCTGACAGTTAATTTTATTCACTAGTTCCCTTCTGCTTCATAGGTTCCTATGAGTTTGGGTTAATTAAGTCGAGCTCTATTTTTGCTAGCAAGTGGGTGATCCTTTGAGTTGAATCAACAGCTGAGTTATTCCTGGGCTGTGATCAGTGACAGAGCATCGAGAAAGCTTCAGTTCCTTCCCCCTTTGAGCACAGGATGGCCATGCAATGATTCTGGATGTGAACAAGACTGTGCCTGAATTGCCCTTGACCATATCTCTGCATCATCCTCTGCTTCTGTTAAAGGTACATGACTGATGGTGGACTTGGCCTCTACACTCGTCGCCTGAACCGGCTCCCTGATGGGATGGCTGTGGTGCGGGAGACCCTGCAAAGAAATACCTCCCTGGGCCTTGGAGATGCCGACAGGTGAGTTTGCTCCACTTGGGACTGTCCAGGTGCAGAGATCATTCCAGAGTGTCCTGAGAAGCAAGGGTGTGCTACTGAGAGCAGACAGGCACCTGCCGTGCCCCATGAAGGGGTTGGGAGCCTTTGAAAGCGTTCCTGGGGTGAGGAGCTGGTGCAGCAGGTAGGAGAGCACTGCCGAAGTCTTCTCAGGTCCTGCTTCTGGTTAAGTTGCTTCTCACAGGAAGAATAGAGGGAGCTCAGGCTCAGGTGGTTTGGGTTGTTTTGACTGTTGCTATTGCATCTTTGTCGGTTTCTCAGGCCCCAGGGACCTGCTTTACTCCCTGTTAGCCAGCTTTCGAGGTACTGTACCTTGGAACAGAGTCCCTGGTGACACACAGAAGGCCTGTGTGCAGGAGGGAGCACTCCTGGCCTTGGCTGAGCTGGCTTCACTGTGAGTCTCCTGTGGCCTGGAAATAGGCAGCAAAGGTCAAGGGTGTAGTATATGCACCACATGCCGAGGAGCTGACACTACAGCCCTTGACTGGTCTTGGCTGCAGCTACCATCAGACAAGAAAAGAGCTTCGGAAGACTATTTGGTAATCCTTACTCTGACACACAACAGATTCTATGGCTTTGAGCAATCTATCAAAGAAAGGGTTTGGACTGGATGATCTCCAGGATCCCTTCCAGCTCTGACATGCTGTATTTCTAGATTTCGATACCCTTTAATGACCTGATCACAAAGGATTTTTACTGGCTTACTTGACCTCTTTCCCCATGTGTGTTGATGAGACAAAACGTGGAATTTAGATGCAGGTGTTTGAAGTCGCCATACATTTTGGGGTGTTCATCCTTGTATACCAGAAACGCACACACTTGTAGCACAAACCCAGCTTCTTCCTGGCCTCTTAGCTGGATATACTTTTTACTAAGAGCTAAGTGATGTCTGCGGTTCTGTGGCTTAAGAGAAATAGGGCAGTACACTAAGGAGAAAGACGCTGAAGTCACCCCCAGGAATGGGATTTGCTCAAGAGGATCCTTCTGTCCAGGAAGGCTGAGAAGCCTGGGCTGGTGTAGAGAACACTGAATCAGTTGTCAGGAACTTGGGATCTGGCCCAGGCTCTGCCACTAACTTGAATATGCCCTTCTGAGAGTCTCCCAGTGTCCAGGGTGGTGATTTATGCCAGGGATAACAAAGGCTCTTCACCACAGTGCCAACTCAAGTCAGCTTTCTTCCTGTAATTAATTTGTTTAAAAGTATTGGTTTGGAAATTCCATAGAAAGGTGAACCCTTTGAGAACTGCTCTTTCTTTTTTTAAATACTGCTCTTCTTTTTTTTCTTTTTAATTTGTTTTTTATTTTTTTGTTTTTAGGGAGGGAGGACAGGGAGGGTTAGAGGGAGAGGGAGAGAGAGAATCTCAGGCAGGCTCCACGCCCAGTACAGAGCCTGACACGGGGCTCAACTTCACAACCCTGAGATCATGACCTGAGAGACAGACACTTCGCCAACTGAGCCACCCAGGTGCCCTAGAGAACTGTTCTTCTGAAGGCTAAAACGCTCCATAACTAAACTCTTTAAAGGACATATTATCAGGGAGAAAATCTGTTGTTGTAACACCCCCACTGGAGATTTCACAATTTGCCTAGTTATTTTGCTTATTTGTAGTCTCCTGTAAACATGTAGCTGGTTAGTAAATCTATTAGCATGAAATTCAGTATTTACAAGGTACAATTTCCCTTGTAGCAAAAGAAGAATGTGCACTAGGCAGTTTAATTTAATGCTTCATTGCAGGGTTAATGAAATTATTATAGATCACAGCTGAGCTTGTTCCTGCTTTGGGAAATGGAGGATTGGGGTGGGATCTGGAAAGATAGAGAGTGTATGGTATCCTGTCCAGCTCAGCCTCTTTGATGGGACCAACTGGATAACACAGTGTCTTCTGGTTCTCCCCAGACTGGAATGCTCAGATGTGATCATTTAAGACTGAAAGGATAACTGACCAGCTTTTAGAGATAGAATTCAAGTGGCTTTTTTTTTTTTTAAGTGGGATCTAATAATGCTTACGAATCTCCTATTTCATGTAAGTTTTGACCTGTAGGCAGTGAGATATTTTTACATTATTCTAGAATATGTGAAATTTCATTCATCTTTAAAGTTACTGTAAATAGACCGTAGAATTGCTTCATCTTTGGCTAAGTTGAAGTAGTAGCACATTTGTTGCTCTAAATTCTTCAGGTAAATCTCTTCCAAAAACTATATTCTAGATGAGTGTTTCCCAAAGTGGGAGGCTAACTAACATCAGTGGTATGGGAAATAATTTTAGACAGTAGATAGGGAAATATTTCTTTTACGTTTTAACTGTGTTATTAAAAAAATTTATAACTAATACATCAAACCCAAGATTTTGCAAGTACTGTTTAGGGTAAAGATGAATGTCGGCATTAGACAATTTAACGTGAAATATCAAGGAATAATATCACAGATGGTGTGCAGGTTATGTTTGTTTTCTTTTTAAAAAAAAAAAAGCAAGCAAGCAAATGGCTGTGGTCAAGGTAATTGTATTCTTATCCCTATAATGAAAAATATGTTCTTTAAGTTATTTAAATTAAACAAGTGAAAGAATATGGACCCCCCCCCAAAAAAAAAAATACACCACCTTTCCAGAATTCTTCCCTTTTAACCTGAAAAAAGAAGGTCCCAGAGCTGAGATATTTCTAGGAAACTCTTTATAAAAAGACAGCCCAGTCCTGAAGGGTTCGCACACAGGCAGCGGAAGCAGACTGCATGACTTCTACGAAGGAAAGAGGAAAAGTACTGAGGGACGAGGCCTGGTTAGACGGCAGCCGAGAGGAGAGGCGTGTAAGGAGGGCCCCTCGCCTCACGGCGCCCGCAGGAGAAGCATCCAGAGCACAGCAGAGCAGCTCGGAGCGGGCGGGAGGCCGCTGACCTCCCAGACACCCCGTGGCTGTTTGCAACAGGATGTGGCTGGGGTATCTTCAAGGCTATTAAAAGTAACTGATTAGGAATATGTACCTTCGGAGCCTGGGAGATAGGGACCGTGTCTGTTTGGGAGTCTTGTGTGTCACCAGCCAGGGTCGGAGGAGTCAGAAAGGATGATAGTGAGTCCACGATGCCAAGTCTGCCCTTGAGCTCCTGTCGCTCTGTGGGGGTGCCACTCCTGGGACTTCAGCTTTTACCTGATAGTCATCAGTGGCCACTTCAGCAAACTAGAGCCCGCCGGCCGAGGGGGCAGGATCAAAGGGGACACACAGAGGTGGCTTGTTTCAAGTCACGGGCCCCCGATAACAGGCAAATAAAGAGGAGTTGGATGGAGGTCCCTGAGCTGGCAGCCTGGGGGGAAGAAGAAATAGGACCCGGGGAGCCAGGGCAGCGGCCTCACAGACCATCAGATGGTTTGTGGAGCTCCTGCCAGCTCCCGTGTGCTGTCCCCTTGGAACCCATCAAAAGTTCTTGAACTCCCGAGAGCTGAGTGCTTTCAGAGCTTCAAGCTTAGCCCTGGCAGTTTCCACTCCCAAGAACCGTTCGGCGTCCCTCCGAAGCATCGCTGTGCCGCTCGGGCCCTTGCTGGCCTCCCCACCAGGCCGTGCTTCTAAGTGGTGTCCCCCGCTCGTGCCAGTGTCCCTGAGGGCGAGAGGACAGAAATCAGGCTCCTTGTGCACCTTTAGGTCGGCAGGAGGGCTTCAGAATGACTTGGTAATTTTCTTCTAAACCATTAGAATATTTATGGGGCCCCACTGGCCCTTATTAACTGAAGCAGTAATAAAAAAATAGCACAACACGAGTGCTGGGCCGTAAAATGTCAACCTGAGACTTGAACAAAATGACAGTTGCCCTCTGATGTCATGCCAAGAAACCAAGCAGGAAAAAGCAACTGTTTCTGTTCCTTCTGGTTGCAGGGTTTTCATTGCCCTCCAAACTCTGAATGTTTTAGGTATCGAGATTGCACTTTCAATTAGGATTCGGGGTCACCGCACAAACTTCACCGTTTGCCGCTGGGGCCGTGACCGCGGTGCTCGGAGCTGCCCCAGTTTCAGCTTGAATTGAGAGTCCCACAGTGTGAGGATGTAACTATGCAACCTGGTATTTCACCAGCCTGCCAAGCCCAGTCCTCCTCCTCACCGGGAAGGTCACAAGCTCCCCGCAAGAGCCCCGGGCACCGCTGGGCTCTGTGATTTGTGTGCAACAAGGCAGCCTCCTGGCACCAAGCAGTGTATTCACAGATTCAGGCCTGACTTGCAGAGAGGAGTTGAATCCAGCCAGGGGTCCCCGGCCAGCAGATGAAATTGGTGGGAGCCCTTACCAGGTGGTGGTAGGTCCCCAACCCAGGTGTTTCTTAGACAAAACCCCTGCTTTGTGCAGATGACAGGAAGCAGAAATGGCAACGACTCCCTTGCCCTCCCTTCCAAGCCCATGGAAGGCAGGGTGATGGCCCCACAGTGCCCACAGCGTAATCCCCAGAGCCTGTGGATATGTTATACCACGTGGACAGGAGGAATTATGGTTGCTTATCAGCCGATGTTTGCATAGATTAGCCTGGATTATCTTGGTGGGCCCAGTGTGATCACAAGGTCCTTAAAAGTAAAAGAGGTGGGTGGGGGAGGAAGCAGAGCCATGAGCTGTTAAGAAGGACTCCACTTGCCAGTTGCTGGCTCTGGAGACAGGTAGGGGCCCCAGCCAAAGGGTGCACATGGCCTCTCTAAAGGAGAAAAGGAAAAAAATAATAATAAAAAATAAAGGGGGAAAAGGCAGGTGAACAGACTTTTTAGAGCCACCGAAGTGAGCACAGTCCTGCCAACACCTGTGCTTGTAGTCCATGAAACTCAGCTCGGATTTCTTTCTTTCTTTTTTTTTTTTTTTTTTAAAGATTTTATACAGAGAAAGGCAGAGACATAGGCAGAGGGAGAAGCAGGCTCCCTGCAGGGAACCCAGTGGGGAACTCGATCCCAGGACCCCGGGATCACACCCTGAGCCAAAGGCAGACGCTCAACCACTGAGCCACCCAGGCACCCCTCAGCTTGGATTTCTGCCCCTCAGAACTGATAGTGCATTTTTATTGTTTCTGTTACCACATTTATAGTAATTTGTTACAGCAGCAATAGGAAACTACTACAGACCAGAAAATTATAAAAACCAAAATAGTCACCATTTCCTGATGGACCCCTGTCTGCTAGGAACTGTGCCAAGAACCTTACAAATATAATGTCGTTTCCTCCTAACCCTACTGCTATGAGACGAGGTATCCTCCTGGTTTCATAGGCTTGAAGCAGTGGTGCTCTGGGCGGGTCTGGTCAGTAGACATGGTGAAGGTCACATACATACCTGGCAGGTGTCCACCTGGATTTGACCCCAGGCCCACCAGGCCCTCCCAGATGTTCTAACCACTTCACACAACTGCCTTTTTAGGGAGTCCTCAGGACAGAGGTTTTTCTATCCCTGGCTCTGGGCCCTTATCCTGGTGTCATCTTTTTAAATGAGCCTCTAGTCATTAAAAATGCAAGCACATGGGATGCCTGGGTGGCTCAGTCAGTTGAGTGTCCCATTCTTGATTTCAACTTGGGTCCTGATGTCAGGGTCCTGAGATACAGCCTGGAGTCCAGCTCAGCGCTCAGCGGGGAGTCTACTTCTCTCCCTCTGCTCCTCCCCCCTGCTCAAGCCTGTGTGCATACATGCACTCTCTTTCTGTGAGCCTCTCAAATCTTTTTTAAAAATAAAAATGCAAGGACTAGAACCTTGGGGAACCATGCAAAACAGTTTTCATAAAGAGAGGAAGGGGAGCACCTGGGTGGCTCAGTCCGTTAATTACACATCTGACTTTGGCTCAGGTCAAGATCTCAGGGACCTGGGATGGAGCCCTGTGTCAGGATCTCTGCTCAGCAGGGAGTCTGCTCCTCCCCCAATGTATGCACTCTCTTTCTCTCTCTCCCTCTCTCTGGTTCAAATAAACAAGTAAAAGCTTTAAAAAGAGAGAGAGGGCAGCCCCAGTGGCGCAGGGGTTTGGCGCCGCCTGCAGCCTGGGGTGTGATCCTGGAGGCCTGGGATCCAGTCCCACATTGGGCTCCCTGCATGGAGCCTGCTTCTCCCTCTGTCTATGTCTCTGCCTCTCTCTCTCTCTGTGTGTGTCTATGAATAAATAAATAAAATCTTTAAAAATAAATAAAAATAAAAAGAGAGAAAGAGAGAAATGGGGGATATTTTATGACTCCTCTCCCCTCATCCCAGACTTTTGGCACCTAGACACTGCAGGTGGGCTTGCTCTCACGGTTTTTCCCATCACTGGTCTCAGACCTCAAGGAAAAAGACCTTTTCTTATGCAGAACTGAGCCAGTTTATCGTGGCCTCCTTGAGGGTTTGGACCAGAGGTGTTCATTTCTTAAATTCTGATCTCCTGTAAACTTGTGTTGTTGGCCAGGGGAGGAACCCACAGTTTCAAGACCCTGGGTAAGGACCTCCCTTTAGTGATCCAAGAAATCCAGGGGTCCCCAGCATCTGCAGGGATTCTGCAGTCATTGAAAAGTTCCCTTTCCTGGTCCTGGCTAACCACTCTGTGGTCCCTGAGGCATTGCTGGAGTTCCTCTACCCAGAGCTTGGGGGTTGACAGGCTTCCATGGCTAGGCCATAATTTAAGAAGTCCCCCCAGTTCTTCCTCCCTCCCTACTCACTGTCTCCCCTCTGTGTCTGCCCCGCACTGTGAGTTCCTAATGCCTCACCAGTAAGGCAAGGGGGAATTTTTCCTTCTTTTACTCTTAATCCCACTTCATGCCATCTCAAGGTGTCTGCATTTGAACTCCATTTCCCCTACAGTCATGTGCTGGGAGTGAGAGAATGTAGATCAGCACTGCCCAATATAAGAGCCACCAATGAAATGTGGCCATTGAAATGTAAAATGAACAAAAATTAAAAGCAGGGTTTCTTAGTCACACTAGTCACACATTTCAAGTGCTCTCAAGCCCCATGTGGTTCGTGGCTACCCCACCAGGCAGTGTAGACAGGACATCTCCATCATTGTAGAAGGTGCTTTTGACAGCACTTTATAGAAACCACCCTGTTGTGGCAGCCCTGGAGTGAAGGGAAGAGGCGGGGTTGGCTGAAAGGAGACCCTTGTTCCCATCCTCACTCCCACACAAGTCCCTTAGCTCTCTGAGGTTTGGGGGTTTGTCTCTATAACATAAAGACGGTACTCACAGGGGTCCCCCAGGACGGTTGTGAGGAATACACGAGGTGAAGGTGGCGGAAGTGGTGGTAAAGTACCAAGCAAAGATAGATACTCTTGAGGATTCCTCCGTCCTGCAAACCACTCAGCAAGCTGGACTATCTCTGTGCAACTCTCTCTCTCTCTTTTTTTTTTAAAGAATTAATTAATTAATTAATTAATTTGAGTGTGAGTCGGGGGAGGGGCAGAGGGAGAAAGGGAATCCCAAGCAGACTTTGTGCTGAGTGTGGAGCCCAACGCAGGCTTGATCATAAAACCCTGAGATCATGACGTGAGCTGAAATCAAGAGTCAGATGCTGGGATGCCTGGGTGGCTCAGTGGTTGGGCATCTGCCTTCAGCCCAGGACATGACCCTGGGATTCCAGGATCAAGTCCCACATTGGGCTCCCCGCAGGGAACCTGCTTCTCCCTCTGCCTGTGTCTCTGCCTCTCTGTGTGTCTCTCATGAATAAGTAAATAAAATCTTAAAAAAAAAAAAAAAAAAGGAGTCAGATGCTTAGCTGACTGAGCCACCCAGGCACATCTCTCTTTTCTCTTTATTAATTAATTAACTAGTAATTAAGCCCTCTTCTAAAAAAAATTAAGCCCTCTTCTTTGCTGACAACATAGAGTAACCACATATACTAGAAGTGCAATTGTAGATTCAAGCAGTGATGCACTAGGGAATGGAGTTGGGATGTGGGGCGTGGGGTGGGGAGGTGAGTTAGAATAGGACATGCAGGGGAGGGAGGAGAGAACTGAGAATACAGATAAATTCACCATAAGGTCCTAGGTGGTTGCACATTCTAGTGGTAGTTAGCACCAAGCTTCCTAGCAGCCTAAGTGGAGTGAACTCTCTCTTGCTTCCCCTTCCCTTCTGACTTTGCCCAGACTGTTTTGCCTTGATCTTTCTTTCCTTGCTTGGGTTGACCAGCTGGTCTCTCACTCTCCTCCATCTCTTCCTCTGTCTTTCCTATCTTTCCTTCCCTCTTTTGACGGCCTGTTACACCTACTAGAGCCCCTGAGCATTGTGTTAGGTCTGCATTTAAGGCTTCTGCTCCTCTTCTGGGGACAAGACAGTGCCTCTAGCACAGCACCCAACATCCATGATCCTCTCTGCATCTCCTTTGTATCCCTCTTCCCATTCTCTCCTGCTGTGGACAGCGAAGGGAGACAAAGTAGGAGAGAGTGAGAGTCCCATTCATTTTAAAGCTCATAAAAGGAGCCTTAGAGGCAAATCTCTATTTCCGTGGTAACAGGGTAGTAATTACTGCATTGGCTTTTCCCAAAGGCCTCTTTGCTGCTGGTGCCACTGGCTTCCTTTTTAAGTAAGAGCTGCTGCTTGTGGAATGGGTGGGCAGGGGCCACCTGTGCTGAGCAGAAGGGTGGTGCTGACAGGAAGCAAACCATCTGCACTTTAAGCCACAAAGGAATTCTCCCAGAGGGATTGTACAGAGAAGAGAATGAATAGTCTGTGGGGTAGCATTTCACATACATGCGGTGTTTTCACTTAAAAAAAAAAAAAAAGGGCAGTATAGTGGCCCCATGAGAATTGTTTACTCTTTACTCCCAGCGTTGTCCAACTTTGTAAGCATGTTCCAGGTTACACTGGGCAGAAGCACACTGACTGTGCATGTGTGTGCGTTGGGGTGGGGAGCATGGCCATTCTCCCCAAGTATGTTTCCCCAAACTGGTACCTTTTCAGTGTTTGTTTACAGGTAATCTGTAGACCTGGTGGTCGTTCCAAGTATGAGAAGACCTCTAGAAGCATAGGAAAGCAAGAATGGGAGGTCAAAGAGAAAAGCCAAAATGGGGCACCTTCTACTGTGCTTACTCCCTTAGCAACCCAGAGCTTAGGCCCACATCCCTAAGTCAGAATCTGGCTACATCTGTGCCCTGCAACAGAAAATGGCATCGTGTGTTTTAATCCAGGTACTTGAGCAAGTCTGTGCCTTAGTCAGCCTAGGATCGTTTGTGCTGTGTAACAAGCAGCTCCAGTCTGGCCGTTGCTGCTCAGTAGGAGGCGATGTTGTACATGACTGTCACTCTGGGGCCCAGGGTGCCAGAGCACTAATCATTTCAAGCACTGGCAAACCATGGCAAGAAGGAGAGTGTGGTGAGCCATACACTATCTCTTAAAGCTTCTGCCCAGAAATGGCCTGTGGTAACTTGCACTGGTTTGTCGTTGGCCCCAGATATCACAAGGCTACACTTAAATTCAGAGGTGGATAAAAGCTGAGTGAAGTAAGTCAATCAAAGAAGGACAAACAGTGTATGTTCTCATTCATTTGGGGAATATAAATAATAGTGAAAGGGAATATAAGGGAAGGGAGAAGAAATGTGTGGGAAATATCAGAAAGGGAGACAGAACATAAAGACTCCTAACTCTGGGAAATGAACTAGGGGTGGTGGAAGGGGAGGGGGGTGGGGGGGTGGGGTGAATGGGTGACAGGCACTGAGGGGGGCACTTGACGGGATGAGCACTGGGTGTTATTCTGTATGTTGGTAAATTGAACACCAATAAAAAATAAATTTATTAAAAAAAAGGTGGATAAAAGCACAATTCTACTATGTGCTTATGAGAACAGAAGACATATGGTGAATGGTACTGGTGACTATCATTGTTTTATTACATGTAAGTAACAGTCCTAGCTCAGTACTACCCCCTCCTCATTATTTAACCAGTTCTGTATCATGCAGTTCATTATATATATATGTTTTTTAAGATTTTATTTATTTATTTATTCATGATAGACATAGAGAGAGAGGCAGAGACACAGGCAGAGGGAGAAGCAGGCTCCATGCCAGAAGCCTGATGCGGGACTCTATCCCATAACTCCAGGACCACACCCTGGGTCAAAGGCAGGCGCTAAACCGCTGAGCCACCCAGGGATCCCCTCATGATATATTTTATACCTATGCATTGCCAGGCAGTGTGCCACCCAGTACTACCCATGGCATTCAGTAGCTCCTCTCTGGGAAGAGTGAGCACGTAGATGAGGTGTATGATGATGGAGCTGGTTAAGGCAACCAATGCTATGGGTCAGTTGCATTTCCAGTTTTAGGATATGTGCTGCCATAGTGAGGACTCAGTTGCATCTCAACAGAGTATTTGGACTGTGTTTTGATATGTGACAGCTTATAGAGAATGCCAGTGATTATTTAATATTAACTGAGCACCTACTGTGTACCAGGCCCTGGGGGTTCAAGATGAGTAGGACATGGTCTACCGCTCTCTGCCCTCAAGAAGCTTGTGATCAAGTAGAGGGGTGAGAAGCCAAAAAAGGGCAGCCTGGGTGGCTTAGCGGTTTAGCAACGCCTTTAGCCCAGGGCGTGATCCTGGAGACCTGAGATCGAGTCCCACATCAGGCTCCCTGCATGGAGCCTGTTTCTCCCTGCCTATGTCTCCCTGCCTACGTCTCTCTGCCTATGTCTCTGTGCACCCTCCCCCCTCTCTCATGAATAAATAAATAAAATCTAAAAAAAAAAAAAGAAAAAGAAGCCAAATAAGCCATCACAGCTAACTGTGCCAAGTGCCAGCAGTATGGGAGCAGGAAGGACCAGGAATATTCCTGGGGGCTACACGTCATCCTAAACTTGTTATCATAATAAAACACTGGAGGAGGTTTCTTTTCTTGCTGGTGTTGATTTGGAAGATCCTAAGTGTCAAGAGAGGCCCGCTTATCTCATCATCTGTTTGAGATTTCTTTTTTGGCTTGTTTCCTTTAATGTCCCTTGTCATTTTTGAAGAGCAACCTAGCCTTGACTTCTGTTACTGAAATGCAAGAGCTGATTTCAATAAGCCCTGTGGATAGGCTGTCCTTACATTCACCTGTGAAATGTCCCTGATTATGATGTGAACTTTAGTCTGGTCACGCTGGACGGCTGTGCCAGCTCAGAATTTTTACCCAAGGTTACCTTGCATGTAAATGTGTTTTTTCCAGGCTGCCTCTCCCAAGCCAGGCCTAGTTGAGTAGATCTTACAGAGCAAAGTTGGGGGGCGGGAGGGAGGAGACCGTCAGAGTCCCCATTTGTAATCCTCTTCCTTTGCCAGAGGAAACTGAGGCTCAGGGAAATCGTTAGTGACCCAGTGACCACTCTGTCCTCCAAGCTTTAGGGAACAGGTTCATCTCAGTGGGAGTTTGGGAAGGATGAACTGGAGAGTAACTCTACTGAAAGCACATTATCTGTTTGATGATGTTGATGAACGGAGCCCATGCAGGAAGGGAAGGAGTGCTCTAGGAACCAGAAGACCTCATCCTAGATGTGGCTCTGCCACCTCTGAACATCTTGCGCAAGATGCTTCTCCTACGCACCCATGGTTCTTTGTGTGCCTTCAGACCGGCTGATCCTAAGGTCCCCAGGCTCCTGTGAGTCACTGTTCATGTTTATCACTTGAAGGGCAGGGTTAACAGAATGACTCATGAGTGTAGCTCATCTGCACAGGCAGGGACCCCAGGAACTTTTCATCTCGGGTAGTCATGATGACAGGTGTCATCGTGTGGTGGTATGTCAATGAAGAGTGTGGCTCTTGCCTGAGGCCTCTGGTGTGTGCAGACCCAGTGGGCTGTGGGCCACCCCTCCGCCCCCACTTCTGCTAGCAGACCTCTTCCAGAGGAGAGAAAGCCTCAAGGCGTCTGTCTTCACCACACTTCAAAGCTAAGCCTCTACTAAGCTGCCACGCACTTTACTTCGAGGAATGAGAGAGGAGGGTGGTTGTTGCCGATGGCAGATACAGAGGAATGCCCAAAGTTGATGGCCAGAATGAAATCTTCCAGAGGGGGCGGGGGGGGGGGGGAGTATGGGGTGGCCAGAGCTGTGGATGAGAGTTGTGGGGCCGTGGACCTTTCTGGCACTTTGGAGGAATTCTGCTGTCGTACGCTGCAATGGATTTTGCTCTAACTTGGAGCATCCCCAAAATCATATTAGGAGTTGAAGCTTAGGGGATTGTGGTCTTATTTTCTTTGAGATAAAATCCCAAGTGACTGATTAAGTAGTGAATTGTATTTGGTTGGGTGGGTGTTTTGACTTAGGATTTAATTTGTCTTGGATGTACGTTGTTCCCTAAATCAGCACAAAGAGTGGGAGCTGCCCGTCCAGAGTGGGGGCAGTCAGCCTTGGGATCGGGCGGTGTCGGGGACTTGGAGTGACTTCCCTGTACTGTGATTGTTCATCCAGTTGGCAGGCTCCGCGATGTACGCCAGAGTCCCAGAGAGCCGAGCAGCACTTGGAGTGGGTTCCCACGAGAAAACTGGGTTTTACATAAGGGAACAGGCTCCAAAAGGTGACATTCCTTCGCCATAGTCCCAGGGCTATTAGGGGCAACTTTGGGATCTGAATTCAGGTCTCTCCGGGCACAAAGCCTTTGCTTTCAGTCATCGTGTTTGCCTCTTCCTCTGTTCAAAGGCTGGGTTTCCAGCCCTCCAGAGGTGAACCTCCCTTGGAGCTACATGAGCAATCGCTGGGCATCTTCTCGGTGCCTAGCACCAGTCCAGGTACTTGCACAGGTGGCAGCCTCTGGGCTGCTGACCTGAAAGACCATCTTTTTCCCAGGTCTTGTTTTCCCCCATCGGACAGCGCAGCAAGAGGAACACCCAGAGTGCAGCTCGGCGTCAGGCCAGGCTCTGCAACTGCTGAGGGAGCTCTGTCCCTTGCTTGGGAGGATTTTAGGGATGCCAAAACGTCCAGCAGAGCCCTAAGAGTTGCCTTTGTCACAGCGATCACACCTGGACCTGCAGGGTCTGCCTTGAGTCGCAGACCCCTGTGGCTTTGTTGTGTCTCTACTGCGGGGAGAGGAGGCTGGCTTTGTCTGCTCCGAGGCAGCCCTTGTCCACTGTGCGCTTTGATTTATCTCCCTAATTAATCTGTGATGCTCGGCACTGTAAAATTGCCTGACAGGAGATCTGAAGGGAGACTGACATTTTGAGGGATGTTGCAAGATTGCGCGGAGGAGATTAAAGGGGGCTGAGGGAAATGAGGTGGTTGCATGGCTCGGTGGGCATGGACCCCCGTCTTTCCTTCAGCTTACCCTGAGTGTGACTCAGTGGCGACTTGGGGCTTGAAAAACAGTCCCCTCTGGCCTCTGCTTTGGGCTCTCATGACGTGCTTGCTGTAGATGAGCAAGCAATAGATGAAGACGTGCAGCAGGGCCACAGGGCATGTGGGTTGCAATGGGTCTGTTGTGTTGCCTTTTGCAGGGTGCTCAAGTGGACTAGGGGCCAGTACTGGGGCCCCTCTGGTGTCCTCCGGTCTGCCAGAGCTGGCTCCGCTGCCTGAGTGCCGTGGGGGCAGAGGAGGGTGGACTTGTACTGTAGGAGTTGCTGTGGGGAGAAGGGATCCATTTCTCCACAGTCAGCATGGAAACAACCCACAGGAGCTCTGGGTATACCTGGGAGGGAGGTTCCTTGGGAGTCTGCGCAGTTTGCAGTCTGTGCTCTGAGTCTCATTAGCAGCAACAGCCCCCACTCACCGAGCACCTGCTGTGTTCCAGGTTTTCTCTCAGATGGTTTCTGTATTTGCTTTAACATCCCAAGGGACCCAACAGGACAGGAGTCATCCTTATTTCACAGCTGAGGAGTCTGGGTCAGCGAGCATACGTGACTTGCCCAGGGGCACACAGGCAGTCTTGAATTCCAACCCAGGCCTGTCTGACTTCAAAGCCAATATTCTCTCCAGGGCATCATGATGTCTGTCTCTAAAATGAGGTGGGTGTGGGGGCGTGCCAATGACAATTAGTCCAAGAATATAGCTCTCTCTTGGAATAATCAGGAATAACCTCTGAGGGCTGGCCTGGTGGCTCAGCTGGTTAAGCATCTAACTCTAGATTTCACCTTAGGTCATGATCTAAGGTTGTGAGATCGAGCCCCATGTCAGGCTCTATGCTGGGCATGGAGCGTGCTTAAGATTCTCTCCCTCCACCCCTCCCTCTCCCTCTCCCTCTCCCCTTCTACCTTCCCCTCCTCCTCCTCTTAAAAAAAAAAAAAAGAAAGAAAGAAAAAGAGAAAGAATAACCTCCAGGTTTCTACACAATTAACCTCCACTCATGCTCCAAGACTGGCTCCAACCTTCCCTGGGCTGCCGTCTCCCCTCCTCCCATCACCCCAAACAGGTCCCTTTGGGTGTCTCTCATACCCTTGGGTTCTCCCCCTCACCTCTAGTAGCATGAAACATGCCTTTGCAATGTGGTCTCCCCTGGGGCACCTGGCTGGCTCAGTCAGTAGAGCATGTGACTCTTGATCTTGGGGTCGAGCCCCATGGTGGGTATAGAGCTTACTTAAAAAATATATGCTTTGTGGAGTGTGGTTTCCCCTGCCAAATTAAGAGAGAGGAACCAGGGGCACCTGCGTGGCTCAGCAGTTGAACATCTACCTTCGGCTCAGGGTGTGATCCTGGGGCCCTAGGACGGAATCCTGCATTGGGTTCCCTGTGAGGAGCCTGCTTCTCCCTCTACCTGTGTCTCTGCCTCTCTCTGTGTGTCTCTCATGAATAAATAAATAAAATATTTTTTTAAAAAAATTATCCTAAGGATCATTAATAAGACTTACTGAATATTTAAACGCCTTCTCCTTTTCCATCTCATCCATTGGCAAATCTTGGGCATAGTCCCTCCAAATGCTCTCAAATCTCTCTCTCTCTCCCTTTCTCCCTCTCTTTCTCTCCCTCTCCTTCTCTCCCTCTCCATCCCCCCCACCCATCTACTATCCCATGGGTCCAGGCTGCCCTTATCTCTCATTGAGCTCCCACCGTGGCCTCTTGACTGGGTTTGTTGTCTTCTCTGTGGCCTCCATGTAGTACATTCTCTAGCCACTGGGATCTTCTTAACACATATGTCAGATCCCCTCTGCCCCCTCCCTAAAACTTAGCCTCAGTGGACTCCTACTGCACAGAGAATAAAACCCAGACTCCTGGGCAGCCTGGGTGGCTCAGCGGTTTAGCACCTGCCTTCAGCCCAGGGCCTGATCCTGGAGACCCAGGATCAAGTCCCATGTCAGGCTCCCTGCATGGAGCCTGCTTCTCCCTCTGCCTGTGTCTCTGCCTCTAGTGCTCTGTGTCTCTCATGAATAAATAAATAAAATCTTAAAAAAAAAAAAAAAAACACCCAGACTCCTTACTATGGCCTCCAAATAGGACATGTTCTAGCTCCTGCCCATCTCTCTGGCCTCACCTGCTCCCACTTTCCCCTCCCTCATTCATACCTCCATCCAGTTCCTTGAATTTGCCAAACCCTTTGCATAGGCGGTTCCCTCCCTCTGGCCTGTGCTTCCCACCCCTCTTCCTTCGCCTCTACTAAGGCTGACTCATCATCGGATCCTTCAGGTCTCAACTCACACATCACCCTCCTTACAGAGGTGCTGTCCCTGACCACTCGATCTCACAAAGGTCTCCGCTGTTAGTGTCTTTTAGGGCATTCAGTGTGTTTCACATCCCGTATTTTTATTTGTATATTATGACTCCCCATATGACCATAAGCATTAGTAAAACAAACTTCTTTTGGCAAGGGCATCTCCTTCCTAGCACGGTGCCTGGCTCAGAGGGCTGCTCATTACATGTGCTATGTATGAGTGGGCGAATGACTGTCCAGCTCTCAGGCTAATATGCAAGATATTTAAAACCATGTGATACAGGCATCCTCTAACCAGAATAAGGCACTGACTGACCAACCAGACCAAGGCACTGGCCAATCAGGCCTTAGCAGTAGCAAACAACTCATGATGGCACAAAATTAGCCTTGGGGCTCTCTGGCTTATGGTGAACCCTCCCACTGAGTCCTCATCCAGGCCTCAGAATAAGTTAACTGTGGCCCCAGCCAGCCTTCAAAAACTGGGTTTGTTGGTATCCAGCAGCTTCTCCTGCGGGAGACTGAATGGTTTGACCTGGTCTACTACCTTTTTAGGAAAAATGATCTCAAACCTTTGACCCCCTGACATGTTTAGATTCCAGCTTTTCCACATCTCAGCTTCGTGACTTCTCAGCTACATGAGAGGTTAGTTAACTCAGCCATCCTAAGCCTCTGTGACCTCATCTGAAAAATAAAAAATAATGAGCCCACTTCATGGAACTGTTGAAGCATGAATGGGGGTAATGCAGGGACAGTGTCACATAGTGGCTGGGCCCAGTCCGCACCCTCGATGGATGACAGCAAGCTTTATGTAGCAAGGAATTCGAACGCCAGTTGCTCAGGTGAGGAAAGGGAGTCACAGAAAGGTGCACGTGCCTAAATTGGGGAGCCAGGATGGAAGTAGGAATCCTTGCAGCCCCAGGTCCAGCACCACGGCCATCAGCCCCTCTATCCCTCAGTGTACCCTTGTCTTTATGATTCTGCTCATTCAGCTCTGGTCCCCCTGCTTCTCCTGTACTTGGGATGCTCTGTCAGGAGAAAAAGCAGAAGATGCCATCTAAGGCCTGAGACCCCAATGGGTACGTGGCAGGAGCCAAAGTAGCACACCGCATCCTGGCAGGAAGTCCCAGTCTTTGGAACCAGCAGACTAACCACCATGTAACAACATCAGAGGTGCAAACCTGTAAAAATCCCCAGCAAAGCTCTTGAAACAGAACATGAAAGGATTTATGACCCTGTGGATTTGAACATCTCTCTGAGCCAAGCTATAATTCCCGCTCGCTTTTGGAAGTAAAGATCAGAGCCATAATTTGAGGAGGGCCTTGGATCCTGCTCTGATTATGTTTCAAGACACATGCTGTGGGATGATGAAGCTGTTGTGGGAGGGTCTGGGGTACTGAGCTGGGCAGGGGGTATGTTGGGGAGGGGGGAAGAGAGTCAAGTAGGGTGTCTAGCCGTGGCAATTAAATGCCCTTGCTTCTCACTTTAAACAGAGGCCCGAGGTAGCCTCCCAGAGGGCTGTGCTCTTAATGATCTGGAATAAAGGGGTAGAGAGCACAGCCAGCAAGCTGGTGGGGCTAATGCAGCCCTGGCCTTGAATGTCCCGGCAGGAAGTCTGTAGCAGAGCTCCTGTGTCCACAAGCAGCACTTGTCATGCTAATGACTCAGCCACTCTGGTGCCACTGAGGTCAGCTTCCAGATTGCAGATTTGAACTCCACCAAAGTGGAAGCCAGAGTGCTGGGACTCTTTCTCTGTCCCTCATCACCAAACCTCCCCCCACCACACACACACACATTTCCTGGCATCTTCTCATGTGCTGTGAATCCTGGCACGGTCCATCTGCTCTGGGCCACTGTCCTCTTACTTGGCACATCGTCCCCAGCATAGACACAGCGATCTGACTGTGTGCATCACTTGGCTGCTTAAAATCCTCTGTGGCCCCACATCACAGACAGGACAGAGTGCCAGCCTCCAGAGATCCACCCAGCCTTGGCCCTTGCTGCCACCCCAGCCTCACTGCCCACGTCATAATCCACAGCACCAGACTCTTAGCGCTCGCCAGCATACTCCATGGTGTTTTGAGTCTCTGCCCATGGAATGCCCTCTCCTGACCCTACTTTGCCAGACTGACACATAGGCTTCTATCTGCATTCACTTCTGAAGACCCCCAGCTGGGCCTCTCAGACTTAATAAGTTTCCTTCCTTGGTGCTCCCAAAGGACCTCATGCAATCCTTTAACTTCTAACAAAATCTTGACTTTTTTTTTTTTCTATTTTTCTCTACAGTAAGCTTGAAAGCAGGGATTATCTTATTTATCTCTGGGTTTTAGGACCTGATAATACAATGTCCAGCATGTAGTAGTAGTCCATGGTCAATACTTGTTGAGCTGAACCCCAGTTTTGACCAGATGAGCCATGTTTCCCCAGCTTTTTCATTACGAACACCCTTGTATTTCTCATCTTAGCACTGGTTGGCACAGAGATCTTCATGAGGATCAGACGCAAGTCTGACAAGACGACTTGGGTGTGGCTGGCCTGCCCAGCTGGCACGGCACTTGCCAAAAACTGTGTATGGGGTGCTGTGCTAGTGCTGTAGGGACACCGAGATCTGGAGCAGAGCCTTCTTTAAAGATACCAACCTTTTCCCTTGTCTCAAAGACCAGGTCATGGGCAGCTGAGGGAGTGTGTAGTGCCAACAGTGGAATATCGGTGCTTTTTGGTTCAGAGTTCAGAACGAGAGCACTACAGCAAAGGGCAGACGGAAAAGGATTCCTGGAGGAGGGAACTTCTAGGTGCATCTTGGAAAACAGCTGGGCTTTGTGAGTGTTGAGGAGAAAGAGCAATCCAGGTTTGGCAGGGAGAGAAGTGGGACACGGAGAAGGAGGAATGCCTAGGAATTTCATCTCTGGGAGACGAAGTCCCATCTCTGAAAGCTGACTGTTTTCCCAGGCTGGCGGGTGCTTCAGTCTGACACTTAAAGGCCTGGTAGTCGTGTCCCACTGCACCCTTCCGGAGTACCTCCCCCAGCTCCCGGCTGCATCAGGGGTCATGCCTGTGTCCTTCAAGAGAAGCCTCCTGAAAACAGATACTGAGGGACTGAAGCAAATAGCTGACTTATTTGTAGATGTTCTGCGGCTCACGGTGTCAGAGCTGGCCACCTCCTAATGATTAAACACTACACAAACACCCAAGGACCAGGGTGTCCCACCATAAATGGGTCGTAAACCAGGGTGGGAGCAGCTGTCCTGTGAGCTGGGAGGAAGTGAGGGTGGAGAAATGCTTTCTGCCCTAAGCAACAAATCCTCTAGCAGGCACCGAAAGAACAGATCCAGACCTTTATGCAACTAGGAGGGAGGTCAGGGAGGAAAGAGTTGGGGTTCTGAGGTCATAGAGAGTGGAAAAAAACGACTGCCTTCCTCCCATCCCCTATGCCAGGTGCTTGAAATATGCAGTGCCTTAGTATCCACCAGAGCCTGGTAGATTTGAGCTTATAGTTGGTTAAATAGAACTAGTAATTGATGGGCCTCGATTCAAACAAGATCTGTATTGCTGCTCCATTTCATCTGCATACCCATCTATGAGGGGAAAGCTGTCACCACCATCCTCAAGTTAGATGATGTAACTGATTCAGACTATGTCATTTGTCTGGAGTCCCACAGTAAGCAGGACTAGGACCCAGTTGTCTGACCCCCTAACAGAAGCTTCTGCATTGTCTCCAATGATTCCTCTTTGCCCTGGGCCATCCCCAGGGTCAGGCGACTCCAAGTACAAGATGTGGGACATTGTCTTTCCTACTGTATCTTTTTTTTTTTTTTTTTTTTTTTTTTTAATGATAGTCACAGAGAGAGAGAGAGAGAGGCAGAGACACAGGCAGAGGGAGAAGCAGGCTCCATGCACCGGGAGCCCGACGTGGGAATCGATCCCCGGTCTCCAGGATCGCGCTCTGGGCCAAAGGCAGGCGCTAAACCACTGTGCCACCCAGGGATCCCTTTCCTACTCTATCTATAACCACTTCCTCCGTCTTTAAGCTAACTGCACTTAAGTCCAACTGGTAGAAGAATCACACCTGCTTCTGCCTGTTGCCTCCAAGAAGGAGGCCACCAGGCCCTACAGGTAGGAAAGGTGAGGGGTTCATGTCTACCTACCCGCCCATTTCTTTTCCTGATGGCTTAGAAGGGCTAGACCTGGGGCTCCTGGGTGGCTCAGTTGGTTGAGCATCTGACTCTTGGTTTCAGCTCAGGCTGTGATCTCAGGGTCCTGGGATTTGGCTCCATGTTGGGCTCTGCACTCAGCAGGGAGTTTGCTTCTACTCCTCTTCTGCCCCTCCCCCTGCTCGTGTAGTCTCTCTCTCTCTCTAAAATAAATAAAATCTTGGGATCCCTGGGTAGCTCAGCAGTTGAGCACCTGCCTTCAGCTCAGGGTGTGATCCTGGGGTCCTGGGATCGTGTCCCACATTGGGCTCCCTGCATGGAGCCTGCTTCTCCCTCTGCCTGTGTCTCTGCCTCTGTGTGTGTGTGTGTGTGTGTCTCATGAATAAATAAAATCTTTTAAAATTAAAAAAAAAAAAGCACCTGGAATTCTATCTAGTGTAAGTGAGTTGGCAACTTTGCTTGTTGGCAAACCCCAGGAATCCTTGAGACTTGGTTCTGAAACACCAGGGCTCTTTGAAGTGCAATGGTGGAGACACCTGTTGGCCATCCAGAAGCTCACCTGGAATTCCCAGTTGCTCTTGTTCCCGCGCTGGCCCTACAGTCTCCTCCATGGCACCTGGAAAGGCTGAATTAGTACCCTCTGTGTTACGTGTCAAAGGGGGAGCCTACCAGGCTGAAATGTTCTGAAGAAGAACCTTGAGTTTCAGAATCTGTGTTTCTAGTGTAATCCACACCTTTTTGGTGCTTTAGTTTCTCCTTCTGTGAAATGGGCACAGAAGTCCTGGCCTTTCCCCTCCCATGAAGCTTGCTGCACCCCTAGGAGACAGGCAGCATTGCAAATGCAGGGTCCTGGCCAGACTACCCTCCTGCCCCTGAGGAAATGGTGAGACGTAATGGAACACAGAGCCCTGGTCTTCAATGCTGGGCCGTTTTGATGTTCTAATCAGGTTACAGTTAATTCTTTCAGAACCTCCTTCCCTGACAAGCTAGGCCTTGCTGTTCTCCCAAATTCCCTCTCCGTGCAACGTGACGGGGTGCTGAAGGAAGGTAGCTGCTGGATCCGCTGAGTTGCTTTTCAAATTCCAAGCATTAGCCCCAGTCCCAGCTGGTACTGGTGGTGACCCTTGTTCCAGAAGCTACCAGATGGGCTTTGGGGAGTCAGGGTTTTTTTGTTTTTGTTTTTTTTAAGATTTTATTTATTCATTCGAGAGGCAGGGAGAGAGAGAGAGAGAGGCAGAGACACAGGCAGAGGGAGAAGCAGGCTCCATGCAGGGAGCCGATGCAGGACTCGATCCTGGGTCCCCAGGATCACTCCCTGGGCCGAAGGCGGTGCTAAACCGCTGAGCCACCCGGGCTGTCAGAGTCTGAGTTTTTCATCTGCCTTTCTTTTTCTTTTCATGCTTTTTTGATGCAAGACCTTGAGGCCCTACCCCAGTAATTTGGTTGGGATAACCAAATCTCAGCTCAGCAACTTACTCACTCAATGACTTAGAGGTAGTGAATGCAGATAATAGAGGTCCCTCTTGGTGGGGTAGGTGTGAGCCCTACCTGTGATAAACCCAATAAATGGTAGCTATTATTCTAAAGGAAGATTCAGCTCCGGGGTAGGGCAGGAACAGAAGTGTCTCCTGATTTATTCTCACCAGATGCTAAGCCCTCTGGCAATAGAGACCCTGGCTGGCTGTCCAAACACTTTCAAAGCATCACATACTAGAAACCCAGTAAATGTGAATAGGTTCAATCCCAAGTGGTTCTGCTTATTTTGGAATCATTATTTAACAACATGACAGGAGGAAATGTTCCCACCTGGAACAAGAGAGGTTTTCACAGGCAAAGACCACCGACATTTTTGAGCACTCCCTGTGCCTGGAAGTGGGCGAAACGCTCCGAGGACTTTACCTCCTCTCATCCTGCAAGGCCCCTTCCTGCGAACTCCATGCAACCTTCACTTTTCAAGTCAGGAAACGAAGGCGAGGCTCTGAGAGGTGAGCTTGCCTGACGCCACAGCAACAGCAGTGGCGGTGGTCAGAGCGGTGGTAACGGCAACCAACGACGTCAACATGGTACTTACCACGAGCTGGGCACTTCCCCCAAATCTGCTCATTTAATCCTCTTGACAACCCAGGCTCATTTTACACATGAAGGACTGAGGGACAAAGAGGTGAAATCATTTGCACACAGCTAGAGGTGCGGCTGAGGCTGGTACCCCGGTCTCCGAAGATCACTTTCTTGTTGTCTCCCAGAAAGCATTAGTAAGGACTTGGTAGCCATGAGGTTTCTGAAACAGAAGAATTCCGTTGTTAAGTAAAATGGCGGCACTTCCTGTCCCAGAAATCTTCAAAATGAAGCTCACTGTCCATATACCCAGGATGCATGGAAGGAATTTCTTCTGGAGGTGTAGGGTGAAGATGAGAGGACGCCGGGGCCGCCCTGGGGCCTCGCCTCCCCCCCCCTCCCCCCCCACCCTACCCCCCACTGGTTGGGTGGCTGTATTATTTCCAGGAAAGAAACTGATCTGCGCTTCTCTGGAGTGAGATGATAGGTTTGAAAATGTTCTCAGAGTCTAAATTTAGCGCGGTGTATCCGTGGTCACCAGGAGAAAGATAGGTTTGACAGGTTGGCTGGAGGACAAAAGCCAGTCCTGGAAGAGAAAGCGGTTCTCCTCTGAAAGGCAGGCCAGGCCGTCTCTCCGTGGAGCCTGGCGCGGTGGCCGCCGCAGCAGGTGCGCAGGGTGCCGGCCACCCGGAGGCAGAACCGTCACTGGCCGGCACCTCTGCTGTGAGCCTCCCCCAAGGTCAGCCAGCAGCAGAACCCCTGCACCCCGCTGCGCACCTGGGGTTCTTCGTTTTACGGTGCTGTTTAGAATTCGTCAAACGATTTTATGTCCACAGAATGGGAGAAGGTCGTTGTGCTTTACACCTTGTGCGTGTCCTACGAGACCGTCCAACGCAGGAGCCGTGTTTTGTGCAGGCAGGGGAGCAGAACCCAAGTGTTCCAGGATCTCAGCTTGAATCAGTCACTCTGCTTTTCCATTACTAGATCTTTTTCTTTCTTTTCTTTTCTTTTTTTTTTTTTTTTTTTTTTTAAGATTTATTTATTGGGGCAGCCCGGGTGAGCTGCCTTCAGCCCAGGGCCTGATCCTAGAGACCCAGGATCGAGTCCCACATTGGGCTCCCTCTACATGGAGCCTGCTTCTCCCTCTGCCTGGGTCTCTACCTCTCTCTCTTTGTGTCTCGTTAAATAAATAAATAAAATCTTTAGAAAAAAAAACATTTATTTATTTATTCATGAGAGACATAGAGAGACAGAGAGAGAGAGAGAGGCAGAGACCCAGGCAGAGGAAAAAGCAGGCTCCATGCAGGGAGCCCGATGTGGGACTTGATCCCAGATCCCGGGATCATGCCCTGCAAAGGCAGACGCTCAACCACGGAGCCACCCAGGCGCCCCGTTCTTTTTCTTTCTTTCTTTCTTTCTTTCTTTCTTTCTTTCTTTCTTTCTTTCTTTCTTTCTTTCTTTCTTTCTTTCTTTCTTCTTTCTTTCTTTCTTTCTTTTTCTTTCTTTCTTTCTTTCTTTCTTTTTCTTTCTTTTCTTTCTTTTCTTTCTTTCTTTCTTTCGTCTTGTTCTTGTTTGTTTTTAAATACATTTATTTTTTATTGGTGTTCAATTTGCCAACATACAGAATAACACCCAGTGCTCATCCCATCAAGTGCCCCCCTCAGTGCCTGTCACCCATTCACCCCCACCCCCCCTTTCTTTCTTTCTTTTTTTTTTTTTTACTTAAATTTGTATTAACATTTCTAATGTTCTCTCATAGTGAATGTTCAGCTTCACTAAAATGGGTGTGTGTGTGTCTGTCTGCATCTGTCTATTCGCTTTTTCTCTCTCACCTTTATTATCCTTTCCTCAGCTACTTCTTGAGGTCCAAAAACTTCCAGAGCTTTCTCGCCTCCCCCCCAACACGCCCCCACCCAATAGCCAACAGAGATTTCAGGGGCACAAGCAAAGCTTGCTTGCAATCAGCACCTCCAGCTTGACCCTTTGGACTCTGCTCAGGCAAAGATAAAGAGGGGCTCAGATGATCATTCACACCATGGCTGTGTCCGTGCAGCAGCCAACTCAGACCTGGAAAAGAAATTACCCGGCGTGGGGGATGACTAAATTTAGTATTTCTTTTTCTGCTGCTTTGATCCACTTGGCCTTTGAAAATTGAAGTTCCTCAGATCTATTCTTCCCCCTGGTTATTTTGCTAGATAAACCGTTTGCACAGAATGGTGTGTATGCCTGCACATGCTTAATTTCCCTGGCATCTGATAAATGTCTTGAAATAGGGTAATGCTGGAAGCACTTTTCATTACCTTAAAGCGCTCGGCGTAAATGGAATTGATTCTTTTCCTCAACTGCTGTGATGTTACTGTTTCCTTTTTTTTTTTTTAGTGGATAAGATCACTCTAACCAGCTTCCCTTCTTATCATTTCCATCCTGTTCAACCATCTTTTCCGTTCCTTCCCGGGTGTTTACTGGCAAATGGGATTTCATGTCCCCGCCTGGCTGCACAGGTGTGCGTGAGACCTCTCTGACTTTGGGATGGGAATTTGGCGTCTCTGGTCTAAACGGAGCGAGAAGTGGGAGGTGAGTAAAGCATGAGTCAGGGCTTGGAAATCTGAGGTCTGACTTTGGATCTACCACTAAACTCTGTGACCTCATGCAAGGTACTTGCTCTCACTCATGAAATGCAGGAGTAGAGCCCAGTGGCTCCTACGTTTTCCCTTCAGATCTGAACTTCTAGGGTCACCTCAAGTTACCAGATATCCATCCCTGCTTAAGATTTGAGATCTGATGATTGAAAATAAATTGCATGGAGGTGGGTGCTTGTTGAGATCAAGAATGCAGACTCGAGATTCTACAGCAAATGAGCTCTGAGATAGTGCTGTGACTTGGAGCTTTCCATGGGGTGGATGTAGTTGAAAAATGCTGAGGTTGCCAAAAGAACAAGATGCGAGCAGTAGAGGGAGATTTCTGACCTGGGAAACAGAGGTGGGGTGATTTTCCTTTGTATACTTGCATCCCTGCTTCTCCAGGCTTTTCCAGAAGCAATGAATGCATCCTAGCTCCCCAGGTCTCCCTCAGGATGAAGTTTAAACTCCCTTACGAGGCTTACTGTGATATCTGGCCCCATTATTTCTTCTTAGCCCTTCTTCTCCTCTCTCCAACCACCCTGAACTACTTGCCGTTTCCCAAAATAGTGTCCTCTGTCTCCATTCACAGCCTTTGCGGAAGCTGTTCCCTCTACATAAAATATTTTCTCCACCTTTACCCCATCTCACCCACAGCGTGGCTCTTATCCTTCAGTGCTCACATTAAATGTTATCTCCTCTAGGAAGTCTTCCCTAACCACCCCAATCCCCAAGACCAGGTTGGGTGACCTCCTCTTGCTTTTTTTTTTTTAAGATTTTAGTTATTTATTTGAGAGAGAATGAGTGGTAGGGAGGGGCAGAGAGAGAGGGAGAAAGAGAAGCAGACTCCCTGCTGAGCAGAAAGCCCCATACAGGCCTGGATCCCAGGACCTGGAGATCCTGAGCTGAAGGCAGATGCTTAACTAACTGAGCCACCCGGGCACCCCTCCTCTTTGCTTTTGTAGTCTCCTGAATTCTTCTTCATCATAGCGCCAAACACATATTATTAATGTCTGCTGCTCCCCTGCCACTTCGTCTATACTTGAAGCATCTTGAGAGCAAGGACCTGTCCTATCACCAATGTATTCTCAATACTCAGGCTATATGGGGAAACTGCTCAGACAGGTAGAGGAGCTCATTCACACCACTGTTTGTCTGCAGAGCCAGAATGCACCCCCAAGTCTGCATATCTCCAACCTCCCTCCCCCGTTTCCTATATTTCCTATGCTCTTTAAAAGCTCTTACCTTCACCTGACCTTCCCCCGATTGTGACGGAGCCTTGTCCCTTGGTACCTCGTGTGATCTCATAAGAAACAGTGGGGAAAAACAGAATTTTTCTATCATGTGATTCAGAGCCCTGTGGACAAGACTGTTTGCCCCATGTATGTGAGACGGAGGACTTAGCCCATTGACTTAGCGGGGCGCGCCGTGTGATGGGGGCTCAGTAAGTGAGTCTCTTTTTATTTTATCCCTAGAATTTGCCACCACATTCCCATCCCAGTTGCACTCGTGAGATAAGTGTGTGGGCCACTTTTTAAAAAACAAAAACTGAATTTTGAAACCAAGCACACTTTCTGCCTCTTGGATTCCAGCAGCTTTAAATGTCCTTGGATTTTCTAAGGGACGCAGTAATATGTGTACAGCTGCGGCTCTTATCAGAGTGCAGACGTACCTCTCATTACTGTTAATTGCGGTTCCACCACTGGGTGATCTGGGCTCCCACCTCCTAGTTCTGTGACGGATAACCTCTTTTATAGCTTGGCTGCATAGGATACATTACAGTATCTTCCAGGCAGCTGCTCTTTAGGTAAATTAATACCTGGGGGTCTTTTTTCTTCTCTTTTTTTTCTTCTCTAGGAAACTTTAAGTACTGTAACAGGCTTTCATTTTAAGGCTGTGCAAGTCTTATTTCATCAGATTGCTATTTGGAAGTTCTAACAAAACACCTTCATGAATAGCGGCCGTAATACCCTTAATCCACTAAACTTCCTGACATTTTAAACTAAGTGGATTGCTTTAAATGAAATCGGGCTTTCCCGGTCTCTGCTCTCTCTGCTCTCTTCCTCTCCCCAGCCCCGCCTGTGCATATTCAGGCCCAAGGTGCTAGGGTGCAAATTCTTTCTTGCTATTAGGGCACCAAATTAGAAAGGACCAGGAAACACCATGCAGTTTTGCAAAGACTCCAGGTCTTGCATTACCCAGCCTGACCCACGGCTTTTCTAAAACACAAGTTTGTGTGAAGTTTCTGTTTCTCATGAAAGCTTAGGATTAAAAAAAAAATTTAAATGTGATTTTCTTTCTTATTAGAAAAAAATGAGCTTCTGTTTTATTATGGGAAAATAGAAAATAGAGATATGCAAACAGGGGGGAAATATACAAGGTCATAATATCATATGATGAAGTGATATGCTGTGACCACTGTTAGCACCTTAGTGCCTCCCAGACAATTTTCTCTTCGTGTTAGCACTTACACATTTTATTTTATTTTATTTTATTTTATTTTATTTTATTTTATTTTATTCTATTCTATTCTATTTATTTATTTTTAAAAAAAAAGATTTTATTTTTTCATGAGAGACACAGAGAGAGAGAGGCAGAGACACAGGTAGAGGGAGAAGCAGGCTCCATGCAGGGAGCCTGACAGAGACTCGATCCCGGGTCTCCAGGATCACACCCTGGGCTGACGGCTGCGCTGCACCATTGAGCCACCGGGGCTGCCCATCATTTTATTTTTTTTAAAGAATCAAAAAAATCTCTTTAGTACTTGCTATGAGCCAGGCAATTGCTATGAGCCAGACACTGTCCTAAGCTCTTTACATATATTGATTCCATTTTTCCAGTAACTCTAGGAGTAAGAACCCATTGTACAGATGATGAAACAGATATGGACGCTGCTTAAGGAACATGTCCAGAGTCAGCCAGCCAGGAGTGCAGAGCCAGGAAGCATGCCTCTGTAGTCTTTAATTGTAATAGTTGCACCACACAACCTCTGAAAGAGGAGAAGTGTTTCATAATCTACTTTTATAATTTGACACTACAGCGTGGACATCTTTTTATATCAGGATTATCAATATCATTTTTAATGGCCCCACAGCATTCTGTTCTCTAAAGGAGCCACAGTTGGATTAACTCTTTCCCTCCTGATAGATGTTCATAACGTTCCACTCCTTTTGTTCAGATAAATAACAATGCAAAGACCATTCTTGGGACTAAATGGATGCACACTAGCTTGGGCTGCAAATAAAGCCTGTATTCTATATTTTCCTAATAATTCTGACATTTGTGTGTGCAGATGAGGCTCTTGAGGCATTGTAGGAGAACATAGGCTCAAGTATGTTCTGGCTACTAGTGACAGGGCTGCCCTGAACCATTCACACGCTTTTTGTATCCATACTCCATTGTTCCTGGTACCATGTTTGAGAGAGAAGGTTGCCTGGAGAATGGAGTTTCTGTTTAAGGCCAGCTAGCTGCCCGCAGCTGAACCTACAAATGTAGCATCAGTTGGCACTGGGCTCTGAACTGAATGAGAGTTTTTATCTTTTTCTCTGAACTTAATGAAAGTCGGGAACTAGGACTGTGATGCTACCTACCCATGGAGTCACCTACTTCCGTAGAGACCGAGGAAGGGGAGGGCACCAAGGGGTAAAGGTTGTCGATGCATTCTTAATGCTCCACCAGCAAAGTGGCTTTGGTGAGATCATGAAAATTGTCTCCAGTGTGCCAAATACCTGGTGCAAGGCAACAATTCAGAGATAATGGGGGGGGGGGGGGTGTCTCAGTGATGGACTCTGCTTAGTGGGTTCTTACCAGCAGTGGGGCCTGGGGTAAGTTATCTAGCCCACTGCTTCTTCATCTCCTCATGTAGACTGGTGATGGTAATACCTACTCCATAGGGAATGGTAGAAGGATTAAACAAGACCAGAGAATTTAAACACAGTAACCTCCGTAATAAGAACTCAATGAAAACGAGAGCTTAAAATAAAATCCTAAAGGATACGGATTTATGAATCAGATAGACTTGTTCTTTAGCCCTTCTTAGCTACGTGACCTTTTTTTTTTTTAAGATTTTATTTATCTATTCATGAGAGACACAAAGAGAGAGAGGCAGAGACACAGGCAGAGGGAGAAGCAGGCTCCCTGCAAGGAGCCCGATGTGGGACTCGATCCGGGACCCTTCCTGAGCCGAAGGGAGTTGCTCAACCACTGAGCCACCCAGGTGTCCCTAGCTGCATGACTTTGAACAACATACCTCCGCTCTCAGAGTTGTGGATCATCAGAGATAATAAAATCTATCTTACTGGGGTATTGTGAGTTTTTAGTATCAGCACTGTATAATCCCTGGCACACAGCTGGTTTTCAGTACCCATAGCAAAATTTGTAAGCAGTTACTATGTGCTGGTCACTCTGTTTTATTTTATTTCCCTCACTCGGGACAGTTTTTCTCTCAGAAACTCGTGGTCAAACAGAAGGAGTTTAATTCTTAAGCAGTCTGTAACTTTTCAGCCAGTGTCACGACTAGGCAAATACCTAGAATGAGCTGGGCTCTTTGCCAAACTCACTTTTTTTTCCCCCTTTGATTTAGACAAGATTGTGGTTTAGAGATCGTGAAAGGTTTTGTGAACTTATTTTATAGCCCCTATAAACTCACAAAGGAAACAATGAAATACCAAAGCTAAAGTCTAGAACAGGTTTTCTTACAAGGGAGGGACTACCTAATGGTGTTGTCGGAAGGGTTCTGTGGGATGAGGTTTTTATCATTTGATGCAACACCTGACACCCAGAAGGTCTGCAGTAAGTTCAAGGGCGGTTGTCCCCAGCAGGGGACAGATGGGAGGTCAGTCCTTCAAATCCACGAGGCAAAAGAACTTTCTTTTGAAAAGGAATTCCAGTGGGAGACTAGGGATATAGACTTACAGAATGTGGGTGCTTGGGGAGGGATCTTCCAGAACCTCGGGGTGGCCTCGGGAGGACAGCCAGCTCATTGAACTGGCAAGCAGTCTGAGGGCTACCATCAGGAAGTGATTTGGTCAAACCCAGCCCCTGTGTGGTGTTTTCTCCACTGCTCTGCGGTCCCCTCCACATGTGAGGGCTGCCACGGTCAAGGGCGGGGGGGCTTACATCACAGTCTGCTCAAGGCTGCCCGTGATCATTACCCTCCACGTTTCCTTTCCAGTCTCCTTCCCAGTCCCGCCTACCCCTCTCCCTCATTATCTCCCCCTGCCACAGACACATTCAAGGATGTCCTTGTAGCTGGAGCCACGTTAGAAAAAGCCAAAAGGTGACTTTACAAATATTGTATTCATTACCCATCCATTCTAATAGAGAGAATCTTGCAGCTGCAAAAATAAGTATTTGAAGTCTTGGGATTTTCCCTATGTACCTATAACACCATTATAGAAATATAGTTCCTTATAGCCAATGACATGATTTTAAATTTCCTTTAATTTTTCTGTTTATTAAAAGAACAAATTGCTGCATGGATTTGCCCCTTTGGGCTTCTGTTTTTTTCATGTTTTTTTCTAAATAACCACATTTATTACCAAAGTTACAGGAAAGCCTTAGCTCTGAACTGTTTCCTAAACACTAGAGGAACTAACTTTCTAACCTACTCTTATTCCTATCAGCCACGGGCACAATGATACAGGAATCTTTGTGGCTGCTGTTGGTTGCCAGCGGTGTTTGGATGGGGTTTTATGAGATAATCTGGATTTTTACCGGATAGAAAGCGCTATCTAGGCACAAATGTGGACATTTTCACAGAGAGTCAACTTCCAGCATTCCTCTACAGGCAGCCTAGGCACACATTTTTTCTGACTTTACAGACAGTAATCTCTTTTCCCGTCAGATGCTCTCACAGCTTTACTCTTCTTTCATGGCATACCTCATGGTTTGCAGTGAAATGTGTATGTTTTTTACTTGGCTGCCTGACACTCCCACCCATACCAGACTATAAGCTTCATGAGGACAAGGAGACAGGCCTCCTCTCTTTTGCATACCCCTCTTAACCCGGCACAATGCCTGGCACATAAAAGTCAACATCCAGCCAGTATCTTAAAGAGAATGGCCCCCTCAAATACAGCAGAAGCCATGATATCATGGAATTTGGTAAGAGTAGATCTAAATCAGACCAAGCCCAAGAGTGTTTAGAAGCGGCTGAAGGACTTTGGGATAACCTGTCAGTGGCCCTGGCCGACTAAATGTGTTAGTGGGATCTGTTGGAAATGTTCACTACCCTAAGCAATGTGGTGTCCTGGCGGCCAAACAAGATTCGAAGCATCTGAAGATATGGTCTTCAATCTGTCTCTTAGCAGTTGTATGACTATGAGTCAATTTTCTGAGTTCCAGTCTGTTTTTCTCTGATTTGTGGATAATGATACATGTTAGCATAGCTGTGAGAATTAAATGAGGGGAGATCTGTAGGTGGTAAAGTCTATACATTTGAATTATTGTTGTCACTGAAAATAACTTGGGCCTCGTGTCCTCTGTTGGAAAAGCCATCATTTTGGAATTGATTTGTAGTTGACCAACAGACATCTTGTCAGAAAAGGCACCTCGGATGGAGGATGGAGGATGGCATGTCTGCATTTCGATTTTAGGCCAAAGATGGAGAAACCAATGTTCACATCCCCCAGGCCTCCCTGTCCAAGATTTGTTAACAAGCCTTGGGTTTCAGATTTGGAATGGGAGGGGAGTAAACAGGAAGAACAGACTGGATACTTACTCTTCCTGATGAATAAAGCCTTTTGTTTATTTATTTTTTAAGATTTTTATTTATTCATGAGAGAGAGAGAGAGAGAGAGAGGCAGAGAGGGAAGCAGGCTCCATGCAGGGAGCCCGACGTGGGACTCGATCCCGGGTCTTCAGGATCACACCCTGGGCTGAAGGCGGCGCTAAACCGCTGGGCCATTGGTGCTGCCCAAGCCTTTTGTTTAAAGACGAGGAGTATGTTTACTTTTACATGTGAGGACCCACAAGTGTGGGCTCCAGACAATCTCAAGAATTAACCAGTGGAAGGTGACAGAAACTCCAAGTCCACAAGATGAAAGATTTGCAGCTGAAATGCAGCTCACTCCCTCCGTAATGAGACTGGAGGGCAGTATCAGCTCCCCACTGGAGAAATAGGGCAGGACCCTACTGCACGTATGTGCAAAGAGTCCGCTGGGCCCAGGAACAAGGGGAAGCAGAGAGTCTGCACAAGCACCTCCACGGGAAAGGCAGATTTCTTAGTTATGCTGCAGATTCTGCACCCCAGAAAGGAACTGAGGAAGTGGAGAAAGAAGGCTGGAGGGGCAGCGGCACACTGACCACATCTCCAAAGTTCTCTGTTGATGCCTCACTGGGATCACTTGTTACTAATGGGTTTGGAGTTCTGCAGGGGCTGACCTTGCTTGTCCATTAACACCTCCCCACCCACACTCTAAACATGCTAGCCACCCTTCGGTCCCTCAGACACACAGTTCTTCCCTCCTGCTGGCCTTCTCTGGCCTTCGCACTTGACGTCCCCTCCTCCTGGAACACCTGGCTTCCCTCCTCGGCATGGCTGGCTGGCTGGCTCCCCCTCATCTTTCACATCTTAGCTTAAATATCACTTCCTGAGATGCCTTCCTGACCGCTCTGTTTCCAGGAGCCGCCTCCTGTGGCTCCGTCTCCCAGCACCCTGTTTCTTTCCTTCATCGCTTTTACCATAACATCCAGAATGATTTTCCTGGTCTGTCTCCTCTGAGTCTGTGGCCCCATCAGAGCTGCCACATTTTCTTTCACTTGCCCTCTTTTTCCTAAAGTCTGGTCTGGTGCAGGTTAGATACTCGGTGGCTATTTGTTGAATGCTGTTCTTTTTCTATCCCAAAGCTACCTAGTTTCTTATGACTTTTGTTAAAATCATAAACTCCCAATTTAACTCCTGTGCTTTGAAGGCTAAAGCCCCCCAGAGTATTTCTCCGCTTCCCATCATCTAGGGCCCATCACACTCCGTAAAATTCCACAGCAGGAATGAGATGCTTCTTGTGTGCATGGATCTTTTAACCTCTTCCCCTTCTTTTCATCCACCCAGGAGAGCCTGCCTGCCTTCTCTTTTTGTTTTGTTATTAGCAAGCCAGTGGAAAGTGACACAAGTGAGTCTAAGACTAGCTCCTGAAAGAAGGAAACAAGCATAGGATAAAAGTGGGACTGGACCTTGTGTGAAGTCAGTGCCATAAAACTCAGAAGCAGTTGCTCTTAACCTGGGGTTTATGGACAGGCCTCAGGGGGTCAGTGAATCCCCTGAAATTAAGTGCAAAGGGACGTCTGTATGCATTTTTGTTACAGAGAGGCTGACCTGTAACAGGATAGAGACTGCTTCTATCAGATTCTTTTTCTTTAAGATTTATTTATTCATTTTAGAGCAGGGAAGGGGCAGAAAGAGAAAATCAAGCAGGCTCCACACTGAGTGCAGAGCCCAACATGGGGCTCAATCCCATGACCCCTGAGCTGAAACCAACAGTCAGATGCTTAAGCAACTGCTGCACCCCTCCCGTACCCCTCTATCAGATTCTTTTTTTTTTTTTTAAGATTTTATTTATTCGTTCACCAGGGACACAGAGAGAAAGGCAGAGGCACAGGCAGAGAGAGTAGCAGGCTCCCTGCAGGGGGCCTGATGCAGGACTTGACCCCAGGACCCCAGGATCAAGACCTGAGACAAAGGCAGATGCTCAACCACTGAGCCACCCAGGTGCCCCTCCTCTATCATATTCTTAAATGGGGTCTTTGGCCAAATAAAACATTAAGAACCATGAAGCTAAAGTCCTTGAAAATACCAGGAGTCCCCAGGAGACCGCACAGAGTGTTCAGTGCCCTGTTTAATCCTCCTGTACCCAGTTGGTCCAAGACCACATCAGTGGTTCCACTGGCACCGGGAGGAGATCCCTCAGAACAAAAGCAGGCCTCACTCCTGTCCTCGAGGAGCTTACTTTTGAAAAAATACAAACATCCCTCCTCAACAAAGAAGATAATGTGCTAACTGGTAAGCCCCAGGAAGTATCATGGGGTAGAAAGTAACTGGGCCAGAGTCTAGGGAGATATCCCTGAGGAAGAGACCCCCCAATCAAGACCTGAACAAGAAGGAGGCAGCCCTGCGGAGAGGACGAGGAGGGCGTTCCAGGAGGAAGGAGCCCCAGCGCAGGGCCTCTAAAATGGGAAGAAGGTGGTACATTGGAAGGCCCAGGCCCTGTATTATTTGCACATAATGAAGGAGAGGGGCAGAGAGGCAGAGGGAGCAGACAGGAGCCAGATTATGTAGAACCTTTTAAGTGAATTTGGATTTTATTCCAAGTTCCCTGGGAAACTACTGGAGGGCTTTGAGCAGAAGGCGACCCAACATGATGTACACTTGAAGAACGTGCCCGTTGCTGCTGTGTGGAGGATGGAGCCCAGCAGGGCAGGAGGGAAGGCTGAGTGATCAGGGAGGTGGCGTGGACCACAGCTTTCTTCCCGTAGATACTGACTAATGACCAGGTTCATGGGGTACTGGGGAGGAATTGAGCCAAAAGGACTTGTTAATGGATTATATAGAAGGCAGTAAGGGAAGAGAGAACTGAGGATGGCTAAGGACAATTGTACGTTGGCTGAGACGGGAGGACTCTGGGAGAGGGAGTGCGGACAAGCTGGCATTTGGAAGCAAGAGTTTTGTACAAGGGGCGATAGATTAGAGATGCATCACGTACCCCAAGAGGGCCAGGCTGGAGAATCAAACTTGGGACTTGCCCGTCTGTGTCTAGAATGTGAAGCCCTTGGTGAGATCCCCTAGGAAAAAACCGGGTAGAGAAGAGAGGGGCCGAGGGCCAGAACCCTCGAGATCTGGAGAGGAGAAGAGGTGAGCAAAGGAGACCGAGGCACAGGCAGTGAGGGAGAAAGAAACCAGGTGCCCATGCAGGCGGGGGAGCCCCCAGGGCACCCAGTCAAGGAGGAGCAAGCTGCCCACTACGCTACGTGCTTCTGAAAACTCCAGCAGGGTGTAGGCCGCGGGCTTTGGCAGGAATGAAGCAATCGGCGCTCGGGAGAAAGAAAACATTTTTCCATTGCAGTGGTGGGGACCGAGTGTGACTGGAGGGGGAACAGGCCACAGGAGCCGGAGTACCGACAGCGTGTTTTGTTGGAACATGGAGCAAAGACTGGTGTGGTCCAGGAGGAGAATTGGGACATGGGGTTATTATTATTATTTTTTAAGATTTTAAAGAATTTATTCATGAGCGACACACAGAAAGAGGCAGAGACACAGGCAGAGGGAGAAGCAGGTTCCCTGCAGGAGCCCGATGCAGGACTCGATCCTGAAACTCTGGGACCACGTCCTGAGCCGAAGGCAGACGCTCAACCACTGAGTCACCCTGGCGTCCCTGGGACATGGGGTTGAAGCGGATTTGTGTTTGGTTTGGTGAGTCGGCCAGTGGGAGAGAGCTAATAAGGGCAAAACTGATGATGTTGAGGAGATGAGCAAGGTACCCTGATTTACTGTTGCTTTAATAAAATACTCGTTAGACCTAAGTGAGCGGCTTTTTAGATTTACTTCAGTGGTTTTGTTTTCTCTCATTACATAATATTTCCTTCTACTCTCCAGTACCTGGGCAGGGTTTATCAGCGCCTTTTTGGTTTACAACATGGCCCTATGAATTAACCTGGGAACCTTGGGAGCATTGATAACATTGTTTCTGTGGAGAAAAAGGCTGTGAGTTCTTGAAGGTCTTTGGGATTTGCCCTGTTTAGAAGTCAGGGTCAGAAGTGACAGGAGGATTGGCTCTTTGAAAAGCGCCAAAGGGCATCCGCTCTCAAGGAGGTGGATGACCCACCTTCTGATTTTCCCCCTCCCTCTGTGGTTGGATCTCTTAACCTCACTGATTAGTATCTCTCATAGCCTGGGAAAGCCCTGGCTAAATTTGAACCTCTAGCTACAAAGAATTTAGAGGGTTTGGTGTTGAAGATGTGAATCTTTTAACCACAGAAAGAGGACTGAGAAATGACCCCACACACACCCAGTACATCATCTTGTGTGATAAACTTGACCTTGTAAAAAGTTTCCTCTGTGATGGGACATCTGGGTGGCTCAGTGGCTGAGCGTCTGCCTTCGGCTCAGGTCTTGATCCTGGGGCCTGGGAGTTCCCTGCCAGGAGCCTGCTTCTCCCTCTGCCTCTCTCTCTGTCTCTCTCATGAATAAATAAATAAAATCTTAAAAAAAAAAAAAAGATTTCTTAAAAAAATTTTTTTTCCTCTGTGAGTGGAAAAGCCAAGATGCTTACAGCAACTCACCAGGCTCTCCTTAAGCATCCTTTTCTCTTCGTGTCTATCTCCCTCTCGCTTGGCCCCTCTGACCTGATCTCCTAGGTTCCCCTTGCTTCACTCTCCTCTCTGCTCTAGCCACACCTGGCTCTGGGTTCTTGGAATGAATGTGCAAGTTGTATCTTGTCTCAGGACCTTTGCACTGACCATTTCCTCTCTTGGAAGGGCTACCCCCAGATACTCACATAACCAACTAACATACTTCATTCAGGTCTGTAGTAACAATCATCCCCCCCTCCCCCCGCAGGCTTTCCCTTACTATCCTATGATAAATTTCAGACAACACCCCCCCGCCCAAATCACATCATCTTCCTTATATTACTTTTTCTTCTTAGCATTTATCACTAATATACTGTGTAATTTATATTTTCTCTCATTTATAGTTCTACCACTAAAAGGTTAAGTTCCAGGGAAGCCCAGGTGGCTCAGCGGTTTAGCGCCTGCCTTCAGCCTAAGGCGTGATCCTGGAGACCAGGATCGAGTCCCATGTCCGGGTTCCCTGCATGGAGCCTGCTTCTCCCTCTGTCTGTGTCTCTGCCTCTCTGTTTCTCATGAATAAATAAATAAAATCTTTTAAAAATAAATAAATAAAAATAAAAGGTAAGTTCCATTAATATAGGGAATTTTTTGTCTATATATATTTTTTGACTATGGTATCCTCAGCAGTTAGAACAGTGATTTGGCATATACCACATGCTCAATAAATATCTGTTAGTTGAATGAATGACTGAATGGATAGGCTGCCCTTAATTTATGTTGGTGTTGGTGGTTAATCTGGATTTTTACATATATTTGCCCAAAATAAGGACAAGGAACAAGTACAGCTAACAGTGGAAATCTTTTGTATGTGTACGTATATATACATATATATTGGTCTCCACGTATATAGTCAGCATCCCATTCCACCCAAATTAACACATTGGTCAGCCAGATTCTCAAGCCATGTTACGAAGATACATCCAGTTCCAGGGACGATGCAGAAGATACGCGAAATGGTTTAAAACATCTTTGTCAGCCAGAGCTTGGATCCATCCTCACTTTTTGTCTCAATAAATCTGAACCACACCGCCTCCCAAATTCATCCTTCCCCCACCCCTTCGCCTCTGCCTCCCACTCCCCACTGCAGATGCTGGCAACATTTTTTCCAAGCGGGGGAGGACCCTGAGAGATGAGATGTGAATGATTAACTTCAGTTGGGACCCCTTCGAGATTACAATCTATGCTCCTGGACACGTTTGCCTTTGCATTCACCTGGGAAGCCCCACTAGACCCTGTTTCCTCTCCAAGCTGACCCTTTATTCCCTCCCTCTTGGTTGGGGGAGGAATGGCTCTTCGTTCCCCTTTGAAAGGCTTCTGTTTGCTGAGCAAACTCTAACCACACAAGACCCTGCTTGGAGCCACTATTATTACTACCCGGCCCCCCCAGTGCGCGTGCACACACACAGGCGCGCGCACACACACAGTCCTCTACGCCCCCATCCTTCTGGAGAGGCTGCCCAAGCCAAGGGGTGGGGGTGGGAAGGGAGCCTTTCTTCGTGAAAGTCTTTGAAAGCTGCCAGGAGCCAACTGGTAGGATTTTTGGAGAGGGAGTTGGAGTTTTGGAGAGCATCTTAATCCTTCTTCATTTTAAAATAAAAGCTTGTGGATATAACATAATTTCGCTTTTGAATTTTCAAGAGTAAAACAGTTGTTCATTGTTCACGGCATCTGTTTACTTAGTTCCTTCTGAATTCCTTGATTACAGGTTTTAATAGGGATTAGTCGGTGCAACCCCTTCCCATCCCAGAACTGGGACTCTCTCCCATCCCACCTCCCCTCAGCCTTCGTACCGTAATGTTTAAAGCAGCGATGCATAGACGGAGCTTCCTTTGAAAATAAAAGTAGCATCAGGAATTAATGCGTATTTTTGTTGGCACTGCATCAAAATTGACATCTCCGGGAATTATATACGTCATCCCTTACTGTACAGATAGGTATCTTTTCCCTTTCAGGTTCAGAAGTTATCTTCGTAGGCTGATCATTTCAATCAAATGCTTCCCTTTCAATTGTCAGTGGAATAAGCTAAGAAGTGTTATCAGTGATTTTGTGTCATTGTTGATAGTAGCACTTTTGGCTGAAAAAAAATTTTTCTCCCCAACGTTTTGGCACAGTCCACGGGGATTTAAAAAAAAAATTTTTTTTTCACATTTAGATGTTACTCAGCTTGACCCATTGTTGCAGATTCCCCAGGGACCACGGCGAAGGCCCTCCCACTAGGTGCTTTACGGTAATGGTTTCGGAGTTCGGTGTTAGCTTTTGCTTCGCTGAAACTTTTCACAGCTGACTTGATACCAGCGCTGGGGCCTGACCTCTCGCTCCTTCGGCACTTAAGGGGTTAATTTTGTTGGTGGATCGGATTTCTTTCCCGGGCTGGGGAACAGTGATCCCCGTCTGACTGGTCCTTTCGTAGCGGAGTTGCTGGGTGCCCGGGATTCCCTGGCCTAACGTGGGCTGGCGGGCTGCTGGCTGCTGGCTGCTGGCTGGCGGGTTGAGTTGCCACCGGGGGATTCATTCGGCTTCTTTGTCCGCTTTCTCTAAGGACCACAATGTAGTGAAATGCTCTGGCCTGGGAACCTGACCAGGTAGGATGATTTCCTAAAATTTCTGGGGCCTGGGGCGGGTTGTGCTGTGTGTCCAGCCTTACCGTTCCTTGGATGATACTGGAAACCCAGCAGGGCAACCAGTGGTGTAGCTGCCAAAATCCTGGGGGGGGGGGGGGGGGTGGTGCGGAGTGGGTTGCTCTGTGGTGGGGGAGCCACAGGCCAGGAATCCAGCATCCAGCATCCTTTTCTCAGCCACCACGGCTCCTTTCATTCTAGCCTTGATAGCTCTGGGGCAGCCCAGAGCATTAACCCAAATAAATGTCCTTGGTCCACCTGGACGTTTGAGTAATGTCAATCTTTTCCAGACCGTCTTATCAAATCTTAGGCTGTTGAGACTGAAAAACCGGTTGGTGATCACCCAGCTGCCTTAAATCCTTACTCCAGGCTTTTGGAGGGAGACCTTTCAGTTAGGGCGGAGGCAGAGCTGGAGAGAGGCGGTGTGGGCCCCGGCAAGGGCTGCGGTGGTTCGGAGGGCCCTGATGAAAATGCCTAGCAGTTGGAGGTTTTGTTTGGAATCTAAGAAGCCGGGTGAACTTGCGGTTGTGTTTACTAATACTGCAAATTACTGGGTGGGTTTTTTTCTGGAAACTGGGCTCCAGGAGAGAGAGCATGGGAGATTTAAGTATGAGTACTTTTCTTGTTCGCTAGGGCTGCTATAAAAGCTGCCCAAAGAGAAACGTTTCTATTTTTAAGCCAGACAAGGGGAAGAGAAAACAATGTTCATTATCGCCTAGTGCTAGCCAAGCATCTCACAGACATGGTCTCATTTAATTTTCTTTGCAAAGCCAGCGATATTACCTCGATTTTGAGGCATGGCAGTGGGAGCTAAGAGAGGTTAAATAACTCGTTCTAGGTCACCCAGCTAATAAGAGGCGAAGCTGGCATGGGAACCTAGGTTTACCCACCACTCTGCCTTCCTTGTTGGGCTTGGCAGATGGCTCAGCATGGCTTAATCTACAAGTTTAAACGTGGGTTCAGCTGAATGAAGGGCACTTTTTGTTGCAGAGGACTCACCAAAGTGTACATGATCCTGGCAAGCGTGGCCTTCCTGAGCTTTTCAGATTCTGCTTGTTTCTGAGAGGGTGTGGGGGGTATTTTAAGAAGCAGCTCTGCTTTGCAGCAGGACCCACCTGGGAGTTCTCTGATCTCTTTGAGGCTTCTGGGCTGGTGGATGGACCTGTGACTGGATTTGTGCTTGTACCTGGGTCAGCAAGGCAGGAGCCCAAGTAGAAGTCAAATCTGGGACAGCTGATGGCCTCGGAGCTGGCCTTGGGCTGCTGGGACTGTGCCCTGGAACTCCGACTGCCTCCCGAGAGGCTGGATTTATTGAGTCCTGGAGGGAGAGGTTGTTCACCCGGCATGTTAATGCTGACCCAAGCTTGGCACTAGCAGCTCACATGTGTGCTGGGCTTGGCTAATTAGCTAGGTCTGAACTGCTTTTGGGTTGCAAAGCTGATTTTGAGTGGTTATTTCTGGTTCGTTTTTTTTTTTTTTTTCTTTTAGTTTTTAGTTTGTATTTTCCATAATTTCTACACCCAGTATAGGGTTCAAACTCACGACCCTGAAATCAAGAGTCGCATGCTCTTCAGACTGAACCAGCCAGGCGCCCCGAGTGGGAAGTGTTTCTCTTCCCTTCCCCATTACCCCAGAAGAGGCCCCTGACAAACTGCAAAATGAGGCTGGATTGGTTCTGGGGGCCAGCCGCCTCTCTCAGCCGCCCCAAGGTGGTTATAGTTGTTTTGTGCATTCAGGTTCCCAGACCTCTTAAGATGTGTAGGGAACTAAGCATGAGTGTGTGTGTGTGTGTGTGTGTGTGTGTGTGAGAGTGTGTGGTGGGGTAGGAAATGGGAATGGTGGGATTCCACTTCCCTCTCCACCGACTTCAGACCTAAGGCAGCCAGCCAATGCCCTGTCTGGGATTTGCCTCTTCCTCCTTTTCTTTGCCTTCTTGGAGATGTTTTAATAATAATGTGATTGCATTAAAAAGTGTCCTGGGCTTTTTGGGTACCACGTGGGAGTTGTAAATTCTTATAGGACTGGGATCCACTTTAAAGTATCCTTCCCTCTGCTCTTTGGTCGAATTAATGTGGTTATGAAGAGCTTGAGTTTTAGAGTCAGGCAGATCTAAGTTGCCGTCCAGCTGCATTTATTAGCTCTGGCACCTTGGGCAGATTGCCTAGCCTCTAGAATCCTCAGTTTCCACACTTACGAAAAGGGAACATTCCTAGTTTGTGCCTCATAGGGTAAGAGAGAGGAGCGCGTGAATAGTGTGTGTAGAGTACTTACCGAGGTGCCCAGATCCCACGATGGGAGTTGTCACTCTGTGTAAGTGTTGGCTATGATTTGCCTTAGCTATATCTCCCGTGCTGAAGTCTGTTCGTGTTTGGGGAGCACACATCTTCTGGTAAAGAGAACACCAGGATGGGTTTGCTGCGGTCTCTTGGCAAAAGCTGGCCGGCAGTGGACCAAGCGTCAGCAGCCCTCTCTGGAGGAGCCTTGGAGGAGAGAGGGCTTTGTGTAGATGAGGTCAGCAGACACGCCGGTGCCTATTGTAACAATGAGGCCATAAGGCATCCCTCTGGGGTTTCCAGCCCCACCAGCCCCTGGAGCCAAAGGGAGGAATTTCACGCTTACTCAGGGGACCACCTACTTGCTCCGGGGGAATGAGTTACCAAAACGGGACAAAGGTGCTGTGGGGTGAAACTCAACCCCTGGCATTCTGAATGCTGCTAAATCCCCTCACAGCCCTCTTTATGGGGCTCTTGTTTCTCTCTCTCTTTCTCCCCCCCAAATGATTGGCCTTGCACCTGGCACCGTCTGTAGAAGCTTGCTTCTCTCCCCTGGGACACAGTGGCCACAGCAAGTTCTTGCCCTAGTACTTTATCATCGATTTCGTAACCTGGGCCTGTATCTCCTTCCTGCGGCTCTTTTCAGGCTCCCCAGCTTCTGTGCTGCAGCTGACATGAGCTGGTTATCTCCTGAGTGCCTGCAGATCTGATTTGGTCCCCACAAGAAGCTCATGAGGCCTGGTGTTAGCACCGGATCACACAGAAGGCAGCCTGGGTTTCCTGAGGAGCAGAAGCGAGAGTGGGGGGGGGGGGGGTGAGGGGGGGAGGGTGCTCCGACCAACTAAATGGTAGAGCCAAGGTTCAAATAAATCTGCTTTCTTTTCTCTCTAGAGCTGTGCTGCCTCCCTTGGGAGCCTCCAGGGCTTCGTGGCCCCTGTCCCGCTGCTAGAGGAGACTAAATTTACTGGGATTTGTTTCTACCCGTACTCTCATTCAAACTCAAGTTCTGGGCCATTTTGCAAACCATTGTAGGCTGATTTCAGAAGGTGAAATCTAGAGAGAAGAGGCTTGCTTGTGGCTTTTTTCGAGTAACTGTATCCCTTTTTTTGGGGATACAGTCTGGGCTTTTGCAACGTTTTTGTGGAAAACATTGAAGTCATTACAGTACACCTGATGGGTGTGGAGTAAAGTGAGTCAGATGAATAAATGAACAAGGTGGTTGCGCACTCTTGGATCTGTAAACATTCGCAGTTTATGACCTTTGGGCCTTTCTTTCCAAGCCTCAATAGTCTCATCTCTAAAATGGGTATAGTGTTAGTACCCAGAGAAAATGTAAGTAACAGGGCCTGGCACATAAACAAGCCATCAGTGAGTGTTATTTGTATCACGGAGTTGTGAGGATTAAGTGAAATAATGCATGTAATTAGCATGAGGTCTGGCACAACTTTGAACTTCCAAGTTGCTGCTTCTCTTATTATCATTCCCAGATTGGCAAAGAAAGGCGGGGTTCCGCAGGAGTGCTCTTTGCATTCTTTGAAGGTGGATTTTCTTAGTAGGCCCTCCTGCAGTGGCCGGAGGAGGTGATGCTCTTGAGAATACCTCCCGGGAAGGAAATAGTTAACATACCTGTCTAGTGGGAAATGAAGGTAGCCAAAACCTTTCCCTTCCCCAGGGGTTACTACTAAGCCTCCAGTTGGGCTTGCTCACTCATCCACACCAAAGGATCTCATTCCGCTTGGGCCCTGGGGTTTCACGGGAACAATTGCCTTGAACAATAGCCAGAAAACGAGTTCCACCAGTCTGGGCTTTTGCAACTGAATACAGCTGTCTGGCGAGGGGCACGGGGCCGGGAAAGGAGCTCTGCTGTGATTCTGGGGCAGAACTTGAAAAGTAAGCAGGTAAGGCCGGGACACTGCTGCAAGGTGGCTCTGCAGCGTGCGTTCAGCCCCCGGGAGAGAGGCTGGAAGGGGGGGCAGGGGCTGGCCCAGACTGCGCCTGAGGGCGCTGGGGGCCTTCTGGAAGTGGACCCAGTCTTGGGGCTTGGGGGTAGGGTTGTTAGGAGCTGCTGCTTGTGAAGACTGCTTTTGAGAACCACAGTGCCAGTACTTCCTCTCTGCTAACCTGCTGTGGTTTATCAGTGAGCAGAGAACACCTCTGTATCTGCAACGGGATTGATTTTTCCTTTTCTTTTCTTTTACCACATTGGTTAGCATGTCTTTCCCTTGAGTCAACAACATTATCTCACAGGGCGTCCGTTCGAGGAGTGTAATGACCCTCCAGAACCTTCGGTAATTCCTCAGAGTTGGAGTCTTTTGCTGAAACCCAGGATTCCTCACGCATGGGTGTGTAAATCCTAGTGGAAAAATCCGTTCAATCATCCCTCTAACCCTGGGATTCCGTTTTTGCTTTTTTGCTTCATGGGAGATGAAGTTATGAAATCACAGTAATTCAGGACCATTACAAATTCCTGCTGCAGTTTGGATACTGCCCGGAAGAGCTTGTTATTACAAATGGGTCCAGATTTAGAGGTGGTTTTTCAGGGAGGGGGTGTACTGGAGGAGGCAGGTTTCTCTCCTTGGTTCTGTGGAATGTGCACTCCCCACGACAGGGAGGAGAACAGGGAGTGTGAGGAGCTAAAATAATTTATGATGCTTTCACCTGCGTTCTTCATAGCAGATAGCTTGTGTTTGGTTGTTAAAATTGTGCTTTAAGCCTTTTGAGTGGCATTTGAATTCCTGACAAGGTGATGTCAGCCATGTCTTGTAAGACTGAAACAGGAGCCTCCTGGCTTTAGGGATCTTTCCATTTTTGAATGGATTTTCTGGTTGCTGTTCAAGGCTCTTTTCACATCCGAATTTTTAGAAGTGGCAAACAGTTGAGGCCTTGGTTTTGGCCAAAATAGGGTCTCTTCTTGATGCACCTGATTGCTGTCAGCTGGTGGAGATTCTTTTGTGATTAGGTTGGCTAGCAGGCGATTTCTTTTTTTTTTTTTTTAATATTTTATTTATTTATTCATGAGAGAGGTAGAGACAGAGGGAGAAGCAGGCCCCCCGTGGGGAGCCCAATGTAGTGGGGGGAACCCTGATCCTAAGACTCTGGGATCATGACCTGAACTGAAGGCAGATGCTCAATCACCTGAGCCACCCAGGCGCCCCACCATAGGCACCTTCCATGTGCCCATTTGCCACCGTACTAACTTTTTCTCTGAGCTTAAACTCTTAGGATGTCAGTTAGAAAGTGACCTTTGGGATGGCTGCACCCAGCTCCCTCATTATATGGAAGTCTGGGGCCTACAGAGAAAATGAGGTACCCAAACTCTGTAGTAGTTCTGGGGAGGGCTGCGGTCAGGGCCTGGCTCCCCTGGTCCCTTGCTCTTGCCACTTCCGTGCCTTGAAGAGATTGTGGCGTAGCAGAGAGCGTTGGTGGGCCTGGGATCCAGCACGCTGCAGACTGTTCCTATTGCCTGTGCTGGCACCTGGCTGGGGGCTTGAGGAGATATCAGAGGCTGTAGAAATGTGTGGAACCTGTGCAGTTTCTAGTTGTACCCTTTGCTCTTCTCCCTGCTTTACATTTACATTTGTGTTTGGGCTTGTGTCTGTGTGTGTGTCACATCCACTGCCCTCGCTGTCAGGGGTGGGGACAACTGGGTGTCATCGCTGTACCCTACGGTGCCTCACATGATGCCCGACACATAGAGGTACTGGCCGACTGGGTAAGATGAACAAATGAATCCAAGGTCCCTGGCTCAGAATCCAAAAATACTGAGTTGAAGAGTCTTGAAGGACAATGGCAAATGTTTGATGGCATCCTTCCACCCACCCACTGGCTCCAAGTAGGTGAAGGTTTTCATATCTGATCACTTGTAACTTCAGTTGTGTCATTGTATGACTGCACCGATGGGGGCATTTCATGGAGTACAGAAAAAGGGGCGTGCCTCATCTGGCAGAGAAGCAGTGTGTTTGCATTGATGGTTCTGAGGAATCAGTGGAGGCATCTTCTAGCTGTCTCTGCCAAAAAATTTATAGGACATAAACATAATATGCTGTCTTGAAATTTAAAAAAAAAAGGGGGGGGGGAACCATCCAAGGTCTGTATCCCATGTTCCTCTCAATTTCCTACCATATAGCCTGTGAGGCAGGAGGAGAGCCTGAGCTTCTGCTGGGCTCTGCTCATCTCCCAAGGATGTCGAATACAGTGTTCCCCCTGAGATTTTGGGAGCAGCTTTGGAGTAGCTTTAGAAGTCTTGCAATGCAGAGCAAAGGTGAACATGAGTGGGAAAAATTAGTAAAGAGAGGAGGTGTGCTCTCTTGGGCTCACTTATTCTTCTGGTCAATCTTATAAAAATCATTAATTCATTCTCAAAAGGAAATCTCTAATAGCTTTTTTTTTTTTTTTTTAAGATTTTATGTGTTTATTTGAGAGAGACAGAAAGAGAAAAGCATGAGCAGGGGAAGGGGCAGAGGTAGAGGGAAAAACAGGCTCCCCAATGAGCAGGGAGCCCATGGGCTCCATCCCAGGACCCCCAGATCATGACCTGAGCCAAAGGCAGATGCTTAACCAACTGAGCCACCCAGGTGCCCCTCCTCTAATAGTTTTCTAAATGTCTAAGGAGTGCTTTTGTGCCTCAAAAGAACATCTTAGAATTCATTAGGTTTTACTATTCCATTTATTAAAGCTTTGATTTTTTTTTTTTTTTTTTTAATTCATGAAAGACAGAGACACAGGCAGAGGGAGAAGCAGGCTCCCTGCAGGAAGCCCAATGTGGGACTCGATCCCGGGACTCCAGGATCACACTCTGGGCCGAAGGCAGATGCTCAACCACTGAGCCACCCAGGTGTCCCTAAAGCTTTGATTTTTAAACCTAGGTTTCCTTACACATCTCATCTATAAATCAAGTATTTTTGTAAAACAATTAAGATGATTTCCACTTGTTGTTTGATTAGTACTTTGTTAATTTAGATTGAACAAATTGAATTTTGACAATTAGTGCTGTTTGGAAACTTGGGTAATTAAGTTTCCTTAAATATTTTAGAGTGCATTCATAAGTTTAACATGCTTGGTTTCCTCAAGCTCTTCAAACATCTGACAGGGTGGACTTACCAGCCTAACAAGCAAAATCTTTGTAAGCACTTAACTCTGGCAAATCAAATAAACTAAAGTTAAAATGTCATAAATTAAGTTTTCTCAAACACTGTAATTCTTTTTTACAGGCTCTCTCCCAATCCTTAAACCTTTCATCTTAAAAATCTCAGATCAGAAATCAGGACTCATTTACAATTGAAATCAGAGGACTGTTTTTATTTAGCTTCTTTAATATGCCCCATATTCTTCTAAGTATTATAAATATACAGAGATTTATCCTAGTGATCACAGAGATTTCATCCTGTACTTAAGTATTCATGTTATGATTTACTTCCTCATCTCCTTTCCTCTTTTTAAAAACTTCCCGAGGATTTAAAGCCATTTGATCCCAACGAAAGGGAATAGGCTTATCATCATACGGTGTTTCTCATTTGGATTCAAGAGCAAGATGCAAGGATGGTCACGTCGTATTCCAGAATGATGGTTCCAGAGCCGTAGCTGAATACACTGTAGTTCTTTCTGCTGCGTCACCCGGGTCCCTGGAGCCTCTTGGCTGGAATCTCGTTTCACCACACAGCAAACACAGATCCTCTGTGTTCCTTTCGCATTTCCCTTGTAATCCATGTCTGTAACCCTTTTCGACATTGCTCACCCGGACCTGGGTCATTGGACTTTGGTACCCCGGGTGCAGGTTGTACCTAACTTCCTTTGCCACTTGATTGGATGCACTAATGTTCTTACTGCCTGAATGAATTCTGCATACTTTCTACATTTCTCCCGGCTGACTTTTCAGCCACTTGTCTGGAGTCATTTTACAGACAAATGGCAGTTCCCCCTTAGTAGCACCAGTATACCAAGTGACAGAAACCGAAGCAAACTAGTTTTGAGCAAAAGAAAGGAATTTATTGATTCTCACTTTTAGCCTCCAAGAGGTGCTTCTGGCTTCCCAGGGCCTCAGGTACGGCTGGATATGGGTGCTCACATGACATCATTCCTCTTGACTCTGCTTCTCTCTGTACTAGCTGCCTTCCCAGGCACGTGAGGATGAAGTGGCCCCTGGAGGTTCAAGCCCCATCCGCATCTCTTCCAGAGTTGCACTTTATTCTTCTCAGCTCTCCTGTGTGGTCACACAGGTTGAGGGAATATAATTTGAGGATTTGAGGCCAAGTTAGAGATTATTCCAGCCCTTGACAGCTGTGAAGAGGTTTATGGACAACTGTCTAAGAGGGGCACAGAAGAGCCAGCATCTGGCCCACATTCCCTTGTGAGGGCAGCATTGTTATCCCAGAGCATCTCCTGAAGTACTTTCAGTACTAAGTGCTCCGTAGAAAAGTACTTACACCCCAAATGTGGGGGAAAGGACAAGTTCGGAGTAACCGATTTTTATATCTAAATGGACTTGCCAGTATCCCAAGAGATGCAGAAATGAGGGAGACATGGCTGGTTCTCCGAATGCGGGGACAGCTGGTGTCTGGCACAGAGACAGCTCTTGCTCAGCCGGGGCCACCTCGGTGTCACTGCCCCTCCGTCCTCATCACTGGCGTCCCCACTCCCACCTTCCATGGCGTCAATCACTGGCTTCTCCCCGTCTGGGCCTGCTCAGTCAGGGCAGCCCCAAGATGCTCCAGGCACCGATGTGAGAAGAATCGTGTGTACAATAAGTGCCACATGCCCCTCTGCAATAACAGCTTGGTGTTGAAAGGCCATACGGGAGGAACGGGTACAATTTCAAAGCAAAAACTCTAGGGCTTGGATTCATGGGCATCTGTTGCTAACTTCCCGCCTTCCTCCCTGCCAGCCACACTCCTCTCTTCAATCCCCTTTCTTCTTCCCTGGATTATAGGACATTTTAGATGTATTAAATTGCTAACCCCAGAGAGCAGATGCAATTAAAGACTCCTGTGACTTTTTTTTTTTCTTCTTGGTAATCGTGAGAACAGATTTGGGTCCTTTTCCATCTGTTGGGTCATGCTCTCTGAGCTTTACACGATTCCCAGCCTAGGGGTATGATCCACACGTCACCTACGAAGAAGCTGAGGTATAGATGTTGAGACTTGTCCAAGAATGAGCTGGGGGAGGGGGCTGAGCTCAGAGCCCACAGCTGGGGGTGACTTTTTGTCTGTCACCTGTCTTTCCTCTCCACATGAGTTCGGTCCAGAGGAGTCTAATAAGCATGCACTGTGTGCCTGAAAGTGGAGGGGACATGGCCCACAAAGTGAGGTCGACACTGCTGCAGCATCACTGTGCAGCAGGAGACAGGAATGTGCAGTTGGCCGTTGTGGGGAGGCCCTCCAAACCTCGGCTTCCTCCTGAGAAAGTGAGCCATGTCTGTTCTGGAAGTTGACATAATGGAAAGCTGTTTGGCATCACAGTAAAGAAGGTGGCTCTGGGGTCAGAACGGCTGGATCCCGGTCCTATTCCACCTTTTACTGGCTGTCTGGTCTAGTGCAACTTTGCCTTTCTAACCTTTTTTTTTTTTTTTTTTTTTTTTTAATTTTAGAGAGAGAGAGAGATAGTACACGTGGGGGTGGGGGGAGCAGAGGGAGAGGAAGGGGAGAAGAATCTCAGGCACTCAGTACACAGATGACCCTGGCTTGATCCCACGACCCCAAGACCACGGCCTGAGCCGGAACTAAGAGTCGGGCGCCCAACCAACCGAGCTACCCAGGCACCCTGCCTTTCCTACTTTTCTAAGCCTTAGCATTTCCACCTGTACAATAGATAAGCGAGAATACTTACTTTTTTCCCCACTGGATCCAGTAGATCAAGTTACATTTATGTTGGAAGCTTACTTTGTACTGTACTCAATTATTCACTCCCTTGAGGTTTTTTTAAAAAGGTTTTTTAATTTATCTTTGAGAAAGAGGGGAGGAGGGAGAAGCAGACTTCCCACATGGCAGGGAACCTGTTGTGAGGCTCAATCCCCCGAGATCATGACTTGAGCTGAAGGCAGACGCCCAATTGACTGATGCAGCCAGGTGCCCCTCGCTCCCTGAGTTTAAATGCACAAGTATCTTCTGAGCACCTGCTATATACCTGCCACCCTGCAGCCAAACAAATGAGAAAATGTAGCAGGTTTGGTTGGGATGGGGAGGTTGGGCTTGTAGATACTGGGACCAGGGGAGGCCTTTCTGAGCAGGTGACACTTGAGTAGGAGGCAAGGGCAAGTGTCCAGGAAGAGGGACACCGGCTGTAGAGTCTTGAACACAATAACCCTGCTGGCATAGAAGGAGCAGGAGCCCATGTGACTAGAGCCAGCCGGCGATGAAGAGGTGGGCAGGAGGCAGGACTGAGGAGGGAGGCCAGATCAGAGGGTCTTAAGTGCCAGAGTCAGGAGCTTGGGCTTTAAGTGTCTGCCAAGCCCCTGGAGGGTATTAAGCAGTGGAGCTATAGGATGTGATTTGTGTTTCAGAAAGATGGTCCTGGCTGCTGTGAGGAGAATGGATTGGTAGGGAGAAGTTGCCTTGGAGCCCAGTGGCCTCTTTGCAGTAACCCAGGCAGACCTGGGAGCAGCTGGAAGCATGGGGCGCCAGCAGAGGTGGTGGCCAGTGCATTGGGGGAGGGGGGCGTACATTTTGCAGGTAGAGGTGCTTAGGACCAGGTGATGGGTTGAAGGACTTGGTGGTGGTGGGAGATGAGGAAGAGAAAGAAGAAAAACCATTGCTTGGAGATTTGAGTTGAGGGGCAGGGGTAGCCTCTGGATTTGTGGGTGGGGACGTAAACTCTATTTTAGGTGTACCCTGGGGTGCTCTGCAAGTTAGAAGTGCTAAGGGCCTTGACAGGTTTCTGCCGGCTTGGGTAGCTTTCCTTCCCTTGGCATTCCACTCCAGGAGTGGAGTCCTGAGAATTTCATCCAGCAGCTCATCTTTCCCGTGCCCCCGGGGAGCGTGCTGCTCTTGAGGCTCCGCAGTGCTTCCAGCCGTAGTCCCCACACCCACCACTGTGCCACTAGGTCTGGGAAATAGCCCTTGGCTTCCACAGAGTTCCCAGGATGGCATTGAGGATGGGGTAGGAGGTACATAGAGTCCGCAGCCCCCTCTGCTCAAGAGAGCACCCTCTGTTAGAGGGTAATGTGCGTCTCAGCCTCTTCATCCAGCTGCCAGTCCAGAACAAGGATGGATGGTGCCCTTGAGATGAGTCACACTGGGGGCAAAAGGGCCCTGGCTGGGGCTTTGTGACACAAGGTGCCTTCGGGGATGGCATGCACTGGTCCGTATTGTTGGCTTGAGCTGACCCAGCGTGTGGTTCCAGTGCTCAGGGTGTGTTTGTCTCGGCAGCTGGGATGACAGCAGCTCCGTCAGCAGCGGGATCAGCGACACCATAGACAACCTCAGCACCGATGACATCAACACCAGCTCCTCCATCAGTTCCTATGCCAACACCCCTGCTTCCTCTCGCAAAAACCTGGATGTGCAGGTAAGCGATGGGCTCCTCCCGCGGTGCCCCTGCCAGCAGGGAGCCTTGGCCTGGTGGACCAAGGGGGCCCCTTAGGGGAGAGGAACATCCCCAGGTCCACGAGATGAGTGAGGCCTGTGCTCTCATCTCACTAGCCCCGACCTCTGCCTGCTGAGGAAGGGGGGCGGTCAGGCAATGGGGCCCTGGAGATGGGGATGGGGAGTGCTCGTTGTCTCTGTGAAGGCCTTGATAAAGCCCTATTTCCTTGCTGGACCTCAGCTTCAGAATCTGTTTTTTGGTTTTGGGGATTGTTTTGTTTTAAAGAGGAGGCTGGACTCGGTCATTCTTCGCCTGGAGTGTGTGTCCCCTCCTAGCCACAGCGAGCCACTGCTGTCCAGGGCACATGCCGATCTCTCCAGAGTGATGGGGTGGGAGCACACCTTGAGAACCCTGCCCGGGAGACCAGCATGTCCTGACCGGAGGTTGGGAACTGTTGGTCTGAATCTCGCGTCCTCGTGCTGATATTTGTCCTTTGGCTTATGGCAGCATTCTTTTTTCAGACCAGATTCCTTGGTCAAATTTAAAAATCGCATTATTTCACATGAAAATGAGATTGTGGTTCCCCTAAAAAAATCAGAATATATTGCTCTCTCGAGCCTACATTCTCCACGTGGCCACAGCCACCACGTATCCAAGTGTCTGTCCCCTTCAGACAGGGAGCCCTTGCCCCAGAGTGCCACCGCTGCTCCTGGCCAGCTGCACCCTCCGCGTACCTGCCAGCCCCCGAGGGGTTTGAGTGTTCAACACTCTTGAGATCTCCTGTCCGGATACCGTGCTACTTTCTCTTTGCTTCTGAAGTCATTTCATGTGGGTGCTTTCGCTCCCCCTCACAGCGTTCCTGGGTGGCCAGAGGGGCTGGTTCTAGCAAGCCCACTTCACTAGTGGAAGAGGGAGGTGCCACCCGCCTAGGCAGGCCCCAGGCTGGGACCGGCGGGCCCGAGGACTGGTCAGCCGTGGTGGCGCTGGCTCCTGTGGCATGGGATCTTTTCCACACCCGCTTCCTTTCTCAGTTGTTTCTCTGCGAAGAGAGGAGCAGTCTTTGGAAATTTCTGTGCTTTCCAAGGTATCTTTTGCCGTTGTTTGTTGTTTGAGGACAGAGCTAAATAAAGAATGCGTCAGAGTGTGGGAGTACTCGTGTCCCACCAGAAATGTGGGCATCTGGCTGCCTGAGGAAATACGTTGGGTGTCACCTCTGGGATTGCCTGTGACTTCTTGAAAATTTGTGCTTTCGCCGGAATTTTTTTTTAAGATTTTATTTATTCATGAGAGACACAAAGAGAGAGGCAGAGACACAGGCAGAGGGAGAAGCAGGCTCCATGCAGGGAGCCCAACGTGGGACTCGAACCTGGGACTCCAGGATCACATTCTGGGCCGAAGGCGGCGCTAAACCGCTGAGCCACCCGAGCTGCCCTTTCGCCAGAATTTTTAACTGTTGTTGAGGGAGAGTCGAATTGTGGTGCTGATGCTGGTGGTGGAAGAAAAAACACTACCCGAAAGAAGGAGGCGCAAGACTTTGGGGGTGCTGATGACTTTCTGTATCTTGATCTGAGTGATAGTTATGGAAGGGTATTAATTTTAGAAAACATACTGAAGGTTGTGCACATAGCATATGAATGCTATACCTCAACTTAAAAGGGTGATTAAGCCAAGAAAAAAAAAAAAGATGTTTTTAAGAGCTACCGCATAATATTTTACCAGCTGCTAGGGACTATAAGGAGGAAAAGGAAACATGATTATCGATTTAATTAAGGAGTTAACCCAATTATGAGGAAGCATACATGCATGCCACCATATAAATAAACATATACATTAGATTAAAAAATAAGTAAATGCAAGGGTGTTTAAGACAGAAAGAAAATCACCTAAGCCACGTGACCTGAGAGTGATCACTGCTGGACCCATGATGAGACTCCAGTTAGAAATGGCCAGCCGGCCTGTGTCCCTGCCACCTGCCCCCCCTGCCAACTGTCAGGAGAGTCACCAGCCTTCCTATCCTCTGTGGACATGAATCTTTTTTTTTTTTTTTTCTGAGAGTCTTTCTAATTTCTAAGACTAATAACCACCAAACTTTTAGACTCTCCTTAGATACTAAGGTGGGGAGGGAAGGCAGGAGAGAGACCCATAGACAGGGTTGGAGAGGGGTGGAGAGAGAGGGAGGAAGAAGGTGGGGAGGGAGGGAGAGAGGAGTAAATCTTTAGGTTTCTCTTTTGTTTACTTTCGAGGTAGGAAGCCTCTCGATTTTTTTTTTTTTCTCAAAGCAGGTTGAGCCAACAACACAGTGTTAGAAAATCTCCTTGTCTTTCTTTCCCTCCCACAAAGCTGGAACTGGCATCTGTTCTCCACATTGATACAGAGCAAGCATCTGGGATTTACAGATGACTTCCTATCTGATATACTCAGATTGGGTCAACGCCAGAACCCCTTCCTCCTTGACCAGCTCTTTGCTTTCATCTAGAAAATGGCACGTCAGAAAAGGTTCAAGAAGGCTCCACAAACATGTCTTTTGATCAGGTTCAGGAGGTTAATTTCAAGGCATGTAAGGAGTTTAATATTCATTGGGTTGTGGTTTATTTTTTGGTGCATTTATTTATTTTTTTGCTATAAAACCACCTGAGTTGAAAATAGTTAAATAAAAACTAAGCAAGCAGGTCTTGGAATAAGATAAATGCAGACTCGCACCAATAGTTAACTGAGTTTCCTAGGGAGGTGGTTTCTCGGGCATCCCTTTGTTCCTGTCCAGGGAGTATCTCCAAATATTTGAATCCGTGTAAATGGCAGCCTCCTCCCCTCCTCCCCCCTCCCTCCCTCCCCTCCCCTCCTACCACTCCGAGGAAGGCTAAGGGCCATTACTCCTCTCGGAGCAGGAGCAGCACCAGGCAACGGGAAGATGTGCTCTGCCATCGTTCCCCAAGGCTCGTTCACGTTTCTGTCACACTGGTTTCCCCTGATCCGCCGGGTGGCAGGTGGCACGTCCCAGACCAGAGCACCTGGCCTGGCGCAGCTGCCCTGAGAGCAGTTGAGGACAGGTAGCCTGGCCAGGTTGGCGTTCTGGAAAAGCTGCTGAGGATCAGCTAAGAGGAAACCCCTCCAAGGACCGGGGGTTGTGGTCCCGAAGTCTAAGGAGCAGCCTGGTGAGCTGAGCGGCTGGCAGAGGAGCGGTCCTCCAGGGGTGAAAGTCCCCTTTGTCTGTGAGTGTCCTCCCCCAGGGTGTTGAGGGGCGCTGAGGGTGCCCTCGGGGGGGACACCCGTGCCCAGGGCTCTGGCATCTGGCCTCCGATCACTGCTCCTCCGCTGGGCAGAGGATGTCCCTGCAGGAGGTGCGATGGCCCCTTGCCGGACCCCCCTTGGGGACTGGGAGTTGGGCGGCCACACCAGGGAGGCAGGGAGGCAGGGAGAAGGTGAAGACTCTGAATGAAGTCGGGGTGGAGGGGATCCCTGGGGGGCTCAGCGGTTGAGCACCTGCCTTTGGCTCAGGTCGTGACCCCGGGGTCCCGGGATCGAGTCCTGCATCAGTCTCCCCGCAGGAGAGCCTGTTTCTCCCTCTGCCTGTGTCTCTGCCTCTCTCTCTGTCTCATGAATAAATAAATAAAATCTTTAAAAAAAAATGAAGTTGGGGTTGAGCTCCTGGTTCTGTGGCATCCTTGGATAAGCCAATCAGCCTCTTCAAGCTTCTGCCTCCTAGTCCGTAAAATCATGGGAATTAGAGGTGTCTGGAAGGATGAGTGTGGTAGTGACATGGAAACACATTACCTGAATGTGCTCTCACAGTGTCTCATTCCCAGTAGGTGCTCACAAGTTTCTTTTTTTCTCTCTTCCTCCCTCCTTCCCTCCCTCCCTCCCTTCCTCCCTTCCTCCCTCCCTCCCTTCCTCCCTCTGGATTACCGGTCCCTCTGCCTCCTTCCTCCATTCATGTCAGTAACCAAGGCTTGACTGTTCTTAATGTATTTTGCAGCTCATTTTATATTTTGCAGCATTTTATTTCTAGGGCAGTGTGTTAGTGCCAGAGGACTTAAACACCTCTCTCTCCCCCACGTCATCATCTATCCATTCATGTCCTTGGTCATTCAGTATTTCCTTTTAGTCTGTGGAAGATTCCATTCCAGGTGCCAAGGTACAGAGAAGCATATATCAAAATTCCTTTCATTTTCACTGCCTGTGAAGTTTATAATATACAGGGGGAGGAGTGAGAAACGCACATTCCATGTGAGTTTAATTTTTGCTTACTCAAGCAAATTTCTGAATCCTGTGGCAAGGATTCCCGTCCTGTGTGGCCTCGGGGGAGCCTGGAGCTCTCTAGATGTTCCCTGGATATTGGGCTGATGCAGGGTTAGGGTTTGGCTGCGGGCAGGGAGGGGCGCCCCTTCTGCTCACCTGCTCCGTCCGGTGCTGCTGCTTGTGACATTAGGCAACTTACTTTCCTTCTTCACCCCTGTACTTTCCTGGTCTCTAAAGTATGGATTATAGTACAAGCTCAGAGGGTTAGATGATCCAGTAATGTGTGCAGGACACGGCGCCTCCCTAGCAAGAGAAGTGGCAGGTGATGATGCTGATGCCGATAGTCACTTCTGTGATGACTGCAGTTGACACTTGAGCCAGTTTAGCTTCTTGATCTGCAGGGCATGTGGGCACGAAGAGGGCAGTGTCCTGGCTTCTATTTTTTTTTCAAAGATTTGATTTATTCATGAGAGACACAGAGAGAGAGGCAGAGACACAGGCAGAGGGAGAAGCAGGCTCCATTCACGGAGCCCAATGTGGGACTCGATCCCGGGACCCTGGGATCACACCCTGAGCTGAAGGAAGATGCTCAACTGCTCAGCCACCCAGGCATTCCCTGTTTAATATATTCTGTGCCTCAGTTTTCTTATGTAAAATGGAGTCTATGAACTCTAACTTCCTCATGGATTTTTGGTGAGGATTAAAGGATCCGTGAAAAGCACTTCCTTTGGCCCAGTACCTAGCACATAGTAAGTGCTTAGTAACGCTAGCTGTCATTGCCACTACTCTTAGCATCACTACAGTTTGATTAGGGAAAATAAGGTATGGGAACATGCGAAGAATAGCTAATACAGGAACCCGGAATGTGGTGGCGTGCTAAGTTTCCCGTACTCCTGGAGTGTGTTGGAATGTGTCAGAATGTGCTTGAACATAAGCTCCAGGAAGGTAGTGACTTGTACTTGTTCCTATTCATTATAGTATTCCCAGCCCCCCCATAAGTCTGCCTGGCATATAGGAGCACCCAGTAAATAAAGCCAATCTCTTTCCTGCTTCAGGGCCTTTGCATATGCTCTTCCCTAAACTCTCCACACTAAGTTTCTTCTCACTCTTCAGGGCACTTCCTCAAAAAGGCCTTCCTTACCTGACCACCGTCCCCCATCCTCCTCCTCATCAGCTAAATTACATCAATGTATTTCTTTCTCCTACCCCTTATCCTTATTCTTCAAGAATTCTTCATAATTCACAATTATGCATTTATTTGTATTTATTTATCCAACCTCTGCCTCTTTCACCGGATCGTAAACCCCAAAAGGGATGGGACTTCATCTCACCTGCAGATCCTGAGACCTTCCAGCATGGCGCCTGGCAGACAGGGGGCTTCGAGGAGATTCTGGTTGGGACAGGGAGTGGCTAACTAGCCTCAGCTCATCTGTGAACCCGAGATTGTCGTTAGGCTCCTTGACCAGAGTGGTCAGGATCAGAGATCATCTTGCTGAAGCGCGCTGTAGCTTGAAAGGCATGTGTTCATTGGTTCCCTCCTTTACGCATCAAGCCTTGAGGGGGCTCCTGCTCTGTGTTCAGATGGGGGGGACACCCTGCCTGTGTCCCTTGCCAGACCTGAATGGGGGAGCTTCCCCCAGTCGGGGAGTGCTTTGTCCCCATCCTATTTCTGGTGCCTCATCCCCCGAGGGAACTCTGTGTTTGAATGACCACACAAGCGAAGTCACCCATTAGGGGGCTGCGATGGAAGAGTGGAATTTAGAAGGAGAGAGAGGCCATGGTGGCGACAGGTTATTCCACTGGGGCTGCTTGTCTGCGTTCAGCTTTGTCCCATTCGGCGGTATACCCACAGAGGAAGGCATAGGTCCTGCTAACTCTTGGGTGAAAGGCATCAGGCTCCATTCTTGCCCGGTAATCACTCTGGTTTCTTGCCCTGCTGGCATTGCCCGTTGTTGGTAGTTAGGTCGGCAAATACAGGACTTGAAACTCCGCGTGGCCGCCCTAAAGTGTTGCTGACTCCCACCCACCACACTCACTGCACCGGTTCTCCCGATTGGCATCCCCTCACACGGGGCCCCAACCCCCTGGGGAGGCCCCCAAAGCATTCTGGTTAGCTTTGTGCCTTTTCACTGCAGTGAATCATTAACATCATGCTTCTGTCCCCTCCTGGGTTCCACGGCCTGCAGGTCAGGGCTCTTCCAAAGAAAGCTAGCTAATTATATCCCTTGTCTGAACAAAATCCCACAAGAGGAGCAACGAATGCAGTGGCATATAAATGGAGCGGGGTGGAAGCAGGCACCTCTGGCTTTAGCCCTGGGGGGGACGTGGCTTTTGAGGATTTGTTTCCTGCCAGCCTCTCTCTCTTTCTCCTTCCCTCCCTCCCTCCCGTCCTCCCTCCCTCCCTGAACACCGTGAAGCTAGCAGCCACCCTCGCTTGCTTGCTCGGTGGGTCGGTCGGTGTGTTAGACTGGGGCGCTGTGCTATATTCAAAGATCTTGCTGCGGGTGGAGTGATAGGAAGACAGCAGAACAAAGGGGAACAGGCCAGGAGGCTGGAGGCTGGATGAAGACAGGTCTCCGGAGTTAGAGACGCTTGTGGCCAAGTGGCGGAGAGCTGGTGGCTGAATTCTTGCCACCTCTGCTCACGTTTCTCCCCACCCCGCCCACCCAGGGGCTCTGTCCCCCTTTGTGCCCTGGCCCCTCCTGCTCTCTCCCACCCCACCCTCCCTCCCTTCCAGGACCCGCTTATACTCTGTACTTGCCTTGAACCAGAAAACTCCGGCTTTCTTGCAAGATCAGCAGCCCGTAGAGGCCCAGACGTTTTGCGAGTAGTTACCTGTCATCGAATCGGCGTTCCCGGCCTGGGCTGCGGGGCCCCGGGCCTGGGACTCCGAAAGGACTAATCCAGAGTCTCATCCGCAGACCGACGCTGAGAAGCACTCACAGGTGGAGAGGGGTTCCCTGTGGTCGGGCGATGACGTCAAGAAGTCAGACGGAGGCTCAGACAGCGGCATAAAGATGGAGCCAGGGTCTAAGTGGAGACGGAATCCCTCGGACGTGTCCGACGAGTCTGACAAAAGCACGTCGGGCAAGAAGAATTCGGTCATCTCGCAGACGGGCTCGTGGCGGCGAGGCATGACAGCTCAGGTGGGCATCACCATGCCGAGGACCAAGGCGGCTGCCCCAGCAGGTGCACTCAAGACCCCAGGAACCGGTGAGTAAGAGGCTGCGCCGCCTCGCGTCCGCATTTGTCGGTCTGCAGACCAAAACCCACAGGGACTTAAGTCCCCTTAAGTCCCCTCAGATACCTCTCTACTTGGAGTTTGCACTCTGCTCCTAACTAGCTTTCGGAAAGGCTCCCCTCCCTACCTTTTCCCAGCCGGGAATGAGGGTGCAGACCTCGGATTTGAGGATGGTTCAGGGGCCGAGGACCTGCGTTGCTTTGACCGTGGGCTGAGGAAGAGCCAGCGCACCTGCGTGCAGGCATTTTAAGGACACGAGTTTACAAGCTGCCTTTATGTCGAGTTAACGTGGTCCACGATTTAGGGATGCGTGTGAGCAAGGGTAGTTTTTTTGCAGGAAGGCAGGGGTGCCCCCTGAAAATGTTAAGGACAGCTTTTTAGTGGACAGAGGAGGAAGAAAGGGCAGTAAAAGGCAGGATCTCTTTCCCAAACTTTTCCGTGATTGGCTGGCTTTGCTTTGTTCTGGGTAAATTGAGACTGCTTTGCAAATGAGTAAGTGGAATCACTGACATCTCCTAGAAGGCTCACGGTGACAGTAGTAGACGGGATTATCTTTATAAAAAGCTCTCTCCTTTGCCTCCCAGAGCTACTGCTTTCCCCAAGGATAAAAAGTGAACCACCTCTTTGGAGGAGGGGAGGATTTTAAGCAGATGGAGCTGTACGAGCTGGCTTCTTGGTTTGCAGGCTAACCTTGCTGCTTTCTCTCTCAGGAAAAACAGATGATGCAAAGGTGTCTGAGAAAGGAAGGCTGTCTCCCAAAGCCTCCCAGGTGAAGCGCTCCCCGTCAGACGCAGGCCGCAGCAGTGGCGACGAGTCCAAAAAGCCCCTCTCCAGCAGTTCCAGGACACCCTCTGCCAATGCCAACAGTTTTGGGTTCAAGAAGCAGAGTGGCTCGGCCGCTGGGCTGGCCATGATCACAGCCAGTGGGGCCACTGTCACCAGCAGGTCAGCCACGCTGGGCAAAATCCCAAAGTCGTCTGCGCTGGTCGGTCGGTCTACTGGCCGGAAGACGAGCATGGACGGGGCTCAGAATCAGGATGATGGGTATCTGGCTCTCAGCTCCCGGACAAACCTGCAGTACCGGAGTTTGCCAAGGCCCAGTAAGTCCACCAGCCGGAACGGGGCTGGGAACAGATCGAGTACCAGCAGCATAGATTCCAACATCAGCAGTAAGTCGGCGGGCCTGCCGGTGCCCAAGCTGAGGGAGCCTTCCAAGACGGCCCTGGGCAGCTCTCTGCCTGGTCTGGTCAACCAGACGGATAAGGAGAAAGGCATCTCTTCCGACAACGAGAGCGTGGCTTCCTGTAACTCTGTGAAGGTGAACCCGGCTGCCCAGCCCATGTCCAGTGCGGCCCAAGCTACTCTGCAGCCAGGGGCTAAGTACCCCGATGTGGCCTCTCCCACGCTCCGCAGGTGAGTGCGTAGATGGTGCCGAGCACAACTGGCGTACGTGGAATGACATCCTGAGCTAAATTTTTGCTCCTTGGTGAAAACAGCCTCTGTTTCTCTCCACTTCTGTTTGGTCAGACCCTGCCAGCAATTTTGTAGTCAGCTGATTCTCTTCCCAAGTTGGGATGAGAAACCTAAGTGTCTGAATCAGTCACCCTGAGTTCGAATCCTGGGTCCACCTTAATTAGCCGCCATGTATCTTTCTTAACAATTCTGTTTCGGTTTCTATATCTGACCCGTAGCAGGTGCTCATCTAAGCTAGCTACCATCCAAGATGAGATGTTAATATACCCCTAGACCCGGGTGGGTATATGAGGGGAAGACAGGATTTTTTTTCCCCTCCTTATCTTATTAGTTCTGTGGCTGAGATTCTTTTTTTTTATTTTTTATTTTTTTTAAGATTTTATTTATTAATTCATGAGAGACACAGAGAGAGAGGCAGAGACAGAGGGAGAAGCAGGCTCTTCGCAGGGAGCCCAATGTGGGACTCGATCTCGAATCCCAGGATCACGACCTGAGCTGAAGGCAGACGCTCAACCACTGAGCCACCCAGGTGTCCAATATTACATGTTTGCGTGTCATCCTTGCGCAGGGGCCATGCTAATCTTCTCTGTATCGTTCCAATTTTAGTATATGTGCTGCCGAAGCGAGCACCAATATTACATGTTTAATTCCAAGTTTGTTTCTGAAATTTTAGCTTCTTTTACCCCCCCACACACATACCTTTTAAAGCAGAAGTGTTTCCGAAAAAAGAGAAATTAATTTCTTATTCTGTAAAAAGGCACTTTCCCACACTTCCACACTGAATGGAAATTTGTATGTGAAAATATTATAATTTTTTAAACAGTTCCTTTTTAAATGTGCATGAGTTTTGCTTGCTCCTCCTATCTCATTATTATATCTGCTGGACCATCCTCAAACTTCCAGCTGCATAGGACAGAGCTTATCTTACCTTCCCAGGAAGTGTCTTTTTTTTTTTTTTTTTTTAAGATTTTATTTATTTATTCATGAGAGACACAGAGAGAGAGGTAGAGACACAGGCAGAGGGAGACTCGATCCCAGGACTCTGGGATCACGACCTGAGCCAAAGGCAGACGGTCAACCACAGAGCCACCCAGGTGCCCCCAGGAAATAATCTTATCTTAGGAAAGAATGTAAGTCCTGGATAGAAAATTAAGTAGTGAAAAATAAAAATTATGTGCACACGTACATATTTGGGGGTAAATAGGAATGTCTGAAAAAACTTCAGAAGAAGCATGCCATGTGAAAGGTGTAATGAAGCGGTTCACTGTTCTTTGTCTAGACTTGATTATTAGAATTTCAGTAATGATTATTTTTTCAGGGAAAGGTCCTCTTGGGCTGCTCTTTGTTATTTTAACAGATTGCCTTGTAAATGAACATTTTCTCTGCTTCTTGCCTCGAGTATGATATGTAATATTCTCTCTTTGGTATTATAGATTTCCTTTAGTAACTACAAAGGTATTTTACTAGACCCTCAGGCTACTATAATAGGATACTTGAAAATGCATGCAGATTCTTAGGCTTGACATTGAGCAAACTTTTGGCCAATTCCTGTTAATTACATTTTTCCTAAATCATTAAGAGGTTTTCTCAATTTTCTCTCTGCATTAGTACAGAGAAGAGAAACATTAGAGGAAGGGATAGCTCTCCTCAAATGATTTGAAGGACCAGTAGACAAAACATTGGTCTTTTTTCTGTGTAATTACACGAAAGAGAATTAGGGGCGACGAGTAAAAATGAAGAGGGGAGATCAGATTTTGGTTTCCCAATGATTGGAAGTGCTTGACGATGGAGTAAGTCGCCCTCACAAGTGGTGAGGTTCCTGTTACTGGAAGTATGCAAGCATGCCAGAGCCAAGAGTATACGAGGGGATATCTCATTCTCTGGTTGTCATCAGGCAAAAAACGTTTTCTAATCTCTCACCAGATATTGTAGTGAGGATTGATCATGTGTGTGTTTGTTCTTACGATATTGGGATTCGTAAGGACCCCCCAGAGAAAACCACGCCGTCAAGTAGCTGGTGCAAGGCAGCCTGCCTGCCATAATATGTAGTCATTTCATCACTGCAGAGATAGACGTTCCACGAGGCCTTGGTGGAGGGGATCACTTGCATTACGAGAGCATGTACCCGCCCTTTGACTTTTAGACCATTCTGCTGTTCTAGAGAGCCCTGTGGCCAAAGGAAGAGAGAGACACGTGGGTCATTCTCTGATTTTTAACATCATCTGGTTTTGGTCATCGGCAGGGGGCGATGACATGGAATGACATTTCTGTTCCCAAGACCCAAGGACTCTTTTTTTTTAAGATTTTATTTATTTATTCATGAGAGACACAGAGAGACAGAGGCAGAGACACAGGCAGAGGGAGAAGCAGGCTCCCTGGGGGAGCCCGAGGTGGGACTCGATCCCAGGACCCCAGGATCACTCCCTGAGCCGAAGGCAGATGCTCAACCACTGAGTAGTCCCGCAAGGTGTCTACTCTTAACGTCTTGTGACCCCAGCAGGATTTCTGTGTAGATCCTCGATTAGCACTAGCCTCCCATCTTTCAGGTAGGTGGGCATTCACTGGAGGAGAAATCTGTGAACGCTAACTTTTCCCAGGCCCCATCCAGACCTAGACTCATGTTCTCGATTGTTCATGTCCTCCTTAGGGACCAAAGCAGCCAAAACCCTTGGGATTGAACTGTCATAAACTGCTTCACGCCCCGGGGTTTCAGATACAAAGATGATTAAGACAGCTCTTTCTTCCTCTAGATGTTTCCCAGGCCGGGTCAATTTTCTGGTTACTCTATTTATGGAAATAAAGGGAGGCAAGATCTGGGACCACCATGGCTAGACCTATAGAAAATTAATCCGCGCTGCCCCCGGGGTCTCGGCTGCAGCCTAGAACTTGGCGCTGGAGCCTTGTGATACGCCGCTGTGCGGGCCCCTGCCTGGCGGCCGTCCCCAGTGGAGCCCCATTACATGCCCCGTCCCCAGGATTCCCAGCGCACCTGTACCTGCCCTCCCCGCCCCGATACTGTAACAGCTCCACACGTCTCATCGCCGGCCGTTCAACTTGCCCAACCCTTTGTCTCTTCACAGACTCTTTGGTGGGAAGCCTAACAAGCAAGTGCCCATTGCCACAGCAGAAAGCATGAAAAACTCCGTGGTGATCTCCAATCCGCACGCCGCCTCGACCCAGCAAGGTAACCTAGAGTCCCCCTCGGGCAGCGGCGTCCTGAGCAGCGGGAGCAGCAGCCCTCTCTACAGTAAGAATGTGGAGATGAACCAGTCTCCTCTAGCCTCCAGCCCCAGCTCCGCCCACTCGGGCCCTTCCAACAGCCTCACGTGGGGCACCAACGCCAGCAGCTCGTCCGCCGTCAGCAAGGACGGCTTGGGCTTCCAGTCCGTCAGCAGCCTGCACACCAGCTGCGAGTCCATTGACATCTCCCTCAGCAGCGGAGGGGGGCTGAGCCACAATTCCTCCACGGGCCTCATCGCCTCCTCTAAAGACGACTCCCTGACTCCCTTCGTCAGGACCAACAGCGTGAAGACCACACTGTCGGAAAGGTTGGTGCCGCGCGCTTGGACCTCCCAGAGAGGCCGCCTTCCAGAAGGCCGAGGGTCACGTTAGGCGTCCCAGGTGTTCATCCACCTCTGCCTGGGAGATGGCTCGCTCTCTCTGGCCTCTTTCCGCGGGGAAGCCAGTTTGGGGTGGGATCCGGCTCGGCTCTCCTCCCCGTTGACCTCTTCCAGTGTGGTTATTCTCGCGCTTGGAGCTGCTGGAGGTCTCCTGGGGGGGCGGATGCAATCCTTCCATCGGAACTGGCCTTCCTCCTCTGAGGTCCTTCCGTTTTATCCTGTTGGCTCACCAGCTGCTTGCTTCCCTTCCCCCCGTCACGGTGCGGGCAGAGTAGGTGGCCGGCCGGGGCCCCGGAGGGGGAGGCAGGAGAGCTTTTAGGCAGCCAGGTAGACTCGGTGGTCACCAGGGCAGACCCCCTCCTACGGAAGGGCCGCCAGCCAGAGTGATGGGACATCGAGGAACCGAAAGCAGCCTCCGATTTCACCGCAGCGTGGTCCGTGTCTAGTTTCTCCACGTAGGCGAGAACGCCGGGATCCGCACTGGGAATGAGCAAAATGTTCTAATCGTTGTGTGTGACGACACCTCCCCTTGCTTCCCATTTAATGTTCCTTTTCTTATTTCCTACCTGCCTGGACTTCTAGCCCTCTCTCTTCCCCTGCTGCTAGCCCTAAGTTCTGCAGAAGTACTCTGCCCAGGAAACAGGACAGGTAATGACGTCGCAGGCCGGGGACCCCACCGAGCCTCTGGGTTCCTCTGCCCATCCGTGTCGAGCCAGACGTCTTGTGTGAGGCTGTCGGCCTGAGGCTTCTGCTTGTGTTCGTGGCTCTGGTGTACCCTGTGACCCCAGACATGCCAGTGAGGGTCTTGTGCCACTGTCCGCTGAAGCCCTGGGAGCGGTGGCGTCGGGCCGGCCTCGCCCTCCCCAGCGTGGGAAGGAAGCTCAGCCGCTTGCACTGGGATGCGGGGGCCCTCACTTGCATCTCTGCCTTCCTGTGGCATGCTCCTGCTCCCCGGCTTCCCACCGCTCCCCCCCATCTCTCCCCTCTCCCTCCCGGCCCAGAACCCACCTGCCACCCACTGTGCGGTGCCTGGCCCTCACCTTTGTCTCCCCCACCCCTGCTCCCCACGCAGCTGGCTCTTTTCCCATCCAGAGTCCTTTCCTGCAGTTTGGCTGTTGCGTCTTGCGGGCTGTTGTGTTCCGTGTGCCCATTTCCTGTAACGCTAATGGAAAAGGTTATGTGGAGTGTTGAGGCTTCAGAGATTAAGAGTCTTGCTTGCCCCTAGCTGCCCTGTAGGTGGGCCTCAGAGATGGAGCCTGACCTTCAGTTGGTCGGGGAGCCACAGCTTGGCCAAACGTAATAACCAGATGTTGTCTCATGCTAAGAAAAAAAAAAAATTAATGAAAATCCTCTTCACCCCGTCAACAGCAAAAACTCTGGTTTTGTCAGATTCACAGACCAACCCTTTCAACCCTTGTTCTTTGGAAATCCAGATGCCTTGACTTTATCAGCCAGCAAGTTGTAACGTGCCCCGACTCGGGCCCAGGGCTCAGCTCCTGGCTACACCAAACTAAGGGACCTGGAATTCGCTTTGTTACAGATGAATTCCAAATATGCAGGGTGCTGGCCTCTTGAAACCCTCCAACAAGTCCCTTCTCTCACTTGAAGTCATCGTCAGTGGCATTTGGGTATAGGCCAGAGTTGGGGGTGCAGGGAACCTGGCCTCGCCCTCTCCGAGGAGCAGCGGTGTTGGTACAAGGGTGGGTGGCCGGGCAGCAGAAGGTGTGGGCTCTGCTTTGACCTGGGGCAGCCCCTGAGTTTTTCCTTTGCCCCCGTGGCAAGGGAGGAGGAAGAGTTGGGGCCCAGTGGATGGCTGAGGCCTCCTGGTACTCGGGCTAAGGTAGGCACTGGCGCCAGCCAGGCCCAGGATCAGGTCCCTCCTGTTTTCCGTGGATATGGATGTGTTGCATGCGCAGCTGGGTAGGGGCGCACTCCCTGGTGCAGTGAGTCTCTTGCTCCAGGTCTCCGGCCCCTCAGCCTTTCCCGCCTTACCTTGCCTGCTTTCCCTGTGCTTCTCTCAAGTTCTCATTTTTGTTTTGACTTTCCTACAGTGACCCGCACCTTGATAGGAACACTTTGCCTAAAAAAGGACTCAGGTATCTGCGTTTCCTCCTTCCATCCGTGCCATCTGGTGTGGCTTTGGGGCTTGGCTGCGTGACTCTCATGGCTGGTGGGGGTTCGGGCTGGGCTGGGCTGGGGTCCCCGCTTTGGCCACCGCAGCAGGACCCTCTGAACGATGGCTCCCCCCGCCCCCGGCACCCTCTCATTCTCATTGCTCCATCTGTTGGCTTTTTTGCTTGAGCAGAGGCTGTGCTTTCTCAGGCTTACTGTGGTGAAAACCATCTCATGAAGAACACCCCTGGGCAAGCCCAGCGAGCGGTTACTGCTACTCCTGGGGCCAGCGGCTTTAATCGATGAGCTCTTCACTTCACTATGACCATCCTGTTCATGGCTGTCTTCTAAAGAAAGGACATGACCTACAGCATGTTGGTTAGCCAGGACAAGGGCAAAGGGGAGAAATATTTCCCCCAAATTGGGAAATGTTTAACTTTTCGGGCCACTGAAAATTGCTAAAGGCAGATGCTTTGCACGTCCTAAATACTCTCATCGAAAACCACGTCGGTTTTTGGTGGCTGACAAGACATGGGTGTGATTGGCTTTGGTGTAAAGGAAGAAAAGACCACCAGGAAGGAAGGTCCTTCCATTCATCCTCGTTAAGTCATGGCTCATTTTTTTTTTCGGTGCAAGTCCTGGTTAAACAAGATGCTGTAAGTGACCATTGCTCATGCCATCTCCTTCACTTTGCCAACCAGAGGCACTCCGGTTCTAACGCCTGCCCCATGGTCCTACTGTATGAAGGCTGCAGCTGTCATTTCTCCTGCTCTTGAGACACCTCGTTCTTTGTAGCATTTGCTTCACCCTGCACCGAGCATTAAGTGCTTTTGCAAAAAAAAAAACCAAACCAAAACAAAACAAAAACTTGGAATGAAATGTATCATTGCTGTCATGTGTGTCTGTAGTTAATAATTTGCAGCTCTTAAGGCTGAGAGTGTTTTGAACCGTAATGCGAGGTAGGTATCAATGCTGCCTTTCAGTAGGAACTCGAGTAAAGCCAATTCTGAGAATCTAAGAATAAAAGTATTGAAATCCCCCAACAAGACGTCCTATGGGAGGAAGTTCAGTACTGTGGCCATAGAAGGGGGGAGTTGGCAAGGCCTTTTGTGCTAACAGTTTTCTTCATGCCTGTGACGGCTTCTTGTCAGCACCCATGCTAATCCTTAGATCATGGCCACTCTCACGATGAGTTTGACACTGCCGCCCTGCTTCCTGAGAGGAAGTTAACTAACCCCTCTAAATAGTAACATTTTGCAATTTCATATATATGTATGTATATACACACACACACACACACATATTTAATTTTTGCAGTAGATCTGTTCTATCAAAATGATGTAGCCCTGGCTTTTCTTTCTTTTTTAAGATTTTATTTATTTATTTATTTATTTATTTATTCAAAGAGACACACAGAGAGAGCGGCAGAGACATAGAGGGAGAAGCAGACTCCTCATAGGGAGCCGGATGTGGGACTCGATCCCTGGACTGGGACCACACCCTGAGTCAAAGGCAGACGTTCAACCGCTGAGCCACCCAGGCATCCCATAGCTCTGGCGTTTTAAAATTGTTTTTTGAAATTTCAGAATAGAGATACATGCTAGGCTATCTTTATGCAACTGATGTGGCCTAGAAAGTTGTCTGTCCATCACCTGTAGCAAAATTTTTTTGCCCCCCTCCCTCTGCCTCTCCCTTCTAGCTCCCCGACACATTCAGGTCCTATGCCATGACGCCAACAGCTCTTTCTTGAGTCAAAAGAATCCCTCTGTCTCCATAATCAGTAGTCGCCCCACGGTGATCTGTGTATAAGTCCAAGGGCACTCTGGCCACTGCACACTTGGGAAATTTGAGATGCTGCCTGTGGGCGCAATGAGAAGAGCATGGATTTTGGAATCTGACACAAAACGGGTTGAAATCTCAGCACGTGATTTGAGGCAGACCCTCCCCTTCTTTATGGAAAATGGGAATAACAGCCTCTGCGTTGCTGGGGGGGTGGGAGGTGTTGGCGAGAGGTCTGGGAAGGCACCCAGCACATTGGAGACATTCAGTACATCATTACCAGACACGTTACACACTCAGTGAGGAGGTGGGCCCCGTGACTTCTGTGGCGCCCAGATGCAGGGCTCTTTTTGTGGAGACTTACTGATGCTAACATTACAGCAAACACTGTAGGCATCGGTGTCCTCACGCCTTTGGTCACATCTAGTTTCTGATATGCTGGGATACCCACGGCCACTTAGTTGCGCTCGAGGATGCAGATGCCCTGAGCTATCTAATGAAAACTTCCTCAAAGCTCTGACAGCAGCTCCTTTGTTGCTTCAGTCCTGTCAAGATGGGGGCTTTGAAATGACACTGTCATGAATCAACATGTTCCAGAAACGCCCAGGGACGGCTCCTTTGAGCATTTACCGATCTTGCTCCCTTTATGTATTCCTTCCAAACTGAAAGCAATTGCAGTTTTCCCCAAAGGCGGCCCAAGTAGCAAAACAAGGGTTTGGAGAAACTTCCTAAGTTTCAGGATGTGTAGTGATGTGATTATTATTATTATTTTTTAACATCATCTTTGGATCTGTATTATATACATATATTTTTTTGTCTATTGATCATCAGCTCCACGGAGTTCATTTTCATACGCGCTGTGCATAGTTAATCCCAGCGTCATTTCTGCCCGTGCAGGTATGCGCCCACCTCCCAGCTTCGCACACAAGAAGACGCAAAAGAATGGTTACGGTCCCACTCCGCGGGAGGCTTGCAGGACACCGCCGCCAATTCCCCCTTTTCCTCTGGCTCCAGCGTGACGTCTCCCTCTGGAACAAGATTCAACTTTTCCCAGCTTGGTGAGTAGCCACTGATCGTTAGCTATAGCTGTGTGCATCAGCTCCACGGGCAGAGGTTAACCTGAAGGAGGCCTTTGGCCATCCACATGTGGTCCCGTCACTCTCAGGATCTGATCAGCCCTTAGCAATGTAATATAATTATAGGAGATTGACAGCAAAGGAAAGAGAGAAAGTAGAAAAGATTTTGGTACTCTAATCAGTAATTTATGTACGTGGTTGATACAGGTAGGGTTACTGCGAAGAGCCAACCACTCCATTTTTTTTTTCCTTTAAGATCTTTTTTATTTATTCATGAGAGGCACACAGAGAGAGGCAGAGATACAGGCAGAGGGAGAAGCAGGCTCCCTGCGGGGAATCTGATGCGGGACTCGATCCCTGGACCCCAGGATCACACCCTGGGCTGAAGGCAGACGCTCAACCGCTGAGCCACCCAGGCGTCCCTAAACCACTCCATTTTTGAGAGGAATGTATTCTGTTTCTAGGACCTCTGAAGACGTAGGTTCACATCTGACAGAGTAGTAGCATATCCCGTGTCTGGTCACCCGCATTGCTCCATTAAGCTGGAAAACAGAGATCAGGTTGTGAGTGAACAAGTATTCTTGGAAATGCCTCCTACTGACATGATGCTTTGGCTGGCACAGTGGGGAAAGGAAAAGAGTTTGTAACACAGCTGCTGCTGACATGTTAATGGATTCTCTTTCAGAGACACAAACACACCCACACAGACTCATAAACAGGGTGAGCAAGAACAATCCAAAGCTTTATATGAAACCACGTTAAAAACCGACAACAGTCAGGTACTGAGTACTCTATGTATTTGGAAAAAGGAAAGCTCGTTCCTGGCTAGCATCACCGGGAAGGATGGGCACTGCGCCTCCAAAGACTAATGCAGGGGAACAAAACCGTGCTCACTCTCGTCTTTCTCTTTAGAGGGGCAGCCTTTTCTGAATATTGTCAATAATAAGCGGGAGGTCTTTTTTAAATTTTTTTTTAAGATTTACTTATTTATTTACTCATGAGAGACACAGAGAGAGAGGCAGAGACACAGGCAGAGGGAGAGCCAGGCTCCCTGCAGGGAGCCCAATGGGGGACTCGATCCCAAGACCTCGGGATCATGATCTGAGCTAAAGGCAGACTCTCAACCACTGAGCCACCCAGGTGCCCCTAAACAGGAGATCTGTAAGGACAGGTGTGACTTGTAATCAAGGCTTAACTTTGCCTTTTTAATTAACTCAGTGGATACTGTTGGGAATACTGTATGTTACTGAAATGGACAAGGTTGTCATTAAAAAGCCTATTCGGGCCACGGTGGACGTGCCCCTTGGCGCTGGACCTCTTTAGGCACTGTCACCAAGCATGAACCATTGGAGGCCGTGCGACCTGTGTTCACATTGTTCTTTCCCAGCCGTAGCTCTTTGAGGCAGGACTTTCTTGTCATGCACAAATGCTTCCCATCTGATCAAAAGCCCCGTTGGACTATTTTAGGCTTTGCCTTTAGAGGGAGTTGTCCCAGATGAGCCCAGGGAGTAATTAGCTCATGCCTGGAAGGTGACACCAGCTTGTCAGAACGTGCCAAGTTGGAAAGCTGAGGCCGAGAGCCTTGCTTTGGAAGTGACCCACCTTTCCTCCCTTATTTTTAGCTCTCAGCGTGTTATTCAGATGCTGATGTGACAACCTTCTTGCAAACAGACAAGGGAGGGAAGTTGGCGGGAACTGATATGGCCGATACTAAGCAGTCCCCTTGTCGTCCCCATCCGGGATTTGAACAGAGGCATGAATTTTTCCAACCTTTCAATTCCTTTCTTTCCAGCGAGTCCCACCACTGTCACCCAGATGAGCTTGTCCAACCCAACCATGCTGAGGACTCACAGCCTCTCCAATGCCGACGGGCAGTATGACCCCTACACCGATAGCCGATTCCGGAATAGCTCCATGTCCCTGGATGAGAAGAGCAGAACCATGAGCCGCTCAGGCTCCTTCCGGGATGGATTTGAAGAAGGTAAGCAGGGAGGTTTACCATCTCAGGTCACCCACGGTGTCAGTGGCCCTGCCTACCGAGCTCACGACCCGGGAGCCCACCTGTCCGTGTTTCTAGCTCTCTCGCTCTGGGGGTTGGGGCTGGGGAACTCTGGATAGCAGGGTCTGGCTCTTCATTCACCTCTCAGGACTAAAGGTAAGAAGCTTGCTGAAGAAACATGAGTGAACTTGGCGCTGACCGAGCCTCACTCTCAGCTTCTCCGTCTTGGACTTGGGCCACAACTTCTTGGCATGGGCCTCCATCTTGAGGTTCGGCTGCTGGCTCACCATCCTGGCAGAGAGAGTTAGTTCATTTCCCTGTGCTAACGTACCCATGTGGCTCTGAGGACTGTGGGCAGCCAGCCTCTCCATTGCACTCCAGAATTTTCTTTTTTTTTTTTCTTTTTACTCCAGAATTTTCTATTTCTCAAGCACACCAATTTTTTTTTTTTTAATTTATTGGGTTATACCCTTTCCCTTCATGTATGCCCTTTTTCCTTCTTTGCTCGCTAACTGTGAATATTTTGGATTGGATTTTTGTGCTTTGTTTATTTTAATCAGAATTTTGAGAGAAAGTAGCTGTGGACATCTTTCCCAGCCATCTTCCTCACTTAGTTCATCTCTCTTTCCCCTTGTTCCTTTACTCAAGGTGTGAGTTAAGGAAGCAAGCAGTCATAATGCTATGGGGGGACAGCCCCACACCCCCGAAAAGCTTCCCAAAGATTGGTGTCAGTACTCATTGAGTGGTGGTTAAAAAATGTGGAGCAAGGCTACCAGAGTTTGAATTCCAGCTCACCCATTTCTTTGGTATGTGATCTTGGATGACTTCACCTCTCTGTGCTTCTGTGTTCTTACTAACAAAATGAGAATGATACTAGTACCCAGCTCATGGAATTAGGAGAATTCAACGATAGGTATGAACGTTAACCTGAAAATGTTATAACATGTCCTAGCCTGTAGACTCTGCGTCAGCAGTGATGTCCTGGCACCTGGGGCTCCCCAGATAGGGGATGGGTACTCTCAGAGCAATTGGAGTCCAGGCTAAGGCCATAGCCCTTAGCCCACAACCAGTGCCTTTTTTTTTTTTTTTTTTTTTTTTTTTGCCAGTAACAGAAGAGAAGGTGGGAGAGAAGGGAGCCCTGAGTGCTTCCCTCTGCTCTCAGCCCCTGGGAGAAAAATATAAGCCCAGCATCCTCCTGAGAGGAGAGAACAAGCTTGTCTTGTTTAAGAAATCTCTAAACAAGTTGAGAGGGACAGAAACACAGAATAAAGCCTTCTGCTTTTGCCCAGCATACTTGTTCACAAAAATTGTGAAGAGTTTAGTGACAGGGCGCTTGCCCCCTGGTTCATCTTCCTAGCCACTTCACCCCTTCACCCTGATTTATGTCACTTGCATCCAGAGACATCCAGTGAGCGACAGCAAGCAAGTCTGCAAATCCATATATGGGAACCTGCTGGGACAGAGGATTTCGGAGGGCTGGGGCCCGAGGTCCTTTGACAGGGTCTTACTGGGTTGATTTTTTTTTTTTTAAGATTTTATTTATTTATTCATGAGAGACAGAGACAGACAGACAGACACACAGGCAGAGAGAAGCAGGATCCATGCACGGAGCGTGATGCGGGACTCAATCCTGGGTCTCCAGAACCACACCCTGGGCCAAAGGCAGATAGATGCTCAACTGCTGAGCCACCCAGGCGTCCCTTACTGGGTTTAAGAGCTAGGAATGAGTGCTGTAACCACCCAGGGCAGTCATGGTGGTGGGCACAGGGACCCCAAGGTGAAGGCGTAGGCAGGTCTGCCTTGAACTTTCATCTAGTTAGTGTGCTAGCCAAGCACGGCCACAGAGCATTCCCCAGCCCTCCTGGTGACAACTCACATATGGAGTGTGTACCTGAGTGAACCGTGTTCAGTACTGAAACTTGTCCAAACAAGCACACTTCGCCTCATAAAGATCCAGGACCATTACAGTATCATCATCAGAGAGCTTTTATTTATTCCATCTGGAATCAAGCTGTCAGGCAGCACAACTGTGGAATATCTGGGATGTCAAAGTGACATTGATAAAAAATGCTTGCCCACAAGCAGTGTCTAGACTTTTGTAAACCCTAATGATTCATGGTGACGTGGAACTGAAGGGCAGAGGTGGAAATCAAATTGAGGGGTTAGGAGGTAGGAACCGCTGTCAATATGCTAGGAACACGTAACATTTTTATCTTTTGGGAAATTGTGCATCAAATTGATTTTATTTCTTCCAGGGGTATTACGTTACGAAAACAAAATCGAGCTCGTGCAATTAGGTGTTTTTAATTCCATTGGGTAAAGGCTCCTCCCACCTTTTGAATTTATAAACCCCAGTGTTGTAGAGACAGTTGGGGGAAAATTTTACATCTACTGTTTGGACCAAACAGAACCTCCTTGTAAGTAAGAGTCAGTTGGGTATATCATATGCCAGAAAGCAGGATAGAAATTTAAGAAGAATTAGCACAAGTACTTGTGTGAGGTTTTTGTGGGATTTAATTAGCACTTTCCATTTTGAAGGAAGTGGGAGTCATAAATATGTAGATTAGATACAGGCATGGCCCACATGCACCCTTTCAAAGTTATTTCAGGTAAATTAATTTCCATCAGATGCATTATGCAATCTTAAAGTCAACTTTAATAGTATACATTCAGGGAGATGCTTGAGGCATTTTTAAAATGGAGGTCTTTGCCCAGGGACTTTACTAATCATCCCTAATTGCTAGTGTAATCTAAAGCAGTTCATATGGATGATTGATTGATTGATTGATTGATAGATAAATAAATAAAGCAGTTCATATGGAATCCATAGGAACAGAGGAGCTTATTAATAAATAAATCTCTTTTTTTTTGCAACTCACTTGGGATTCCAGCCCCAGAGTTCTACTTGTGATTGAAATCCTGACATGTCTACTGCTAGCAAAGAGACTTTGGGAAAGGGACTTGACTCTGTTCAGCCTATTTCCTTTTCACTAAACGGCAGAAAATAATTGAGCCTGCTTTAGAGGATTTGAAGTGAAGATTAGGTGAGATAAATCCCGGAAAGCATCTAATGCAAAACGACTTGGAAAGAGGTTTACAGTAAGGGCTCAGTCAATGGTACCCATTGTTATAATTGTCGTGTTTTGTTTTATCCTTCTCCCCAAGGGCCATTACATCTCTGCTTTGTTTCTGGCAAAATTGAAGCCAGAAGAAGTGCTTTGGGGACTTTGTGTCACCAGGACTAGGTCCTAAACTCTTGATTTTCAGCCCTCTGTTCTCCTGTTCAGTCTTACCTTACCTTTGGCTCTGCCTTGGTCACAGCTGGGCTTTCTTACCGGTGTGAGGTGGACTCTGATCCTTCATCAGCGTGTTTTCAGATTTTAGTTTGGTTTCCTTTGCTGGTTCAGGGGGTGGCCTGTTAGCATCAGAACTGTGTCTACTTCTCCCTGGTCATACCTGATAGTACCAGCAGTGGAGCAAGAACAAGGATACAGTGGCTAGATGCGCAGACTCCGCTCCTAACTAGCTGTGTGTGCTGGGCCACATCACTTGTGTATTAGTGATAGAAACTCCTGCCCTGTCTGGGAATATTACCTACAAATTCTCTGATATTGAGGGTCGCTTCAAGCAATAGTTATAAATGAGAAAGTGCTTTGATTGGTATGAAGCTGAAGATACATGTGAGATGCCAAGTGTGGCATCAGGGGCATTTGATTGCTTTACTGGCTATGCTATGCCCAGTTGTTTTGTTCTGTCTTCAGAGTGGACGTGTAATCACCTGTGCTCTAGGCAGGGGTGAAATCATGATTTTCTCAGACATGTGTTTCTTGCTCATTTGGTCCGAGTTTATATCTGTGTAGATTGGATGAGGGGCTGGGGAAACCATTCTAAAACACACCAAAAGCCTTTACCAAAAAAATAAAAAGCAACAACAACCACCTTTCAGAAACCCATAAATCAGGTCTCTTAAGGGCAAAACGGTCTGCAGACTTCTTTTTTTTTTTTTAAGATTTTATTTATTCATGAGAGACACAGAGAGAGAGAGAGAGGCAGAGACACAGGCAGAGAGAGAAGCAGGCTCCATGCAAGAAGCCCGATGTGGGACTTGATCCCGGGACTCCAGGATCACACCCTGGGCTGAAGGCAGGTGCCAAACCACTGAGCCACCCAGGGATCCCCCCCAGTCTGCAGACTTCTGGTCAGCAGATCCTGTTTCTGAATGCTGTGTGACCTTAAATAGGCCGTTTGACCTCTCTGGATTTTTTTTTTTTTTAATTTTATTTATTTATTCATGAGAGACACAGAGGCAGAGACACAGGCAGAGGGAGACGCCCTGGCCTGAAGGCGGTGCTAAACCGCTGAACCACCTGGTCTACCAGACCTCTCTGGATTTCAAATTCCTCAGGGGCAGAGATGGCCTAGACAAGTCTCTGTGTTCCTCTTGGCTTCAGAATTTTAGAGGCACAGGTATAGGGCAAAAAGACATGGTGTGCTTTTGCTGTTCTGTCTTTGTAAGTCTCACGTGCATTTTGCTGTCCAAGAGTATCCAAGCCACGTAACTCAGGCTCTGATTTGGTTCAGCTCAGCTGGAGCAAGGCCAACTGCCATGGTTTGGGCAAGCCACATTCAGTGTAGTGTTGACTCTGGAAATCAAGGAATCTTTCTTTGGACCACAGCCTTGCTCTTGCTATTTACCAAGTGAGAGGAGTTAATTACAGAGAAAAATAATTACCTCCACTGAAGCCTGCCAGATACACCGTTTGCCTGCAGCCCGGGGCTTGCATCAGGATTTTGCTGAAGGCAGCGTCCGTAAGTGTGTGTGTACGGGCTGGACAGATAGAAGAGACAAACTTCCATCTTTGGGCAGCCTAGTTCTATGTGGCAGCCTGTGCCAGCTGAGCAGGTGGTGTGATGGAAAGGTGTAGCTTAAGGGTGGCTACGTGTTACCCCGTCTCTTCCCCCATGGGCCTCCAATATAATCCAAAGTAGCCCCTACTTGCCCGTCTCATGGGCTAACATAAATTAACCGCTTTAGAATATCAGGCCACTAGGTTGGGGCATGAGCGGCGGCTGCTAATGTGTCTACATGTTAACACTGAAAGCCATTATTGGCCATTGACACCATAAACTGATTCCTTATGGTGCATGGGCCAGAGAAGTCATGGATGGCAGAATGGAGGAAGAGATCTAGAACCCTTGGCATTGCTAAGGAAGGTGGATGTGAGTAATGGCGTAGGGATCGCCTCAGAAAAGCAGGCATCAGATGCCTCAGAAAAGCAGGCATCTTCTAAGTAAGAGAGAAGAGGGCCAGACAGGCAGGTCAAGAACGGGCTGAAATGAGAAGCATCCTAAACCAACAGCACTGTACAGGCGGAGACTCCGAGGCAGCCAAGTGCTATGCAGGGCCTGCTCGGGAGAGAAGTGCAGGATTCCGAACATGATAGGAGCACAGAAAGGAGGAGCAGGTCAGGAGGTTTATAGGGAGACAGCACGGAGGCCCCTGGGACCGTGGGTGGGGCGGGGCGTGGGCTGAGCTGTTTGTCGGGTATCTTGTGGGCAGGTAGCTTCTGCCGAATGCTGATCCAAGTTGAGTTCACTTCTTGGGTGGTAAGTGCAAGCCGTTTAGCACTCGGGGAATGTTACTCCCAAGCCTCCCAGTCTCAGACCACAGGGGATAGCTGGTCCACCGGGGATGGCTAAGTGTGGGGGGTAGAGCATTCCACTCGTGGTCAGGAAAGCTGTGCCCAATTAAACGTCTCTGATGTCTCCACGGGCATATTCTTGTCTTTCAAAAAGTTGTTGAGAGATTACTAAGGGAAAAGATCATTAAAGAATCTGGTTTCCAGAAAGAGAAGTCAGTTAGAATATACTTAGTCCTGGAAAAGACCGTGACTTAAAATTATATAAAGACAGTGGAATGTCTCCACTGGGCTGGGGGCAGGAAGGGGCGTGAAGAGGGTATGACGGTGGTTGTGGTTCTAAGTCAAAAGTCCCAGTCAGACACAGGAAAGAGGACACTGCTTGTTTGTGTAGAAACCAAAAGAAAAAAAATCTCTATTTCGGTAGATAATGTTTTCTAACCAAGTGTTCATCTAGAATGAGTTTAGTGCACTGTGGCCCACAGCCAGCCTCCTGTGTTCATAATAATCGGCTCATCTTTGTGCATACACGAGTGGCGGATGCTAGCAGGGTATACAACATCTATGCAACACAGTCTCAAGCCTAAAGGAATACACTAGAAACAAAGAAGGGAGTAAAATGTGCTGGAATGGAGCGGGTAACAGGTTGCCTGTGGGTAATAGAATTCTGAGCTGTGTAGGTTGTGGCAGGGAGTATGTTTTCTTAACACGTCTCTGTACTTGAAAACTTGTATTTAGTAATCATGTATTATTTTCACAGGGGGAAAAAGGGATTTAGAGTTTGCAGGGGAGCAAAGTGAGGGTGTGGGGTAAAGGAAAAGAGATTCCCTTAGCAAATTATTCCGTATTTGACCCTGACCTATTGCCAGACCAGGAAAAGTTGGGTCAAGGTGAGATTAAATTGCCTGGTCGTGTCCTATAACGCTGACTTTCTCCTCCTCTCTCCCTTTTTGGCTCCATCGAAGCTAGCTCTGCAATTCACCTTCTTTTTGTTTTGTTTTAATAGTTCACGGATCCTCGCTCTCCTTGGTTTCCAGCACGTCATCAATTTATTCTACAGTGAGTATAAATCAGTGCTGTGTGGCTGTGAGCATGAGAACTGGGGCTCCTTTATCAAGAGGGTTGAGAATAAGATAAAAAAAAAATCGCTTCTCCTAGAGAAAGTATCTCTGATGGAAGGAGCTCGATTAATTAGGGAACAAGATTTGAAATTCGCAAACAGCTATTGATTATAACGTATCAACCAGTAAATCAGGAACTGACTCTTTGTGAAGTAGAGAGAAGAGCAGCCACTACCTTGTGGAGCTATAATAAGGATCCAGTGTTAGGAAGATGACATTTCACTACAATATAAGCCCTTTGAGGACAAGGACTTTTTCTGTTTTTATTCCTGGCGCTTAGAACAAAGCCTAGCACATAGTAGGTGCTCAGAAAATAGGCTCGAATGAGATAAGAAATGCACGTAGGATTGAATATAGTGCACAGAGCAAGCTCACAAGTGTTGGCTATCATCAATGAGTGGTCTATTGAACAAAAGCCACATGTAATCAGATATCGTTCTGGATTTGTTCAGGGGTGCTTGCTTTTTTATAGCTATGTGTGTAATATTGTTGATCTTAAAAACTTTGGGAATTCCTATAAGAAAAAGTAATTTTATTAATTGAGAATTGGAAATCCTTTAACCCTTTAAATCCGTGGAGGACAGATGTTTTGGTAATTCACTTTTTGGCAACGCCAGGCTCCTGGGCTACATATATGGAGCAGGACAAACTGTGTATGGCCCTTATAGGTTAAAGGCCACCCTGGAATCAAGTGAAAGAGACCAGGGCCTGACTGTTCTTTCTTAGGCCTATGGCGAGCACATAGACCTTAGTGATTGTTGACGTGGTCTGATTTGAAGGACCTTGAAATGATCCCTTCTGCTCCTACCCACCTTGCCCCCCCACCTCCAAAACACCTCATTCTTTGGCCAGTCATCTTGTCTGAAATGTCATCACAGAACCCTGTTTTTCATTTTAAAGGCTTTGCATATAGTGACTTTAGAGAGGGGAAGTATTAAAGCCTTTGTCTACTGAGAAAGCATAGAGAGGACATTTTGTCAACTAGTACATACATTAAGTCCTTTCCTCAAGAGGGAAAATCTGTGCCATGGGTGCCAAGATGGTACTTTGAAACCTAGATTTACTTCTCCAACAAGATTTCCTGGTCCTATGCATTTGTCAGGCTCTGGGCTAAGCCCCAAGGACAGGATGTAGGTAGAGAGAGGAGCCTGCAGCTGAAGGAGAAAACCAGAGGCACCAAGGACACCCAGGGTTGGGGGGACTCCGCTTTCCCCGGGTTGGTGCAGAGTAGCTACTGCAGACATCACCGTGCCTGGTGGAAATGCCAAAGTTTCCTGTTAACACAGAGAGGGTAGATTAGATTCTTTTTGGAAGAGTGAAAAACAGGGGCTGGGCTGCATCGGCCAGCCTTGGAGGGAAAGACCATGAGCTTCTCCCACCATGAGAGTTCAGGTGTAGGAACGTCCCTCGCGTTTCCTGGCTCCGCTGTCTTCGAGCAAGATCACCTAGTCAGGGGTCTCTCAGTAGCTCTCGTTCTGGGTGTGTGGACAGGAAATTTCAAATTATTCTTTCTGAGTTGATAGCAGTATGCTCATTACCAAGGACCTAAGAATGATCCTTAATTCCATGTTTAACTAGATAGCAAGAGACCCACAACCTATCTTCGTTTTTTCTCACTGTATGACTTTGTACAAATGACCTCACTATTCCAGGTACCTGTCAGTTTTGTCCTTGCAATCAGGGAGCCGGGTGGTCTCGGGGTGCCCACAACTTCTGACACTGACCATGTCGAAGGCTCTCCTTTACTGTCCTTTATCTGTGCCTTCTCTGAACATATAGGTTACTTTTTGCAGACTCTTATAAAAAAAAAATAGTCTAACATTTGAATGGTTTTTTAATTTTTTTTTTTAAGTTTTGTTATTTAAGAGGGAGAGAAAGCACGAGCAAGGGGAGGGGCAGAGGGAGAAGTGGACTCTCCGCTGAGCAGGGAGCCAAGTGCAGGGCTCGATCCCAGGCCCCTGGGATCATGACCTGAGTCAAAAGCAGATGCTTAACCAATTGAGCCACTCAGGTGCTCCTAACATTTAAATGTTTTTGTGCTTGAGTAGTCTGCTAATTCCAGATTGTATCTGGCATCACATCAAGCATGAATGTGTGGTCCTTTATCTATTATTGGCCACTTGGAAATAGTAGAATTCTGAAACTCAGACACTTCTGTAAATGTTAAGGTGAACAAGTTCCTATTTGTTGTCTAAAAGGAGATTGTTGGGATTTCCTACGTTGCTACCAACCCAGACCAAAGAGCCTGTTTAAAGGCTGAGTGTCTTAAAGGCTCTTGTTCAATGTTCATGGGTTTTATCCCCTGAAATCTCTGTAATTCATGGATATTCAAGAATTCTCATTCTGGCTAAAAATTGCCTGTAATTTTAGTTACAAAGGAAAGAAAAGGCAACATGATGGTAAGCAACTGCCATGGAGAAGTCACTGCCAGCCCTTGGATAGAGAAACTCCAAGAGGCTGCATTTGGCATTAGGCTGGCTTTCTTGGATGGTAGGGGGGCAGCAGTTGAGTTCCCAGGGGAACTGCTAAATGGAGAGAGGCTCCCAGCCTCGCTTAGAGTTCCCAGGTACACAGAAGAGCAGCAGCTGGGGAGTAAGATGCAAAGCACCAGATTTTTTTTCAGGCTGCGGTTGAAAACTGGAGCCCAAGCCTAAAGACAGGTGGGCTGAGTGACAGCGGCCCAGGGATGGGGAAGGAATAGGAGGCTCGTGGACAGAAGTGCTGAGGAGTAGGGCTCCTCCTATATGGGTGGTTCAGCCTGCTGACAGACCTCCAGTAGCCTCCCAGATGTTAGATAGCTGTGACATTCTCACCATTAACTTTCTTCTTTGGATCAGACTCAGAAGTCAGGGGCCTTATTTCTGGAAGGCCTCCATGAGATTGGGGCTGTAGTAAAAGAGCAGGAGAATGTGCCCATTAAGATCATCAACTCTAGAGCCAGACTACCTTGGGTCCACTCCCAGCTCCACCTTTTAACAGCTGTGACCATGGGCAAATTAGGCAACCTCCCTGGGCCTCAGTTTCCTCATTTGGAAAATACACGTGAATAGTATTAGTACCTACTCAAGGGGGTGTTATGAGAAGTCAATGAATAATGAGTGGAAAGGGCTTAGTCACTTATTACCGGAAGGTAAGCAACATGAGGTGAGGGGCTCGGTGGTCATGTTCACAGCTGTAACCCACGTTCTTAAAACTGTGCCTGGCACATGGTAGGAAATCTATAATTGTGTGATAGGTGGTGGTAGTGGGCCTGAGTGGATGAACAGATAGACAAAGAGGGTGAATAGTCTCAGAGAAGGAAGAGTAAGCCCTGAAGACATCTCCCAGTGTCCTCCTGAAAACATTTCTTCTTTTTTTTTTTTTTTCAAGATTTTATCTATTTATTCATGGAGGACACTGAGAGGCAGAGACATAGGCAGAGGGAGAAGCAGGCTCCCTATCGGGAGCCTGAAGTGGACTCCGTCCCAGGACTCTGGGATCACACCCTGAGCCAAAGGCAGATGCTCAACCAGTGACCCACCTAGGCATCCCCTGAAAGCATTCCTTAGATGAGGAGATTGTCCAGCTTGTGACTTTAGGCAAGCTATAACCTCTCTGTGTCTCAAAAGGAATACAGACCTACTTTGTTGGCTTATTGCAAGGATTAAATGGTTTGGCCCCAATAGTCCTAAAAACCAGTTGCCATTGTTAGAAGCCAGCTGGAGGGAGGGCCCTCCTGGGCAGGATTAGGAGTCAGGGCAGTGGGGTCGGGAGCAGGGGGCCAAGAGACATCAGACAGGAACCAGCTCCCCACCTACCACGGCTGATGGACGTAGGGTCTGCAGGGTCTAACCAATCATACCGCTCTGCATTCTGAGCTAACAGAGAAGTAGACACCAGAGTCAGAGTCAGATGCTGATTTTTTTTTTTAATTTTATTTATTTATTCATGAGAGACACACAGAGAGGCAGACACAGGCAGTGAGAAGCAGGGTCCTTAACAGGGAGCCCGATGTGGGACTTGATCCCCAACTGGGATCACACCCTGAGCCAAAGGCAGATGCCCAACCACTGAGCCACCCAGGCATCCTGCTGATTTTTTTATTTTATTTTTATTTTTTTTTCTGCTGATTTTTTTTAAATGGCAGGTTTATCACTAGTAGAATTAGATGGGACATGCATCTAGGACTCAAGGACAAAACAGAGTCTTTACTGATTTCCACTGCCTTCCTGGCTCCCCAGTCACTGCCCCACCCCCAGGGAAGAGCAAATGATGGGGTGGACAGAAGGTAGGAACACTTCCAACCATTGCCCAGAATGTGGACTGTGTTTTATGGACCACCCGCCATGAGAACCTACGGAGAACAAAAGGGTCCCTCCACTGTGATTTCCCCTTGTGGGAGAGGAGGGGTCGGGGTGGGGTGGCCCTGAGGTCTCTGGCTGGCACATAGCTGGGCCATCCACAGACACAGGGCCCAGTCTGGAAGACCCTCCCAGGCCTTACCCTTCCTTCCCAGAGTCACAGGTAACTGCAGGCCTTGAGGTGGGGCAGCAGGAAGGTGCTCAGAGCCTGGGGAGTCGCCAGGCTGGCTGACGGGGCTCCCCGCCTCCCCCACCTTGGAGGCCTTCCTGCCCTGCCGCTGCTCCTGGGGTGGCGCTTCTGAGAGAAGATAAGGAGGGATACAACGGGTGGTTAACCCATGGGCAGCCCTCCCTGCCCCCAGCTGGCATCGCCAGATTTACTACAGAACACCCAGTAGTCAAATAACAAAATTCACACAAACGACTCATAATTGTTTAGTATAAGTTGTGCCCAGTGCCTTGTACCTATGGGATGTACTTAAACCTGTATTTTTATTTGCTACATTTGGGCGTCCCGACCCTGGCTCATCCCTCCTCATCACACCTTCTGAGCACACCTGACCTTAGCATCTCCGCAAGGGAGCAGGGAAGGGGGGGGGGGGCTCCTCACAGCCAAAATAATTGGAGTATCGTTCTCATTCCTCCTAATTTCTCATAATAATATGCTGTTCGTATTTGGCCTTTCTCATTGGTCAAATTCACTGAACCAGTTTATCCAGAAAAAATACACCCGGAAAGAAACTAATGAGTCTTCAGGTCTGCTGTAAGCATTCAAATCTCTGGTGTCCCCCACAGGCTACATCTGCACCATTCTCTGTTCCTCAACTGGTCTAATTTCCCTTATGATTTCTTTACAGCCAGAAGAAAAATGCCAGTCAGAGGTAAGGAACAGTTTGCTGGGTGGATTTCCTCCTTCCCTGTCATCACTCACTTTACCCCGCTCAACCTGAGGATGGGCTCTTAGAGCAAGTAACTCTGTCCCTTGCCATCTTTAGATTCGCAAACTGCGGCGGGAGCTGGATGCCTCCCAGGAAAAGGTTTCAGCTTTGACCACACAGCTGACCGCAAATGTGAGTACAGATATGGGGGGGGGGTGTAGCCATGGGGGGGGTCGTGGGGGGCAGCCTCTGCTGCCTTTGACAGCCGTTATGTCACGGCTGCCTGTCCCCCTCCGCGAGCATGGCTTTAGCATCGTGAGCATGAGCGTCAGCCCTGGCACTTCTCGGCCCTGTGCTTCGGGGAAAATTCCCTAACCTCCGAGCCTGCATTCGCTCATCTGTACGACGGTGGATGGTAACGCTTAGCTCTCTGGGTTGTCATGTGGTCAGTACTGGAACATGTTAAGTGCTCAGCACTGTTCATTTCCCTTTTCTTCCTCTTTCTGAAACTTTTCATCTTAGAGGTTGGGAGTGGGGGGGAGCGAGGCAAAAGAAATCTAAGGCTCCGAATAAATAGCTGACTGTTCTATAATTATAATATACACAATTACGTGTTAAGGAAGTGCTGCCAACCAGCATTCAATTCAACAACTGTTTGAGTGCCAGCTCTGCCCCGGGCACTGTGGGTTCAACAGCAAAGCAAGCCCAGTCCCTGTCATCTTAGTGTTCTTTCTCTGGCACAGCAGAGAGACAAAACAGTTTTGCTATGACATGGTGACCGTTAAGAGAGGGATAAAGGGAGAAGGTTGTGGGAATATGTAAGGAGGAGCACCTCAGTCAGTCTTGTGGTGTGGGGGAGAGGTCAGGAAAGGCCTTCTGGGGGAGGAGGTGACATCTGAGGGATGCTGCGTAGGGGAGGATGCATGAGAAGGGCAGCATTCTAACCACTGTGCAAAAACGTGTTTTTGTGCAAAAGCCCAGGGTGCAGATCTTGGTGCCTTTAGGAACTGTAAGTAGCTCCATGTAATTAGAATCTCCGGCTTGGATGGGGGGAAGAGGCCAGGTTAGAGGGGAAGAGAGGCATCGAAGAAGAACGAGGGGCAGGTCACATCATGCTCACATCACGGAGGCTCTCGGCTCTTAAGGGGAGAGTTTGGGCTTCCCACTGAAGGTAGTGGAGCCCCATCAGTGCCTTTGAAGCAGAGGAGAGGCGGTTCGGTTTGCTCTTCCCGAAGCTTCCTGACCTGACCGTGGTGTGGTTAGATGATTAGGGGGTCAGCATGGAGGTGGAGACTCCTGGTCTGCAAAGGAGGCCTGCGGCAGAGCTGTGAGCCGGTGAGGGCTGAGGCTCCGAAGGCAGAGCCTGAGATTTGCAGAAGGTGTGGAGATGCCCCTGAAGCAAGGCCTCCTGCCGGGAGCGCACGCCGGGCTGAGACCACAGACACTTGCGTGCGAGCCTGTCCGAAAGCAGCCCGCACTACCCCCTTAGCGTGCTGTTCAGATGAAAGGCAACTTCAAAAGGTTGTCTTCCCGGGGCCAGGAAGCTGAGTCAGTGCTCGACTTAATCATTTACCTGGGGGTTTTGCCCAGGTAATTCCTGGCTTAAGCCCGAGTCCACCCAAGGAAACCGTTTCTCTCTAAAGTCCGCACACGGAGTGCCCCGTGCAGCACTTGACCTTAATTACAAGCTCAGTAACTCGTCGTAACTTCTCTCACTGCGATTCATTCTCCTGACTTCTCTCACATTTCTGGGAGTCTTTGAATTTTTTCCACACCCTCACACATCAGGCCTCTGTATGTTTCATTATCCTTTTTAATTCTCTTTGCTTCTTCTGCCGTCAGTGATGCTATCAAAGAACATCAAAACTTGATGTGAGATCTGAATTTTGAAGCTTAGTTCTTATTTAAAAAAAAAAAAAAAAAGCAAATCCAGAGGAATTCTTCAGTGAGTAGCCTTCATCTGGGTACCATTCGAATCCAAGACCAACCCCAGACCCAATGGGCCAATCTGGATATAATCCAAATGTGAGGTTGACAGCAGCCCCTGTCCCAGGTGATTTAGAGCTACTCCCCCACCCCCTTAAGAATTACTGCTGTCAGCTGGTGTCCCTTACTGCTCAGTGCTCAAAAAAATAGTCAAAAAACTTGGGTTAGTTCCTCCAGTGAACTCTTGCTGCCCCAAAGACCTTACAGGGGGCCGTGTGGAACTCTACCCCCTGTTCCAGAAGAGTCAGAGTGAGATTCCCTTACATTATTATTATTCCAAAAGTGTGTTTTGCTCCTCACAAAAGCCACTGAATCCAGTATTGTTTTAAAGTAAATATTTAGTCTCACCACACACCGCAGGCAGTGCTAACGTGTTTTATTGTCTGCCATCTTTCTCACAGGCCAAGCTGTGTTTGTTTTTCTAGGACAAACTACTCAAAGCCACCTTCTCTGGGTGTTTTTATACCATCCGTGTTTGTTTTCCTGGGAATGTGAGAATGGCACTCGGTAAGGAGTCTGTTGTGTGGCTCCGAACGAGGCTCCCGACTGCCTCTCGGCCCGTGTTTTCACAGTTGCTCGTGACCCAGAGTCTGTCCTTTCTCTCGACAGCAAAATGTGAACCTCTGTTTTTTTGTTTTGTTTTGTTTCAGAGAAAACATGGCTTCTTGAGTTTGCAAACACACTTCCCCAGTAGCAGTCTTCTTGGGGTCAGGCTTTTGTTTTTAAGTGAATAGAAAGCATGAGTCCCCACAAAGAGAATTCGGGGTGGCAATCAAACAATTGAAGAAAATGAAAATTTGGCCATTTAGATTTGACCTTGGCGTTCCTTTGAAATGCAAGGTTAGCAGTAATTCTCAGCATCCTCCTGCCCTGACCTTGTATCCTTCATGGACTGTGTAAACTGTCTTGAATTGTTTAGCTTTTGTTCTGTCATAGTCTCCCGGGCAAGCTAAACTAAAGCATATCTCTTGATTTTATTATTTTTTAAAGATTTTATTTATTTATTCATGAGAGACACAGAGAGAGGCAGAGACCCAGGCAGAGGGAAAAGCAGGCTCCCTCTGGGGAGGCCGATGTGGGACTCGATCCCAGGACTCTGGGAATATGACCGGAGCCAAAGGCAATTGCTCCACCACTGAGCCACCCAGGTGCCCCCATCTCTTAATTTTAAAATGCAATAGCATTTTCTCAATTTTTTTAAAGATTTTTTTTTTAATTTTTATTTATTTATGATAGTCACAGAGAGAGAGAGAGAGAGAGAGGCAGAGACACAGGCAGAGGGAGAAGCAGGCTCCATGCACCGGGAGCCTGACGTGGGATTCGATCCCGGGTCTCCAGGATCGCGCCCTGGGCCAAAGGCAGGCGCCAAACCGCTGCGCCACCCAGGGATCCCGCATTTTCTCAATTTTTAATAGGGAGAGGGCACTCCATTAGAAAGAAACTGGCCAGCCCACTTCACATTTCTGTTACAAGCAGTCCTGCTCTGCTGACTCCTGCTGCTGTCGGAAAAAAAAAGGCCCAATGGTGAATGCTAGACCTGTTGTATCCTCAACTGTTCCTGTTTGATGAAGTCTAGTGACAGGGGCCTCGGACTCACTTCTCTGAGCTCTCCTCTTTAAATTGAAATGTCTGCTGACCCTCCTCACGACCCAGGCCGATGTCCCACCCATACGCTGGCCGTTACCTCACTTTTGATTCTTCATGGAGTACATCGTCAGTCCTCTTTTACTCTAGAATGTTCATACCATATGATCAGATCTCACTTCTCCATTCTCCCAAGACATTTCCTTTGCCAGCTCTTCTCCTATACCTGCCCACCCTGTTCCTAGAACCCTCTCCTGGTCTCTCCCCATCTGTGTTCTCATCCTATCTTTCGTCACTTTCCCAATTCCAAACCTCTTCCTTTCCTTCCCCCCGTCCCCAAAGTGTCCGTTCACTCCTGTGTTCATAGACCTGCATTCACCAATACTGTTTCACTTACTGCTCACAATAACCCTGGGAGGAAAATGGATATTGCACCCATTTTATAGATGGAGAAACTGCAGTCAGGAGGATTAGCTCACTTGCCCCTTCTTTGTCTTGGTTTCAACCATATTATCAGCATCCTCAGTCAACCAACCAATATAGCACCTGCTGCTCTGTGGAGGAAGGGGGAGGCTTCATGTTAGGACACAGGTTGCATCTTGTCCTCCAAGAGGGTTGCAGAGAAAGGAGCAGACAGGAAAACATCGCATTGCTCAATTCTAAGATACACGTTTTTTTTTTCCCCTACATTTTAAACATTTCTGAAAGTGGGATGCATATTTTGATTGTAATTGGCAGCATTTCTCAGGATGTCTTCGTGCTGTATAAAATAATGGTGCGTCTGATGTCGTGTTCTAAGAGAGGTATATAAAAGTAGAGAGCGGCCTTGGGGGAAAGTCCTAACTCCCTGGAGGAACAGGGGAAGGTTTCTCCAAGGAGGTAGCAGATGGGCCTTTCAGTGGCTTTTTATTAACCAGGATTATAACAAGCAAAATATGCCAACCACTTTGTTCATCCGTTCTACAAACACGCTCAATATGAGCCTCTGCTGTGAGCTTGGCACTTGGTGAACAAAGCACAGTGGAGCAGAGGAGACAGACGTGAAGCAGCAGTTGTGAGAGCACATGTGTCTCTAAGCGTGATACCAGAGTGCACGTAGACCAGCAGTCCACGTCCTTTTGAGAGTGACCATGAGGGAACCAACCTGTCTGGGGGTGTCATGAAGACGTGAGCCGAGATCTCTATATTTTTTTTTAGATTTTATTTATTTATAAGAGATGCAGAGAGAGGTAGAGACACAAGCAGAGGGAGAAGCAGGCTCCCTCTGGGAAGCCTGATGTGGGACTTGGTCCCAAGACCCCGGGATCACACCCTGAGCAAAGGCAGATGCTCAACCACTGAGCCACCCAGGTGCCCCAAGCCGAGATCTCTTGAGAAGGATGTGTAGAATCAGACAAGGACGTGGGGGTGGGGAAGAGCATTCCAGGCAGAGGGAAAAGCATGTGTAAAGTGGGAAGAAGCACAGGATCTTTAAGGACATGATAAGCTGGAATGACTGGATCCCAACGAGAGGTGGGGAGTGGGGCTCCGGGGCTGAAGAATTAGATGGCTGCTCGCTCACTTGGCCCCCATGAGGGTTTTAGCCTTTAAGACCCAGCGCCCATCCGGCCCTCTTCCCTTGCAAGGTCATGTCACTAAGACGGTGTCTTTCCTCCCCCAGGCTCACCTGGTGGCAGCCTTTGAGCAGAGTCTTGGAAACATGACAATCAGGCTCCAGAGTTTGACCATGACAGCTGAGCAAAAGGTAAAGCGAGAAAGGATGCTTTTCTCCTCCCTGCTTGGAATGAATAACCTCAAAATAATACTCTCTTTTGTTCTAGAGAATGGTATAGATTTTGGTGTATATGAGCTATTGGAATCAAATCATAAAGAGTTGTACTCTTCTGAGTGCAGATATGACCCAGATCGCAGCAGCATCAGTGACAAACCTCGCAATCCTATTTCTCCTACTTTTTTTTTACATTTAAGATTTTATTTATTTGAGAGAGAGAACGAGCACAGAGCAGAGGGAGAAGCAGGCTCCCCACTGAGCAGGGAGCCTGATGCAGGGCTCGATCCCAAGACCCTGAGATCATGACTTGAGCCTAAGACAGATGCTTAACCAACTGCACCACCCAGACGCCCCCCCCCCCCATTTCTGCTGCTTTGATGTGCTTCTGTGCCCATTGAAAATTGATCCACCCTAATGTATGGGACAGGGTTTGTGGAACTCCTTCATGCCCTAAGCTCCTGGGCTGAAACTGAATTGTCCTTCATTTGAATTCTGTACAGAATGATTGTAGGATAACCAGTATTTCTTTCTGTTCCTCAGGATTCAGAACTGAATGAGTTAAGAAAAACCATCGAGCTGCTGAAGAAACAGAATGCAGCTGCCCAGGCTGCCATTAATGGGGTCATTAACACACCGGAGCTCAATTGCAAAGGTAAAGGAAGGAGCAGCCTCCAGACCAATGACCTTCCTGCCCTTAGAGCCGTCCCCCAACAACATGCAGTGCAGCCTCCCTGCCCAGGGGTGCGTGTGTGTGGCAGTCACACAGGGCCTGGGAGGCAAACACTTTTAATCCCTAACTCCAGGCCTCTGGGAAGACCGCTCTCCTGGCTCAGCCTCTTCCCTGATGTATCTCAAAAATGGACGAAAATCTGTTTCTATTGGCAAAGTATCAAAAGTGTTTCACTTCACTTCACTTGTGCCCTTATTACGCTCTGATACGTGGACATGGGCTGAGCTGGAGTGAGCATCCCATGTTTGTCCAGGGAGGAACTTCTGAGTAAATTGCTTTGTGCTCATGCGTCCTAACCTGGGGCGGGAATGGAACCGTGAGGACGAGTTCCCTCCCGCTGTAGCGATATTAACGGTAATGGTAGAAGGCCCAGTGACAGCTAGCGTTTGTGGAACACTCATTGTGTTGTAAGCACGCTGCTCAATGTTGTCGGTTGTTCATGATCTCATTTTCCTCCCATGACAACCTCCTGAGTGTGGTGCTGGTCCTCTCCACAGTGCACTGATGAGAACCCTGAGTTGCAGGGAGGAGATTCCCGTCCAGAGGATGCAGATTAGTAAGATGCAGAAGTGGGACTAGCCGTGGGTCTCTCTGGAACCCATGCTTTTTTTTTTTTTTTTTTTAATTTTATTTATTTATTCATGAGAGACACAGAGAGAGAGGCAGAGACACAGGCAGAGGGAGAAGCAGGCTCCATGCAGGGAGCCTGACATGGGACTCAATCCCAGGACCCTGGGATCACACCCTGAGCTGAAGGTGGCACCAAACCACTGAACCACCCGGGCTGCCCTAAACCCCGTGCTCTTAAAGAGTAGGCTGCGCCTTTGTGTGGAAAACCGGCCGCAACCTTTATTTGGCATCACCATTACTTCGGATACCAGGCCCTCTGAAAAGTGATGACCGAGTTGAAATGGGAGGGATGAGCAAGAGCTGGCCAGCCTGAGTAAGCGAAGAGAGCGTTCAAGGAAGAGGGACTAATGCACATTAACACGTTAAGGCTCTGAGATGAGATGGGCTCGGCATTTCCAAGGGGCCAAGAAAGGCTCGTGAGGCAGGAGAGTAGAGAGGACTGGGGCAGGGGCAGCCAGACAACACAGGTGACTGTGCCACAGTCCCCCTAAAACATAATCGGGTGCCTATCTTAGGCTTAAGAGAGCTGGTGTCAGGGTGTAGGAGGAGGTCAGGGAGGGGAGTTCTCTTTCTCAGAGCTTCTTCTGACTTCTGTTTGGTGAAGTGGGTAAAATGGGCCCTCATTTAATTAAGTAAAAAGAGCATACCGTGCACCTGCTCCAGGATCATAAAACCAGCAGCTGAGAGCAGAAGGTGCTGTCCAATAAGAAAGACCTAGGAGTCCTCAGGTGTGTTGGATCCAGGTGTAAGAGTCATTCCCGGGGACAGAGGAACAGGCTCGAGGCCACAGCTGCTGATGTCCTGGCCTGGGTCCCCAGGAAACGGTACCTCCCAGTCTGCAGACCTCCGCATCCGCAGACAGCACTCCTCTGACAGCGTCTCCAGCATCAACAGTGCCACCAGCCACTCCAGTGTGGGCAGCAACATCGAGAGTGATTCCAAGAAAAAGAAGAGAAAGAATTGGGTGAGTGTACATCCAAAGACTTTGGTGGGTGCTAACAGGCCAGAGTCCCCCTCTCCCCAGCCCAGAAGGAGCCCCCAGGCCAGCTCTTAACTCCAGAGCATAGAGCTTTGCGAGTGGATCCAAAGAAGCTTGTGGATCTTTTTCTACCAAATTCAGTGTTGTGCTCAGCCAAACACCAGGACCTAGGAAATTACCACCACCTGATAGCTTTTCTGTTTCATGAGACTTTATGTGACATACTCCTCTTTCATTTCATATATGTGTCATTTCGTCCTCCTCATATGTCAGCCACAAAGTGCCAGGTAATAGAGCCAAGTTACTCTTGAGTGGTTTCTTCTTAGTTATTTGGGGGGGGGGGGGGGGGGAGTGGGTATTACTAGTTATCCCATCGTTATCCATGACCCTTATCTGTTTATTTACACAGTTGCCAATGATAGCATGAAACCAATTTTCTTTGAACACTTTTTGACCGTGTCCTATAAGTAAAAGTTTCATCATGTAGATATTAGGTGTTAGTGAAAGGTGTTAAACTGGGGCGTTGTACTTCAAAATGGCAAATTTAATAGACCCAGTCTCCAATGCATTGTTTCTCCACATTTCCATAATCCCAGTGAGCCTCTTGAATTTCTGTACAGTGGTGTCTTGAGCAGTTTTTTTCCTATTTTCCTGGGGATATTACACCCACCCACCCAAGTCTTTTTCAAGTAGGTTCTGTGCCCAATGTGGGACTTGAACTCACAACCCCGAGATCAAGAGTGGCGTGCTGTGCCGACTGAGCCAGCCAGGACCCGCTCCCCGGCACCACCACCACCCACCCTCTCCCTCGAACTTATTTTTAGTTCACTTTGGGCTGAGGATTGACATTTGCTGCTCCCTGTGTTCAGTGCAGGGATATCCCAGGTTGATCTGAAGTGGGCTAGTGCTCAAAGGGCCCCATCCATCAGTGCTGACGACATCGTGTTTTCATAGTAGCTTCAATGTCCTCATCCATTCCATACCCTTCTCCCTCATTTTGTGTTATCTTGGATGGGTGGCGAGGTCTAGCAATAGAGCAGTTGAGGTTGGAGTAATTCCGGTTCCTGATGACTTGCCCTGGAAGACCGTAAGGCCAGTTCAGTGTGGCCCTCTCATTATTCTGACCAAGTTTTTCCTTTGTTGCTAATGACTTGCAGTCAACTCATTGGCTATGCCTTAAAGAGCATTAACATATGTTGCTGATTCTAATATACTGTTGGCAAAATATGGTCTGACTTGATTATCAAAGTGATGAGAGAGAATTATTTTGTATGAAAAACAGTGCTTACCCATTTTCTCCAATTCAAGAAATAAAACTTACTTACTTGCATGAAGACAGATCTTGGTTATCGGTAGAATTGGGGAAGATGGATAATTGGCATTCTCAGACGATCCCAAAGCTTACTTCTATCTAATCTTTGTAATCTCCTCTTCTACCTGGCCCTGTACCAGAGGTAGGTGCAAGGATTTAGGTTGATGGTTTATGTGCCAGGTCCTTCTGTTTCTGGAAGTGGAAATAGGATGAAAAGTAGGAAATGGGATCTCAATCAATCAACCACATGTTGGACATGCCATTCCTTATAGATGTAATACTGATGGGTAAAAAAAAAAAAAATATCCCATTAATTATGTCAGAGTGGCCTGTTTCAAAATTTCTTAATGGCTAAGAAAACCCCCAGGATGTTTTCAGAAGGAAAGAAAGATTTTTACAAAAAAAAGAAATCACTTCTTTTTTAAAAAGATTTTATTTATTTATTCATGAGACACACACAGAGAGAGAGAAAGAAGCAGAGAACACAGGCAGAGGGAGAAGCAGGCTCCATGCGGGGATCCCGATGCGGGACTCGATGCGGGACTCGATCCCGGGTCTCCAGGATCACGCCCTGGGCCGAAGGCAGGTGCCAAACCGCTGAGCCACCCAGGGATCCCCCGGGAAATCACTTTTTAAAAGACCTTATCTCAAGACAAAACTTAATTTTTTTGGTCTAGAAAAATATGTGCTTATCACGGCTTTCAGAGAAGACCCTGCACTTTAATTCCTTCTTTCCTCATTAGCGTTTGTAGATCTGTCCCATGATTTGGGGAATTTGTCATATTCCAATTCCGTTTTCCCGATATAGTTAATGAATTTCTTACCAGCGCTTACTTTTTGAGTCACAAGTGAGGTGACTAATTCCCTGCTTATTCTATCATCTTGGGTGTAGGCAAGTACAGCAGGAACTCCTAAGTAGATCTATCAGAGGGCTGTACGGCCGTGTTGGGACTAGTGCAGCAGTGAAGCTATTTTTGCTGCGAATAGAAGACACATACATACCCCCCTCCCCCCCAAAAAAAGTTAAGGGACAGAGAGATGGCTGATAAGAGACAGAAGGGTGAGAAGCACAGGAAGGTTGGGGGCAGTCATTTCAGCCAGCCAAAGAAGCTGGAAGAACTCGGATCCTAGGGACTTCCAGAAGCGCTATTCCTTTCCTTTCCTAATTGAAGGAAGATGCTTCTAACGCTCTGGAAGATTCGTGTTCCTCCTGGAAAACTCCTCTGTGTGTGGTGTTTATATATGAGCCATGTCGTGTCTGAAAAGTCCGAGGCTTTCCCTGTCACTGGCTTTCTCTGTTAAAAATTGTCTTTTTTCCTTCCCCTTCCCCATTTTTTTGCTTGCGTTTTCCCTGGCAGGTCAATGAGGTAAGCAAGACCAACGCTAATGTCAGATACCAAGCTAACCCATCCATTGATCTGACTAATCCCCTCTGCATCCGTCACCGTGTCTGAGCACCCTGCTTTGTTGCTGCATAACCTCACACTCTCGACATCCATCCGCTGAGCCAGGCTCTGTCTTGCTGTTGGCATCTAGCCTCGAAGCAGGAGTAGGCATGGAATGTCACCCACAGGTCCAGTCCTTTGAGCTGTCAGCACCAGATAACTCTTCTTCCCTTACTGCACTGATTCCAGAGAGCTGTTGGGAACCTTTGTCGTTGGTGGGGGGACGGGGGGTTGGTGGGGGGGAGAATTAATTGCTCTTTTGTCTGCATGTCTCTGTTTTGCCAAGGCCTGAGGGTCGGTTGCAGCCCTGGCCAGGCTGACAGTGTCATGTGTTCAGTTACGCAGCTCCTTCAAGCAAGCCTTTGGGAAGAAGAAGTCCCCCAAGTCTGCATCCTCTCATTCCGACATCGAGGAGATGACAGATTCTTCACTGCCTTCCTCACCAAAGTTACCACACAACGGTTCCACGGGTTCCACTCCACTGCTGAGGGGCTCCCACTCCAACTCCCTGTAAGTCTGTCTGTGTGGGATGCTCACTGGCCAGACGATGCCTTTGGCCCCTAGGAACCCTCCAGGCTAGGTGTCCTGTTAGTATACATCTGCTCCCTGGGGTTTTGTTCATCTTGCTTTCATGGGACTGGGCACGTTCTTCCAATGTTTTAGGACTAGAGAGGTTGAAAGAGAAAGGAATCTTCCACTGTTGTTCTGGAACATCACTGTGGGTGGCCATGGGCAAGTGCTTAACCTCTCTGTTTCCATTTTTTTACTTGTCAAATTGGGTGTTGGCTACTTATCCTATCCTGAGGATCGGACGAGATAAATGGATGGGAAAGAGCTACAACCATCTTGCTGGGAGAGGATAGTATGATGAGTGTTAACAGTTTTTGCTGACATTCCAGTTCATTTTCGTGACAAGACTTAGGGATTACACTATTCTCTGATCAGAATTTGATGTTGACTCTTTCTCCAAGGTCAGCACTCAGCAACCGGAAGTTTAAAAAATGGAGAAGACTCTGATAATTCTCTTTATCGAAGGGTTCTGTATTTGGTAAAATGATTCATCACCAGGGGCTCCCCTAGTAAATTTTAAAGGAGTCAATTTGTAAAGAGCTCTTCAGGAACACAGCTGCTTCTGTTAAGTCAGACAGGTGTTTGCTCATGTGACATTGGCTTAGGTGCTCTTCTCCTTGGCAACTAAGTACGTAGATGGAAAGAGTCATCTTCTCTTGCCCAGCCAACCTCCCATGATTTCTGTGAGCCCCCCACTGATCATTGCATCATCAGGGGTGTAGGGAGACAGTCATGTGCCTCATCTAAAGAACAGAAAGCCCAGACTGTAGAGGCAGGAGCACCTCAGGAATGGCTTGAGATGGACAGGTGGGGACCCAGGCGTCAGCTAGAGGATGGCACGGCTAGCTCCCTGTAGCAGTGAGAAAGATTGCCCCTGCCCCATAGGACTGAATTCCCTTGGAGACCACCGTATACCAGGCCAAGAGTGAAACAAGAACTGGAGCTCAGGTGGGACAGTTAGTGAGATGGGATGGTGCCCAGAAGAGAGCCAGTGTGGCTGGAGTTGGACAAGACAGAAGGTGGTTGTAAACACCTCAGTTTTGTCACTGGTGAAAATGAGATTAATTACATCTACTTCCCTGGATACTTGTGAGGTCCCTCTCAGATACTGTGCAAGAAGGACCTCCTTCCTCTCCTTCTCCTTCAGTCTCAGGAGGCCAAGTCTATGGAGCTGTCCCTAAGTCCACTTAGCCAGCAGGCCATCCTGCTGAAGACAGCAGCCATACACATGTCCCAAGGCTGGCTTGCCAGACGGGTGCGGGCAGTGTGGGCAAGGAGCTTGGCTGGGTCTTTGCAGCCCAGCAGCTGCCTGGACAGCACAGGGGACAGGAAGTGGAAGCCAGGAAACAGCACAGAACCTCAACTTCTCAGCAACCCGTGAAGCATGGCTCTGCTGGGGGCCGCTATTTTACTTCATTAGTTTAATAGCTCCTCTTCTCTCTAGGAGCACTGGTGAGAGGGTGGCCGTGGGGGATGTGCGCTTCCTGTGTGAGCGAGGTGCAAACCAGGGTGGGTGGAATGCTGTGGAGGATGGGCTTGCAGTGCGTCCCTGCGATGCCTGCCCCAGGTCTGTGTTCTTGTGTAAAGAATTAGGTAAATCCCCTAAAGTGTGAGCCCTATTTGCCTGCTGGGTGCCTAAGAGGCAAATAGGGGAAAGGTCGCCTATGACTCACAACATGCCATCCCACAACATCTCAGTTCCTCTGACCAGGAGAAAAAGGGACTCCTCACTGATTATTTGTGGATTTAAACATTGGCTGTCACAACCCGTGTTCTGTAGAGACCAAAGTCGATGTTAAGCAGTATCCCACCCCTTAGGATTAGGAATCAGTGGGAACACAACATAGTATAGCTCATTTCACTTCTGAGCTCCTGCTCCTGCTCCATGCCAGGCCCTGGTTACAACCGTGTACGGATGAGGTTCCTATTCTGGTAGACCCTATATGCCCCGGCGAAAGGCAGACATTAAACAAATCCAAATAAACTAGAAAACGATCAGCTAAGGGTTAATGCTCGGAATTAAAATAGTGTGTTGGGATACAGAGTCGCCACCGTGGACGGGGTGGCCAGGAAAGGTGACATGCCAGCTGAGATCTGCATGCTAAGAGAGACCACTGGTTAGTTCTGGTTGGTAACACTGGCTGCTATAACATATGCAGTCCCAGAGCTCAGCGGGTTGACATATGACTGTTTATCTCTGGTTCACACTGAACTCGACACAGATATTCCTTGTCCATCAATCAGCAGGTGGCCTGCCGTGAAAGGCTCCTTCCACCTTGTGCGCCAGCCATCCCACAGGTCCTGACTCCTCTGCTGAGTACTCTGTGTCTAGCCAGCAGGTGGGGCGGGGGGAGAGGGGAGAGAGTGCAGGAGAGTTTTATGGGTCAGGCCTGGAGGAGACAGTCCGCCAAGTGGGGCCGTCCCACCCACAAGGGAATAAGTGACACGTCTGCACCAGGAGGGAAAGGAAATAGACTGTGGGGAACAGACAGGCTGGGGGCGTCTGGGAAGGAGGGATGGCCAGCATGTGGCCAGCATGGCTGCCACATGATGGGAAGTAGGAAAGTGGCAGGAAAGGAGGCCATGGAGGTAAGGCCCAGAACATGGGCATCTTTGAAGTCAAAATAAATTTGCATCTGTTTCTATGCGTGATGGGAGAGGGTTTTGTTTTTGTTTTGTCTTTAAGATTTCTTTGTTTTAGAGACAGACAGTGCAGGATAGGGGTGGAGGGGGAGAGGGAGAGAGAGAATCTTGAGCAGACTCCCCTGCTGAGTGCAGAGCCTGACGCGGAGCTCAGTCTCCATCTCACTTGAACCAACATCAAGAGTTGGACGCCTAACTGACTGAGCCCCTCAGGTACCCCATGGAGAGAGGTGTTTTGCTTTTAGCTTGATTTATTTAAGTAATCTTTGCACCTGATGTGGGGCTCAAACTCATGACCTGAGGATCAAGAGCCACATGCGCTACTGACTGAGCCAGCCAGGTGCCCCATCCTTGGAGAGTTTTAGGCAGGAATAGAAGATCATCTGAACTCCTGTTTCACAAAGATCAGTCTCCTTTCTGCAGATAAGGCACTCAGGGGAACAGGAATGGAAGTAAGGCAACCACACAAGAAGCTAAGAGTACCTCCCGCAGCGCCGTCCACCCCACTCTGGCCTGTTTCCTGTCCTTTGAACACTCTATTCACACACCCCCAGGCCTTTGCCCTTTCTGTGCCCTCTGTCCGGTGCACCTTCCCTCAGATGTGCTCTTCCTTCAAGTCCCTGCTCTAGTTCTCACTAATGCCTTGCCTGTGCACTTTGCATAAAATAACACCCCCACCACAGCCTGCACTCCCCATCATCCCCCTTTCCGCTGTTTTATTTTTCACCATGGCACACATCACCACCTGACGTGCAGATTTCCTCAAGTTATTTGTTCTCCGACCCCCCACCCCCACCCCAAAAAAACATGCAGGATAAGCTACATGGAGGTAGATACTGCTGGATTTGCAGACATTCAAATACTAGGTGAAACAAATGGTGACTTATGGTCGTAGTGAGCCCTGGATGGATTTAAGATGTGTTCTAGAAGCACGCTGACAGCACAAGGTGATATAAAGTGTGAGGGAAAGGGAAGAGTAATCCTTGAATATTCCTAGATTTGCAACTTGAGTACCTGAGTATATGGAAGCATTGCTTCTGGAATGGGTGGGAGGGACCGGGTGGTCAGGAAAGGAGGTGACATGCCAGCTGAGATCTGCAGGGCACGGTGGACATCAGGAGCTCTGGCTGGACTATGTTAAGGCCCAGTTTCTCAGGAGACATCCCTGTGGAGATGCCAACCAGCCTGGGACTCCTAGAGACAGAGATCCAGGAGACGTGGGCTCACAGATGGTACTGGGATATGGGAAACTAGAGGATTCTCCGCAGGGTTGAAGAGAGATGGAGAGGAGCCAGAGGGCCAAGGGCTGAGCTCCGGGAGCTCTGAAGAGAAAGGAAGAGCAGCCAGTGAGATGGGAGGAGGTGGGAGGAAATTGGGAGCAGAGAAAAGAAACTGCTGGGAGGGGGGTGGTAGCTGGGCCAAGTGCTGCAGGGCAGCCGGGGAGGATGAGGGAGAGTGGATGAGGCACTTGGCTGAGCAGCATTCCCAGCGGCCATTGCGAGAACGCTCCCTCCAAACCGCTCTCCCCGTAGGGATCGGGTGGGGCCGACTCTGGGCTCCGCTGCCCTTCTCTGACATTCCACAGCATCTGTGCACACTGGAGATGTTTGTTTTGGGTCTGGCTTTCCAGAGGGTGGGCAGAGGGCAAATGCTTCTTTCCAACCTTGAAGGGTTTGTAAGAATGTGCAAATCTAGATGTGAGAGGAAGTTCAAAGAAGTAACCCAAGGCAGAGGAGTCGGGGGCCCAGAAAAGTTCCTACCCTGTGGGCGAAAGGAATGGTGGTGTGGGAAGGCAGTGTTTCCCACCCTCGAGACGTTTGAAATTAGGTATGCCACCAGCCCAGACAGTGGAAATTGGGGAGTAACACGTTAGGGACTGAGTAGCAGAAAACCTCCATCAGGTTGCCTCAATAAGTAGCCCACGAAGCAGATGAGCACGTATTGAGTGCCTGCTGGATACAGTTCAGGCGCATGAGCTCTAGAGTTAAGTACACCCCCCCACCCCCAGGTTCTGTCCTTATTATTTTCTTTCTTTCTTTTTTTTAATGATGGGCATGTTCATCTCTGTTGGACTCAGCCTCCCCCCTTTTAGTTTTTATTTTTTTAATTTTTTTTAAAGATTTTATTTATTCATTCATGAGAGACACAGAGAGAGGCAGAGACACAGGCAGAGGGAGAAGCAGGCATCATACAGAGAGCCTGACGTGGGACTCGATCCAGGGTCCCCAAGATCACGCCCTGGGCTACAGGCGGTGCCAAACCACTGCGCCACCGGGGCTGCCCAGCCTCCCCCCTTTTAAAAGGAGATAATTACATCACATCTCTGTGGAGTTAGTAGTGGATGGAGTAAATTACTAGTAAGGTTCAGATGCCTGGCGCAGTCGTCCGTGTAGGCAGTCAGCATTTGCTGAGCACCTTTTATGTGCCGATCAGTGTGATCAGGCTCCAGAAATGATGCAGAGAACCCGGGTCCCGGAGCAGCCGGCAGCCATGCAGGAGACCTGAAGAAGACAACCGAACCCTAGTGCAGAAGGAACCAAGGGAAAGGTGCTGCCTTGAGCACTAGGAATAGAGACTAAAACTTAGCCGGGCCTGCTGCAGAGGAACTTGATTTTCGGGAAACCTGGCTGGCTCAGTCAGTGGAGCATGTGGCTCTTGATCTTGGGGTTGTGGGTTCAAGCCCCACACTGGGTGTCAAGATTGCTGGAAAATTAAATCTTAACTTGATTTTCAACGTCATCTTTGTGTTGGGTAGGACATCCCTCCCGTGTGACCTTGCGGTTGTGTGTTCCTGAGAACGGGGCTATTTTGGGGGGAGCACAGTACTCCTGGAGGACTTACTCTCAACACAGACTTTATTAGTTTGCTTCTCTATGTAAAGTCACTGGCCAAGCTCTGCGAGGTCACCCATGTGATATATCCCACAAAGTGGGTGCTCAGGAAGTCTTGTGTCTCTTTGATTGCAAAAGCTCTCTGGGGAAAAGGTGCAGACCATGTGAAGGTGACTGGGGCAAAACGTCTGCCCCAGAGGGCCCGATACAGCAGACTGATGGTGTGAATCCAAGCTAACTAGTCCCTGCAATGAATTGGAGCCTTCGAGGTCTGTGCAGGGCGTGGTTTAGCAAAGACTGGAGTGTCACGATGGAATTTTGTTCAGACTTTACACTCCACTTAAGCCAGGAAACCATACTCCTCTCTCAAAAAGAAACCAGTGTTTGCGAGCCCCCACTGCAAACCTTGCAGACCAGAAAAGGCATGACCAGGTAGCTAAACCCTACAAACCATAGGCTAGTCAAAGCACAGAGAGAGGAGGGCCAAGGGAGGAGGATCTGAATTCTCAAGACATTTTCTAGCCTCTTATCCCAGATCTGTTAGCCTCAGTTTGCCCTAGGCATAGAGTGGAGATACTCAGAAGATTTTCAGGAATTTGTTAAAGGGTTTTGGAAGATTTTGTAGCTGAGACATTTCCTTGGCTGCCAACAACTTTTAAAAACTGGAGGTAGCTTTCTACTCTGTGCATCTCTTGAAGCCATTCAGGGGCAGGTCGAGAAAATCACAACGAAACGATTTGGCCACTCTGGTGTTAAATTTTTCTTCTAGTCCTTTCTGCCCCCAAAATACAATTACATCTCTTTTAACAATTATAAATGGTTTCCCTCTGGCAGTGAACATTTCCACACCCTCAACCAGTTTTACAGGTCAGGCTTTTCTTGGCCTCAAATCTAGGGCTTGGTGTTGGAAGAGTGGGCTGCGCGATTATTTCTGCAGAGACCACGTGCTCACCATGTCGTTCGGAGATAATCAGCTTCAGCTTTGTAACTTTATGAACGTGGGTTTTTTTTTTCTTTTTCATTTTTTCTATCTTCAGTCCAAGAAATGTCAAACCTGCTTATTCTGGATCACCCCTGACACCAGATCCAATGATCTTTGAAATCAACAGACTTTTTTTTTTTTTTTTAAGAAAGTCCTCTTGTCTAACATGGCAATTCATCATGACTTTGATGATCTTCCACTTAGTGCTGACTCGCCAGGTATCTGAACAGCAAAACTAACTGATCACCTAAGGAACCCAGCCTAGAGGGGCCACCTCTTAAGACAAAGATCTGACATGCGGCTGGAGAGGTAGACACTGAGCCACCCTGTTGTACAATTTTCACATAAATCTGTGACTTTGTCATATCACCCTGTCCGCTCTCTTATGATCTGACATGTTTCTCTTTTTTGCCATGAGCTTATTAAGCAGTGTGGGCAGGTAGGGGAAGGAAAGAATGTTGCTTTTTTAAGACACTTTTAAAAGATTGAGTTATAGGGGTAGCCTGGGTGACTCAGTCGGTTAAGCATCTGCCTTCAGCTCGGGTCATGATCCCGAGGTCCTGGGATCGAGCCTCACATGGGGCTCCCTGTTCAGCAGGAAGTCTGCTTCTCCCTCTACCTCTGACCCTCCCCACCCTCAGCTCATGCTCTCTCTCTCTCTCTCTTAAATAAACAATTTTTTTTTTTAAGATTTTGTTTTTTCATGAGAGACGCAGAGAGAAAGGTAGAGACATGGCAGAGAGAGAAGTAGGTTCCCTGCAGGACTCGATCCCAGGACCCAGGCATCACAACCTGAGCCGAAGGCAGATGCTCAACCACTGAGCCACCCAGGCACCCAATAAATAAAATCTTAAAAAAAAAAAAAAAAAAAGAAAGAAAGAAATGAGGTTTAGAATGTGACCAAAAATAAATAACCTCTTCCACCCAAATCTTTCAGTTACCTTCACTTTTGGGCAAATAAAAATCACCCCTCAGCTGTCTGACCTTAGAGTGTCTAATCTTTAAAACAGACAGTTGACCTTCCTTCCCTGAGTGGGTTTAGCTCTCAAGGGCCATGCGGTGTCCCCATAGAGGCCCAGCTGTGTACACATTGGGACCGAAGGGGCGGTTTTAAACCCGGAAGGTTCCCGCTGTCTTTTGCCGGCTCCTGTTTATCCCAGATTATTGGAATTTGGCTGAGGGGCACGCCAAAGCCACCCTGATTGCCAGCGTGCTGCAAAGAGCATAGAGAAGCAACACAGTCTGGATTTCGGGGGCCTTGGCATTGGCGCCCCGGGAGGCGCTGGCCGGCTGCTCAGACAGGGTGACAGGCGCACAAACCTGCCAGGGGACGCGGGGGACACAGGCTGGCGGCCAGGGAGGCCTGAAGCCACGAGCTCCGAGCTGGTCTCCTCAGCAGCGCCTCTCCCCGCAGCATCTCCGAGTGCATCGACAGTGAGGCCGAGACAGTCATGCAGCTCCGGAACGAGCTGAGGGACAAGGAGATGAAGCTGACCGACATCCGCCTGGAAGCGCTCAGCTCCGCGCACCAGCTCGACCAGCTGCGGGAGGCCATGAACAGGATGCAGGTGAGCCCGGGCCCCCCCTTGCTCGCAGCTCCCCGCTCTCCTCTGGTCCTTCGTTTTCCTCTTGCTTTTCCAAAAGGAGCAAGGCTCCTTCTCTTTCCGTGCCCTCCCAGGTATTGCCCAAGCCTCTCCGCCTCTGACTTCCCGGGGCCCTGCCATCGCCTCCTGCGAGCAGCAGTCTCCTTCGCCTGGCCCTTGAGGCCTCCCAGTTTCACCTCCCAGACTCATCAGTCAGAGGGAGCCCCTCACTGCTCCCTTTGCACCAGGAATTTCTGTTTCCTAACGTTCCCTCCGAGGGGATGACCTGCCCAGCCGAATCAGACCCTTCCCCCAGGGTTAGCCTCACCTTCTGCAAAGCTTTTCCAGATCCCGCCTCTGGAAGAGTTAGTGCTCTCAACTGAATTCCTCTAGATGTGTTCTCACAGCCCCTCACCTTCCACCCTGGATTGGAAGGCATCTGCATCTTCTGGCTATTTCTTTCTTTTTTCATTTTTCATTTTTCTTTTTCTTTTTTTTTTTTTTGCATCCCTTTCTCTGGAGGTAGTCCCAGGGCTTTGCACATGGTAGGTCTTCCCTAAATATCTGTAAGGATGAAAGAGCCCTGTGGGCCCTGCCAAATGGGTCCTCGCTGGAGAACCAGCATTTCCCAAAGGAGGTGCCACAGAACACATGTTCCACGAGAGGCTCTGTGGAGGGAGAGCTCCTGGATCACCACTGTTTAGGAAGGCTCTGCACTCTGTGCCCCCTGCAAGGCCCACAAGGCAGAGCAGTTCTTAAGGGCTCTAAGTCTTGCAGGAATGAAACCCGTCAAGCCCAGAGTCTCTCAAACTCCTTGAATGCTAAGGCTCTTTTTCAGCTAAGACTCAGGCAGCAGGCTGTGGGAAACATTGCTGAGGTCTTTCCGAAGGCCAGCTCTCCAAAACGATGGCCCTCGCCCTGCCGGACAGGTCTCGTATGCACCCAAGAGCAGCAAGCACGGCCAAAGCTCTCCGATGGTGTGACTGACCGGGCCTCGGCTGGGATACCCAACTTGATGGCGGTGGGGGGCTCTCTGGTCCCTCCTGCGGTAAACACCTGTTCGCGTTACATCCACCTAGTAAGGGAGCCTCTCCCTTCCTCTTTGCAGAGTGAAATAGAGAAGCTGAAAGCCGAGAATGACCGGCTGAAGTCAGAGTCTCAAGGCAGTGGCTGCAGCCGGGCACCCTCCCAGGTGTCCCTCTCTGCCTCCCCTAGGCAGTCCATGGGCCTCTCGCAGCACAGCTTGAACCTCACCGAGTCAACCAGCCTGGGTGAGTGGCATCACCGGGCTGGGCGCAGGTCAGGGCCTGCAGCGGGCTCTCCAGTCTCCAAGCACGAGCCCCGAGATAAGCAGATGAACAGATCAAACGGAGAGGCAACAGGCGTGCGTGCACGTGGGGTGCGTGTGTGTCTGGGTGTGCGTCTGCTACCGACATGAGCTCAGCCGTTAGACTGCTGTCATGCTTTGCTCCAGTGCCCCCACTTCTCCGGGCCATGAGCTTGGATCCTCTTGTCCACCTTGCTGAGTTCTGTTTGGTCCATTTTTAAGAGGCTGACCTGCAAGCTGAATGCTGCATAGAAACCCCACAGCAGCGGGTCCCAGTTGGGGCGGTGGCTCGCTCTGTGGTCTTCCTGCCTTCGGGACGGAGTCCAGGCCAGCACAGTAATGAGCGAACACGGTCTAGGTTTTCTTTGTAAGCATATCGAGGCCGACGCTTTGATTTCTTATCCATGATGCCGCGTTGCTGTCGTTTTGGTTGAGCCTCTGCCTCGCACTTCCATTTGGCAAGGGACATCGTCAGCCTGCTGGTTCTTGGTCGGTCCACCATCGGTTTCTGTGGTTGCATTCTCCATTCTGCCCTCTGCCCTTCCCCTACCCGCCCCCCCCCGCACCCCGACACCTGGTTTGTCCCGCTGCCGTGCCAGCAAGCAGCGGGGGTGTCAGGAAGCCGGCTTTGCTGTCCCCATGTGCCTAAGGCTGTTGATGTTTTCCATTCGCAGACATGTTGCTGGATGACACTGGTGAATGCTCGGCTCGGAAGGAAGGAGGCAGGCATGTTAAGATAGTTGTCAGCTTTCAGGAGGAAATGAAGTGGAAGGAGGTTAGTTGGATGCCTTTCCCTGCTCTGCGTGTCCCCTCTGCAGGTAGAACTGCCTAGCGTAGCGATGTCATCGTCAGACCGAGTCACCTGAGCGCCCGAGGTGATTCGGGGGTTCTCCTAACGCTTCCCTTAACTCCCCGTCATCCCCGGCAGCGTTTGACACGACGAGAGTGACCAGATGACCCTCCCTCCCTCTTGCATTTGGAAAGTCTAATAAAGTACTAAAAATATCCCCGTGCCGCGCTTTCGCGGAACTAAGCGCTAACCTCCGTCAGGAATGGCTTTTCTGAATCTAACGTGTTGCAAAAGCACTTCGCACAGAAGCAAGCTGCCCCAATTCAGCCGACCAGGAGCACCAGTTTTGTCCAGTGTTCAGAGGCCGCCGACGAGGTGGGAGGCCGAGGGGACCAGGCCCCGCGGGTGGCTAAGGGGAAGCATCCTGGCGGGCTTCCTGACTCCCCGAGACTGAGGAATCTTGAGTTTTCTGTGTCGTTCCTGTTCCCTGCTGGGGTCTAGGAAGGTCACGCCACACCCACCCCAGGGGCTTTTTTGGGGTAGGGGGTTGGCACAATCTTTAGTCATTGATTAAATCCACCTGATGCTGTAGTGACCCTCTCTCAGAGAAGCGGGGAAAGACTTCCGGAGTCGTTACTTCAAGTCCCCTTCAGTCTCTTGTTTGTTGTTTCCCAGCATCCGTGCCGACCCGCTGCCTGTGGTCTAGGAGTCCTGGGGGGACCCGCAGTGCCCACCGCAACGGAGCATCTACAGCCAGACTCTTGGCAGGAGGATTCCACAGTAGGGCTGGCTCTCTCTTCTTGTCGAAGGGGGTAGACCCAGGTTTTGGAGCCGCCCATGATTTCCTCCTCATCTAGCCTAAAAATATATATATTTTTTTATATATAAAAATAAATATGAAGAGATTCATTTTCTTTTTTTTTAAAGATTTTATTTATTTATTCATGAGAGACACACACACAGAGAGAGAGGCAGAGACACAGGCAGAAGGAGAAGCAGGCTCCATGCAGGGAGCCCGACGTGGGACTCGATCCTGGGACCCTGGGATCACGCCCTGGGCTGAAGGCAGACATTCAAGAGCCACCCAGACGTCCCAAGAGATCCATTTTCAGAGCTTTACCTAGTGGAGTGATAAGACTATCAAGGGGAAAAATTCATCCTTAGAACATCCTTATAAAAAATTCAGGTGGGGGTTCCTGGGGATGTGCATTGTTCTAGGGATCCTCAATAGGAACAGATAGATGTCACGTTTTATAAAAGTTTGAGTCCCTTTTAAAAATTGTGTTGTTCTGGATCACCACAGCATCCAGAGGAATCGGTCCAGCAGACCAGGTTACCTCCGTTTTGTAACTGAGGAACCTGGCGCCCAGGTGACAGGGCAACTGGTGAGGCCGGGTCTTCTGATGGCAAGACTGGTGCTCTTTTCTCGGCTGCTTTTACTTACCTGCCACATACACCCCCGCCCGCACTCCCTGCACCCACCCTTCCAATTCCGTATCCTTATGAGCACATCAGATCTGAGATTTTAAAATCCAACAAGATGGAATGTTCTATTAGTTTTTCTTTAATCATTGTGATTAGTTATCTCCTCCCCTGCCCCCCTTGTGCAGAGAGCCCTATTGGGCGAAGTTGAAAAGAAGTAGGAAAAAGATACTTTATTGTGAACTTCTCAGAGTTTTACTTGTTTTCTAAATTGAGTATGATTTAACCTTTAATTAGCAGAAAAGCAATCAGCGTTGTTTAAGGAAAAAAAAAAAAGGAATGTATTCTCTCCTGAAGGAGTTTAAGATCTAGCAAGGAGATAAACTTGGTTTACAGATAGACCTAAATACCTAAAAGTAAACAAGTACAGAATACGTTGATAGGTTATATGTAGAACCAGTGAAGCAGTGGGCACCGTGAGCCTGGTGGGTTAATCACTGAAGGCTTCCTGGAAGAGGTGAGCCTGCAAGCAAGGTTTGGAAAAGGAGAGATGGCAGGAGAGGGGAGAAGCATTCCAGGCAAGCGATGTGATCTGTGCACTCTCCAAGGTACACCTCTAGTAGACGCTTCTAGATTCCAGAGAGGAGGTCCTCTCTTCCTGACCCACGGATTGCTGTTTTTCCAAGACAGCAGGGAAAGTTTTGTTTTTGTTTTTTTTTTAAAGACTATTGTATTCCAGCTACGTTGTATCTGGTGTTGTAACAAATAGAACTTTTATTCCCCTCTCAAACCATTGGTGGAGTTCTAAGGCAATCTGAGTCCTTGCTAACCTGTGTCAGAAAGGATCCGCCTGGTTTTCACCTGCATGCATTTCCTTACCTTTAGGATTCCAGACCACACCTCTTTCTTATTGGCTGCATTGGAGTTAGTGGCAAGACGAAGTGGGATGTGCTCGATGGGGTGGTTAGACGACTGTTCAAAGTAAGTGTCTGAGAGGCTGGCTGCAGTGGTCTGCCCAAAGTGGGGCCTGGGGCGGAAGGGAGGGAGGGAGGGGGGGGGCAGTTTGTGTCCTGACCGGGGCCTCTCCTTGGGCCTGCTCCCCACCCCTGTCCTCGCGTTGCTGGGACTTGTCCCCAGGCCACTTAGGTAACAGGAGGTTGGTGAGTACAGACCAGTGATGGGCCAGCCAGTGAGAGCCGTTTCCCTGGCCCTGAGCAATTATTTGAGCCTCGCGTGGTGAGCTGCTCATGTCCAAATCCTCCCCTCACCTTAGAGTTGTGTCCTATTGAATATGCTTTGGAGTGAGTGCCCTGTGAGCAGGGCGAAGACCGCAAATTTCCATTCTTCATTTGATCCAACTTGGCCAACACCTCACAGAGCCTGTGATTTGTGCTTCACACGACAGTAACATCTGTTCAGGGGCCAGAGTCCAAGATGGTACTGAAGTTATTCTTGCATTTGTTCTAATCACATCACCGGAGTGGGTGGGTGTTGATCACAGGAGGAATAACTAAGGAGTACGGAGATGAACCTGCAAGCGCAAGGTGTTCGGGAAGAAGCTTTTCGTACTTTCTTTTCTGCTGTCCCTAAGTGAGTCCGCAGTCATAAGTGCTCGCTAATCATGTCTCCTGAGCAGTATTCGTACCCTGCATTTTTGGTGCCAGAGACCCTGCTAACGTGATCCCAGTTTATCTCCAAGCCTGTGAGGAAGGCCCTATTATTTTCACATTTAGAGGAAAAGCAGGACTCAGAGCAGGTCACTTGCCCAAGGTCACAGAGCCAGAACTCAGCCCTGCTGGTCTAGTTCTGTTGGTCTGACTTTAAAACCCGAGTTAACAAGTGCAATCTCTAGCATCTCGATGCTGGTGGCTTCACACGCGGGAAGCCCTGTTCTCTGGCCAAAGGTCATTCCCCATCTTGGAGGGCTGTGGAAATGTGACCGGGCAAGAGATGGGAATGGCTGAGGGCAGACCAATCCCGCTGCCTGGACCCAAAACCTCGAGTCTGCTGATGGGCAGTCGGGACATCCTTGGCTTAAAAAGACAACAGTTTGGGCTGGAGACAGCCTGTGGGGCGTCACATGTGAGGAAGTGAGACCATTAAAGGGAGAGAGGCTGTTAACCAATATTCCACGTCATCATCTTCCAGCCACCTCCTGCCCACAGACCTTCGGTCCAAGGTCACTGACCCCTAAAACCTTTTGGTCACTCACCTCAGAGGGCACACTTTCCAAATTAAACACAATTTTTCCTGCTGCTTCTTTCGTGCAGTCCTGGAGTCAAATACATAAATGTATCTGACTGCAGAACTCCTTTTTTTTTCCCTGGGGTTTGCTCCCTTTGTCGTCATCAACGTGGTCTTTGCTCTGGGCCAAGAGAAGGGGCTGGTGGAGAGATTTGGCGTCAGAATTACTTTCTCGTGAGTTTTCGAGCACTGGTCACAGGCCCTGGTGTCTTCAGGACTTCAGCTGAACTCAGGAAAAGCAGCCTCACTTCTCCGTGCCTGGTTCATCCAGACTAAACGTCCACGATTGTGTCAGGGCTCCCCTCCACGTCACTAACCAAATAAATCTGTACTTGAAGAGGCCTGCGATCCTCGGGCATCCTCCCCGTAGAAAGTCAGCTCCTCCCTCCCCTCGTTCCACAGGTTTCAACCCAGGCATCAACTGGGAAAGAAGATGGTCATAAATCACCCAAAGAAAACATGAGTCACAGGCGGATTTCTAGCCACGTCTTTGATGGGGTCTTGATTTTACTCTTCCCAGGAATACATCATCCACGTCGACCCCGTGAGTCAGCTGGGGCTGAACTCAGACAGTGTTCTGGGCTACAGCATCGGGGAGATCCAGCGCAGCAACACCTCCGAGACCCCCGAGCTTCTGCCCTGTGGCTATCTGGTGGGCGAGAACACGACCATCTCCGTGACCGTCAAAGGTAAATCCGGCGGATGGCGGAGGTCGGTCGGAGTTTTCAGGAATTGCAGTTTTTGTTTTGTGACTTGGCGTAGCAAACCGTGGCCACAGTTTTGTTTGCCCACATGTGCGTGGGTTGGTTTCTCTCCCCCCTGCAACCACAGTCATTCTTACCTAAGCAAGTTCAACGGTCTTTAGCTTTTTCAACCACCACCGGAAGCAAACAGGTTTAGTTTATTGCTGAAATTATATAACAAAAGGTCCCATTAGCCTTATGACTCTGAGATGTTGGAATCTTAATAACTCTGATGAAACAGGGCTCCACGGAGACCAGTGGGTTATTCTTGCCAACCGGCCTTGGATGTGCTCGCGTCCTACAGGTGGGAGCTTCTCTTGCCCACGCACCGTGCTGCTGGTGCTTCCGATTGCCTCATCACGCAGGGATGTGAGGCCCCAGGCCAAAGTGTGTTCCAAAGAACTCAAGGCCCACAACGTATCTTGGGGGGGTGGGGGGGTAGGGGGTGAGAAAAAGTTTCCTGGCCAAATAAGTCTAGAAAACTACATCATTAGACCCAACTGTGTGTAGGGGACAGGAAGACAGGAGTGTATTGATGCACCAACTCCGTCCCCAGATATGCCAACTCCTGCCATTAAGAAGGCTGTTTAAGGGGCACCTGGGTGGCTCAATCAGTTGGGTGTCTGCCTTCAGCTCAGGTCATGATCCCGGGATCAGGCAATCGAGCCCCGCATCAGGCCGCCGCTTGACAGGGAACCTTCTTCTCCCTCTCCCTCTGCCATTCCCTCCACGTCTGCTCTCTGGCTCTCTATCAAATAAATAAATAAAATCTCCTTTTTTTAAGATTTTATTTATTTATTCATGAGAGACACAGATTGAGAGAGAGAGGCAGAGACACAGGCAGAGGGAGAAGCAGGCTCCATGCAGGGAGCCCGACGTGGGACTCAATCCCAGGTCTCCAGGATCACACTCTGGGCTGATGGCGGCACTAAACCACTGAGCCACCCGGGCCGCCCAAATAAAATCTTAAAAAAAAAAAAAAAAGAAGGCTGTTTAATCTGACATAAATGTATTTGACTGCAGAACTCCTTTTTCCCCTATATTTTATGAACTCCCCCGCAAAAATATAGATTAATAAACACTGCACAAAGCTCAACCTTCAGGGTGTCCCGTTTCTTACTTCCCCATAAGGCGCAGCTCTGGACTAGAGTTTTAACAGCGTGCTATTGGGGTTGTTTGATGCAAACCTTGTTTCCTGGTTGCAAGGTTTTCCAGAAGCACCCCACCATTCTTTAGGAGCAGCAGTTTCCACCCGGCTCTGCCAGTGACAAGTCTAATGTTACCAGTCGAGCCTCACGCACAGCCTTCTGTGAAATTGCACAGCTGTGGCCTCAGGCTGCAGGGGACAGGCACCTACCCCAAATTAACTTTAGCGGAAATTCTAAATGCACCTGGAAAATGCAGGAATACACTTCAAACACTGCTGGATCCGGGCATCCCGACAGTACGTGAGAACCAGGCCTGCCCCCGCCTTGTGTATTTTCTGAGCTCTTTGCACGCGGCTGCCAAAATGGCCCTGGTAGCCCTGCTTCATCCTTCTGGCTTGGCAACCTAAAAGAGAGAGAAAGTCCTTCTGGAAAAGTGTGACAGAAAATTCTTCAAGATGATTCTGGGCCCACCTGAGTCAAATGGCCGTCACTGACCCGGTCATTACGAGTAGGGAGAGGGTTTGGCCCAAGCCTGGCTGCAAGCCCGCACCTTGGGTGGCTGCAGGTGCTGGGTCAGCGCCTCTTGAACCACCTGGGATAACCTCCCCTTAAGAAGGAAGAGTCAGACTATGAGGGGCAGGAGGAAGGGGTACCAGGCACACCAAAACAGGGCTGCACTACAAGAACCCTTCAGGGAAAGCCTGAACACGTCACAGGTTCAGACTGCATTTGGTCCACGCCGGGGAGCATGCATTGTCACTTGTAGGTGCAGCTGCAGATCCTGAGGGGTGAAAGGAGCCCTCTGTTGCAGACACCAGACCTCTGTAGGAACCGTGACAAGGTGGTCTGTCAAGGGGGAATGTGCCACCCTCCCCGCTCCCCCAGAGCCCGATCTGCAACCGTCAGCATGTCAGGTGGTGCGGCATCTCGAGGGATCAGCTCAGGTTTATTTTTAAGCAACACCTGACTTCTATTTTCTGGCAGTGCTTGAAACTTAGGCCTTCAGGACACTGTAAACAATGCAAGAGTTTGAGCTGAGAGATCCATGGGCTGTGGATGGTCCCCTCCAGGGTCCCCCGGGGTTGGGGCGGGGGTGTGACTGGGCATGCCCTGAAGTGAGTTCATCAGCAGCGCAGTCACTCCCAGGGGGTTTTAGGGCAAAAGGCTAAAAAAGCAGCACATATGTAGAGAGGGATGTTTTTGTGGGTTTTCCCCTCTCTTATTATTAGGTTTAGACAAGAGACCCTGCCTTACGTACTTTGCATCAAGTTTCAACCAGTGTAAGCTACACTTAGCTCAGTGCCAGGAGAGGCCTGTACCCAGAAGATAAGTCATTTAGAAACCTTCATCATGGTCATTCTGGAATACTCTCTCGCATATAGTGGCCATTCTTGGTGGGGGGGGCGTGGGGGGAGGATTAGATACAAGCATATAAATGCATTTGAGGGGTTGTTTGCAGTGAATAATTAGTCAAAGTGAGTAATTATGTCAAATTATAATACGCCCTTATAAAACAGAATAAATAGGGGCACCTGGCTGGCTCACTCAGTGGAGCATGAGACTCTTGATCCCGGGCATGTAAGTTCAGGCCCCGTGTTGGTTATAGAGATTACTTAAAAATGAAATCTTTAAAAAAAATAGAATAAGTGCTTTTTATTTTTTTACCTACATATACTAGTTTTCTTAAGGTGAGTTTTAACAGAATTATCTTAGGTTTCAGACAAGTAACCTTGGATGGATCTTCTCTTGAGAATGATGTCAAGAAAATAATTCTTATAAAAAAGCCAACAGCCAGGGCACCTGGGTGGCTCAGTTAAGCATCCTGACTCTTGATTTCGGCTCAGGTTATGATCTCAGGTTGTGGGGTCCAGCCCAGCACTCAGCAGAAAAGGAGAGGTTCTCTTTCTCTCCGTCTCCCTCTGGCCTTACCCCCACATGCACATGTGCACATTGTCTCATTAAAAATGACTAAACAAATGTTAAAAAATTAAAATAAAAAAGCCAGCAGCCCTGACTGGTGGAGTTGTCTCAGGTAGGAAAGGGGAAAGCTACATTTCCTCTTGACATTGTTGAGGCTCTGAGCCCTTGGTGGGTGGCATCTCAGCCTTCACCTATAGTCCTCATATCCCTGAGACCAATTACATTCCTTTGTTTTAAAGATGAAAGTGGGGACACCTGGGTGGCTTAGCAGTTGAGCCTCTGCCTTCAGCCCAGGGCATGATCCTATAGTCCCAGGATTGAGTCCTGCATCGGGCTCCCTGCAGGGAGCCTGCTTCTCCCTCTGCCTCTGTGTGTCTCATGAATAAATAAATAAAATCTTATAAAAAAATAAAATAAAGATGAAAGTGTTGCTACCTTCATGGCATATCTGAGCGTGGGCAGCAGTGGTCCGTGGCGCACAAGAGAGAACAGGGTGACAGGGCGACCCCAGGGTCTTGGCAGACACGGGAGGCTCAGGTCTGGTTTGGGCAGACCCCAGCAGCCTGGTGAATTCAGACAGGCAAGCAGAGCCCAGAGTCTTAGGAATTCTGCAGAAAACAGACAGCGCCCGAGGGCCTGGGTGTTGAAGTTGAGTCTGAGTCTGGGCAAGTCAGCCTCGGAGGCCTAGCCAGGTGCTAGCCCACACGGTGCCCGTGAGCCGAGCGCCCAGCCTCCCATATACCTGGGTGGGCAGCAGTCTCAGAGGAGTGGCCACCATGGAAAGAGACAGGCAGTCCCGGGTGGCACGCACAGAGGTGGCTCCAAACCCTTCCTGTCCCTCTCCAATGCAGGGCTCGCGGAGAACAGCCTGGACTCCCTGGTGTTCGAGTCTCTGATCCCCAAGCCCATCCTGCAGCGCTATGTCTCCCTGCTGGTGGAGCACCGGCGGATCATCCTCTCCGGCCCCAGCGGCACCGGGAAAACCTACCTGGCCAACCGGCTGTCCGAGTACTTGGTGCTTCGGGAGGGGCGGGAGCTGACAGACGGTGTCATCGCCACCTTCAACGTGGACCACAAGTCCAGCAAGGTGAGGGGGTCGTCCGGAGGATGCCGCCGGCGCCCCAATGGGAGAGCAGCCTTGCCCACGTGCTCTCCCTTGGGGTCGTGAGAGCCTGGTGAAGGACGTCAGGGTGGGGTGGCGGAGGGAAGGCTCTAGCCCACAACTTCCCGCGCCGAGTGCCCTCTATAAGGCGAGCTCGTTCATTTCTCACTTGCCCGCTACGAGCTGGCTCTGACGCTTAGGATCGCCCCAGAAGCACCCGTATCCGTTTACCAAGAATTTGTCATGTGCCTACCTGGTGCTGTTGTTTCTCCCAAATGAAACATGCTCTTGAGGAACAGCAATGACACTAATGATCCTAGCCCGCCTCACAGACCCGCTTGCCCATGACCAGCGCACGGCCTCCTGACAGCCTCAAGGGAGAGGGTGTTGCTACCCTCGTGTCACAGAAGAGGGACCTGGGCTCGAGGCAGGTGGCCACGTGCCTAGGACCGCTCACGTGGTCCAGAGCGGTGGACTCCAGAGGCAGCACAGAGATTCACTCCTGCTTCACGGGGACCAGCAGAGACGTTTGGTCCTACGTCCCGGGCCGAGATCCTCAAGTGCTTTCTCAGCCCGTTCACTGTTCACACGTGGGGAGGTGATGGACCATGCGCTCTGGCTGGCCCCCAGCAAGGGGACCGGTGAGCCAAAGGTGATTGGGAGATGACTCTCCCGCCCTCCGAATCACCTGGCGTGCCCGAAGAGACAGATTCCTAGACCTCATTCCCAGATGATCGCTTTTCCCGGGTGAGCCGGGAATCTGTGCCGTTCACAGGATTGCTGGGTGATTTTGACGGAGGGGTAGGATAGAGAGAAGTTGTCGGAGTACCGGTCCCCAGAGTCTCTGTGGGATTCTGCTAAGGGAAGGCACCCCCTCCTGGGGCCAGTGAGAGGAGGACCCCAGGCACGTGGCTGGGGGTCGAGCCCAGGCTAGACTTCAGCCCCCTCTCACCTGCCCCTTGACCAGCACCCTCTGCAGAGTCCAGCTCACCAACCGTGCCCCACGAGCCTGAGTAGGGGAAGGAAAGCTCTGGAAGCTCTGTGCTTGTCAGGGGCCCGAAGCCAGGAGCCCTCTGTGGAAAGGAGGCTAAAGGAAGAAATTACTAGTAGCATAAATAGTGGGGCTTTTTCCGATGCTAGCAAGCCACATTTTGACTTAGAAGGGAGGCACACATGGAGGCAAGCCCTGAGTCTGGAGCCAGCCCTGCTGCTTCCCCTCGGTGTGTGCAACCTCAGGCCGGCACCTGATTTTGATGTGCCCAAGCCTCCTCATTGGTAAAATGGAGATAATCCCAGGGCCCACCCAAGAAGCTCACTGTGGGGCTACGGAAATTCTGTACGTGAGGCTCCAAGTCCCTGGGCGCTATTGCTGTGACGGTCATACTAGCAGGCAGGCATGCTGGTCCCTGGCCGGTCCTCCGCTCGCCATTTCAGCCTTTCTCCTTTTGCACTATCTTCCTTCCCTTTCTCTTCTGACACACACCCCTCGCCCCAGCCGTGCTGGGCTGCATCCAACTCCAGCCAATCCCCTACCTCTTCTCCACAGTTCAGCCCGGAGCTTACCCTTTGACCCAGACCTTCCAGAGCCCCCTCTGCATGTAGACCCTCTCCCCTGCACTGTTGGTTGTCCGTCTGTGATGGCACTAATCAGCAGTGCTTGCCTGTGAGTGGGGAGGGGTCCTTTGCTGTATTGATCCACCAACGGCTTCTGGCTCTCAGGAAGGTGCAGGGGAAGTACAGAAGCGTATGAGGCACCTGCCCTTGGGAGCTTACTGGAAGGTGCGCATCATAAGCAAAATCAAGAAAAATGACCCTTCTTGGGGCACCTGCGTGGCTTAGTCGGTTAAGCATCTGCCTTCAGCTCAGGTCATGATCTCAGGATCGAGGGGGATCGAGCCTGCTTCTCCCCCAGCCCCTCCCCTATCACTTTGTGCAAGCACATGTGCACCCTTGCTCTCTCTCTCAAATAAATCAGTAAAATCTTCCCCCCAAAAAGAAAGAACAGTTCTGGAGAAGCGATAGAGCAGGAATACAAAACCATGCCTGGGCACCCCACCGCGCTCTTGCCCAAGGCAGGTTTTCTATTACCTAGTGAATTCCAGGAGGCAGGACCCAGGCCTTCCTCACCCCCTGCCCACCCCACGTCTCCTGAGCCCCCAGATAGATGCTGCATAGCAGAGGGGCACTCAGCACACATTCACCACACGGCCTCCTGCAGGGCCTCCGCAGCTGTGGGACCCGCCAAGTGAAGGCTCTGAGCATGTACATCTTTATTGGGGTGCATTCACCCACTTTATTCGTTCACAGGAATTGCGCCAGTACCTGTCCAACCTTGCTGACCAGTGCACCAGTGAGAACAATGCTGCGGACATGCCCCTCGTCATCATCCTGGACAACCTGCATCACGTCAGCTCCCTGGGCGAGATCTTCAACGGGCTGCTTAACTGCAAGGACCATAAATGGTAAAGGGCAGCTCCGGACCTCATGGCCCCCAGAGGACGGCAGCCATGTGATGTGGGGGTGCGGGCACGGTGCACGTGCAGCCCGGGGTCAGCGTGGGGGGCGGGGGAGGCAAACAGCTATCTGCGTGGACATGCGGGTGTCGTGGGCTTCCGTGAGCACCTTGTCTGGCTTGCCTTTGACTCACAGAGCCTTCTTGTCCTCCGTGTCCCCACAGCCCTTACATAATTGGCACAATGAACCAGGCTACCTCTTCTACTCCCAACCTGCAGCTTCATCACAACTTCAGGTAAGGGACTGCTTTTCGAGCGCCGGCAATGGGCAGCGTGCTGAGCATTTTCCCCAGCCAGCTCCTTTAATTCCCTGGACAGCCGCAAGCAGTTAGATTTATTTTGCAAATGGGGACAGGCAGGCTGAGAGAATTGACTCACGTGGGAGGGTCAGTGGAGAGCTGAGACTGGAGCCCGGGTGTCCCTGACTCTCCGCCCCAGGGGGTCAGAGCAGTGGAGGCCGTCACTTATGAATGTCCCCTCAGAGCTGGGTCTGTGGCCCAGCTCTCTGCCGGGCTGCCCTCCTGCGGGGATGAGGAAGGACTGTCCAGCTCCGTGGTACAAAGTCGCGTTGCCATTTGCCTTGCCGTGGCTGGACGCCCTGCACCGACTCCCAGGTGACCGCACCACCCCCCTCTCCTGCCTGGGCCCTTGGATGCGGCTGAGAAGCTGCTCTGTGGTAGGCCCCTGGCCACTCTGCAGGCATCTCTCAGGGAAATCTATTGAAAGTGGACCTGAATTGTGATCATTAGAAATGTCGACTCCCCCAGGCCTGAGATCATGGCCACCTCTGCATCCAGGCTGGCCTGTCTCGTCATGCTTTCTCCTCCCGCCCCACCGCCACAGCTCCCAGCAGGCTGTTGGGGTAACCCCCGCGCCTGCCCGCACTTGGCTCCCTCCAGGCCATCTGCTGTGCCAGCGGCAGCTGAGTGAGCATTCTAGAATTCAAATCTGATCGTAAAACCCTCATGCTTGAGGCCCTTCAGTGGCTCCCTATTGCCTCCAAAATGGAATCAGACTCCTTAGGTTGGCGGGTCAAGTCTGAACACTGAATGACACTGGTCACGCTGACTCTCTGGAAGTTTCCCCAAATACCCATGCGCCTGTGCAGATGCCACAGCATGGTCTCTGCCCCCACCCCAAACCCCTCTGGTCTCAGACCTCCCCTCCTCTGAGAGTCTTCTCTGATTGCCCGGTTTTGCCACGTTTCCTTCCTCTGTTTGCTTTATCTACTTCCTCCACTAGACCGTGTGCTTCTGGGGAACCGGACTGTGTCTTAGTCTTTGTTGCAGCTCCAGAGGCCAGCCCAGGGCCTGACTTCCAGCACGAGAGGCAGCAGGCTCAGTGGTTAGAGCTCCGACTCTGGAGCTGCACCATCTTGGTTCTGATCTTAGCCCTTCTATTAAGTAGCCCTTTGGTCCTGGATAAGTGGTGCAACCTGTCTGTGCCTCAGCATCTCCGTCTGTGAAAGGGGGATGGCGGTCACAGCTCCATCACAGGGCCGCTGTGTGTGCAGCCTTCAGAGCAGTGTTGGGTGCACAGTAAAGCCTGTCCTAGTAACATAGACGCCTTCCGGATCTGAGGAGCTGAGCTTTGGGGAGGCTGGGATCGTTTTTGTCAGTCCTCATCATTGAAAAGCATTGCTGACTCTCCTGCAGGTGGGTGCTTTGTGCCAACCACACGGAGCCCGTGAAGGGCTTCCTAGGCCGGTTCCTGAGGCGGAAGCTCATGGAAACAGAGATCAGTGGGCGGGTGCGGAACATGGAGCTGGTGAAAATCATCGACTGGATTCCCAAGGTCTGGCATCACCTCAACCGCTTCCTGGAGGCTCACAGCTCCTCAGACGTCACCATAGGTAGGTGGGAGGCTGGGGTGGGGGGACAGGCACTGCTCCTGGCACTCCGGCCACCTCAGATGAGTGTCCTTGGGGCCCTGGCCAGGACAGCACTGGCAGGTGCAAGTCAGCCAGAGGCCGCACTGTCGCCATGGATGAGAAGGGGACAGAGGGAGGATCACAGCCCGAGGCAGACCCCGGACTGCCGGTCGTCTACCCTGGGTGCTGTGTCTCTGTCCCCCTCTTTGCCCAGTGCACCGGGGCTCATCAGCAGCACAGACCCGCATCCCGCCCGGGCTGATGTAAACACTGCCGGCTGGGCGAGGAGCCCCCACCACGAGGCTCCCCCGAGCGCAAACCACCCGGCGACATTGGCTCCACTTTAAAAATAAAATGCCATCAACATTCCTGAAGCTTAGGGTTCAGAGAAGGAAAGACGACGATCATCCCACCATCTTAGCTTTAATTTGAGCTTCTGTTCTCTGCCCTCGTCCAGAAGCATATGCTTTGTGTGGTGGCAAACATAGCATGCACACAAGATGCCCTTTTTTTTTTTTTTTTGGAAGATTTTATTTATTTATTCATGAGAGACACAGAGAGGCAGAGACACAGGCAGAGGGAGAAGCAGGCTCCATGCAGGGAACCCGATGTGGGACTCGATCCCGGGTCTCCAGGATCAGGCCCTGGGCCAAAGGCAGCACTAAACCGCTGCACCCCCCGGGCTGCCCAGGATGCTCTTTTTTATCTCACGTTGTCTCCTGAGCAACTGTGCTGCTGCTCCGTTTTCACAGTCCCTCTCAAAGGCTGCAGGATAATCGAATGGGGCTGTACACCATTTGCGTAAACCGTTTCTCTTCTCTCGGACACGGAATGTGCTTCTCTTGCCAGCAGTCAGGGTTAATCCTGTTGCGGTGAACACCTTCCTCCATAAAGCCCCTCCTCTCTTTTGGATGACTTTCTGGGGGAGAGAGATCCGAGGGTGGGGTGACGGGTTCCAGGTGTCCTGCCCTGTGCCCACCACCCGGCAGCTGGTACTTGTGCCATCATCTGGAAAATCATGGGGTCCCTCCTGCGGGGTCTGTTCGGACCATGGCTTCTCTTAACCCCCAACTTCGGCTCTGACTGATTTTCCCTGTGGTCCCCAGGCCCCCGGCTCTTCCTGTCGTGCCCCATCGATGTGGATGGCTCGAGGGTATGGTTCACCGATTTGTGGAACTACTCCATTATCCCCTATCTCCTGGAAGCCGTCAGAGAAGGACTCCAGGTGAGCGGCACACTTGCTAGCAGCCTCCTCAAAATTGGGAGGCCGGGTGGGGGGCCGGGACTGTCCTGGGGACCAGAGGAGCTGCCGTTACCTCCTCCTGCAGACGTCTGACCGACATGGCGTGACTACCCCTCCGCGGGGAGGCCATCAGGCTAGCACAGAGTAGGACAGATGCAAATCCTGGCTCTGCCACTGTTACGTGTGACCGCAGGCAAGCGGTTCAGCCTCTCTGTGCGCGGCGCCCTCGCTGCTGGGAGAGGAGGCCAGCGGTCTCCACCGCGAGGCGTGATTGCGAGGGTTAGATGCAGGCCCGGCCACGCAGTGCTCAGCACAGTGAGTGCCCAAGAAATGGAAGCGTACAGTTTGCAAAATACTCTCCTGTCTGCAGGTCAGCTCAAGCCCTGCATCAATCCTGGGTCTTGAGCAGAGATTTTTTTTTTTTTTCCTCCATTTTTCAGGAGGGGAAAATTAAGACTCCAAGAGAGTAAGTGACTCGCCCAAGGTCATAAAAGTGACACTTTAAGGAATCTGGGATTTGAGTCCGGGCCTCTAGCTTGGATTCCAGGTTCTGAGGCCTCAGCCCCATTGCACTCAGCACTTGCCACCAGGACACCCGTGCCCACCCCACCTCTCCCCCACCCATATGCCCCTGGGGCCCACGAGGCTGCATGTCCCTGCCCTGCAGCTGGAAGGGCAGCATCCTTCACTTCTCATTCAGCCCAGCGTTGAATGCCAGAGGCTTAGCACTAAATTGGAGCTTGCGACAGTGTCGCTGTGGAGCCTTCAGGCAGCTGGAGCAGGCGACGGGCGCAGCTGAAGAATCCAGGAAGCAGCCCGGTTCCCAGGGGCTCCTGGGCAGTTGGAGAGACAAGAGGCTGCCGTGGGCCGGTGCGGGACACAGGAGGGGGCACGCCTACGTGCGTGTAGGGTGGAGCCCGGGAATGGCTGCAGTCTCTGTTCGTCATTTGTGTACGTCCGGCCAAGCCTGGCGAATATGCAACTGCTACGTGACAGGCAGCCGCGCCGATGGTTTCAGAGGCGCTCGGGACGTGAAGACCTGGGCAAAGAATGTACTCTGCTTTCTGTGACTGCTGTTTCATTGAATGGGAACACGGGTCCTGCAAATGCAGGCCACTGTGTAGATGTAGAAGTGCGTAGTGAAGGCGACGTAACAAGAAATTAGGCGGTCACTTGGTCAGCCCCAAGTCCTCGGTTAGCCGTGTGTGAAGCTCATTCACTGATGGCAGCATTTCTCCTGCGTCATGTGGCTTTCATGAAGAGAGGTCTGAGGGGTTTCAGATCTTTGAACCTCCCTGGGTGGGTAAATTCAGGGACCTGGGTCGACAGACCCCAAGTTAGTCTTTAGTCAGATGATCTGTGAGGCCACAAACCTCAGCAGCCATGCAGTCACTCCTCTTCTTAGGCCACTGAAAGCATCTCCCACATGCTGGATTCTGGAAGTCTGTTTCATTTCAGAAGCCCCTCTCCTCTCTATTACTGACTTCCAGGGGCTGCGGTGTGCCCGGCTTCCCCGGGAGACCCCCACACGGCTCGCAATTAGAGGGAATTAGGGGTGGAAGCGCACCATTTCCTCCATTTCCTCTTATTTCTGCCTTACCTTTCATTTGTTCATCTGCTGCTGCTTTGCTCCGAATTTATCTTGTGATGAGGGATAGGGAGTGACCTCAGGGTGTGCCTGGAAGAAGCCGTGGGCTCTGTTGCGCAAGGGCCTCCCATGCACAGTGAGGCACAAGCCGGGAGTGGAGACGGACTGTGCTCCAGCCTTGAACTACGCATCAACTGGCCCCTTGTTGGTCCTCACCAAGGATGGACGCGCCAAGACCCTGCTCCTTTGGGCCTGAATTTCAAAGGCGGCCTTCGGGGCACGGCTATAAAGGTGGAGTCTAAGCTGCCCTTCCTGGAGTTCACGGCAAAGGAGCATTGGGCCTCTTTCCCACCAAGAGCGAGGAGGCAACAGGTTGACAGGATTTGGGGATGGCTCTAGAACAGGCCATCGGGGGCAGGGAACAGAGACCTGCCACATCTCATGGGACTTACCAGTTCAACGTGAGGCAAGAAGTCATTGCTTCCCTTTGCTGTGAGGTCCTTTGAAAGACCATCTTTCAAGAGTGTGGGATCAAGCAGGGGAGGCAGCCAGAGTTAGCGCTGTACCACGTTGCTCAAAGGTGAGCCACCTTGCCCTAACCTGTGACCTCACGATCCCGAGAAGCCCAGGAAAACCCCAGAATCTACTGATTCCTGAGGAAACCTGGTGAGTTCTTCAGGCCGCTGGCTTTGAAGGAACGTCTGCTGGCACTTACCGAGGGCCTGCTACTTGCTGGACGCTGCGATGTGCTTGATCTCATTTAGTTCTAACGGCCCAGTGAGTACTCAGTGGCTCATAGATGAGAAGACCAGGCTCATGAGAGTTTTCGGTGATTATCCAAGTTCACTCAGTGGGGTGTGATGAGCCATCGTTGGAGCCAGGTCTGGTGACTACTCCATTACTTCTGTGATTTTCAGGCTGCCCCGAGGAACCCCATCACTCCCAGAAGCCTCAGGTAGCTCAGGGAACAAAGTATTGTATTCTGTAGAGTGGTTCTCCACATCAGATTTCATTTAACAAAAGGATTCCTCTTTTAAAAAAAAAAAAAAAAAAATGTCTGATTCCCCACTGCTCCTGGGTTACTCTGAGTCCATGCTCATTATGTGCAGGGTCCTTGACTCCTGACATGTGCATGCAGGGCCCATGAGGACCACGCACTGTGGCTCAGGGCCGGTAGGCATGTGCCCCTGGCAGCTCCGTACATTCTGTGGAGTCAGAAGGCTCACAGAGGCCCAGGTTTTAGTTCTCATTGTCTGAGCCCTGAGTCAGTGGGCATGCCAGGCCCCTCCCTGCCTAAGGGAAAGTGAATGTCCCATCTGTCTGTCTCTGTCCAGCTGTCTCCGGTGCTCCGCAGAGCTGCCTCAGGGCTCCGCGATGGGGCGGGGGAGCTTTTATGATCATTCCTCTGCTTGCCACGGTACTTACCCAGCCATTCATCACCCAGTCTCGAACATGTCGAGTGGCAAGTGTGGAGGCTTGTAAAAATATTTTCTGTTCTTGCAGATGATGTTCACGTGTGCCTGACGTACATTTGTCTTATGACTCAGTTTCCAGTCCTGCTCCCCCTTGGAGCTATCACTATAAACATTTAGTCTAAAGTGTCTAAAGTCTGGAGCAACTCCAGAGACCTGTGTTCCCCTGCTGGAAGGAGAGAGCATTGGGCCATGAATCAGATGACCCGACCTGAGACCCTGGGCAGGTCTCCTGTCTACAGGCCTCAGGTTCCCTGTGATCTGAAAAGCTTAGACTAGAAGAGTTTTTTCTCCGGCTGGCTTCTGCGGAGCCCCGAAGGTCCTCCGGCTACTCAGTGGTAGGGTCAGGGGAAGAGACAGTATTTAAAAATATGATGGGCCATATTATGTCTAAGGACTTGACGAGCTCCACGTCTCAGCCTCTTGCTCTGCAGCCCTGAGCCTCTCCTCCTCCAGACTGGCTCCAGAAGTCAGACCCTGGTTCAGCCTCACACGTGAGATCTGGCCTGGGAAAAGTGGCCCAATCCTCCCTTTGGAGAGAGAAACTTCTAAAACTGCAAAAATATTTCTAATCGAGGACAGCCTTCCTCCGTTCTGAATCTCCCCCTAGTGCTTGTGTGTCCTCTCCCTCCTGGCACAGCCACATGTGCACACACGCACACCTTCACGTCATCCATTCTCGCCCAGACTGTGAATTGCCTTTAGAACACCAGACTGAATTCTCAGGCCTGAAGCTCACCACTGCCCCAGGATAAGGAAGATTTAGTGGCAGACAGGGCCGGGGTGCTAGACGGGAGGGGTGCAAGTGTCTGAGAAAGCAGTGAGGTCATAGGCTGCGTGCGTCTTGAGTGCAGCAGGAGCCGGTCGCTAATGGGGGAGCGGTGGGTAAGCCCGTGTGCCAGGCCGCCAGGGTGGGAGGCTTCCCCGACAAATCATACATAAAGGTCAGAGGTGCCGTGGGCGATCGTGAGTCAGCCACGTTGACACATCCTTACCTGGTGGACAGCCTGGTCTGCATCTCCCGGCTCTGGTTTTGGCGGAGTCGTGAGGCTCTTGCAGATACCAAGTGGACTCGGTCAGGAGGGGTGGAGCGGGAAAGAAAGGCCCAGAGAAGGAAGCTGAGGTCCTGGGTTTGAATCCAGCTCTTCTCCATAACCTTTCATGCCTGGCGCTTCTGCTTAGGCCCTGACAACCCCACCTGGTAGGTGAGGCCAGGTGACCCCAGTTCCTTCCAGCTGGGGCAGCCTCTGACCTGGATAGATGTGGTTTGTCCGGACAGTCAGAGCTCAGCTGTGTTCTCTCAGCAAGTCCCCTCTCGTCTCTCACCTGTAGGAGTCGTGGGAGGGCAGAAGGAGCCGACATTGTGGTCTGGGAGTCTTTGCTCTTTATACCCCGCGGCGCCCTGTAGAGGGGGTGCCTCCCAGAGCCACAGCCAGCACACCTCCCACGTCTCAGACTCAGTGGCGCGAGGAGCGGGACAGACTCGGATTCCCGTTCTGCAGCCTTTCCTCCCTGGGCCTGTCCCCTCACCTGGGGGACTCGGGTAGTAGTACTTCCCCTTGGAGTCAGCTGGTAGGTAGACGTGATATTTGTAAAGCCCTGCAGACACCCCGTCAGCTCTAAGATGTGGGTGCAGTGGTGGCATTCGGAGAGGGAGAGGACGAAGACACGCCTGGCTGTCTCCCACAGAGCCCCGCCTGGGGAGGTGCTGCAGCCGGGGTTTCTGTCCCCGAAAGAGGGTACAGGTTTCCTGGCATTGATAGTAAAAGTCACTGGAATAATTTCGTCATTAAATATTTAAGGCTTAAGAAAAGGCCTTAAATTAAGTGATAAAGTAGTTTTCTGTTAGTTGTCATGGCCAGTTTTGAAGGATAGTACTAGAGAGAGGGAGAGACTTAAAATTCCGACACCCGCGCATACCCTCTGAACAGTGCGCTGCTTTCAAAGTGCCCAGAGCTGCTGGAGGGGCCCTGAGAGTCCGAGCTGCTTCCAGAAATGGGCTCTCGTCGCACCGGGGCCGCTGGTAACCGCTGCGGTGTGGATGCCCAGCGCTCCGCCTGTGTGGGAGGTCGTCTTCGCAGTCAGCACCCCCTTCCAGCTCCAAGTCCAGCAATTCCACACGGGTAGTTTGGCCATAGTAGGAGTATTTACACCACAGGAGTTGGCAACCGCCTCAAATCACACGGGGTCCCCCCGCCCCGCCCCGTGGAGGCCACTTTTCGGGTTGGGTCAGCAACGCTGAGAGTTGAGAGTGACACGGCGGGGCAGTGGCAGGGCTAAGATGCGGGCCCAGGTCAGCCTCACTCCAAGCCAGCACCTGTGACCCCTCGGGCGTGTCGGCTTCAGTCTTAGCACGCCAAGCGGTGTGTAGCTTGGGTGACTTCCTTCCTTGGAATTCTGGGAGTGGATTTCCTCCCGTCACAGAAGGCGTGATGCTGGGCTTGTGGAGTTCCTCAGAAAGCTGCAAAGCCGGGGCTGCGGAAGAGGTGTCGGGCCACTTCTCTGACTATTCCTTCTTTGCCTGTTTTCAGCTCTATGGAAGGCGGGCCCCCTGGGAGGATCCCGCCAAGTGGGTGATGGACACCTACCCCTGGGCCGCCAGCCCACAGCAGCACGAGTGGCCTCCCCTGCTGCAGCTCCGGCCTGAGGATGTCGGCTTCGACGGCTACTCCATGCCTCGGGAAGGGTCTGCAAGCAAGCAGATGCCACCCAGCGATGCTGAAGGGGACCCGCTGGTGAGTCCTCAGCCCCCAGGGCAGCTCAGCATTCACTGAGCACTTACTATATATTGGTCATGACACAAGGCATGCTGGGAGTACAGATGGGACTGAGCCAGGGTCATGCTTTGGAAGGCGGGGCCCATCCCCAGGGTAGTCACATTTCGGCCAGTAGTATCGTCCATGGTGTCGGTTTTTTGCTCCAGCCTCTGACCCTCTGAAGCTTGTTCTGGTATAAGGTGAAAGGTCACAGATGCGGGTTTTTCCCCGACCTAAACGTCCCGTCTGCTTTGAGTGCCACCCCTGTCAGGCACTGTCCTGCCCCACTGATCTCTCCCACTGGTAAAAGCAGAGGCTGCGATGGCTGCGGAGCAGAAGCCCAAGCCAGCTGACGGGGGGCACAGGCCAGGAGAGGTTCGAGGACAGGGAAGCCTGAGTACGGGTCCCCAGGTCCTTGACGGGAGTAAAGCCTTGCACACTGCCTGAGCTTGCTGTTTACCCCACCGTGGCGGTGAAAGCAGGTAGAGGCCCTCTGAGGAGAATCTGGACTAGGGACGGTGACACCGTCATTACGGCCTTCTCCACCTGCCTGAGACCCACACACGGTCATACTGCAAAATTAAGCCTAATAAATCAAAAGCTCTATTAAAGAAGGTGGAAGCACAACTCCCAGAGCCTCCCTTACATAAGTGACCATTATCATGCCTTCACGTTACCCTTGAGCTCCCTTGGCAGCCAAGGCAAGAGGAAAAACACAGCAGAAAATGTTAACTTGGCATTACTTGATGAAAGAACGTATTCATAAGGGATGCAGCAGGATGCAAAGAGAGCTGACTTGTTCTGTCCTTAATGACTAATTGATTTGCTAGATAATAATAGTCATCATCATCATCATCATCACTGCTTTGGCTTGTCTGCCATCCTCCTGAGTGGCAGGCAGGAGCTGTGGTCCTGTGGAGATTTCTTTTTTTAAACAGGAACAATGTTTAACTTAATTTATTTTTAAAGATTTTATTTATTCATTCATGAGAGACATACACAGAGAGAAGCAGAGACACAGGCAGTGGGAGAAGCAGGCTCCATGCAGGGAGCCCAATGCAGGGCTCAATCCTGGGACTCCAGGATCATGCCCTGGGCCAAAGGCAAGCACTTAACTGCTGAGCCACCTGGCTGCCCAAGTATCTTACATTTTTAAAAAAGATTTTATTTATTTATTCATGAGAGAGAGAGGTGGGGAGGGAGGTGCAGAGACACAGGCAGAGGGAGAAGCAGGCTCCATGCAGGGAACCCGACGTGGGACTCGATCTCGGGTCTCCAAGATCACGCCCCGGGCTGAAGGCAGGCACCCAACCACTGAGCCAGCCACCCAGGCGTCCCAAACAGGGACTATATTTCAAACGGGAGTTGTTATGTGTTACTACGCACAACCTAATGCATAGTATTTACGGCAATGGTTTTGCAGATAAAAAGGATCAGACTTTAAAAAGCCCATGTCTAACATTAATTATGGCTAAAACCAGAGTCCTGGAGACATTCTTATGGCCGCAAGCTCAAGAGCTCTTTCCTTACATAGAAATAAAATTTAGGAGATACCTAGAGGGAAGAAGGACTCCCTCATCCCAGGCCTTCTTTTCTTACTCAGGAGTATTTGTGTCACTGACCCAACTTAAGGGCGTTTAGGTAAAACCTGAAGCTCTTGAGATAGTCACACAGAATTCGCCCTCCAACCCCAGGTCCCCAGAAGCGAGCTGTGCCACTTATCAAATAGATACTTGGGGTTTGTCCCTGCCCAGGGCCAGAAGTCCCTCTGTTAGAATAGCTCTCTTGGTTACTGGCCTCTCTCTCGCTCATGAGACTGAGGCCTCCAGGAAAATAGGACTGACTCGTTCTTGTTCGAGAACACGTACGTAAGGACACTGGGGCCGTTTGATGAGTGAACGATCGCAGCCGCAAAGGATCGCCCGCTGTACTCCGGCTCCACCTCTCCCCCGGTCGTGGCGGTGCAGGTAGGCACCCCCGATGGTGGTTCTGTGCCTTGGCTCACCCAGGAGACCGCACGGCATCTGAGGGGCAGCTGGCTAGGAAGCAGCTGGATTCCATGGCCTTCGCTCAGAGAGACTCTACTTTCTAGCTTCCTTGCCACATAAAATACACAATTTACCGTTGCAAATAAAATTAGTTCCTCGTTCCCCCCTTTCACTTGCAAATAACCAACAGACTGTAGACAGGGAAGGTTTAAGAACACTCTTTAAACTCTTTAAGTCCAACGGTGAGGACAACAGCAGATCTCATTTATTGAGCACTTACTACGCGACACGCCAGGCCCTATGCTGAGGCTCTGAGGCGCATCCTGTCATTTCATTCCCTACTTCAGCCCTGGGAGATCCAGGTGCTCTGCAGATGAGGGTCTGGGGGCTCAGAGATCGTAGGTCATTGGCCCGGAGTTTCCCTCCTTGAAATCTAGGCCTCTGTGTGCCTGGAGGCTCTGCTTGTGACTGGTGCCGTCCTTTGCCTCCCCCGTGGTGGCCCTGCCTTGCCGGCTCCAGGCCGCCCTCTGGCCAGAGCCAGAAGTACCCACGGGTTGGGTGTACCCCAAAGGGGGAGCCATGTGCCTCCATGGCAGCCGCGCTAAATGCACCTGTTCCAGCAGCAGGGACGCTCGGGGCATCTTTACCCCATTTGAGGGCCGCACTTGGGTAGAGTGTGTTGTTTCCAAATAAAAAATAAATATTGTATTCACAGAAGACTTCCTATTTTGTGTTCTGTGCTCTGCGTATGTTAATTCAGTCCACCCCCACCACGTCGTAGGACACGTACAATTATTCACACGTGGCCAACAAAGAAGCTAAGGCACAAAAAGATTAAGTAACTTACCCAAGGAGGGCATTTGGGGACGCCTGGGTGGCTCAGTGGTTGAGTGTCTGCCTTCAGCTCAGGGCCTGATCCCCGGATCCTGGGATCGAGTCCTGCATCAGGCTCCTCCGTGGGGAGCCTGCTTCTCCCTCTGCCTGTGTCTCCGCTTCTCTCGCTGTGTCTCTCATGAATAAATAAAGACAATATTAAAAGAAAAAAGAAAAAGTAACTTCCCCAAGGTTAGACGGCTCATACATGGCAGAGGCAGGATTTGGACCCTGGAAGCCGGGCCCAGAGGCCACGGGTGTTGTGTCCACGGCCTCCGTTGTGGGCTGCAACCCAGGGGGAGTCCGGAGGATGGAGCGCGAGCTTGGAGAAGGCCCAAGGTGGAGGGCTGGCAGCCTGGAGGCCGCTCACGCTCTCCCTCTCCCCCTCTCTCCCTGTCCCCAGATGAACATGCTGATGAGGCTGCAGGAGGCCGCCAACTACTCCAGCCCCCAGAGCTATGACAGCGACTCCAACAGCAACAGCCATCATGACGACATCCTGGACTCGTCCCTGGAGTCTACTCTGTGACAGGGGCCAGCCGTGGCGCCGGCCCGCCTCCCCCCACCCCTGGCCCTGCTCCACCTGCGTGCCCTGCCCCATCCCAACGATGCCCTCCTGAGCCAGCCCCCGGCCGCAGCTCGACGAGAGCCGCAGGGCTCCCCGGAACCCCTCACCCGCCAGCCTCGACCTGGGTGCGGGCCTCCCAGGCCGCCGCCTCGGCCCCACTTCCTTCCACAGTGAGAACCTGCACTACCTTCTGTTCATTTCCCTTATCGTTTGCCTTGTTGCTGTGACCTCCCTAAGACACTGAAGAACACTTCTCGGGGAAGCATCATCACCGTTGAGATGAAAAGGGGACAAAGAACACAAACAAGCAGACAAAAAACAAAACCACCCCAAGAAGCCACGTGAAGCCCTGAAAGCAAAGCGCATCCTGCCGTGAGCCTCCCGGAGCGGAGGAGGCCGGAGCCCACCAAGCCCACCGGCGGGCCTCCCAGCCGCCCCTCGGCACCGACCCTCCAGGCCGGTCTCGCCGCCAGCGCCCCCCACGCCCCCTCTGCCACCCAGCCGGCCCCCCGGGCGAGCTGGTGCTAACTTGGGGCGCCGCTTGGTCACCCCCGCCAGACCCCAGAGCTGCCCGCGCGCGGGGCGACCCTTAGGGCAACACCCAGCACGCTCGCCGGTCGGGTTTGCCTTCTAAATGGTGCTCTCCTTGCCCGAGAGGTGTCCTCACCTGTTCCAGCTCGGCCGCACCTTTCGGGGCCGTGGGCCTCCAGCCGGTTGCTGAGCTGAGCGTGAGTGGGGTGCGCGAGCGGCCGAGCAGGTGTTTCTCCCCCAAGCACCGCGGACAGCGGGAGCTGGTCTGTTCGGAGAACTGGTTTACCCCCTTGCAGATGAGGGGGAGTTTCTCCCTTTCCTGACTCTTTGATTTGGAAGACCGCCCCCCCCTCCACCCCCCTGCCTCCCACCCCACCTTTGGTCAGAATCAGTCCTTTGGTGAAAGAAAGAACCGCAGGAGTTGAGTCTCGGTTTGGTCCTGCCGAGTCCTGGTTGTCCGGGCGTCCACGCTCACGGCTGTGCCCCTCGCCGCGGCCTGCTGGGGCCGGGGGTGGCCGTGGCCCCTCTTGTGGACCAGGACCCCACCCTGCACGCGCGGGTGAGCCGGGACCTGGCCTTGCCTTCTCGTCCTCGAGGCTTCAGAACGCACATCGACACCTCAGGCGTGCGAGCCCCAACCTCAGGTGGGGTGCTGAGGTCCCCTCGCACAAGACTTGCACTTTTCCTCAGAACCAACGTGACGCAACTCCACGAGGGGCCGGAGGCCGCTCCCTTCCAGAAGCCCCGGCCTCCGTCCGGACGAGTCTTGCCTGACCTCTTCGGTGCTGACCTTCCCAAAGCGATGCCTTACTGGTTTTGTACTAACCGTGTTCATTTACGAGTGTTGTGCCTGCCTGGGGTCCATGATTTTTTTTTTGTTTTGTTTTGTTTTGTTTTGTTTTCTTGTTTTGTTTTCCCCATCAGAGCAAACAGGGCTAAAAAAAAGTCATCTACTCGTTAGGCGAACTCAAGTTGCGGTGACTTTTCTCATCCGAAAGACTCATTTGTGTGGATGCGTGACCATGGGTAAAAGAAAAAGGAAAAAAAAAAAAAAGATGAATTTTTTTTTTTAGGTTCTTATCGGTCTCCAGCTAACACTCTGACTGGACAGCGATCTGTCAGACGCAGAAAAAGGCAAAAGTTCCTACAAGTCCGCATGACCTTGCTGATACATACCCTGCTAGCACGTGTCTTCAACATACTGGTAGTTTCTTTACAGAGAGTAGTGGTAAATCTGTAAGTTGGTTTGTTTCTGCTTTACAGGGAGAATCTACTGGACCCCAGTGGGGGTGTCTCTGTTCACGATCAGGGTTTTTTATTATTCCAACTTCCACATTTCTATTCCTGAAGGTCCATCTCTGTACACTTTGTCTCATTTTTCTCACCACGAGAACTTGACCTGAAACGGCTCGCATGACGTTGGATGACACCCATTTTCTTCCTCCTCAAAGGAAAAAGGAGGATGCACCCCACTAGCTGGTGAACGGACGACCTCTCCGTGCTGTCCTTGCTCATTTAATCTCCGTAAACTCAGACGCTATCGCGTGCAGCCTTCATTAGCCATCTGGGTGTGTGAGTGTGTCTTGTCCTGTTTTGTTTTGTTTTTTCCATAAAAAAATTTTCAACCATGGATTTAGCCTGTGACCACGGGCCACAGCCTGAGCCTTCTGGTAAACCTACAGAGTGGTCCTTCTCAATCTGTTTCCCAGCGATGACCTTACACGCTCATACTGTGAATTTGGGAGGAGGTAAAATAGACCTCTCCTTGGGGGCAGTTTTCCCAGTCACCTTGTGAGTAGACACCTGCCAATATCATTTGAAACCCTTTTTTTGTTTTGTTTTGTTGTTTTTGTTTTTAGGACACCTTCTCTGTCTCCTCCCCTCTCCTATCCTACAGACTTCCCTCCCACCAGGTCCAGGCTCAGAACCGAGACCTCTTGTCTCTGCTGCTGCCTGACTAGTGACCAGTTGATTTGAAGTCGCGTAGCCCTCGTGTGATTCACAACTCCGTGTCCTTCCTCAAGTTTCGGGAAGCAGGGTTGTCTGATACGCACATTTCTTCTTTCGGTCATATTTTACGTTAGTGTCGCTCACCTTTGACAAAGTGACTTTGTGCTCATTTAGGGCTCTGTTCCGAAATGCTTCCATTTTGCCTTTTTCTACAGTTAGGCTACTTTCTGAAAATATATGAAATTCTATGCAACACTTACGTTGAGTTACCAGTGGAAGCCAAAAGTCTTCTTCCCAAACTGCCAAGAATTATACAGGCCATAAATGAGATGGGAATATCTTTTAATTTAAGTTTGGGGGTGGGGTAGGGGTGGGACAAGGAACGAGACTTGCCTAGACCTTTGTTGTGTCTTGGGGACATTTTTTATTTTACTGTTGATGCTTCAACTTCGGAATTCCGTGTACTCAGATCTGATGGTGGTAAATCTACTTCAAAAGGAAAAAAAAAAAACAATCCAACTTTGTGGATATTAAATGGAAGGTTTGCTGTTTTAATCTAGTTGTTTCCAGTGGAGCAGTTTATGAAATATGTCCTATAAGATGTACATTTTTTCACTGTAACATAGAAATTGTAAATAATCGATTAAAGTGCTGCATTTTGATGAATTTTTTCTAGCCATTTTTAAAGAGAAAACTAGGAATTGAGTATTTTGTGTACGGTATGTTTCCTTCCTCCTTCCCTCCCGTCCTCCCTATTTAATTTTCATTTGTCATGAGGTTTTTGGATCTGCCATCGATCTACTGGAGATCATGCCCCACGTCATAGAGAATAAAGCTGATGATTGTACCAGTCTTAAATTATTCATGATTCAATAAAATTGATGCTTATTTATTCAGATTAGTGGTTTGGCTTTTCTGTGCTAGAGCAAGTCTTTGTGGGAGTTGAGTTTCACGCCAACAGCGAGCCGTTCTTCCTTGGATACAGTAAACAGGGAGAGGCCCAAACCCTAGCAAACCTGTCTTTGTCACTAGACCATCTGTATCCCTCCTCCTTCTTCTCATCTGACTTGTGGCTACTTGTGTGGAGCTTCCTGGAAATGCACAACTTTGGATTCCTCTCCAAGTTTATGAATCACTGGGGATATTACGGAAATGCAGATTCTGACTTGATTGGTCCAGGGTGTGGCCAGAGTCTTGATGTCTCACCAACGTGCAGGCAATGCCCGTGCTCTGGGCCCTACATGACCCACGCTGGGAGCAGCAAGCTGTATCAGTGTCCAGCTTTGGCACATGAAAGGTGTTTTTAAAAAAAAAAAAATATTGAATATCTATTAATAGCCAAATTGCTTTCCCAAATGCTCCAGTATAATCTGCAAAAGGACCCCAAGGAGATAAATATTCTTACTTCCATCTTACAAGTGAACAAAACAGGCCCAGAGAAAACCACTTGTCAGCTAAGAGGGAGAGGAGGTGGAGTTCCAGCCCCATCTTCCAAATCCAAATCCTGCTTCACCGGGCTGCCTCTAATCTTAGGGGCCCCGTTCCACAGAGCAGCTGGCATCCGTTGCAGGGCATAGGCAGTGGGAGATGATATCACCTCTTAGCAGTTGCTTTTAACAGCAGCCACAAAGATTTTAAAGGCTTGAAGTGAGGCCTGTGGGCTCGATGGGAAATAATTTCTCCACAGCTAACTCAACTGCCGGTGACGTGAGAGGTCGAACTCATAAGGTACAACCCCCATAATGCACCGCAGTGGCCCAACCACTGGGAGAGAGAGAATCCAGATGTTCAACACAGGTAGTTTTTAGTGCCTGCCAAAAAAAAAAAAAAAAAAAAATGAAGGGGAAGGGGCACCTGGGTGACTCAGTCGGTTAAGTGCCTGCCTTCAGCTCAGGTCATGACCTGAGGGTCCTGGGGTCGAGTCCTCCCCTTAATGGGGAGTCTGCTTCTCCCTCTGTACCTCTGCCCACCTCATTCCTGTTCTCTCTTACTCACAAGTACATAAAATCTTAAAAAAAAAAAAAATGAAGGGTTGCTGGTACAATGGTTCAGCAACCAGATATCCTGAATTTCTAAGATTTCCCATGTCAAATATTCCACCCATTGCTACACAATCTGTTCTGATGTTTTCTAGGTAATAGGATCAGCATATGTAAAGGGTACGATGACTTCAAAACCATTGTATTGGGTTCTAAAACCCACGCCCCTTCTGCCACATGATGCTGCAGTCTCCTTAGGTGGGAGGGGAGGTCTATGCGCCCATTACCTACTGCCGTGTAACTCTCCAAGTTTAGTTTAAAACAACAAACGTTTTCTCTCAGTTCGTGTGAAGCAGTAGCCTGGATGTGGTTTAGCTGGGTCGTCTGACTTGGAGTTTCTCACAAGGCTGCAATCAGCAGGTCTTAAATATTTACAAGGAATATATAGAAGTAGGAACTATAGAGAGCATCTTTTATTTTATTAAGTAATCTACACCAGTGTGTGGGGCTCAAACTCACAACCCCGAGACCAAGAGTTGCAGGCTCCCCAGAAAGCCTCATATTTTATGATAAAATGTAAAATATTCTTTATTTAGGTTAGGAGGCAGGTAAAGATGACACCTGTCACCACTTAGCATCACAGTAAGAGACCCTTAACCAGTGGAGTGAAGCAAGAGGATTGGAAAGGAAAAAATTAAACTTTTTATTCACAGATAACATTATGTACTTAGAGAATCCAAAAGAATTCACAGATAGATAATTAGAAATAATGAGTTGAGTACTTTAGTGGGTTACAAAATCAATGCATGAAAACCAGCTGAACTGGGGCACCTGACTGGCTTAGTCAGTAGAGCACGTGACTCTTGGTCTCAGGGTTGTGAGTTCAAGCACCACATTAGAGGTAGAGCCTACTTGAAAAAAAAATTAAAATAATCAACATCTATATGCAGCCATAAGTTTAAGAATTTATTTATTTATTAAGATTTTATTTATTCATGAGAGAGAGAGAGAGAGAGACAGGCAGAGGGAGAAGCAGGCTCCATGCAGGGAGCCTGACGTGGGACTTGATCCCGGGTCTCCAGGATCAGGCCCTGGGCTGAAGGCAGGCGCTAAACCGCTGAGCCACCCAGTGATCCCCAAGTTTAAGAATTTAAAAGGTACTTAAGAGCGTCAAAAATATCTAATACTTGGGAATAAATGAAATGTAAGATGCGCAAGCCTTCTATACAGAAATATATAAAAAGTTGGGAAGAAATTGAGGAAAACCCAAAGAAAAGGGGAGATTATGTTTGTGGATTAGAAGAGTCAATGTTAGAAAGATATCAGTTTTTCCAAAACGAACTATAGATTTGATGCAATCCCACTCAAAAGACCAACACAGTTTTATGGAATTGACAAGATGGCTTTAAATCTATTTAGAAATGCAAATGGCGAAGCATAGCCAATGAAGAAGAAAGCCAAGAGGGATTTCTCTACCAGATATCAAGACTTAATACAGGGGCACCTGGGCACCTGGGTGGCTCCGTCAGTTAAGCATCTATCCTCGGCTCAGGTCATGATCTCAGGGTCCTGGGATCCAGCCCCGCATCGGGCTGCACAATGGGTGCAGGGGCACGTAGGTCTGTAGCACGATGGACTCGATGCACCAAATGAGCGGCCTGAGCGTTGCAAGGTGTGGGCTGTAGCAGATGCTGTTGATGCCTCGATCCATCTGAGCCTGCCGTGGGCACCTGGCGTGCTGACAGCATGCCACTGCGAGCCCCCGTGTGTCCTGCTGCCCTGCCTGAGACCTTTCCCCAGCGCCCCTGAAGCTCCCTCAGCCCCAGGGCACAGCAGCCCACAGGAGTTTTAGTGCCCTGAGGGATGATCTATGACCAGGAAGGCCCAGGAGTCAGTGGAAGAGTGCCCGGCATTCCCATTCCTCTGTGGGACAAGCGGGCGACAGGGCTCTTCAGAGGCTCCCAATGGGACTGAGCCCCGATCGCCCATCATGACAATTAAGAAGCTCTTTATCAGCTTTCTCCCTTCCTTGTCACATCTCGTCTACTCCTGCCCTCAGAGCTGCTGTGAGGACACACCCCCGAGAGTGAGTCTGCCTTAAATTTTGTACCCCTGACACCTCACTTACCTCGCCCTGGTCCCAGTGCTGCCCTCAGTCGTGCTTCCTGACACCACAGCACAGATTAGCCGGCCACACTCAAGTCCTTTCTCAGGACCTGATAAGACAACTCAGCAATTCCACTCTTAATTATTATTATGGATCGAATTGTGTCCCCCTAAAAGGATATGCTGAAGTTCTCACCTACCAAGAAATAGGTACACGGTGGTTCGTAGCAGTTCTTGTGTTCATTATAACAAAAGACAACCCACACATCTGCCGACCATGGAAGGACAAATAAGATTGTGATAGGTCAGTGTCACACAGCAGAAAAAGACCTGTGGGTAGATATTGGGTGCATGTTGAGAGGACCAGACAGACAGGAAAAGCTGCCAAAAGTATGATTACAAAGTGCACGCTACACCACCCGGGGTGGGTGTCTGCATAGACGGTAAGCTATGGAGCAGGGGCAGCGGTCAGGAGAATTAAAGGGCCCTGGGTTGTCGACATCATCCTATTTGATGACTTGGATGGTGATCACACAAGCACTTGCTTTGTAAGAGATCATTGAGCTGCATGTGCCTTTGCTTTTGGGGCACTTTCTTCTAAGTTGTGCTTCATAATAAGGTTTAGAGAAAGTAGACGCTAGCCCAGGCTGCCCTCCTGGCCACTGCATCCTGTGAATGCAGTTCTTGAAAACGAACAGATTAAGGTTTTGTGGGTTTTTTAAAATATTTTATTTATTTATTCATGAGAGAGAGAGGCAGAGACACAGGCAGAGGGGGAAGCAGGCTCCATGCAGGGAGCCCAACGTGGGACTCGATCCCAGGACCCCAGGATCACGCCCTGGGCTGAAGGTAGTGCTAAACTGCTGAGCCACAGGGGCTGCCCCAGATTAAGGTTTTGACCCTGATCCCACCACTAGCTCCTGGTTTGAATTCTCAGAAGTCGATTCCTCAACCTGTAAATCAAAGGCACGGTTTCCACGCACCCCGACATTTACTGATGTGTGGGCCTGGACACGTTAAGGCCGCCTCCCTGTGCCTCAAGCCGCCTCGAGTGAAATGGGGCTAACACCGGCCTCACAGATCCAGGGACGTGCTTCCTCCACTGTCCTTGTCCTCCCAGCTTCGGCTTCTCTGGGCCGTGCAAGGTCTGCTGCAGCAGAAGCTGGAGCTGGGGGCACCTCAGAGGATGGAACCGGGTGGGAGTCCAAGCGAAGGCGGGAGGACCACCTGATACAGTAGCAGCAGAGGGATCCCCTCCCCGGGTTGGCAGGTGAGTCCAGGTAGTGTCTGGAGTCGAGCTTGCCTGGTGGGGCTGCTTCAGGCAGGACACGGTGGAAAGAGTGTTGGAGTCTGGGGACCTGAGTGACCGCCCGCCTTTGAGATGTCCTGTGGCCTACTCTCAGGGCCACAGTGTTCCCATTTGTCTAATGAAAGGTTGGAGCAGCTCAGCGGCCTTCCAGTGTGGCTCATCACCGCCAGCCCAGAAAGCATGACAAAAACTGCCCCGGGCTTCCCCTGAGGTCTGGGGGACCCACCTCCCTCCTTCCAGCCCTTCCTCCGCGTGGGCCGCCTCTCATGCCCCACGGTGGCCACGAGAGGGCAGCCAAGCCCACGCAATGCCAGTCCTTCACCTGGCCCCACTTCTCTTGGCAAAACTCTCCCTCTGCCTTCAGAAGTGATGATGTTATAGTACAACGAGGCTGACTTGGCAGCCAGATCTTTTATTTCTAAATACGATTCTCCACTCAGAAAAAATAAACCTGGAAAAGTGGCTGATCCCAGGCGGAGGGCAGAAAAAGGACAAGGACAAGGTGAGCCCTGATGCGCTGTGCGGGGAAGCCCAGGAGGGCTCCGGCCCCTGGACACCTAGCGAAGGGACACTAGAGCTGCCTCCAAGGAGCTCCTGCTGGTAATGGGAGAAAACGGAGCCCCAGGAGAAATGCCAGTGGCGATGAACTATGACATGACTGAATGAAACCGGCGTCTGGGAGTCCCTTTAGATCCCAGAAGGCTAGGGGCATGATGCTCGGACGCGTAGGGCTCAGCCCTAGGCCTTTCTTTTTGCCAGATGAGCATGAAAGGGACCATTTCAAAGAAGCTGCGGAAAAGGAGAGGAAGCGTACAGTTCTACAGTGTCACGAAGTAGAGACTCCACAGAGGCAGGATGAGCGGCCAGATGAGGAGATAATTTATCTTCCTTCCTGTGAACTGGACAAGGCCTCCACGACCAGTGGCTTACAATCCTGCAATAGCCTACAGATATGTTTGCTAAGCATTTTTTTCTTTTAATTAGGAAATTGCACTTAAATACTAGATTCCCAGGTTCTCTTATGAGGCAGGCAGTCTGAGCTGCAAGTCCACGTGGGAACTGTGAGCTGGAGCCCGCTCAATGGGTGCTGCAGTCCCCAGCCCCCCGCAGTCCCCCGCAGCCCAGCCCCCCTGCCCTGATGTCTGTCACCGCCCCTGAGAGGTGGTGTCCGTCTTTAGGAGACACGTGTGTGTGTGTGTGTGTGTGTGTGAGCGACAGTAGTGGATTCAACATTTCTTAACAGAATTGAGAAAATGAAGAGGTGAGCTCCCACTTGTAGAAACTACATTTGGAGGGACTCTTCCTGGACGTCACAGAAAAATTGAGAGCATCAAAGTTCTCTCCCCCGCAACCCCCCCTTCAGGGACCTGGAGTGGCCAGTCACCCCTCCCCAATTTGTCAGGCAGATGCCTCTTCTCTTCCTCCTTCCAGGTGATGGGAGGGGATTATCCTATAAAACTGGAGAAGCCCCTAGAAGTGAAGAACATTCCCTAAGGGTAAGGAGTAATTTTGCAAAAATTCAAAAGAAGCTTTCTGATCCATGTGTGAAGAGAGAGGCTTTTTTTTTTTTTTTAAAGATGTTATTTATTTAAGAGAGAGTACGTGCACACCCGCAGAGGTGGGTGGGGAGCAGAGGGGGTGGGGGAGGGAGGGGGAAAGAATCTCAAGCAGACTCTGCACTGAGTCCAGCAGATGCAGATGCCGGGCTCCATCTCACAACCCTGAGATCCTGACCTGAGCCAAAGCAAAGAGTCAAAGCGTTGGATGCTTAACCCACGGAGCCACCCAGGGGCTCCTAGAGGGAGGCTTTGTGAGGAGAGACCTAATATAATAATGAGGTAGAGTTAGGGGCAAGGTTAAGAGCAGAGAGAAGGAGTTAAGTTCTTCAATGCTGCAGAAGAGCCTGGTGGTTGTCAACCCAATAGTTACCCTACCCTTCTGACTAACAGAACCCCGATTTCATTCAGGAACAATGTGCTCAACCAGAGACAGTGATCCCAAGTGGCCAAAGCCATGCTGGCAGCTCCTGTGCCTGTGATGGGCATGGTGTGGACGAGGTAGGCGTGGACACGGTCCAGTTCTGTCCAGCGGGTCATAAGATGTTCTCTGGAGGATTCTGGGATGGACTTTCCACTGAGGTAAAAGAGATTCGTGTGAGCGGAAAAAAGTTCTCTTGGCCATAGTCCCTCTTGTTTTCTATTATGAAAGCTGTTGTGTGAAGCGATGCTTGGAGCTGCAACAAACACATTCCCACCATTAAAAAAAAAAAAAAAAATTCAAGCCCATGCTTACATGGTCAGCTCCTCTGTGAGAAACAAGACAAGAACAAACAACAGGGAAAGTCTCCTCAACAAATGGTGCTGGGAAAACTGGGCAGCTACATGCAACAGAATAAAACTGACCACTTTCTTTCTTTGGGTTTGGGTAGACACCATACCCAGAAATAGACTCCAAATGGATTAAAACCTAAATGTAAGTCCTGAAACTATAAAATTCCTGAAAGGAAAACACAGGCAATAATCTCTTAGGATCGGCCTTAGCAATGTCTTTCTAGATATGTCCCCTGAGGCAAAAGAAACAAAAGCAAAATTAAGCAATCGGGACTATACCAAAATAAAAAGCTCCTGCACAGCAAAGGAAACCAACAAAACAAAAAGACAACCTACTGACTGGAAGAAAATATTTGCAGATGAAATATCTGATAAGGGATTAGAATCCAAAATACATAAAAGAATTTATACAACTCAACACACACACACACACACACACACACACACACACACACAAAACAAAAACAAAACATTAAAAACCTGCTTAAAAAATGGGCAGAGGACCTGAATAGACATTTCATTTTTCCAAAAGAAGACATACATGTGGCTGACAGATAGATGAAAAGATGCTCAACATCACTAATTATCAGAGAAATGCATATCAAAACCACAATGAGCTATCGCCTCATGCTAGTCAATGGTACCAAAAAGTACCAAAAAGATAAATAATAAGTGTTGGTGAGGATGTGAAGAGAAAGGAACCCATGTGCACTACTGGTGGAAATGCAAATTGGTACAACCACTATGGAAAACAGTATGAAAAAGAACTAAAAGCTGAAATACTATATGATCCAGTTATTCCACTGGGTATTTTCCAGAAGAAAACAAAAACACCAATTCAGAAAGACATATACACCCATATGTTTATTGTGGCATTATTTACAACAGCCAAGATACGGAAGCAACCAAGTGTCCATCAACAGATGATTGGATAAAGAAAATGTGAAACGCACACACACAATGGAATATTACTCAGCCATAAAAAGAATGAGATCTTGCCATTATTCATGACCACATGGATGGGCCTAGAGGGTATTATACTAAGTGAAGTAAGTCAGAGAAACACAGATAGCTCGTGACTTCATTTATATATGAAACCTAAAAAACAAACAACAATAACAAAAGAGAATCATAGAGAACAAACAAGTGGTTGTCAAAGGGGAAATGGGTACGGGATGGGTGACATAGGTGAAGGGGATTAAAAGGTACAAATTTCCAGCTATGAAATAAGTTATAAATAAGTCCTGGGGATGAAGAGAACAGCTTAAGGCACATGGTCGATCTTGAAACAACTTTGTAGGGTGACAGGTGGTAACCGCACTTACCGTGGTGAGCATTGCATAATGTGTACCGTTGATGAGTCACGATGATGTACCCCTGAAACTTAATATGTCAACTACTTTTCAATTTTAAAAAAAGATACCTCAAAAGCCAACATGCTGAGGAAGGTTGAGTAGGAGGCAAAACAGAAGATGGGTCTTGACTCAACACAAAGACACCCTGTATCTGATTTTCTTGTGTGGCAATAATAAGTGTTCCTACCACTGAAGCCACTGTTAGTGAGATTTGCATCCCAAAGCACTCCTAGCTAGTACAGCTGCTTTTCCCGTGGACAAGGGGGCATCCTGGTTGCTGTACAGCTGGATGCCTTCCCCTGTACTGACTCCAGGTGTTGGGGTGTGCAGTACCCAGGGACAGGGCAGTCACGGAAGCACGGTCCACTGTGCTCCTCCGTCGGCGCCCATGGAGAGGTGGGGGTGTCTTACTGAGAAGAGGAGTCCAAGAGTCCTAAGTGGCCGTGAGCCAAGAAATGAGTGATGACCAGCTGCAGTGGTAGGAGGGCCATAGTAGTTCCACTGCCATGCAGACCGCTGGAAAGAATTTAGGAGGAAAACCTCCTTTTTCCCAATGATAGGGAACCTTAAAATATGAGAGAGGTTGATGATGCAAAGTGGTAAGAGAGTATGAAATAGTTATTAGTATGCAATCATCTACCTGCAGAGCATGGACACCACGCCAGCGGACTCAGGTTTCAGGCGTGGTCACCTGATGAAGAACCACGGCATTGACCACAGGCCTTTCCATCCTAGGTGAGCTGCCCGGTGACTTGTTGGTTTGTATTCATTTCTTACTTCAACAGAAATGTGTAATCCTACTCAATGCTAATTGATGGTTCAAAATAAGACCATTTAGAGCCAATTAAGCAAGCTGATCTTTTTTCTCTCTTTCTTTTTCCTGGGCCCCTGCCAATAATCTTCCATGTTAATTATGGAAACCCTGAGGTCTAAAAAAAATGAGTATCTTAGCCAAGGTACACACAGCAATAAACGGCAGAGATGAGATGTGAACCAAGATCTCTGTCTTCTCACTCATGTAACGTATTGCCTCTTTGAGGATACATCTTAGCTTAAAAATTAGTCCAAGATCAAGGAAGTCTTGCTCTGCTTCCCAATCAGGAAATACGAGCGTGCTTAACACGGGGTTCACGGGCAATGCCCTAGCCAGTTTCCATAGCGTGCCCAGCACACAGCGCGTGCTCAACAAATGACCTGTGGGTGTAGTTTAGGCCAAATAACAAACGTTTGAGGCACAATAGGACAAAGATGGGGGAAGGGACTCTTCTGTTATTTTCCAAATGATGCCTTTCCTTCTGTGATCCAGTCGTGTCCCTAATAACTATGTGCCATCTGCCCCAGAGCAGCTAACTGTCGGAGGCGGGTATAGACTGGTGATGGTTAAGAACATGGCCTCTGGGGCAGGATTGCTTAGACCTGAAGCTCCGCTTTACCGCTTGCTAGTTGTGTGACCTCCAGCAAGCTTCTTAACACTTTGCACCTCAGTTTCACTACCTGTAAATGTAAAACAATTTTTTTTAACTAAAACCTACCACTTAGGGTTGTTCAGATGAATAAGAAACAAATGCATGATTGGTAGACTAGTACCTACTAGGCAATAAGAGGCATGTAGATGTTATTACCCTGTTTACCTGTAACTTTTTTTTTTTAAAGATTTTATTTATTTATTCATGAGAGACTCACAGAGAGAGAGAGGGCCAGAGACACAGGCAGAGGGAGAAGCAGGCTCCCTGCAGGGAGCCCGACGTGGGACTCGATCCCAGGATCCCAGGGTCACGACCTGAGCCAGAGGCAGACGCTCAACCGCTGAGCCACCCAGGCGTCCCTGTCTACCTGTAACTTGACCTTGAGTAGGAGAGTGCCAGGTGCCAGGTCCCGGTCCCCACCTCCACACTGGAATTTAAAGCCCTGTGCCTGTCTCTCCTCTGTTCTCCTTTGCCAAAGCAACGCACTTCCTTTTTCTCCCCACTTCCCTCTGCAGGAAATCCCATTTCCCCAATGCCCCTTTGCTTCCTGCCCTATTCAGCATCTATCCCTGAGTCTACCCCAAGGTCCACAGCCCCTGAGAAGGCTCACCTCCTAGGTCACTTTCACCTCTCGCCTTTCCTAAACCCCCGAAGCACCTGCCATCAGAGCTCTGTCCTGCCTACCGGCCAGCCTGCTCTGTGCGGCTGCTTTGCCTCATCACAGACTGTCAGCCACGGCATGGGCTACAGGGCATGGGAATGTGTCCGTCTTTCTCTGCATCCTCGCACACACACACACACACACACACACTCCCCCGTGTGTGTGGGCAGTGCCCAGCAGAGCTGCTGGGTGTACACCTCTCACTGTCCAACCACACACCCCACTCTCCTCCTCACTCCCACCCACCACCCCAACCTGATTCCCAAACGCTGCTTCTCTACTGACTTCTCTCTCATCAACTCACAAATATGCTCCAGAATCTACAGACTTAAGATATAGAGGAAAAAAACACAAACAAAAACCTCCCCTGTTGAACAACACCTTTCAGCTGCTGTTCCATTGCTCTGCTTGAAAACTTGTCTACACTCATCACAGGGGCGTTCAGATTCCTTTGACTATAACCCAAAGAAATCTGTTCAACGAAGCCACGCACACCCTTACTGGGTAAGCACACCCGTCACGCACATGTACCTGCGTGCACGGAGTCACACACACACACACACACACACACTATGCATCTGAAACAAGCATTTCATAAAGCATTGCTCGTTGAGATTTACACTGAGATTCTCGATCCCGTTCTATGCTGTGTTCTGCTGTTTTATTTTTTAAGAACCCGGCTGCTATCAACTGCATGTCTGTAGGCTATGGACGAGGTGTCCAGCTTCCCTGCCCTCACCAAATTCATAGGTTGAGAACTAAACCCCAGCGTGATGATATTTGGAGGTGGGGCCTTTGTGGGGTGATCGTGTCATGAGGGTGAAGCTCTCGTGAATGGGATTAGTGCCCTTCTGACAGGAGCCTCAGAAAGTTCCCTTGCTGCCTCCTCCCTGTGAGGAAGCTGTCTTCCTGATTGAGAAAACAGCTGTTTCTGCACCAGGCAGTGGGCTTCACCTGACAACCCCTAGCACCCTGACCTCGGACTTGCAGCCTCCAGAACTCGAGAACTGCATGCCTGTTCTTCATAAGCCCTCCCCCATCTATGGTATTTTTGATACAACCATCTGAACAAACTAAGACACTGGCCTATAATTTTATCCCACTTCCTCTTCTCTTACTGAATTTTTCAGAATTAGGAAATGTCTCCGTGTCTTAAAACACTGGTCTGAGAAAAGTATGATAAACCTTGTTGTCACCATTTAGAATTCACAATGTCAACACTGTCAAATGTCCTTCATATCTTAAAAAAAAAAGACAAAATTCACGTCTCCTATCTGCTCTCTGTTTTCTTTCATTTCTTTTCCTGCTGCTTTTGAGGCAAGAACTGGGTATATACATATCCTGGCTGTGGTCTTAGACTTTTACTAAATCCATGTGCATCCACAATAGATGTATTTTCCCAATCATTTGAACATTTTGCATTTCACCTTTGAGTTTTCAGGTTTTTTTTTTTTTTTTGAGTTTTCAGGTTTTTTATTCTTTTGGAGTGAATTTCTGCATAGAATGCAAAGGGTCAGAAATATGCACCATTTTGGAGAGCCAGTCATCCCAACACACTTTAAGGAGGTGCACATCTTCTCTTCGTGGATCTGAAACACCTTTTCTATCAAACAGCAAGGTTTCATGTACATTTGGCTATTTCTGGGTCATCTCTTACTCAAGTCCCTTCCACTTGGCTTACACCCCCATGTGTCAAGCAAACCTAGTTCTGCTCTCAGGATCTCTGATGATTTCTATCTAGTCTAGCACTTTCTATTCTCATCTTTGTTGCTGTTTCAGAAATTTCAGGAGAATTGGCAGGCCCCTACTTGAAACCTCTCTCCCTTTTGCCTCTCTGACAACATATCTCCTTCCCAGCTAGAGGGCTGCCTCCTTTCCATCTCCTTTGCTGGTGCCTTCTATTTTACCTGGTGCTGGCACAAGCTTCTTCTCCTTTTTTTAAAAAAAGATTTTATTTATTTATTCATGAGAGACACAGAGAGAGAGAGAGAGAGGCAGAGACACAGGCAGAGGGAGAAGCAGGCTCCATGCAGGGAGTCCGATGCGGGACTCGATCCCAGGACCCCGGGATCACGACCTGAGCCAAAGGCAGATGCTCAACCAATGAGCCAGCCAGGTGCCTTGCCCCTTATCCTTCTCCAGCCCTTCTTTGGCTTTAAAAAAAACAAAGTGCACAAATAACACAAAGTGGACAAATGAAGCAAGGCCTAGCCATAAGGGGAAACATGAAATCTCCTTCCATCCCCACCCACCACCTGCTTTCTGAACAGAGGCACTGTAGACAGTTGGGTATGTGGAGCAGAGAATGAGAGTTGCCCCAATACCTAATCTCCCCTTCATCTTCTGTCACAGAACCACCTCGAAGCTGGATTATACATCCACCCCTTGCAGCTCTATGCAGTTCTGTGAGTGAGTTCTGGCTCCCGGTGGAGAAGTGGGATTGGTGGGTACAAATGCAGGGACTCTTCTTTGAGGGAAAGGACATGCCTTTCTCCTTCCTCACTTCTACTTTTTTTAAAAAAAGGATTTTATTTATTTATTCATGAGAGACACACATAGGGAGAGGCAGAGACATAGGCAGAGGGAGAAGCAGGCACCCTGCGGGAAGCCCAGTGTGGCACTCGTTCTCGGGACTCCAGGATCATGCCCTGGGCCAAAGGCGGACACTCAACCGCTGAGCCACCCAGGGGCCCCTCTCCCTTCCACTTTTTAAAAAGATGTATTTATTTATTTTAGAGAGAGAGAGAGAGAGAGAGAGAGGAGTATGTGCATATGAGAATAAGGAGAGGGGCAGAAGGAGAGGGAGAGAGAGAATCCCAAGCAGACTCCCCCCTGAGCACGGAGCCCCCTGTGGGGCTCAATCCCACAACCCATGAGATCATGACCTGAGCTGAAATCGCAAGTTGGCCAGGCCACTAATGGACTGAGCCACACAGGCACCCCTCCCTTCAACAGCTTGATGGCCAGAGTCAGAGCAGCCACTGGGCCCCTCCAATATGGGGGGAGCTTCTCCATGACACTAGTTGGGTACCCTACGATTCAACTCAATTCTCATACTATCTGGAGACAGCGTCACATCCCACAGGTAAAGGGCTCAGTCCTGTGAGACTATGCCTACTTCAGATACCAACTGCAGGTCTACACTGTGACCTGTGCTTCTGACTGATTGGCTCTAAGTTGGAGCTTCCCCCAGCCCCCTCCATTAACGTGTTAGAGTGGCTCACAGAACTCAGGAGACCAGTTTACTTGCTGCATTACTAGTGTGTTACAAAAGGATATAACTCAGGAAGAGCCAGGTGGAAGAGGTGCATAGGGCAAGGTATGTGTGTGGGGGGTGCTGTCTCTGAGTTCACCCCTCTCCCAAATCTCCACATGCTCGCCAACCCATAACTCTCCAAACCCCATCCTTCTGGGGTTTTATGGAGGCTTCATTATGTAAACACAACTGATTAAATCATGGGAAATTAAACTCAGTCTCTGGCCTCTCACCCCTCCCCCAGATATGAGGTGGGACTGAACATTCCAAACCTCTAATCACATGGTTGGCATCCTGGACAACCAGCTCTCATCTTTAGTTGCTTTCCAAAAGTCACCTCATTAGTGTAAAGACCTTTACCGTCCTAATCATTTAGGAAATTGCAAGGATTTTAGGAGTTCTGGGCTGAAAACCAAATACATATTTCTTACTATAAATCACAATATCACAGACCCCAAGGTGGGAACTGGGTATTGAGGAAGGCGGAAAGATCCAGAAGGCCTGAGACGCTGATGAGCTTGGAGCCACCATTCCAGCGCTATATTTGTATATAGAAGAGAAATACGCATATTTTTGTAAACCATTATCATTTGGGATTTGTCTCTTTCTTACACTCAAAACTGACTTATGAACTCAGGCTATATATTCTTTAGGATCTTTGTTGACAAATACATCTTTTCTTTTTCATAAATGAATCCGTGTATGGTCTGTGGCTGGCTTTTTTTCTGAATAATACATTCCTCTGGCTCCCTCCCCTCCTGCATTTAATCCACTCCTAAAGTCTGTTGGTTCTCCTTTTAGCCTCCAGTCTCTCTCCACCCTCTCTGCACTCCCCTAGTCCAGGCCACCCTAATTCCTAACTAATGCCAACTGATCCTTTTTCTTCTACTCTTGCCTATAGATAGAACTAGATCAGTCTTCAATCCTTTCTTCACCTAGTATTCAGGACAATTTTTTTTAAAGATTTTATTTATTCATGAGAGACACAGAGAGAGAGAGAGAGGTAGAGACACAGGCAGAGGGAGAAGCAGGCTCCATGCAGGGAGCCCGACGTGGGACTCGATCCTGGGTCTCCAGGATCAGGCCCTGGGCTGAAGGCAGGCGCTAAACCGCTGAGCCACCCGGGCTGCCCACCGATGACTTAAAACACACACACACACACACACATACACACATACAGTCATGTCAATCCAAACTTAAAACCCTCTGTACTTTCTTGACCCAAGTAGAATGAAATTTAAGCCCCTTCATGGGCCCATAAAGCTCTGCGGGCTTCCCTCTTTGCCCATTTCCCCACCTCCATTTCGGTCCATGCCATCTTTCTCTTTAACCACATCCCATTTCTTAGCTCCTTGCAAGCATTTTCCACCTCGTCAAGCCTTTTGCAGCCTTTGTAACCAGAAGTCTGGAACATTCTTTCTGCCATACACACCCCACTGGTTCCTTGTGGTCTCGGCTAAAGTGCCACCTCTTTACTTTTTTATTTTTTTAAGTGCCACCTCTTTAAAGAGACGTTCTCTGGTTAGCGTTGCCCCCTATTTTCTTGGTGGCCTTTATCACAATCTGTCATTATATACGCAACTGTTCACTGACTTGTTATTCTCTTCCTCTTCCACTGGACTGTGAGCGTGCGGAGACCAAGATCCGTGTTTACTTTGAGTACTGCTCTATCCTCAGGAACAACCAGACATCTAGACACAGAGGAGGCAATCAATAGATCAATAGATAAATACTTGTGAAATGAAGGAGCCCTGACTGACAGTTCAGAAATCTTGGTTCAAGTACCATCCTTATTATATAAAGGCTGTGCCATCTTGGGGAAATCAGTCAACCATTCTGAGCCTCTATGGAACATGGGGGGAATAAATCCTGTCCTGATTATCTCGTAAGATTTTTACAACTTTTTGTTGTAAAAATCAAATGAGATGATGTGAGGTAAAATTTTAAAGCTCTGAACAAACGTGCGGGGTAGTTTACTATTGGGGCAAGGAAATCTTGAGTGAGAACTTTGTATGAGAACCTACTTTCTCAAATACTTGTACATAAAACAGGCCTCTGTAAATTAGTCTGTCCAAGGCCTTGTCAATAATCATTGTTCCTTCCTGGTCACCTCCCCCCCTCCCATCACTACAGCTTTAAACGGCGAGTTTTCTTGCAATACAAACCTTAGCACCACTTAATCATCAATCCCAGTAAAAAAAAAGTCCTTTTGACTTGAGAATGAGGAGTTTAGTGACAGCTGTTAGCTGAAATGAAACTTTTGGCTAAGAACGATAAAAAAAAAACTCAGCTTTCTCACCCCTTGATCTGTTTTGCTTAGTTTGTTAGTGATTGCTGGGGTGTGGTATTTACAGAAAAGTTGAGTAAAGTGTAGGGGGTGGCCTGTCCTTTCACGTTGGGGATGCCTACGTGGTGTAAATAATCCTCTTTCCATCACAGTCTAAACATGGTACTAAAACAAGATGTTTGTGCCAAAAAGAATTCCAGGAGGCATTATCCTGGTGGTGGGGGGTGTGTGGGGGGGTGAGTAAGGATGAGTGGGTTAAATAATAGAATCATCAGCCCCACGGAGTTCAGGCAGGGGGTGGAGTGCACACTTTTGTTGCTTTGGATTACCAAAGAATGAATGGAAACTCCACTTTTCCTTTTTATGAGCATTGGATTCAGACAGTATTTTTGCCGTTTAAACTATGTAGAATGTGGCCATGTTTTCTCCTTATCAACACATCTATGCAAACAGATTTAGATTTTTTTTTTTACAAATGTTACTTGGGGATAATTTTAGATTTACAGAAAAAGCTGCACAAATGGTACAGAGAGTTCCCCTATGCTGGACACTCATTTTCCCTAGTGCTGACACTTTACCTTTCTGGGGCGTGTTTGTCACAATTCATGACCAATATCGATACATTATTATTAACTAACGTCAGTGCTTTATTCCAATGACCTTAGTTTTTACCCAACGTCTTTTTTCTGTTCCGGCATCCAACTGGGACTCCATGCTGCATTTAACTGGGCTTGTTTTTGCACCAACACCAAAAAAGTCTTTTTTTTCTTTTTTCTTTTTTTTTTTTTTAAGTCTTTTTTTTTCTTTTCAAGTTAAGCCATCAACTTAAAATCAGGGACACGTTTTTCTTTCTGAAGAGTGTAAAGTCGCAGACTTTATGTCAGGCTTTGCCAGGAAAACCATTTCCAGTGCTAGTTATTACTGTCTTTCCAAATTCGGATCTTGAGGCTCCAACTAAAGACACCTTTTTAAAGGAAAAGGAGTAAATATTTACCGAAAGGGCCCCAGGTAGAGGCAGGCCTTGGTGGGGGAAGGGGTGGGGATTTGGGTTCTATGATGCCTCTGCCCTTAGTTTTCACTAAGGGAAATGTGCTTGAATCTCTGCCATCTGGATAGCTGCCGGGAAGTAACTCAGCCTCAGTTTCCCATTCTGTCACATGAAGATATTGATACTCCCAAGCAGGCAGTAGCAAAGATAGTAGAAAAGGTTACATGCAAAGTAAATGAAAGCTTTAGCGTTATGCCCAGCACGCTAGGACTTGATAGCCTAATTGTTGTTAGTCTTTTATATTAAGAAAGGCATGGGATCCCTGGGTGGCGCAGCGGTTTGGCGCCTGCCCTTGGCCCAGGGCAGATCCTGGAGACCCGGGATCGAGTCCCACGTCGGGCTCCTGGTGCATGGAGCCTGCTTCTCCCTCTGCCTGTGTCTCTGCCTCTCTCTCTGTGTGACTATCATAAATAAATAAAAAAAAAAAAAGAAAGGCAAAGAGGCATTTTGGAAACGTTTTGCTTCACAGCTGCTTGTTTTAACTCATTGCCTTTAAGTAGAACTATCTCCTTACAACATGCATGTCTGCAAACACATTCCAGAAACATTCCTCCCTCTGCTTTTTCTTATAAATCCTTCTTGAACCGGTATGGCATGCGGTTTTCTCTTCCTATCCCATAAAAAAACATACCATCCCTCAAGGCTCTGGTCAAATTTCTCCATGAAGCCTCTCTGGATGCTCTCAGCACTGGAGAAAGGGGGTAATAAAGGAAGATCTCTGAGTCTGGTTCCTCATCTGCAAGATGGGATTAAAAAGTCATAGTGTAGATTAAAGGAACTTATATATATAAAATGCCAATCTGCATCTAGCACATAAAAATAAAAATAAAATAGCTTTTCTTTCAGATAATACCATTAAGAATGAAAAGAAGAGTAGAAAATCTATTAAAGACTTAAGGGACGGGCCTTAGTGGTTGATTCTTTGTATGGAGTGGACAAGAAAGGAGGTATCAGGAACAGCACTTGGGTTTTCCAGCAAGTTTTTTGAGCAAGAGAGATGAAGGCGTCCATGGAGTTGGGGGCAAGAGTGTTTTGTTTGGCTTTGCTTTGTTTGAATGGAGTGTTGCAACTAGAAGACACAGCGCTTAGTCCTGGGCATGTAGAATCAAACAAGTCCTTGGGAAGGCCAGGTAACCAAACTTTGTTGACTATCTAGGTCTGGAGCTGAGGAGAGAGATCTTTGAGACTGGGACTCATCGTCAGACAGAGGTCTGCTGGATCCAGAGGGGAGAGAAGATCACCAGCATCGCTTGTACAGGTAGAAGCAGCAAGGGCTAAGGGTAGAACCTTTGAGGAACATCGACAGTTCGGGGAAATGCAGAGGTGAAGAGTCCCAGAATGAGGCTCCGCGGGCTCGCTCCAGGGGCTGAGAGACATCTGGCAGTGGTGAGAGGGAAATGGGGCAAAGAGAGGTTTTAGAGTATGTTTGGGGGAAGGTATAGGCTTGGTCATGTTTAAATGCTCGTAGAGGGGCACCTGAGTGGCTCAGTTGGTTAAGCATCTGACTCTTGGTTTTGTCTCAGGGTCATGAGAAGCCCCCCCCCCCCCCGTGGGCTCCTCACTCAGCTGGCAGTCTGCTTGGGCTTCTCCCCAGCCCTCTGCCCCTCCCCACACTCACATGCTCTTTCTCTAAAACAGATAAATAAATCTTTAAGTGCTTATAGAAAGGTGCCAATGAGAAAGATGGGCTGAACGCCAATGGAGAAGGGGTTCCTTCAGGAAGAAGTGCTGACAGAGGACGGGGTGAAATGAGGATGTGTGGAAAGCCTGGGTGTGGCTAGAGATGAGCTCCTACATGGGGCGGTAGGGACCTCATCTTTTTCTGCCCTCCCTCCTCACTAAGCACTTTGTCTGTTTGAGGAAGTGGTTCTCAGAGTGTGATCTGGGGAACCTCGGGAGTCCCCAGGACCCTCCCGTAGCTGTACACTGGGACTTTCCAGAGGTTACGCGTGCCGTGGTGTCTCCTTCTGGTGGCTGAGGGAACATGTGCTTGTAGATTCCGTGTATCTGAGAATTTTCTAAGATGGATTTAGGTTGATGTGCATTTTTATTTTTTATTTTTTTTTAATATTTTATTTATTTATTCATGAGAGACACAGAGAAAGAGAGAGAGAGAGGCAGAGACACAGGCAGAGGGAGAAGCAGGCTCCACACAGGGAGTCCAAGGTGGGACTCAATCCAGGGTCTCCAGGATCATGCCCTGGGCTGAAGGCGGCGCTAAACCACTGAGCCACCCGGGTGCCCCTGATGTGCATTTTTAGTGATTAACTGTTTTTTCCTCAGTACTTCTACTATGCTCTTGCTTACCCTCTTCAGTTATACCTGCTGTCGCATCAGTAACCTCACTATCTTCCAGTTACTGTTGTCTTGAAACCCCAAGTTTCATTTGAGTTTATGCCAAAACACAAGAAGTGAGCACACTTTGTTGTCTTGTTTAGCAATAATTATTTTAATTTTTTTGAAAATGTCCTACACTGCAAGATTTTACTAAAAACCACTGTTGTTTTAGAGTTTTATATTTCATTTTAAAGTAAAAGAAAATGTGTTTGTCATATATTTTTCTTATGCTTAAGGTTGAATTGTTGGCTTTTGAAAGGGAGACTAGAAGACTGACTCCCTTTCTCAACCTACAGCTGCACTGTCTACTTCCAAAGACATAAAACAGATGACAGTGACATATCAGGGGTTTCCCTAACTCACAGAAAGGAGAAAATACCCCCAAAGAAATCCCCCCAAAATGGATGCAACTGTAAATAAGAAAGAAAATATATCAAAAGTTATTCTTCCTCTCAGCTTTATGGATGTCAGTAATTTACTTTTATTGTCTTACACAAGAGACCATTTTGGGATAGTATCATGGTTCCAATGAAATCACACTATCATTTCAAAACCAACCATTCAGAGTTTAAAGAAAAGAATTGAATTTTTAAGACATGGACTAAAGGGGTCCCTGGGTGGCTCAGTGGTTGAGCGTCCACCTTTGACTCAGGTCATGATCCTCAGGTCCTGGGAGGACCTGAGGGAGCCTGCTTCTCCCTCTGCCTATGTCTCTGCCTCTCTCTGTGTCTCTCATGAATAAATAAATAAAATCTTTAAAAAAAGAGAGAGAGAGAGAGAGAACTAGAAATTGTTTGTTACAGCAAAAAGGCCACTGAAGCACCTTACAGAGTAAGTTCGCATGTTGCATTATCTAAGGAAGTATACACTCAGTAGCTGGGAGACTAATTAAAACCCTGTACACTTGACACTGCTGGGTGAAAAGTCAGTTAAAGAAATGATGACAGTGCCACATTCCAGTGACAGAGTAACTCATCTGAGACTGAGTTAACAAATGATCTGCAAAATTGTACTTTTGCTTAGGAAAGGGACAAATCTTCAGAAGTGCCTGGACTTTCTTTTCTGCTTATCTTTGTCTAGTATCCACAACAACAAATAATCAGTGAAGTTACATGAATTCTTGACAGCAAACATAAGTGTTCCTGAAATATTTAAAGTGTGGAATGCCTTTCTGAATCTCTTGCTTTATCCTGGAACAACTATACTGACATTTTATTGATTGTGCAAAAGCAGTTGTCAGTAAAACTGCTGACACCTTAGCATAAATCAAGGAAATGGTGTTAAACTATTCTAGTGGCCACTACATTCTCTACTGCCCTCCCCCCATTGAGGGCCAGTTTTAAGAATAAGGATGGGGCAGTAAAAATTATTGTCGTTAAATTTCAATAGGTATAAGATATATGATTTTTTAATATGCATGATGAAATGAGAAGTGTGCATAAAGCACTTCTGCAGCATGCTGAAGTGTGATGATTTTTTCAAGGACTAGCACTTGTGCAATTGTTTGAACTAGCCGCATTTTTCACAGAACTCCATTTTTACTTGAAAGAGTGACTGACAATAATATCTCATAGGTATTTTCTCAAAAATTAATGAAGTGAGACTTTCATATGAAAAAAAAAAACCACTGTTGCTCAAAAATAAAAGTTGGGCTTTCAGATAAAAATTTAAATGTTGGAAACTTCGTATCTACCAGCATGAACATGACAGCTTCTCAATACTAAAAGACTTTGATGAGGAGATGGGAGGCAAAATGAACAAATGTGCTATTTGATAATACATGAAAGTGTCAACAGTTAGAATATTTGCATAACTCAGTGAACCAATATTTTCCAAATGGCCAATGCATGATGTTATAAAATCATACATGGGCAAAACAGCCATTCAAAATGCAAGATAGAAAACAAAAAACAAAAAACAAAAAAACAAAATGCAAGATAGACCGATAAATTGTAGTGTATCAGAGTTGGAAAGTTCATCGATAGGATTTTAGATTCCAATTTGCAACTATTCTTTAAAAAAACTATCGCATAAAAAAACCCAAAAAAACAAAAAACTATCGCTTGTCACGTTTTGCTGTTGCATCAAAGAATAGCCGCACTTACCAAAGAAAGCTGTACAAATACTCCTCCCTCTCCAATTGCATATCTATATGAAGACAAATTTCCTTCATATCACAACAGATGGAAGAAATAGATAAAAGAATCCAGCTGTCTTTTCTTAAACCAACCATTATAGAGATTAGCCAAAATGTAAAACAAATGGTACTCTTTTATTTCTTTTTTATTTCGTGATATATACTTTTCTTAAAGCATGGCATTTATATTGTTATTTGATTAAATTATTTTCAGATGAAGTGACAAATATTTTATTTTTCTCAGCCTCAATCTCTTATACGGAATATATCGATAGATAAAACCCATAGTTACAAAAAGTCTTTTAGATGTTTGAGCGTATAAAGCGATTTTAATAACAGTTCGAGGATCACTGGTTTAGGCCACAGAGAGAAAGGCCGGTGGTAGGGTGGGAGACTTAAGAGCATAATAATAGTTTTAAAGAGCCATTGATTTTTTATTTTCTTGTAACTTCAGAATATCAAAAAGCATAAAGCTCTATGAGAAAGAGTTCTTATCGTTTGGGGCTTAGTTAAGTGAGTTTTTGCGGGTTTAGTCAAGGGAGCAGGATGGCGTAGTAGAGTTAGATGAACCTGAATTTGAATTCCGGCTGAGGTAACCATGCAAAATCACCCAAACTCCCAGCCTTAGTTTTGGCATCTGTATGTGGGGATAATAGCATCTACCTTAGACAGGTTCCTGTAAGACTACAATTCATGTGAGTCTTTGCTACTTAAAGTATGTTCCATGAACCAACAGGCGGTTAGCAATGCTGCACATCAGAGCTCTGAATCATGGTCGGCATTTTGGTGAGATTCCTACCCAGCAGACTGCCTGCCTGCCACATGGTTTAGTATTGATTTATTATTCTTCAGGTGATAGATAACAACTGTTTAAGTCTTTGGGACTAAAGTAATTGGTTTGACGTGGAAAAACACATTTGACTAGTTTATTTGGTCTCTTTTTCTTAATCATTGACCTAAGTTATCCTTCAACTCATCTGAAAGATCTGTAATCCCCAGACTATGGTCTAGACTCTAGAGTGTCTCTGTCTCTCCTTTTAATTTACTTATTTACTCAACACAAATCAACCACCCAGTATGCATTAGTGACTATGCATGCCACTAGGGAAAGAGTATCCAAAATGGACATGGTCCTCATACTTGTGACACTCAGCTAAAAGAGACACTATAATGAGCCGAAATGTGGCACAGGTAGTTCTCAAGACGTAAAGCTTTGTGGATATCAGGGAGTAACATACACTTTTTTAAAAAAAAACCTACAGAGTAGCTTTGCCTTTTCTGAGTTTTTCTAACCTCTCTTACCCCCCCTCTTTCTTTTTTTTCCCAATTTGAAAGTAGTTATTTATTTTTTTTATATTTTATTTATTTATTCATGAGAGATACAGGGTGGGGGAGGGAGGGAGAGAGAGAGAGAGAGACAGAGACAGAGACAGAGACAGAGACAGAAGCAGGCTCCAAGCAGGGAGCCTGACATGGGACTCATTCCAGAGTCTCCAAGATCATGCCCTGGGCTGAAGGCGAAGCTAAACCACTGAGCCACCCGGTCTACCGGAAAGTAGTTGTTTATTAACCAGACTTTAAAAAGTAATCATGATGGATACCTTCCTCATCCTTCTAATAAGCCCACTGATCTGGTTTTCCCTCTTTCCAGCATCTCCAACTCCTACAAAATGGATGATGTTTTTCTTCATGCCTCCTTGTGGAGAAGATCACTGAAAGGCCATAAGAAGTTATTTGCTTCTTTGACATGTTTTTCAACCGAATAGATCTCAGGTATCAGATCCTTCATGCAGATGATGCTGTATTTGCCAAGAGATGGAGCAATCAATGCGTTCTCTTACAGGGCGATCTGCTTCTTGTTGATTTTTCCATAACCAAGCTTGTAGATCAATTCATTCACCAACTTCAGGTTTGGGTCCCCTCATGCTCTATATGGTTCCACAATCCTTGGTATGTTAATCGACACCTTGGAGAACCTAACAACAACAACAACAAAAAATTGATGATTTGGCAAAGATGAAGAAGCTGCAACACCTTTCAAACCTTTTGGCTCTGTTCCTGATGACAAATGCCAGTCTGGGTTCTTCAGGTACGTAGAAGTTGCCAGCTTTTCTTGCCATCTTACCCATTTGAATCTCAGTTCTGAGACTCTGCTTAAATTCCTTGTGGTAATGCTTAGCTGATTTATAGATAAGCCCCCTCCCTGCCATTTGAAGCATCTTTTGGGCAAACTTCTTTCTCAGATACTTTATCTTCAATTCTGTGAAATCCCTTTGCTTTTATTTTTAAGGGTTTTCTCACAGCAGGAACCTATTTTCTTCTCTTCTGTACCCTCCATGATGCCAGCTGTGGAAAAGAGGAAGTTCTCTCTTTCTTTTTTTTTTTCACACAAACTCTACCCCCAACACAGGGCCTGAACTCACCACCTGGAGACCAAGAGTTGCATGCTCTACTGACTGAGCCAGCCAGGTCCCCCATTAACTTTTCTTAATATAGAAAAACTTTATTTACATCATAGAATGCTTCTTGCCTTGAATTCAACATTGTATTATGATAATATTATTTATCACAATTTTTTTCATTTGGTCCTAATTTTGACCATTGCTGGATATTTTTTTAATTATTGTTTTTTTTTTAATTTTTTTATTTATTTATGGTAGTCACAGAGAGAGAGAGAGGCAGAGACATAGGCAGAGGGAGAAGCAGGCTCCATGTACCAGGAGCCCGATGTGGGATTCGATCCCGGGTCTCCAGGATCGCGCCCTGGGCCAAAGGCAGGCGCTAAACCGCTGGGCCACCCAGGGATCCCCATTGCTGGATTTTTAACTCTTCTAACATGTGAGTTGTTTTTCCAATGTACTTAAATTAAAAATATATATATATTTTTGATTGATATTTAAAAACACATATAAAGATTAAGTACATTTTCCAATGTACTTAAATTAAAAATATATATATATATTTTTTGATTGATATTTAAAAACACATATAAAGATTTTCCACCTTAATCATTTTTAATTTAAAGTTAATAATATTAGCCATATTCACATCGTTGCACAACAAATTCCTAGAACTTTTTCATCTTGTAAAACTGAAACTCTGTACCCACTGCACAATTCCATTTCCCCCTCACCCCAGGCCTTGGCAACCACAATTCTACTTTCTGTTTATATAAATTTGACTGTGTTAGATACCTAATATAAGTGGAATCATATAGTATTTGTCTTTTTATTATTAGCTTATTTCACTTAGCATAATGCCCTCAAGTTTCATTCACGTTGAGCATGTGACAAGATTTCTTTCCGTAAAGCTGAATAATAATCCATTGTGTGTACATACCACATTTTCTTTATTCACTCATCCATCGATGGACATTTGGGTTACAGAAGCTATTGTGCATAATGTGAATGACGTGAATGTGAATACCTCTTGGCTATTGTGAATAATGCTGCAATGAACATGAGCGTGCCTCCAAAGTACTTTGACTCCAAATGTAGACACTAATCCATCCCCATGCCTGAAAATAGTTCTTGACTGTAAATAAGAAATGTGGGCTTGAGCTAGAAGGGAGGTTAAAAGTGGGCCACTTCTGGTCAGAATCCCATCTCTGGAAGTCCAGGCAAGAGCAGGGGGGAAGGAGAAAACCTCCCGAATTACTCAGAGTAGAGAGTTTCTTGTCTAAAATGTTATATGCCTACCATGCACAGAATGTCATGCTAGGTACTTTCATATGTATTGGGGAAAAAACATGGAATATTTCCTGGATTAAGGTAATTACGACAATGAGGAGATTTTTTTTTCCAAGTTCCCAAGATCATGTGTAAACAATAATGAAAACAGTGATCACCAGTGTCAGGAACAGGCCCGCCAGGGGAACACAGCAGAACCCTTATGTGGAGGGAGGCCTTGCGTTCTTTGGAAAGAGAATTACACTGAGAATAGAAAAATTCAAACCTCAAAGATGATATGAACTACTGAAATTTAAGCTTAACTTCCCCGCCCCCCCCGACTGTTGGGGTATGGGTTAGGATAATAAAGAAATGTGAGTCTCTGTGGCTAATAAGAGACCAATCTCTTAAAGCACACAGAAACCCTTACCAGGGTTCTACTTGATGTTCCTTACTCCTCAGTTGCTGGTTAAATGAATGGTTTCTGTTGAAAGCCAGTTTTTAAAGGAATTTAGTTTCACATGAGCACCCCAGAGTCTGTACCTGGGCTCCCAAGTCATGGCTATAGATGACATTCCTAAGAAAATCAGTTTATACACAAAAGTCAGGAGCAACTTTGAGCTTTCCTGGAACTCTACAGCCTTTAAGGAGGGAAAGGAAAAGTATTATAACTTGAACCGCTTGAACTGCCTTTTGCTGATTTCTTTTAGTCCTTCATTTCAGTCCTTAGAGAAGAGGAGAAGGATTACTGCAGACTCAACTTAGTACCACTTTACTGGAGCTATTTACTTGTAACCATAGCAAATATGGTTATTTATGGTACAGGCAAGCGGAAAAGGCACTGGCCTGAGAGTCAGAGATGGGTTCTAGTTCCAGCTTGGCCACGAAGCAGCTGGGTGGCTTTAGACATGTGTCAACCCCTCTTGAATATCAGCTTACCTTCCATAAATTCCAGTAGCACTTGGACTAGAAGCTCTATCCCTTTGAGCTCTGACATTCTGTGAATTAATGAGATCACTTGACCACTGTGTCCATTCTACTTTTTATTTGGCATTTGTTCATTTGATACATATATACATATATAAAAATCTGTACAAGGTAAAATACAAAATAGGTATTTCTTTATAAGTTATGCAATTAAACAGCTACCTTTTTAAAGTTTAAAAGCCATTGCAGAGAGAGAGAGAGAGAGAAAGTCTAGTCAAGTCCTTTATAGTCATTCACAATAACATTGGTATAAAATATCCATACAACACATGTGTACAAAACAGTGTACAGTTCGTTAAAGCTGTGCAAAGACAGCAAAGTTCAGTAAAACAAAACAAAACAAAACAAACAAAACAAAATCAAAGAGGCTTGTGGGTTCTCTCTCTCTCTGCACACATCATGTCCAGTGCTCAAGAGCCTTGCAGGTCAGTGAAATCTCCCCAGAAATAATAAAAGGGCACAAGGTAGAGTGCTTGGTGCATATACTATGGATATGGAAATTATTAAGGAAAAGCTTTAGGACATGCATACAGAAACAGAGACAGCCTCTTCCCTCAACAACTCCCTTCTTGGCCCAGGGAGCATTTGGAATATGACAGAAAGGATTCAATATTCGTGTTGTGCCTTAGACCCGAAGAGGTGTTTGTGTGTGTGTGTGTGTGTGTGTGTGTGTGTAAATTTTTAAAACATACTTGACATTCCTGAGGGAGCCGCCTAGGAAAGACTGGGTTACCGGAGCCCCTGGAGAGGAGGCCCTCCCACCTAGGACAGGGAGGTGGAGCCACCGAGGAAGTCAGCGGCCTCCGAGCTCACAGCTCCCGTATTTGATGTCGTGACTCCTAACTGCGTTTCCCCTGCGGTGAAGGGTTTCCTCCCTTGCTGCGTGCTCGCTGCTAAAGCCCTCCGGGGCCTGGCTCGCCGGGGAACACCCCACTGGGTCTGGACTAGCCTGCAACCAGCCAGACAGGCCTGCGCTCGGGTGCAAAGCGAAGGCCGAGACCAGGAGCTAGACTTGCCTTGCGAGGACCACAGAGCTGTGGGCGGAGGTGTGGGGGACAGGAAGGCCACGGGGGCGCCCCCGCCCCGGCCCGGCCCTGCAGGGGGGCTGGGCGGGCCCCCGCTGTCGGCCCCGAGCGCTTCTCGGCAGTAGCGGGGCGCGGGGGCTCCTAGGACACGGTGATCTCCTCGTCCTCGCCCTCCTCCTCGTCCTCGGAGTCCGAGAAGTCCGAGGGTTTGCCGGGGCTGCCCGAGGGCGCGGGCGAGGCGGGCGGCGGCCGGTCCAGCCGCGGGGCGCGCAGGGGCGGCGGGGGCGCCGCGGGGGGCGCGGGGGGCGCGGGGCGGCGGGGGCTGCGGGGGCGCTCGGCCTCCTCGTCCTCGCCCGCGCCCTTCTGGCCCACGTCGCTCAGGTCCGGGTGCGGGTTCAGCTTGGTGGGAAGGGTCTGCTCGCGGCAGCCCCCGCTGGACAGGAGCTCGCGCTCCTTGGAGTTCCGCCACTTCATGCGTCGGTTCTGGAACCAGATTTTCACCTGGGGCGGGGGGGGGTGGGGTGGAGGGAGGCAAGCAGAGGTGAGGCGAGCGCAGGCAGAGCGCCTAAGGCACCCCCCGACCCCCCCCCCGCCGCTCCTCCTGCACCTGACCCGCAGGGCCGCGGGGTGGGGGGTGCAGGGGGGTGCAGGGGGCGGACCCGGGGCCCCGAGGAAGCCGGCAGGTGCACGCATTCCCTCTCTAGACCTCACTTTTCCCCATCCGCACAATGGGACCTAGCCGGTTTCAGAAGCCACCCCCCACCCCCACCCCCGCAGGTGTAGGTGCGCGGCGGAGGGGTGAAGCGTGGAGACTGGGGCTGTGGGGGGGGGGACATCGCCCTCACTTGTGAGTCTTTCAAGCCCAGCTTGGCCGCCAGCTTCTTGCGGTCGGGCTTGCTGATGTACTTCTGCTTCTGGAACATCTTCTCGAGCGCCTTGCGCTGCACGTCGGAGAACACGGCCCGGCGCAGCATGCCCCGGCGAGGCTTGCCGCGGGCCGCCAGCGGCCAGGAGAAGGTCCCCGGGATGGGCACGACGCTGGAGGATGCTGCGGGGGCGGGGGGGGGGGTGAGTGGGCCGCAGCCTCTGCCCCTCCCTAGGGGCCTCCCTCGGTTTTTCTCTCTGATCCCTTCATCTCTTTAAAGCTCCCCTCTTTCTCCCCTTGGAGAATAGGCCAGGAACCTACAAACCTGCGAGAGTGAAAGGCGCTTTCCGCCCAAATAACTTTGCCTTTCAACCAAGCAAACCCGGATTAGGTAAAACCACGGAAACACAGAAAACAGCCCCCACAATAGCCTGTTTCGTTTTTTTCCATTCAACGGGCTCAGGAGGACAGTCTCAGCTGCGTAAATCGGCTAAAATAGCAACAGAAAAACATAAATTACAAAAAATTAAAAATAAAAATAAAATGTACAGCTGAGGCCGCTGGGGTTCCCCCTTCAGCTTTTATCACCTTGGAGGCGTTTACATTCTGTAGATGAAAATGAGGTGCTTTACTGATTTGACAGAAGAAAATCCGCTTTGGATTTTTTTTTTTTTGAAAAATCCAATCAGCATTCATCTTTTTCATATTAATCTTTCCTCCCCTCCCCCACAAAACGTAAAGAATTCGGCCAGAATACATGAAAAGTGGCAGCTAATTAGCACATTGACCGCTCCCCAATGGGTATTGGCATGATAAAAAGGGGGAGAGTTTTGCTTTAAGGGAGGGAAAGAAAAAACCCAAAAAGAAACAGAGACTCTAATGAAGCGTGAATGGTAATTGTGTAGTAATGAACTAACAGAAAAAGACTGAGGACAAGCAGCGAAAGCCATATATTACTGGGACAAAAGAGATTTACACTTTCAAACTAAACACAACTGCAGGCCAAGACCATTGGGAGAATACTGATGGCAGAGGCTTCTCTTCCCGGAATCATTTTCATTAAATGGACATGAAAAGCTATTTATAAAGCTCGGGTTGTTTTTGTTAGAGCATTGAGATGAGGGAGAAAGGGAGCAAATTCCATTATCAGCAGCAGCATGAATGGTGGTGGGGGGCTGTTGGTGAATTCACTCTCCACCTTTTAAAAATCAATTGCTTGTTTCTTTTGCTGATTTTTGGGAGAGTTGTGGTTTTACCCATCCCCCACCACCCATGCCCAGTCTCTCTTCTCTTTATAGGCTCTCCTCTCCTCCCGGGTCTTGACCGGTTGCAGAGTCTTTGAGCAATAGTTTTGAGTCGCCACCACTGGGATCCCAGCATGGAAACCTACAGTACACTGTTTAAGGTGTTTCTCCTTTAGACTGGGACCCGGTTACAGGGCCTTCCCTCAGACTTCTCGTTTTTTTGCGAGCTCAAGGTCTTTGAAAAGATAAGGCGGTGGGGGAAGGGTATCAGAGAAGAGGTTGGGAAATCAAGTTGGAAGTAGAAGGTTGGGGTTGTGGGAGGATCTAGTCCCCCTCCCCCTGGGCGACCCCAGGCATCCCACACAAGAGGGCACCCCATGTGGTCTTGTGAAAAGCCCGAAGCCCTGAATGGGTCTTAAAGAGAAATTAGCCCCGGCTGGTAGGTGTCTCTGGGCGGCTGGAGGGGCGAGGGCCGATCTGTGTGTGGCTGCCCGGAGGAGCTGACCAATTGGTCATGGTGCTGAAACCTTTGTGGGGAATCGTGGCCAAGTGCACTGACTCTGTGGGAAAACGGCGGCGTGAAGGGATGCCAACAGCTCCTCGCCGGGAAGGGAACCGCCTCAAATTGGGACCATGACAATTCCTGCTAATTTGTAGAGCAGGGAATTGGTGCAAAGTGTCAAGCAGTCACTGCTTGTGCTAAATAGGGCATCAAATTGGCGCGACGGATTCGTGAATGTTGTACGCCTCGCAACCTCTGAACCAGAGCATAACCCCGAGGGGTGGACGGAGAAATATGGCTTCGGAGCAGGGAGAGCGACGGGCTGGGGCTGGGGCGCCGCCCCCCAGGAAGGGGGTCGAGACCTACCTGGGAAATAAGAAGATCTGATGAAAGGCTGGAAGGAGCCTTCAAAGTAGGGAAAGGCGAAGGTCTTGGGAGGAACGCTCTGGAGCAAGGCGGGGGATGTTTCTGGCAGAGAATAAAGGAGGAAGGAAAAGAGGAGGGAAGCAGAAAGGGAATTTGATTAGGTACTTGATTATTGTACAGAACATTGGAAACATGATATGATTAACCCTTCAGCGGCCTTCATAGGCATCTTCCTCAGTGTTTTGGCAGAGTAAAAGACATCTTTTCCTAACACTGCGCCATCTGTGGAAATCCTTCCACTCATCGCCCCCGTCACCCCACTCCCCCCACCCATCTCAGAGTCCCGGGCCCCCTGTTCCCAATCTCATCCTGGGCACTAACAAGATAGATGGTATTGGGGCGGGGAAGAAAAGAACTGCAGGTCCGTAATGCTAGCTAAGCTAGTAAATATATTGTCTTGGGTTTTAAAAACTGGCTTCCAGAAGTTGGAGGGCAGAAACACAGACACCTAGGGGCGGGCGCTCTCTCCCACTACAGGTGCTCAAGTTCATTATGAGGGTGGCGCGAACCTGGAGCTTTCCTTCCCGGGAATTGGCTGGACCTAAGTCTCCTACTGCACGACGTGGGGCTTCGGGGATCTTGCGGAGGGGTGTGCGCCCATGTGTGAGTGGGTGCCCGAAGCCAGAAGGACTCGCACCTGGACCACCCGTCGGCGCTCTGCGCTCACTTACCGGTTCTGGGCGCAGAGGAGAGGATGGCATTCACCCCAAACTTCAGAAACGTGGGCTCGGTGGCAGGGGAGGCGGCTGTCTGCGGTGAACCATCCGGTCGGCTTCCCGCACCCGGGGAGCCCAGGTCTGAGGTCCCGGTGTCTGTGAGAGTCGCGGGGGCCCCCTGCCTAGGGGGTGACATGCTGGCCGTGGGTAAGCTGCGAGGCAGGTAAGCGGGAGGCCGGCTGATGCGGATCAGGTCCTCCACCAGGAAGCTCGAGTGGCCAGAAAACGCCGACTGCAGGGACTGGGGCAGCGTTAAGGTGGGCGTGGGACGAAGGAGGCTGGGGTACCCGGCGGGGGGTGCGAGGAGGCCGGGGAACATCATGTTAGGCGCGGGGCGGGCAGAATAACCCTTCTTCCAGTGGCCGGAGGGTAAATGCCTCGCTTCCCGCCCCTCCCGCCCCCGCGGTGCCCTCTCTCTTGGGCAAACGTCTCCAAGTAAAGATCCCACTTGGGCGTCTGCGAGTCCTCCGTGGTCCTCCCGTCGAGGTGATGGTTTTATAGTGGCGCGCCCGTTAAAGCGCTTTGAAAAGTGACAGCTCTGACAATGAAGTTCAACAAAGTTCTCCACTCGAGCTTCATTCGCCGGAGGCTCTGGGCGCTCTGATTGGCGCAGGGGTGCAATTTATGATTGGATTAGTCTTCATAAGCATGGCCCGCACAATGGGCCGGCAACAAAGGCTGGCGCGCATCAATTCTGCATATCGACCGCCTCTTTGCAATACAGTGTGCCCCCAAAGCTCTCGCCGGGAGTTTTTGTTCCGAAGCAACACCCGAGCTAATTAAATGCCTATTTAGAAGTTTCAGATGACATCTTGCCTCATAGAAAAGGAATTATTTAAAGAACGCACTAAATTTATTTGCAGCTCCCCTGCTGAGCCTGGAAAATAAATCAATAAATATTCATAGAAATTCATCTCCAGGCAATCAGTAAAATAACCCTCCCCCTTGTGGGGTGGGCAATGGAAAATTTGAAGTCAGTGAACACGAAAATATACTCCCTTCTTGGGTCTCTAGCCCTATACGCTCTGTTACTCCAGCTGAGGCATAAAGCAGATGTGAGGGGTGGGGAAAATCAGAGTTTGTGGGGTGCCATTCGAGCAACACTGGGAGCCTGGAATTCATGCTTTGGGATTATTGGATGTGGGTCCATCAGGATGGAGGGGGAAGTCTTGGCTTTATTTCGTGTCGGGGCAACTAATGGAGTTTGAGAGAGTTGGTAGGTACCTGAAGGATAAGAAGGCGTCTCCTTCTGCAAACTCCCAGCAACCTGGAGAACGATTTTCAGCGACGTTTCTCTAGAAGTGTCGCCAAGGAGCACTGGGGAGCTCGCGTGGTGGAGGATCGGAGAGCTACAAGGCACCGGGGCTGGGTGGTGGTATCCCACTCCCCCGGGGGTTTACTCCTGCGGGAAGCAGCCTCGGGCCAGGCCACCTGAACGCCGGGACGCTACGCTGGCCCCCTTCCAACCTCCAGGAGCCTTCAGCAGTTGCCTTTGAAACTTACAGCCTGGACTTTCAAACCACAGCCGCGAAAGTTGAGCTTCTGCCCGATGCGGGGCGCTGAACTCGGCCAAAGTTTTGCAGCCTCTTAATGAACTGCATGCAGCCTACGAGCGCGGGGAAGCAGCACGGAGACCGCCGTTCCCAAGGATGCTGGCCCACGGGAGCGCCTATGCTTAATCTGGGGCCTCAAACAAGACTCTTCCTGGAGACGGTGCTGCGCTTTACTCTGGGTTGGGGCTGGGGTGGCGCTGAGCCTCGATTCCCCCGTTTCTCTGTTCGGCGAGATAACAGATGTGTTAAACGTCCCATTCATTTCTTTGGTGTGGCTGAACCTCCCCAAAGAGAAGTGTGCAGCCCCGCCAGGCCGCCCTGATCCTATTAACCATGAACTAACTGTCACCTTCAGCTGGTTTTCCTTTTTGCTTTTTAACACAAAGCTTTCTCAAAAATCTTATTAACCAGCTTTATTTCTCTCGATGGTTTTGTTCGGGGCGTTTTGTGTTGATGATCTCCATGTCGCTGCTTTAACCATTCAATAAAAGTGCATCTGCGATTTATATCACATTAAACCAGAAACGGAGCCCGCTAAAGCTCTCCCTTGATTCAAATTAAAAAGTTATTTAGGGCCGGGCTCTGGAGCCGAATTATAATGCTCAAAGATGACGCAAGTATGGAGTTTCTGAGCCCAAGACGCTTATGGAGGCGCATGGGGCGGCAGGCGGTGGAAAACCTCTAAGGAAAGGAACAACTTTTAAATAAGCGGCTATTTTAAATATGCGAAATGCATTGCTCGGGTTAATTGGAGTCCCCAGAAACCACCGAGGGACCTCTGTGGAGAGCTTCGAGAAAGTTTCTCTTTTTGAAGTTTTGCAATAAAACAGGGGAGCAAAGTCTCAACTGTTTGAACACCTGCATTCTAATCTTGCCACAAGACAAAGTTTTCCATCGCAATCAGTTCCCCACTAGCCCTGTCCCCGACTGCCTTCTGGAAGCTGGAAGACTGGCTCTGGTTTTTGCACTCTCTCCCTCCATCTCTTCTCATCTCCGATTCTCCTCCTCCTCCCTCCTCCTCCCGCTACGTTCTCTCCCTCCCTCTTTCCTGCTCCCACCGGGAGCAGAAGGTGGTGACAACAGGTGTTGAATTACCCACCAAGGAAGCTCCGGCCCAGTCTTCCGGAGGATCGGAGTAGCGCCTCCGTCTGCTGGCTTTTTTTGCAGGGGAAAGGAGGAGCGCTAAGAACGCAAAGCCAGCCTGGAGCCCTCCTAGCGCCATCCTCTTCCCTAGGCCTCTTCTCCTCCTGGGGCATTTCTCTGGGTGTAGTTTTTAGTTGTTATCCTGCCCACCGACACGCTCCGTGCCCCCCCCCCACCACTACGGCGCGCACACCCCCCTCTCTCCCTCCCTCCCTCCCTCCCTCCCTCCCTCCCTCCCTCCCTCCCTCCCTCCCCTTCGTTCTGCCTTACTAGAGACTAACTGCTGCTAACTCCTCTGCTTTTAAAAAGGGGGCCCTGACATTTTGGAAGCAACCCCTTGCTGCGAACCACGTGGACCCTGCCTCCAGCGGTCTGTCCGCCGAGCCCCCTGAAGCATTCCTAAGGCGCAGAGAGGACAAGTGAGGGCGGGGGCGAGGGCTTGGCCGCCCCGTGAAAAGGCAAAATAAATCCTAAGGAAGCAAGAAATCGGACGAAAGGATCTTACTCTAAGTGATCTCCTTGGACGCGTCTGTTCAAACCCCTCGATAGCCTAAGGGGCTGCGCGGCGCGCGGCTGCGGCTAAGACCTGTGACTAATGCCGTTTGACCTGAGCCCATGGGGTTTTGTGCGTCCTGCCATTCATGGTAATGTCGTTATCTTCAAGTGTATTTCAAAGGAGTCACTCACGTCCTCTCTCCCAGAGCCGGGTTGCCTATTTTCTCTTTCAAGGGAAACAACGCGGGTGGAAAAGTGCGAGCCCGAGGCCCGGGCCGGCGTCAAGGTCCTCGCCTGCGCCCCCGGCCCTGCTGCTCGCAGGGGGAGCCCGGGCTGAGACCGCCCGGACTCGGGGGGCCTAGGAGGCCGCAGCCTCAGAGCCTCCCTGGGGCCGCAGGGTGCGCTCTCGGACCGCTCAACCCTTCGGTGTTGTCTTTTCACTTCTGTGTCTGATGGACATCTCAAATCTAACTTACGGAAACATAATGATTCCCCTCCACCCCAGTGTTCCATGATAGACTTCTTTATTCCACTTCTGCTTATGTGGACCATCCACCTTGGAGTCATCCTGGATTTCTCCCTGTCCCATATCCCACATCCTGTCCATGAGATTCACAATATGAATTGTGCCCTTGTGCTATCCGCATCATTCTTGCCTCCTTTCCTCTGTGCCGTCCGTATCATTCTTGCCTCGTTCCTCATGTCCTGATGTGCCAGAGCCAGCTCGGACAAGGCAAGCTGATGTGAAAGTCCAAGGAGTTTTTGTGAACTGGTTGGCATCATTTTGGGAGCTTGAAATAATTAAAAATTGTAGAACAGTGTCATTTATGTGTTTATGTTTCCTATCTACTGTGTCCACCCAAGTGCCTACAACAGTACCTGAGGCAGAGAAGGCCTGAAGATTTTTTTTTTTTCTAAAGGCACATTGTTGTTTTGGGAACTTGTGCACAGATTTTGGGAACCTTGGTGATGAAAGTCACTATGAAAGAGATATAGGCAGTCTTCCAGGTTCCCTTTAGATGCAAGTATCCAACATGTCACTTAAAGGTATCAGGTTCAATAGAAGCTGGGTCCTTCATTACTGTCATCCCCCCCTCCCCTGTCCCCCAGCCCCAGGCCCACGCGCCAAGCTCTCCTAGAGAGTGTGGCTTAGGACTTCGGGCCTTCCAAAAAGTTAAGAAGCGTTAGGTTCGGGGACATTGGGACCCCTAGGTGGCACTTTGCAAGGGTTCAAACCCCCCAGCCGCGGCGCTCTGGGCTGGAGCTGCCCACCGGGTGGAGCTCGCCTCGCCCGCAGGTTTGGCAGGACGCGGGGCAGCCCCGGCAGGAGGAATGGGCGCCTGGCTGCTTGGGTCCTGCGGAAAAAGGGGGAGCTGACCGGCGGGGCGCAGGAGGAGTGCGACGAGGTGTGGGCTGAAAGAGCCTTCTAGCCGCCCCAGCCCTCCGGGCAAGCCGCTCTATTAAGACACCTCTAAGGGGTTCACCTTCAGAATAGACCACAAGGAACTACCGGCCTCCCCAGCCCTTTCTAGCGTCTCCCCCACCCCTCATTCCTTTCACACTCACCAGCCCCCCCTTCCTTGAAAATCCGTCTATTGTGCCAATCAAGCAGATGGTTTGCAGGAAATATAGCTTGGCCTCGCTGACCGAAACTAATTTTAACTAGCTTTCCAAGCCTGAAACGTTTGTTTTGCTCTTACAAAATAGCCCCCAAAACAGCTGGCAAGGGTGAATTAAACCCATTAAAGACACATTTATAAGAAATTATATTCACATAGATTGCCTGAACCCCCTTGTGCAGCCTAAGAGAGGAGATGAGCGCATTTAAATGAAAATGTCGCCGAACGCTCCCCTCCTTAACGTAGCCTGAAAGTCTCAAAACATTTTACTAAATAGATTAACTTGACTATTGTCTTGCATCACATTTATCAGCTTCATTAAGTGAATAGCTGAACAAATATATTACGCATGCATGAAAAGCTCTTTTTCGAGGAGCCTCATTGTATCCTCAGCCCTGACAGGTGGTTAACTGTGTGTTGTGTTTTTTTGTGGGTTTTTTGTGTTTTCTTTTTCTTCTTCTTCTTTTTTAACCCGAAGAAAGAGGATCTCTGTAGAGCAGCTCCGAGCAGTGGCCGCCTGGCGGGAGTTTAACTCTGGCCTTGGACACCGCGGCCCAGCGATACCAACCCGGTGAGGCGGCGGCCCAGGCCACCCCGGCCTATTCAAACCACCAAAATTAAATTGAGATGAGCCGGGCCTTGAGCACTTTTCTTCTCCATCAGCTCCCCACCACCCCTTCACCCCCTTGTCTGGAAAATCAATTTTGTATTGTTTCTTTGCAAAGTTAATGTTTCCCACTCTCTCGCCTTACAACTAGATTGCCTTCGCTTCTCCTGGCTGGACCAGTTCTCCTCAGCCTTCGGGGTTCAATATCCTTTGAACTCACATGTGGATCCATTTCGTTTTACTGGGTGTCCTTAGAGACAGTCCTTGTCTCCTGGGTCTCTGAGTGGAAAGAGCGATCGCCCCGGCGAGCTCTCTGGAGGCCCTTTCAGAGCTGACCTTCTGAAGTTTGAAGGCTCCGCTCTCTGCCGCCCCACCGCGGGCCCCACTGCTCCCAGCGACTGGCCCCATCAGACCCCAGGAAAGGCCCTGTCTGGGTGCCCGGGGCGCACGCGGCCAGGGGAGGGAGGGAGCGGCCAGCCCGGGAGGACTGCGCCTGGTCCCGGGATCCACTAGGTGCCGAGAGCAGAGGCCTGGGGCCACCGGGGTTGGGGCCAGCCCCGCAGCGCCCGGCCAGCGCGCTCCTCTCCGCGCAGGGCCCGCCGCCAGGTGTGGCCGGCCGCCAGGTGTCCAACAGGTGATCCTCCCCGACTCGCTCCCTGGTCCTGGGCGGCGCCTCCCAGGGGCTCCTCCTTGAACCCCTTCCTCGCCGCCGCCCCAACGCCCTTGCCCTCGCCTCAAGCTGAAGCTGTGGACTCCCGGCCCGGGGTCCTTCTGCGTAAAGACGCTTGGATGGAGGTGAGGCTGGGTGGGGCGCTGGGTGGGGCACCCAGGACCCTTGTCCGCGCCTGAAAGGGCCCCTTCTGTCGAGGCGGGAGAGACAGTTTGCATGTCTCTTCTTTCCATGCCCCAAGGACTCCGGGATGGGGAGCAGACTCCTCCCAGCGAGGCTGGCTCTGTGCTGGGGTGCAGGTGGCCCCCGGGGTGCGGGGACTGGGCGGTCCGGGTGACAGATCCCGGAGCCCCCACTGCCACCCACAGCTTCAGGGGCAGGGGGCTCCCGGGAACACTGGTCTAGTTTACTGTGAGCGGGTGTGAGAAGTGATGTTGCCAAGTTTATATCAATCTTCAAGCTGCCCACCCCCACCCCCCCACCCCCCACCCCCGCCCCATCCACCCTGGGCGTGTTGTCTTGCTATTAATCCCCATCTTGTCCAACATTTAAGAGCCTGCAAGGGAATAAAGATGTTTGCCTACGCCCGGAGACACCCTTCTCAGAATCTCAGAAACAGAATCTTTCTTCACCTTCTCCTTTTCCTTTCTATATGTTAAAAAAGTGTGTTTTATTATTATTATTTTTAAAGATTTTGCTTATTTATTCATGAGAGACACACAGAGAGAGACAGAGACTTAGGCAGAGGGAGAAGCAGGCTCCATGCAGGGAGCCCGATGGGGGACTCCATTCCAGGACCCTGGGATCATTACCTGAGCAGAAGCGGATGCTCCACTGAGCCACCCAGGTGCCCCAGATGGTGTGTATTGAAACACAGATGAGGAGTCACTTGGAGCTTTACGGACAGTGGGTTGGAGAGGGTAGAAAGAGAAATATCCTTGTTTCTAAACATCCCAAATTCTTCAGCTCATTTTTTCTGTTTGAAATTTAGAGATTGCTCTTTGGGGACAAAGAAGTATTTTTCAAATCCAGATAGATACCCATGGGAGGATTAGAGGTAAGACTACTAGTTGTTTACAACGTGATGAAAATTAGTTTTAAACACTATTTTTCTTCTAACAGATAGGGAGTCTTGTTGGTCAGAGGAGAATCCTATTGGACAGGAAGGCAGTTTTGAATCATGAATCACAGTTTGAGAAGGAAGTGTTCTGAAGCGTGTGGGCTTCTAGGTTGCTGGAGGTCTGTGGTCCCCAGGGTGAGGTGGTGCTAGGGGTTATTTCAGGAAAGAGAGAAGGAAAAAATCCCCCATGACTTTATCTGCTCTGTGACTCTGCTTCGTGTAGGGGAAGGAGAGGAAGGCATAGGAGAATGACATCCCTCTCACACTGAGAAAGGATAGGCAAAAAGCCTTAGGGTATTACCTGTCGTACCCAAAGGCCTTAAGCCAACTGCCATCTGTGAGAGTTGATCCCAAACATTCCCTTGCCTGCCTACCCTCATCCTCTCTAACTGCAGAGAGAAAAAGAGATGGTTATTCGGCAGAAATGCCTACCATTTCCTTCCTGCCAACCTGCTCTCCATTCTATTCACGTTTCCACTCAGTTCGGGCTCTCCTGCCTCCTTCGGGACAGTATTAGTTATTTATTTGCCCTTCCTAATCTACTTCCTTCTCCACCTGCTTTTGCATTAAGAAGCTGGCCTCTAGGGAATGCATTGACCCCAGGATACGTTGCCGGCTGATTTCTTCTGGTTGGTTTCAGTCCATGGGAGGCAATGGCCACCAAGGAGAGAAAGGTTGGGTATGTATTGCTCTTGTTTTCTTCTTGCTTTATTGAATTTCTACAGGTGACTATAGCCACAGCTCCCAAGCTGCCTAGGCTCTGGCAATATTATCTTGCCAATCTATTGCCCTTTCAGGCCTAGAGATATAAGGGGACATAATGGTGTCTCACAGTTGCTAGTCTTTGGGTGCATTAACATCTCTTCCTTTAGTCCCTTAACCCTGTTCACACTTCTGTCATTGGTTTCTTTCTTGGAAACATTTGCTGCTGAACTTCTCACTGATGCAAGGACCTTGTTTTTCATTATTCTATCTATAGCTTCTGTATCTCCTTTACCACAGATTCCTTCAAATAGTGCTCATTTTGGGATCACCTGCCTGGCTCAGTTGGTAGAGCATGTGACTGGATCTCAGGGTCGTGAGTTCAAGCCCCACATTGGCCATAGAGTTTACTTTAAACAAAACAAAACATCAAACAGTGCTCATTTCCCAAAGCATGCTCTCTTGGCCTTATGTCCATCACTAACAAGTCCTTCATACATGTTTCCTCTAACTTCTGTAAGGCCTGAGATAAGATGGAAGGTGGAAGCCTGTAACACACTCTACTTCACTTCCCATGCTCACTCCATCCTATATCACAAATGATCATGCATCCGTGAGTGTGGACATTTAATGCACATGTCCAAGATCCCTCCATATCCTTCCATGCCTAATAGTAGCCCCTGATCTGTGCCTCAGTTTTAAGGATGAACATGCTAGGGCCATGACTGACTCTTGGAAAGAGAGACCTAGGAAGAGGTTTTTGTAGTCTTTGATAACAGACTTGGTTGCATTTGAGTAAGAAATCCAAGGCCTAAAAGGGAGTGAACAGGCTCTAGGTGAGCATGTCCCCTCAGCCATGTGAACATAGCTGGACCCGAAGAGGAGACAGACTGGGCCCTCTTTAAAGTTCAAGGCCCAGACAGCTTCCTTGCTTGTCCATGTTTAAGCCTGGTACTCTTTTCAGTCAGACCTTTTCAATACAACATCTACCATGGCTTCTCTTATTCAAACCACCTCCATGACCTTTCTCAACCTGCCACCATCACCTCCCACTGAAATGGCTTTTGTCAGTGTCACTGATGGCATCCCTGTTGGCATAGTCAATGAACGAATCTTACTTGGCCTGCCTGTAGCATTTGTCACTGCACTTCTCTCTCTTTCTTGGCCTCACGGTTTTCTTTTTCCTTCTTAGAATGCTTCTCGCTATCTTCATGAACTCTCTTTTCTCTGTTTATTCCTTAGCTTGTGAAATTCTTCTGGATTCTGACTTTGGCTTTTGTTCTAGTTAATTGAGATTATAACCCATTATTTATTCTATCCCCGTTGAGCTACTTACTCTTTCCCAAGTGTGCCCTGCTCTCTCAAACTCCCATGCCTTTGTGCACATTACTTCTTCTGTACTCTCTTTGCCTGGCTAACTTCTGCTGGTTGGAAAAGATTTGATTTAAGACTTACTTTCTCTGTAACCTTCCTCTTACATGTACTCTGAGGTCTGCACCCCTTGGATATTTTCTTGTAGTAAGTACCTAGTACCCCCTTTAATCATTGCATCTATTACCTTGTATTTAGAGTTGCCAGATGAAATATTGAATGCACAGTTACATTTGAATTTCAAACAAATAAATATTATTTTTCATGTAAGTATGTCCCAAAATTATGTGGGATAAACCTATACCAAAAAAAGCTATGTATTATTTGTCAGAAATTTAAATTTAACAGGATATTCTGTATTTTTATTTGCTAAATCTGGCAACTGTACCTATTGGAATAATTTACATATTTGTTTCTCCCTGTAGACCATAGACTCATTGAGGATGGACACTGTATCCTTTGACTCTGTGTCCAAGTGCCTGGTATCTGACGTGCATTCAGAGAATATATACAGAGTGATGAATCCTTCGAGTTCTGGGAACACTCTGTCTTGTCTCACCTAAAAGGACCTTTCCTGCTCCAAAGTTCAGTGTAGTGTATTCACTGATCCCTCTTCTAACCTCTTCTAAGGTCTTATCATTCATAGCTCTTCATTTTATACTGTTTGGTTCTTTGAATGGTAGTTAGTTAGGAAGCTCCAGATCTTACCAAAAGACTGATTTTCACTCGTATCTCCTAGGTCCTCTTTGCTGATTTGAATGATTAGGTGATGATTTCAGTTGGTATTGTTGGCCATTAGTGGATATTCCCAATGAATATGCTTAGTTGATCAAATATGTTTGGTAGAGAGCTAATTCCATAGCATAGGAACCACACGCAGGGTAACACATATATACTAACTACTGGTCTCACAGCGTTAGATGAAAAAAATGCTCAATTTTTATGGTGTAATGAATTAATCTACTGGTAGACCCCTACCCAACCCCCACTTAAGTTCTTAGACAGAAACTATATGTATAAACATGTATCTTAATGAACTCTTCACTAAGAGAAATTATGTGACCCAGAAAGCAAACAGTTGCTACTCCGATAACTGGTGTTCCTCCCTCCCCAAAAAAGGGGGTTCCAGCTTATCTTTGGGCCTTGGGTACTAAACCAGCTGACATGAGTCAGAAGCCCATTATAGGGCATGGGGTATCAGAATTGGCTAAATCTGGTAGAAAGGAAGGTAAAGAAAATGGGAAGCTCAGAGAAAATATAGAGATGTCCATCTTATTATCAGAAAAAGAGTCAGAGTGTAGAGCTAAAGCTGTGCTGTCCAATTCAGTAGCCATTAGCCACGTGGGACTATTCAAATAGAAATTAGTTAAATAAACAAAAATTAAATAATATAAGTTAAAAGCTTAAAAATAAATAAAATTTAGCGTATAGTTCCCTGGTCACATTAGCCACCATTCACATGCTCGGTAGCCACTTGTGACTAGTGGCTACCATATTGGATGGCACCGATAAATAGAATATTTCCATCATTGCACAAGTTCTTTGGACAGCAGTGACTAGAGCTCCTGAATATGGGAAACTGATGTCAAGAAGCTGAGGCTGTTGGCTCGGGGGAATGGAGACTCCAGGGATATGACTGCCATATTCAAGTATTTGAAGGGCTGCCAAGAGAAAGAAAATAAGTAGCCAGTTTGTGTTACTAGAAGGAACCAGAGAGAGGGAGGGTGCATGCTTTACAGCAACTAGAGATTTTAACATATAAATCATATCTATCACCCCATCCTCTCCTTCAATCAACAAACATTTACTGAAATTCCACTGTGTACCAGCAGGCATGATTCGAGGTTTGGGAATACTGGAGTGAACAAGACAGACACAGCTGGTGCCATCCCGAATCTTCCCATTCCACTTAGGATGAAGTAGGAAGGGGACTCTCCCCTCCCCTCCCTTCCTCTACCACAGTTTTGCTTCCCCCTTCTCTTCCCTCCTCTAAGATGCCAGACTCTTTCTTATCAGTGTACCTTTGCATGTATTTTTCTCTCTGCTTGATTCATTTGGTTAACCCCTGCTCATCCTTCAGATTGCAAGACTTGTTTTTTTTTTTTAATTTTATTTATTTATTCATGAGAGACACAGAGAGAGAGGCAGAGGGAGAAGCAGGCTCCATGCAAGGAGCCCGACAACGGGACTCGATCTCAGGACTCCAGGATCATACTCTGAGCTGAAGGCAGATGCTCAACTGCAGAGCCACCCAGGCATCCCCCAGATTGCAGTTTATTTTTTTTATTTTTATTTTTTCAGATTGCAGTTTAAATGCTACTTTCTCATCCCTCAGTTTTGATTACCTGACCATTTTTTCTTCTTGGCGTGAGAGAGAGAGAAAGAGAGAGAGAGAGTGAGAGCGCATCCATTATCACTTTGCTAGCTTGGGCCTGGTTACCTAACCTTTTTATTCTTTTATTCTTCAGTTTTTTTCAACTGCCTCATCTAAAATGGATATAATAATACTTCTCTAAAATGTCGCTTAGAACAGTGACTGGCCAATATTTATATACATAAGGAATTTAGTGCCCTTTCCTCTCAGGAAACTATATATCCTAATCCTGTGCCTGATTTTCTCTTAAATGTCAGTGAAGGACATTTCACCAAACAACAATGACAGCAGCATAATGATAATGACAGTCATAGTTTGCTTTCTTGAGAACTTACAATATGCCTAGTACTGTATTAAGTATTTTCCGTGCATTATTTAAAATAATCTTCAAAACTGCCTTATGAGGTGAATCCTATTATCATCCTCATGGATCTACAAGAGAAGACACAGAAGCTTGGAAAAATTTAATCACGTAACTGTGTGGGCTTTGCATCGTGTCACCCTGACTAGGCGGAAATCCAGTTTTCAGAGTTCCCTTTCCCACATGGTCCCAGTCAGGACGGGCCACAAAACAGTCTTGAGCAGTCTGGAGGGTGGATGGAGAGCAGTAGCCATCCCGCTGGCTCACCTCATTGGTGTGAGGCAGCAGCGGGGCAGCAGGTCCTCCACCTTCTCTGGATTGTTGGACTCCTGAGCCAGGTGTGTGTGTTAACCCCCCTGGAGAAGGGCACTGGCTTTTGCAGGACATCCACACCCACAGGGTCAGACGCAGCAGGGACTGACGTAGATTCCAGCCTGTTCTTGTGGGGTTCCAGCTTGTGTTTGTGGATCCCAGCCTGCTCTTGATACATATCTGATATATATGCTAGAGTGCTTACTGGTTCTGCTTCTTTGATTAGATCCTGACGCACGGTTAATACCAGAGCCGAGGCTTGGAACTCGATCTGACCCAAGGACCTATGTTCATAGCCCTTATTCTGTACAGACTCAGAACCGACCTCTAAAGAAAGTGTTGGGATTTTGCAGGTTGAAGAAACTAATCTGTTCTTTAAAGTCTAGGTCTGGAGCCCTCTTCTTCTGTTTTGAAGTACTGTGGGGATTAAGAAGTCATTTTGCTCATAGGCCAAACTGACGATGAAAGGGCATTCAGCAACTGATACAATTTACCTTAGTTTATAAAAATCAAAAATTCTACTTCTACTACGACTAGTAATAATGATATGAGTATATATTAGCCTTTACTGAATTTCAGGTGCTGTTCTAAGTGCTTCTCTATCAAGTCATTTGATCTTCACAATAATCTTAAGAAATAGAAGCAGTATTTCAAACACCTACTTTATTAGGTATTAGATTTTTAAAGAGTGAACTTTGTGGGGGCAAGGGGCCCAGAGTTAGGGGAGCTCTTATCCCTGCTCTGAGGTAGATATATATGAACCATTTATATATAAATGGTCCGGGTTGGCTCCATTTTGGAGAGCTTATATCTAATGTGTCTCACGCATATCTGTCAGCCGGGATACTTCTGGCTGCATTAGCAAAACACCTATTCAAAAATAGAGGAAACTACAACGAGAAGCAAGAATTCCAGAAGCACAACAGGACCAGAGTTCGTTATTTCATTGTCTTGCTGGTATCAAAAACCAGGGTTCTTGGGGGCACCCGGGTGGCTCAGTTGGTCAAATGTCTGCCTTCAGCACAGGTCACGATCTCAGGGTCCTAGGATTGATCCCCACGTCAGGCTCCCTGCTCAGTGGGTAGTCTACTTCTCCCTCTCCCTCTGTTCCTCTCCCTACTCCTGCTCTCTCTCTCAAAATACATTCTTTTTAAAAATCAAGTTTCCTTCTGTCTCCCTGCTCTGCTATCCTTAATATGTTGACTTGTCCTCTGCGGCAGGCTCCCTTGTGGTCTCTAATGGCTGCCCCAGCTCCAGGCATCACATGCAAATGATAACATTCAGTAGAAGGAGAGTCGGTGAATTGTCTTCTCTCTCCTTTTTATTTTTATTTTTATTTTTTTTATTTTTTATTTTTTTTAATTTTTTAATTTATGATAGTCACACTGAGAGAGAGAGGCAGAGACACAGGCAGAGGGAGAAGCAGGCTCCATGCACCGGGAGCCCGACATGGGATTCGATCCCGGGTCCCCAGGATCGCGCCCTGGGCCAAAGGCAGGCGCTAAACCACTGCGCCACCCAGGGATCCCCCTCTCTCCTTTTTATTAGCAGAGAAAAAGTCTTCTCCAGAAGCCTGCCTGGAAGATGTCTACTCCTGTCTCATTGGCCAGAATAGTGCCAGTTGCTCATGTCTAAGCCATTTGTTGGTAAGGAAAATGGAATTGCCATTTGTAATTAAATAAATAAAGTGTCAGTTTCCTGGAGATTATATAGGTACTGGGTTTCTTTTTTTTGGGGGGGGGAGATTATATAGGTATTGGGTTTCTTTTTTTTTTTTTTTTTTTGGAGATTATATAGGTATTGGGTTTCTTTTTTTTAAGATTATTTATTTATTTATTCATGAGAGGCACAGAGAGAGGCAGAGACATAGGTGGAGGGAGAAGTAGGCTCCCCTCAGGGACCCTAGTGCGGCACTCAACCCCAGGACCCCGGGATCACGACCTGAGCCAAAGGCAGACACTCAACCATTGAGCCACCCAGACATCCCAGTATTGGGTTTCTGATCAGAAAAGATCCCTAATAGCAAAGGTAAAGGGATGTGACTTTAGCTGTGCAATAGTGTCTATTACTATATGTTGAAGCATAGTGCATGAATATGCCTTACCCAAAGTTAGACTCATGACTGAGTCCTAGTAGCTGCTCTTTACTACTGTCTGACTCCTGTTTCATAATATTTTTAAAGGTTTATTTATTTATTTGAGAGAGAGAGAAAGAGAGAGTACAGCAGGGAGGAGCAGAGGGAGAGGGAAAGAAAGTCTCAAGCAGACTCTGTGCTGAGTGAGGAGCCCAACTCGGGGCTTGATCTCAGGACCCTGAGATCATGATGTGAGCAGAAACCAAGAGTCAGAAGCTCAGCTGCCTGTGCCACCCAGGCACCTCACCCCCCCCTTTTTTTGAGAGAGATTGAGAGAGAAAGAGAGAGAGAGAGGGAAGAGCTGAATGTTTAACTAACTGAGCCACTCAGGCACCCTTGTTATATAAACATTTTTAATGATTATTGCAGATACTGCTAATGCTCACCGATACCCATTTGTCTCCTCATTATGGACATACAGACAGCATTCCCTAGATTTCCTCATACTTAGATGGAGCCATAGATTCAGTTCTGGGCAATGGAGTGTGGACAGAAGTAATGTGCATTATTTCCAGGCTTGGCATATGAAATCTCATACACAATTAATACACAATTCTTTTTCTCTTTTCTTCCGTTGGGACATGGAGGTCCCACATTGGAGTGGGAGAGGTACAGTGCATAATGAATGCAGATCCCTGAGTCATGGCTTGGAGGGGAACCATCTATCTTGTATTGGACTGTGACGTAGATAAGAAAGAAGTTTTTATTATAATATTTTGGGGTTATCAGAGAATTTATCCTGTCTTGACTAATGTGCTCATCAAAATCATCTCCCTCATACCTTGTATTGTGAACATATGGATTGCAGATATGTATGTCTCATGCTGCCAAGATGGTTATCCTAATATCCATGAAATCCCATGTATATTAAAAATGAAATCCCTTTCGTGTAGCCTTACTGAAGCACTTTCAGTGATAGGGTACACTGTATTTCTAGCAAGAGATATCCTCTAATTAGTAAGAGATAACATATGAATTAAGAATGGCAAATAAACTTCAGTTCATGTGCCAAATCTCACAGATGGCAGTTGCATCTAACGCACTACATAGAGGGGACTCAGTGGCTCAGTCGGTTAAGCTTGATTTCAGCTCAGGTCATAATCTCAGGGTCGTGAGATCGAGCCCCTTGTCAGGCTCTGTACTGAGTATAGAGCCTGCTTAAAATTCTCTCTCCCTCTGCCCCTCCCTGCCTCTAAAAAATAAAAATAAAAAATAAAGTACTGTGTAGTGAAGGATTCTAAAACCAATTCTGGGTTTTGTGGAAAAATATTCTGCTACTAATTAACAATGCCTCCAGGACTGTGGAGCCAAGAGTGGTAGATCCATGCCTCCAGAGAGCATCTGTGAGAGCTGTCGGCAGTGGGGAGAAAGCTCATAGGAGGTAACAGGACTCAGGGGATTGGATCTTGGGGTACATTTCTAGGGATGATAATATAGTTTCAACAATAATTATGGCTTCTATTTAGTGAGTGCTGTGCTAGTGCTTCATAGATGTATAATTTCTTTGTCTCCTCATAACAAGTCCATTTTACAGACAAAGGAACTTGAGACTCAGACAGTAGCCTGCCGGGCATCATGTAGTTAGTGTTGTGGCAGAGGCAGATTTGACTCCGTGTTCACATTCCTACTCAGTAGCCTTCACTGCCTATGAGATTGGGGAGGGGACTGATGATAGCAAGGTTTCTCAACTTCAGTTTTTGTTTGGGGTGCCATGTGGTCACTGTAGGATGTTTAGCAGTGACCTCTCCCCACGAGATGCTAGGGCCACCCCCTGAGTCATGACAACCAAATGCCTCCATGGAGTCTGAAGTGGGACTGGTTGAGGACCACGGAGTTAGAGGAGGGCAGGCCCTGTATCTGCAATGATTCTGATTCTGGACAGGTAGGTGATCTGGGCAAGGACTGAAGAACAAGAAGACAAAGGGTCGGTACAGGCACGTAGGGGGGCAAGGGGTCAATATCGGTAGTCTGGGGACATCTGTTACATGAAGAAGGCAACAACAAGGAGGGTGACTAAATGCTGAATCCCCTAAGCTCATGAGTTAGGTCTTCTAGATGTTTCCTGTTAAGGGACTGGACTGAGTAGGGCTGAGCTTGCAGCAGAAGACTCCTGGAGCCCCAAATTGTAGGTAAAGGAAGGATGTGGAGTGAGGATTTTACCACCCTGAGCATCCTAAGTGCAAGAGAGCCTGCCGCCGTGGCTACATCTAGCAATCAGGAGATACGGAAGGAGTGTTTGTTGAACGAATAGTGAACGGCCAGGCCAAGGGAAGGGAAGAAAGCAGCTGCACTTATTTTTGAGTAAGAGTATGGTATATATTCTTGAGTATATCCTTGAGTAGCCTCTAAACCTGTACTTGGCAGATCCCAGGCAGCAAATTTTAGATGTTCGGGCAAAGGCACCAGGGCTAGGGGGAAAGGAAAAGAGAGTGTCACTTTTAGTGACAATTCATCACCAAATCTAATAAATTCACACAGTGCCTCCTTTTCTTTTGAAGAGAAGTCTACTCTGTATGAAAACAGAGACGTTCTCCCCTCACACAGCAGAAAGCAAGTTGCTTTGAAAAAAATATGAAAGGCATTTGGTAAAACCATAACTTTCTGTGTAGGTTGCTGAGTGAGTGTTCATATGTTTCAATTCTTTTACTTATTTTGCTTTGTCTTATTTCTAAAAAGTGAATGGCTTCTTAGTATACACATTTAGTTAGAATATGTTTTAAAGAAAAAAAAAAAAAGAATATGTTTTAAAGGGTTTCTCAAATCCCGAGCCTGCCGAAGGATTGTGCTTACAGAAGGTAGTTGGCCAAAGACCAGTCTTGCCTCTGGGGTCACTGTCCTCTATGTCAGACAGTGCTAGAGGGAGGCACCGAAATATTTAAACTAATTAACTGCAAAGCTAACAAACATACCAACAGCTGTAGCTTATGAGCTGGGGAGTTTATGACTTCTGCCCTTTTCTCAAAACAAAAACAAAAACAAAAAAACCAAGTATCACAATTACTTTAAGTTTTGTTTTTGTTTTTTTTTTTAAATAAAGCTTGCTTTGTATTCTTTCTTTCTTTTCCACTTTCAGCACAGAGCAGTTCACAAATCCATATTTTTTTCTGCCACCATTCAAGATATTTTGCTATCAGTTACATGCAATAAATGGCATAAAGAATGAAGAGTGGGGACTGTGTTTGGTTGCCGCTGTTCACATTTGCCTGTTAATCTAATTACCAAGGTAGGGGCTCCAGAAACTGAGCTGCCCCCATAGAAAAGCTTTCCCCCCACCTGGTGGATTACTTAGCCAAGCTTTTTAAATGGGCAGATTTAGGGGGGTGGGTGGGGAGCGAAATGAATCTTTTTTTTTTTTTTTTTATGTTTCTATGCAGAGCAACGGAAAGAATTTAGTGGTTGTCAACATGAGTTTAGTACAAAGGTATGGTTTAAAATGTAGGTTCATTTTGACTGAGCTTCAGGTCACGCAAGCCAAGGGAAACCTGTGCTGCTGTTTGTTTTTTGTGTGTTTTAAAAAGAGCCCATAAGACGTAATGGAGGGAGATGAAGTCCGTTGGGTGTGAGGGGGGAGCGTCCCAAGGGAATGACGTCCATTAAAGGGTGGATACTTCAGGGGTGTTATTTCCACAGGCTCTTAGTGATTGTGTGAAAGGGCAGCTTTGAATGAACAGCCTCAGCCAGGCCTGATTTTGAACTGTTTTTCAGTCCTTGATTCCTACAAACAAAATAAAATACCTTGTCGAATAGAGCCCATTGAGTGAGGATGATGGGTTAAGAGTGGGGGTACGAGGTGGCAGCGTGGGTGCTTGTTTATCAAGGAGGGGTTGTCTGTTGTTCCTGGAGCCGGTGAAAGGAAAGACGCCAGAATCTGATGGCTGGGGTAGCATTGATGTGAAGTAACGGGGTAATCGGATTGAAAGGGGGCCATAGTATTTATGTCAGTTCACATTTCGTCAAAGGAATAATATGAGGTGCTACCTAGCTGAGGCTTTGGCCTGGGGGTTCAGTTAGCAAGCATCCAGGCCTCATTGGATTCAAATATAAATTAATTCTCACAGGAGCATTGCCTGATTAATTTATTTGCATAATAGTAGAAAAACTGCAGAGTCGTTACTTTTTTTTTTTTTTTCTTCTGTAGGGATTTGGACAAGAAAAGGTTTAAATTCATTTGAAAGAAGAGTGTGTGAGAAGTCAGAGCAGCAAAAGCCCCCTCTGGGGCTCCCAGAGCTGTGTTCTGGAGTCGAAGCAAGGCCCATTCGTGCAAGAAGTTTAACTCTTCCCAGGATGAAGCACCTCCTTCTGAGGCCCTTTTCTGGTGCTTGTTTTGGGGGACTTGGCTCTAGGCCCATATGGGAGTATCAGGTTCAGAGGGGGGAAGAGGCAGTCTGCCCCGAGTGAAATATCCCATGGGTTCAGGTTCTGGTCGAAGGACATCATAGTTTCAGAAAACATACAGACAGGTTCAGTTTTGACTTACTCAGTTTCACTGGTATTTCTGAAAAGAATTTCAGGCCTATTTGCCATCCCAGAGAGAAACAAAGTAATTTGGTTTATAAAAGTCAGGCCACTCATGACCTATTTTGACTCGGTACATTTGTTTAGTAAGTACCTGCTTAGCACAGCCCGGCTCAGTATGTGATGGTGGGTGTGCCAATGGGATCAGTGCTATTATTTTAGGAAACTACATTATAAAAACAGAATGGAAGAAAGGAGGCTAAGGATTCATGAGTTTCACATTTTCAATATCAAAGTTATTTTTCCTCCAGACATTTCAGTAATAGGAAAGAAATTTTAAATATTGCTATAAACATTACTTTGCAAATCCAGCTTTGATCACTTCCAGCCTTTGCTCAAGAATAAAGAGCTTTCTTTTCATAGGACTACAGATACTATCTCTAGTATTTCTTACTCATTCTTACTACCTTTATTCCCTCATCATCTATTGTTGTGACAAATAAAGCACCAAAGCCATTCAAATGAAGCTGCCATGTTGGCTTAAAATGCTTCTATTTCTACAAGTTCCAGATGTAGATACTTTAAAAACACTAGCACAGCAAATCTTATTTTCTCTAATTGATTGCATGATTAATTCCAAATTTTATCATAAAAACCTCATGCTCTAAAAGAAATGCCGATGGTGAGATGCTCAACAAATATTTCTTTCACTTTGTCTTTATTTAAATACATCCAGGATGACAATTAGCAAATGCTTTTGTTACATAGGAATATCAAGGAACAAGAGCTTAATATAACAGAGAGGGAAAGGCTGTTTCACACAATTCCACCCCGCATAGGACCCCCTTTCTTTAGGATTTTTAATCCACCATTTCCTATTAACAATGGTGAGCCTCTTTTTAAAAAAAATATTTAATTCGTTTATTTAGAAAGTGTGCATGAAGGAGGACAGGGGCAGAGAGAAAGAGGGGGGCATCTCAAGCAGATTCCCCAATGAATATGGAGCCCAACACAGGGCTCAATCTCACAACCTTGAGATCATGACCTGACCTGAAATCAAGAGTTGGATGTCAGTTAACTGAGCTCACCCTGGGTGAACCTCTTTAAAAAAAGAGACTTTTTTTTTTTTAGAGCAATCCTAGATTTACAACAAAATTGAGAAGAAAGTACAGAGATTTCCCATATATCCCTGTTCCCACATATGCATAGTCTCCCCCATTACCAACATTATTTTTCAGAATTATACATTTTTTCCAGGGATAAACCTACACTGACACATCACAGTTACCCAAGAGCTACAGTTTGCCTTAGGGTTCACTGTTGGTGTTGCACATTCTATGGGCTTGGACAAATGTATGATGACATATATCCATCATCATAATATCACCCAGAATATTTTCACTACCCTAAAAATCCTCTCCCTATTTATCTCTTTCTCCACCCATCCCTGGCAACCATTGATCTTCTTACTGTCTCTGTAAATTTTGCCTTTTCTAGAATGCCATGTGGTTGAAATCATATAGATTGGTTTCTTTCACTTAGTAAGTAACATGCATTTAAAGTTCCTCCATGTCTTTTCATGGCTTGATAGCTCATCTCTTTTTGGCACTGAATAATATTCCATTGTCTGGATGTACCACAGTTTATCCATTTCCCTACAGAAGGACCTCTTGATTGTTTCCAAATTTGGACAATTATGAATAAATCTGCTATAAACATCTGTGTGTAAGTTTTTGTGAACACAAGTGTTCAACTCCTTTGGGGTAAGTTATAAGGAATACAGTTGCTGGATTGTATTGTAAGAATATGTTTAGTTTTGTAAGAAACCGCCAAAATGTCTTCCTAAGGGCTTGTATCATTTTATATTCCCACCAGCAATGTATGAGAGTTCCTATTGTGCCCGATTCTTATTTTTTTTTAAAGATTTTATTTATTTATTGAGAGAGAGAGAGAGACAGGCAGAGGAAGAAGCAGGTTCCATGCCGGGAGCCCAACATGGGACTCGATCCTGGGTCTCCAGGATCACACCCCAGGCTGCAGGCGGCGCCAAACCACTGCGCCACCGGAGCTGCCCTGTGCCAGATTCTTAGCAGTGTTTGGTGTTGTCAAGATTCCAGATTTTGTTCATTCTAATAGGTATGTAGTTGTATCTTGTTGTTTTAATCTGCATTTCCCTGATACAAGTCAAAAGATATACTTACTTCTGAAAGAGAAGTATTGGTAAGTTTTTAAAAAAATATTATTTATTTGGGAGAAAGAGAGCAAGGGCATGGGGGTAGGGGCAGAGAGAGCGAGAGAACCCTCAAGCAGGTTCCAGGGTGAGCATCCTGAGGTCATGAACTGAGCCAAAACCAAGAGTCAGACGTTTAACCAACTGAGCCACCCAGCTGCCACTTGGTAAATTTCTTATTTATTTATTTATTTATTTATTTATTTATGGTAAATTTCTACATATAAAATTATACTTGCTACACAGAGAGAGAAGTGAACCAATTCTCATTCCCTTCAACATCTTCTTACATATCAGGGAAACAAAAGGAATGCATTCCCACCCATATCCTTGTATTCTGACCGGTTGAGCATTACTGGGAAGCTCTTATGACTGGGGGACCCAAAATGGTTGTGGGGCTCGCTTGGTGAAACTGATGGGATAAGGAGAAGTCCCTGAGGCTGGACAGGGCATGAAGCCCTGTGAGCAGCAGCAGCATGCAGAGGCTCATCCTAGCTGCTGCTCAGGCTTAGGAATGGATCTCAGGCTTCAGGCATGGAACCTGGAACACTGTGGTTTTGTTGTGGGTGGGTCTCAGCTGTGACACTGCACTCAGTCCTGGGTAACTGCATGGGAGAGGCACAGAAGAAAGTGGAGAGGGGTTCTGAAGACTGCAAAATCCCGCAGAAGGAACACAGGCCCATTCCACCTGGCCCCAAGCAAGTAGAACTGGGGCCAGTAGAGGCATCCATATTTGGCTGAAAATAAATAGGACTTTTCTAATTGTTCCCTCTCCAATCCACCTAGTCTCAACCTAGCAGGGACAGTGACCTTTTAAAACATAAATTGCTTAGGAGTTAAAAACATATACTACATGTAAATATTAGTTATCGTTGGTTTTATGTCACCACCCCCACGACAATTACTAAAATAACTGGTGCTGTACTACCATTTTGGTTATTCTTATTCTATAGTCATCTTTCTACTTTTTTACAACCAGAACTGAAAAGCACAGAAATATCAGATCATGCTCACATCCTTGGCAACCAATTTTTTTTTCCTTTCAGGGAAAGACTCTTCGGCAGGTCACTCACTTGGCCCTCCCAAGTTTATCATATTGGACACAAGTCACTCTGCATGGAATGGCTGCGGTCACATATGACATATTAACTGACCCAGTGATTCTCAATGTCCAGGGGACATTTGCAAGACCTGGAGACATGTTTAGTTGCTGCAAATCTTGTGGGGGTAGATCCCAGGAGAATGCTGTTGGCAACTAGTAGGAGAGGCCAGGGATATTGCTATTTGGTGCTTAGGACCCGTCCACAAAGCATTGTCTAACCCAGAATGTCAGTAGTGCCAAAGGTGAGGAACCCTGAACTAAACTAATGACCCTCATTTTCTTCTAAGTCTATTATTTATTTATTTGAGAGAGACAGAGACAGAGCATGAGCAGCAGGGAGGAGGTAGAGGGAAAAGGAGAAGCAAACACCCCCACGGAGCAGAGAGCCTGATGCGGGGCTCAGTCTCAGGACCCTGAGATCGTGACCTGAGCCAAAGGCAGCCACTTAACCAACTGAGCCACACAGGTACTCCAGGTTTGTTCTTTTTCTTTTTAATTTTTTATTTTTTGTTGAGGAATAATTTGCAGGTAGTGAAATATGCAGATCTTAAGTGTTAGAGTTTGATCACTTTTGGCAAATGCCAGCATCCATGTAACCCAGATTCTTATCAATATCTGTACTATTTCTATAACCCTTGATAAGTTCTCTTGTACCCCTTCCCTCCTTACTTTGCATTCCCACCTCAAAGGCAACCACTGTTTCATTTTTTTCACCATAGATTATTATGCTCATTATTTTTGAATATTAAAGATGTCAAATCTGGGGCATGGTAGTTGATAGAGTTAATTAGATCAGAGATGATTAGACCCCAGGGGCCACGGAACTAGACCTCACAGAATGAGGCTTGAGAGAAGGCTAAGTCCCATGCAAAGAGAGACAAGCAGGTAGCTGGCATCAGAGAGATCTTGCAGCCAACAGCTGACAGAGGTGCTGTCAGGGGAGCAGAAGAGAAACAAAGGAGCCTGGCTGCCTGAATAGGAACACATGTTGAGAACTTGGTCAGGGAGAGTGTATGCATTTCCTAGGGCTGCCATCACAGATTACCAAAAAGGTGGTGGCTTAAAATAACAGAAATGTCTTCTCTCATAGTTCTGGGGCCCACAGGTCCAAGCCCATGGTGCTGGACAGCTACGCTCTCTCTAGAGACTCTAAGGGAAAGACACGTTCTTTGCCTCTTCCAGCTACCAGTGGTTGTCAGCATCCCTTGGCTTCATGGCTTGTGGCTACATCCCTCCAATCTCTGCCTCTGTCTTCATATTGCCCCCTTCTCTTCTTTTTTTCCTGAGTGTATCTCTTGTAAGGAGACTTGTCACTGGATTTAAAGTCCACTCAGATAATCCAAAATGATCTCATCTCAAGGTTTATAACTTAAGTACATCTATAAAGAGCCTTTTATCAAATGAAGTAACATTCACAGTCTCCAAGTATTTAACAGATACATGGTGGGGAGGCACATTTTTCAGCTTACCAATTTGGACTGAAGTTGAGTGAGAAGTTTCTGGAGTTGGGTTGTGAAGTCAAAGGAGGCCCACTGTAGGTGGTCAGGATTAGTTCCAGAGAATAAAGCACATTAACATTTATTGGGCATCTGGTAGTGCCAGGCACAGTGCTAAGTGCTTTATTATCAGATTTATTTAATTCTAATAAAGCCCCTCTGAGATATCTGTGCTTTTTTTTCTCCTCTTAACTTTGTATTTTGAAAAATGTAAAACCTAGAGAAAAGTTGAAAGTACAATGTGTAGTCTTTACCTGTGTTCCCTAATTTTTACCATTTTGTCCCATCTGTTCTGTGTATATACATGTACTTGGGGAGGAGGAAGCTGAACCATTTGAAAGGAAGTTATATTATCATATTTCAACCCTAAATACATTAGCATCATCACTGATTTGACAAATGAGAAGTAGTTACTTTTATTTGACAAATGAGAAAATGGAAATGTCAAGTAAATTTCTGAGTCTCGGAACTAAGGTACAAAGCTAATATTTGAGTACAAGTCTGTCCAACTCTCAAACTCATGCCCTTTCTGCACATTTTTATTCATTTATGTATGAATGGGGTGGGCAGATACCATGAACTAAGGACACATTGGTTAAATAAGGAACACAAGGCAGAACAATGATAAATTAGTAAAAAGATAAATGACCAAGATAATTCAGGGTCCAGTGATGAGTAATGACAGAAGGGGAAAGATAGCGTACCACCTGGGAGATTAAAAAGAAAAATAGAAAAAAAAATAAAATAAAAAAAGAAGAAGAAGAAAAATAGCACGTGGTCTCTGCCTTAAAGGAGCTTGCGACGGAGCAAGATTCTCAGAAATGAGAAGTGGGATTCTTAACAGTGAGAAGACTTTCCTTTTGATTTTTCTCTGGAAGCTTCAGAAGAAGATGCTTTATCAAAGGGGGATAAACCAAGGAAGAAGATATAGGGTCCTAGAAATAAAGGATCCAACCAAGGAGAGAAACAAAGAGAGGTCTGGGGCAGCAGGACTAGGATATAGAGAGAAGCATGTGGGTGCAAGGGCCCAGGAGAAGTCAGGGAACTGATGATCATTTGATTCATTGGACTCTGTGAACAAGAGGACAGTATTTAGAGGTGTTTTGTAATTTGGAGGGAGAGTTTTAGAAGAGCATACTGATAGCTCAGAGAACTATATAAAGTAGAAAGAAGAAATTATTAGCTATAGGAAAAATAAAAAGTTGCACAATAAAGGCAATTAACTATAGTCTAATACTAGCTCAACAATGCACACTATTTGCACACTTGTAGTAAAGCAAACATGTAATGGTGATTGCACCAAAAATAGTGACATAATTATTGTAGGAGAATGGGTGGGAAGCATTGAGCAAGAAGGGTGAACCTTCATCGTCCATTACAGAAATCCAACAGATGATGTCTAAAATGTGCAAATCAATTAATAGAACTAGAAGTGAACTGTCTAGACACATGGAGGCAAATACCAAAAGAAATTGCTTAAAAATATATGGAAATAGTTCTATCTAGGGAGTAAGTAAAGAGGGTGGAGAGTGAATGCGATGGGAGGGGGCTGAGGATTATTATGTAAGCTGTGTAGTACCGTTGAATGCTTACAGTTTTGTGCACATACTACTTTGATATAAATAAAGATGAACAAAAATGGTAAAAGGAGAGGAAAAGAGAGAGAAAGCAAGAGGTAGAAGGAGAATGGCTGACTGAGTTGAATTTCCTTTACTATGCCAGTCTGGAGAAAAGAAGATAGATAAATTAAACAAAGGTACAGAAAAGTGGCCACGAGGCGGGGGGTGGGGGAGAGATGAGGACAGGAAATGGATTTTGATCATTTACAAATTGGATAGTCAGACCTTAAATTATATGATTTAGATGTTCTAGGAAGAAGACTGTGTATCCAACAAAAAAAAACAAAGAATCAATACCCTTGAATGTTGAGACCAGATGATCTGGACTTGGTCAGGAATTCAAAGTACTTTTTATCATTTGAGCTCTGAAGATTGAATGGTTCTTAAGACATTTTCATCTTGAAAATATATTTATGCTTTTTCCTCATTCCTAACTTTCATAACAATCGTTTTAAGTAATAGGTATAGCTAAGTATAAATGAACTCCCAGACTAGGTGTATTTCAACCTTTTAAAGATTTAGTAATTTACCCAAGGTTTTTCCCGAATCTAGAGACAAAAGTATAAATAAGACCTCAACTTTGCCCTTGAGAAGTTTATAGTCCACGAAGGTTATTTTGAAATTAGGCCACAGGGTGCAATATTTATATTTTTATAGATTCTATTTGGTTTGCTGAGGTGATCTATTTTGTATGAAAGTTAACATTCTGAATTAACACTAAATTTGATATATTGGCCTATATTTTTATTTCCCTAATAATGTTGCATACACTTTCCAAGCCTTTCCCTTAAAGTACATATTTAATTTCGTGTAAGTATTTCTAGAATCATCTTTGGTTATCAACACTCCCAAATTTTAATAAGAAGTATTGAGTTATGACTTTTTAAATTTTCAGCTCTTATTTGTCCATTCCTAGTATTCAAAACTGCTGAGCTTCATCATAGCTGTGATTTAAGAAGCCCGTTTCTTTAAAATCTCTTTTAAGATTCCTTTTACTTTGTAATCTGTTATAGATGTTAATATGTAGAATAATGGATTTCACATCATCACTCCTGTAAAAACTTGTCGTGTGCATGGTAGATAGTGAGTATTTTGACTGAACGAAGGTAGTTTGATGACTGTTCTTGTTTAGGGTTTTAATAGGAAATAGTCCATTTGAACATATACAACATTTAAACACAATCTGATAGGAAACATGATACTCTTAGTGCCCTACCTTAAATCCAGCATCAATTCTTTTAGCTATTTGGACTACTTCTGAATCATTTGCCCAGTGGTGGGTTTAGAGAAGCTTTCTCTTGTAATCCTGTCTCCTGTTTTTTTTTTTTTTAATTACTTTTTTAATCTTCACTGATTGAATCAGATCCAGAGAACCCTACACTGGCTTTTTTTGAAGGTAAAGACTTTTGGCTCCACCCAAGCTTGGGATGTCATGTGAGTAACAAGCATTACTAAGGCAGTAATAGGGTTAAAAAAAAAAGAAAGAAAAAGGAAGAAAAGAAAGGCTACAGAAGGTGTTCTCATTCATTACTATTTAGAATACATACAATTTTAGATTCAGGAGTAGATATAATTGAACCAAGGTAATATACCCCTAGTTCTCTAAATGTTTTTTCTCCATTTTCATAGAAGTCTCTATAAATCTAGATATTTTAGCACTTGGTTTGTATCCATTTAATATAGTTGGATTGAATTCTATGAAAATATTTAGTCAAACTTGTCTACTATAGTTTGATTAAGCTATATAATGAGATAAAAACATGAAGATTGTGGTTTATATTAGTCTGGAGAAATAAATAGAACAAATGCCACTGCCCTAGTCTATATCAGCATTGTCTCTTACCTGTGCTATCCCTACAGCCTCTGTAGGGTTACTCCCCATCCTCTCTGGCCCAGATCCAACCCTTTTCCATTCTTCAGTAGACAGAGGGGTCTTTTAAAAATGCAGATCTGTTGGAGGTCCCTGGCTGGCTCAGTTGGTAGAGCATATGACTCTTGATCTCGAGGTTGTGAGTTTGAGCCCCATGTTGGGCATAGAGGTTATTTAAAAATAATAAAATCTTTAAAGCGAATAGAAATGCAGATCTGCTCTTGTCACTCTTCTATTTAAAAACACTCAATGACTTCCCATTGAAATTAGGACAAAATCCAAATGCCTTTACCTGGCCTGCAATTTTGCACATTTTTTTTGGGGGGGGGCTGGTAATTTCTCCAGATTCATCTTTCATCTCCTCCCTACCCCCAACACTCTTGCAGTGTGGGATATCATCTACCACCTTCAGTTTCTCC